>NW_028261383.1:130705622-131305622 GCF_051295495.1 Thamnophis sirtalis
CGCTGTTCGAGAAACCAGCCCCCATGGCAGCCTCTCGGCTCTTCTCTGCCCCACTGCTTCGCCTCCTTGCTTAAACAACCCACAGCGGTCCTTTTCAAGCCCCCCGCAAGCCAGGAGAAGCAGGGGGGGGAGGAACGCGCGGAGAAAGGTGGATCACCGGATCGCAGCGCGGCGGATCCCAAGGACAGTTTGGCTAGGCGTACGAGGGCCACTCCCCCCTTTGCTGCTCCCCCTCTCCCCGGAGATAAACGCTTCGCTTTCCCCGCCGCGATGCAAGCGCCGCTCTCACCCACCCACCCGCCGGCCCGCCATCCCTTCCCTCAGCTTACCGAAGCCGCCGGTGTCGTCTTCTTCCTCCATGTTCCCGAGCGGAGTTGAGCAGCCGCGCCGAGGAGGCAACGGAGGAAGCGGTCGCCTGCCGATCCTCTCCGGCAAGTTCCTTCTACAACCTCCCGAAAAGAGGCGCGGCTTTTTTTCGTGCCACGTGATGGAAGACGCGCTTCGGGGCTCATAATGCCACACAAAGCCCCACCCAAGAGGCGGGGGGGGGGGGGATCGGCGGTTTTCTGCTGGGTCGGAGCTGCGCCTGCTGGAGGAAGGGAAGCTACCGCATCTCGGCACGAGTCGCTCATACCGTGAGGGGATTTCGGGGATGTCGGGGTTTTTTACACGCCTTGGCTGCAGGAGCCTGACTAGGAGGCTCAGTTGCTAAGAGGCTGAGCTTGTCGATCAGAAAGGTCGGCAATTCGTACAGGTCTCCTGCGTTGGACTAGATGACCTCCAAGGTCCCTTCCAACTCTGTTACTTAATTTTTTTTAAAAAAAATTAGGGCATGGTGGACCGTGGGGCTGATGTCCCAAGGCAATCAGAGATAGGTTTAACGTTCACGTTATTTGCTTCGGGAATTAATTGTCATTCTAATTGTAATTTAATTGCAGTTACTAATTCCCCTATGTCGTAGCGTCCTCCTACGGTCACAGCGATTCAGAGAGTTGGGAGCTAGCAAAACTTGCTTCTATCTGCTTGGGAGCGGTGTGGGTGGCCGACTTTGCGCTCCCCCCCCCCCCCAAGCCAAGCCTTCCCCCCTTCTGGTTCGCCATGGCGTTCTTCGATGAAACCCTCCAATCCAGAATTTTCCTCAGAATAGCTTTAAAAGTCCCATTGCCGTTTTTTTAAAAGGGTTGCTCGCTTCCTATTTTCGTGCGTCGGGTAATTTTCACACTGTAAGCGGGAATGCAGAAACTGATCTTGTAAATTGTTATGGGAAGCTGTTTTTATAGCTGAGTGTGGTTTTTTTTTTAACTGCATCAAGTAAAACTTCCCCAGAAGAAAGTGCATTTGGGGGGATGGGGGAACCTAAAGATTTAGTAGAGGAAAGGAGAAAATCACCTGCAATATGAAGTAAAATTTTGAATGCTGGGAAATCACCCATTGCACAGAAGGTGCTGCTTTGGGGAAATTGCTTTTCATGCAAGGATACCTGGTCATTTTATACCCAGCAATTCAACATAAACCCAGTTATGTTGGAAAATATTCTAACAGTTATGTTAGAAAAAATATTAAATATTAAAATCCAGAAAAAAGTGGGAAGAAATAACAAACATCCTTCTACTTTTCTGCAAAACCTTTCCAACAAATGCTAGTTTGGGTGTTTTTACATCTTTGAAATTAAAAAAAAAATCTCACTGTGGCTTAGTTGTATCAGCTCAGTTATTATCAGTGTACACATGTAGCCCACATCCTCAGCCAGTATTTAAACCCTATAATCAAAGCTGATGCACTCAAAACTAACTTTGATGATGGAGAGGAAGGTGGACTCATCAGAGAGTCAGCTACCACAAACTTACAAGACAGGTTGAGCTCTGCTGAGAGAATAACTCCTCCCAAGGCTGAAAGGACTCTGGTTGGTACTGTTCACCTCTTGCTAAGCTGTCTGAACCCAGCAAAGCCATGACATATTTTTGGAAAGCTCTCCCAGGCTGTGGCTTTTCTCGTACAGAAATTCTGCAGTTTCCTACATTGGGCCTCTATGCAGAATCTCCTCTTTTCCCTATTCGCTGCTGGGTTGTTGTTATTTTTTTTTTGAGGGGGGGGGAATAGTCTGCAAGTGTGTGAGACTTTAGAAACCTCTAACTAATAAAAATACAGCCCTGCTCATTTATGACACATAAAAGCTGTTGATCCAAAATGCTACAGCCAGTTGTTCACTGATCTATTTCAGGACCATTCTTCACAACTGAAAAAGGTGTGTCACAGGTATGAGCCTCATAGATGGCTTATGGGAATTCAGATAGCAGAGAATTTGCTGGGTAAATAATATAATATGTCATTCCTATGTCTGTATTGGAATGGAAAGGAAAATTTAGAAACAGTTGCTGTGGAGTTTGGTGTGTGTATGTGTGAAATAAGAGACTGGTAGGTCTCTACCAGGAATGCGGTGGCTCAGTGGCCAAGATGCTGAGCTTGTCAATCAGCAGTTCGAATCCCTAGTGCCACGTAATAGGGTGAGCTCCTGTTACTTGTCCCAACCTAGCAATTCAAAAGCACATTAAAAATGCAAGTAGAAAAATAAGAACCACCTTTGGTGGGAAAATAACAGCACTGTGCGCCTTCAGCATTGAGTCATGCCAGCCACATGACCATGGAGACTTCTTTGGACAGCGCTGGCTCTTTGGCTTAGAAATGGAGATAAGCACTGCCCCCTAGAGTCGGAAACGACTAGCACGCTTGTGCAGGGGGACCTTTAATTTCTAGGTGTCTATCGCCTCACTTCCTCACTCCTACCTAAAGCTACCATCTTCCAATTATGTTGTTTTCTAATTAAAAGCCTATAAAAATGTCAAGTACTATCCAGTCATATTCATATTCAAGAGCCAAGGTGGCGCAGTGGTTAAATGCAGCACTGCAGGCTACTTCAGCTGACTGCAGTTCTGCAGTTCGGCTGTTCAAATCTCACCGGCTCAGGGTTGACTCAGCCTTCCATCCTTCCAAGGTGGGTAAAATGAGGACCCGGATTGTTGTTGGGGGCAATATGCTGACTCTGTAAACCGCTTAGAGAGGGCTGAAAGCCCTATGAAGCGGTATATAAGTCTAACTGCTATTTCCACATGTGCTCTAGGGACAAATTGAGGGTCTACCCAGTAGCTTCTTGATTTGAACTCCAAAGCTGGTGATTGAATTCTCCAGAAATATGTTTCTTCCGTGTTCTGGGGATCAGGTGGGAGTAGCTTAGACATTTTTGTCCTGCGTAACAGCCATAACATTGTCTGAAGTTATTATCTAACTCATATTGTTGGCCACATATTAGATCTTTTTTTTATAAAAAAACTCAGCAGTTAATTCATGATTAGGAAATTAGGTGGGTGGGTGGGTGTGTTTCTGTTAATATTTTATCATAACAGATCACTTTCACTCATGCTATTGATTTATTTTAAGTGTGGAGGACCAATTAAAACAGCCATCCTAGGTGCCAAATCCCCGTCAGCCCTGTCTATCATGGAGTATTATATAACCTTGTGAAATTTTAAAAACCATACTTTGACATTCATATGAGTTTCCCTTTAAATGTTATAAACAGCATGGAGATTGTAATGGAGAAAATCTATGTGGTCACCAAATGTTTACGCCAATTTGGTGGTACATACTTCTGAATCAAGGAGGGGTCCCACATGAACATAATGAATACATGTTTCTCCTGGCCAACTTCTTATCTTTTCAGTAAATAATACATGTCCATTACCTTATATCTGGCTCACTAGGTAGAAAATCTACTTCACAGGAAGGTTAAAAGTACTTTTATTGAGATAAGACTATATTATCAGAATCTTTAAACATCTGACTATGCTGTACCTCCTTCTCCTTGTACTTCAGTGAATTGGGGGGGGGGGTGTCTGAGTCATTTCTAAATGATTTCTGGATGTTTAAAAAAGTTTAACCTTTCTTGTTTAAATAACAGCTTTTACATATCTGTCAAAAGTTATCTCTTTTACCCACTGCACCTTAGGATATGGTACAATAATCTTTAAAAGCGTGAGAAGGCTTTTGTATAAATTACTGCCAAACAAAATATTCTCAACATTTCCTGTCCAGCATCAGCAGGCAAAATACCAACTTGAAAAGCGTACGGTGTGGGAAGCTGTAAGGCATCCTTTTATAATATGAACCATTAAGGCAAACATCTACTGGATTGTTATAAATCTTCTAATGGCTTTTCTTAAGCCATATTTGCTTTTGCTTTGAGAGCCACTAGCTCTGCACAACGCTTTAGTTTTTGACAAAGTATATGCTGCATTCCTAATTGGAATTGGAATGTAGTTCCTATGGGAATGTAAGTACCTCTATTATTGAAGAATAATCAGCAATAACAATAGTTCAACTAAATATTGCCTTTATACATCTTTAGCTAAATAATTTCGATGTGTGGAGTCCTTAGTGTTCTCTAAGCTTGATTGCTTGCAGTCATTTCATTATTTAACTGGGTCACATCAGTACTAGCTAGTGTGGGGTTTGCCCTATGTCATATACAGTAACTTGTCCTGCCAACATTGGTAGTATAGTTTTCCCCTTGGTAGTTCCTTGATTAGGGCATTGTTTTCTGTTGGCTTGTCTGGTGATCTGAGTGCTGGCTGTTGGAGAGGATGTGTTGGGGTCTTTTTGTTTCCTTTCATATGGTATACAAATGTAGTTTATCTCTATGTTTGATTCTGATCTCCTTAAGGACAATTACTTAAAATTACCATTACTACTTCCAAGTAGCTAGAGTACACAGTGTGTTTTCTCTTAGAAAACAAACACATTTGTTATCCCTATTTAACTTCAAATGAGGGTTTTTTAAAATGAAAAACAAGTTTTAAAAGACAGTGCAACAATTGCCTGCTTAAGATCAGATTAAAATATTTGAGTAGCCAGTTATGAATTCTACCATCTCTTACTATATTGTGTTCTACAATCCAAAATATTGTCTTGCTAAAATATATAGAGGAAGTTGATGTAAAACAAATCAGGCCATTATTCCATCAAAACTAGTATTGTTGATAAGGATCTAGATACTACATAAAGTGGTTATGTTAATTATTAAATTCGTAAGGATGAGAAGGCTTGCAGGGTAACAGCCATCTTCCAATACTAGAAGGACTGTCATAGGGAAGAGGGGCTCAATTTATTATCTCTAACACCTGTGGAGAGGACAAGAAGTAATGGGTGGAAGCTTGTGAGGAGATTCAATCTGGAAATAGGAATTTTCTGACAGAACAATTAATCAATGGAACAGCTTGCTCTTAGAAGTTGTGGTTGCTCCATCATTGGAGATTTTAAAGAAGAGATTGGAAAACCTTTTGTCTGGGATGGTATAAGGATTCCTGCCTTGGACTAGAGGATCTCCAAGTCCCTTTCAGTCCTACAATTCTATACACCCCTTTCCTTTAGACATTGAAGGGACAAACAAAACACTCCTCTTTCCCATGGTAGCCAGTTCTGAGAAAAGGTTACTGGGATGAAATCATTCAATAAGCTTCCATGGCTGGGATTGAATTAGAACTTAAACTTCCTAGTTCTAGTGCAACTTCGGAACCTTTATGTGACACTGACAAAAACATGGTTTATTAAATACATGCGACAGCGGGCTCTTGTTCTCTAGGGTTTACACTGGAGGTTGTTTTTTTTTCCATACATAACAAGATATCAGGGGGCCAAATAAGTACTCTGCTCATGAGCTAGTTTTTCTGCTGAAGCAGCCTGAAGCCTAACCTATCCTAAACTGTATCCCAGTTCTGCTGAACTCAATTCAAAAGCTGCTTCTAAAACTTCATTTTCTTCCATGTCTTTGGTAAGTAATTAATTTTACAAAAAAAAAAAACCCCATACAGTATATATTTTATCCAGTGTTTCTATCACAATCAGCAAGTTGAGGGAGGAGTTAAGATTCACATAATAGTAGCAATGCATTACATAAATTAGAATAAATGGAATGAGAGTAACTCTCAGCTACTGCTTCTTGCTAATGACCCCATGGAAGGGTATGTTTGTTTGTGGGATCATTGAAATGGATGCACAATCGATATCCCCAATATACATGGAATACTTAAAAAATGTGTTAGAAGTAGCTACACCCAGCTAAACTCTTCCCACTCTAAAAAAATAGCTTTCTTCTCAATATAACAAGTATCTCTTTGGTACTACTAGTAATCTCTGAAAACTGGATGACTAAGATCATTTCTTTAGACCTTCTTAATCTCTCATCCACCAGACGCGTTAGAAAAAGCCACAAGAGCTTGACCGACAGACTGAATAAAACAGGACACATACACAAAACAATCCTTTATTGCACCATGAACCGTTGCTACAATGAGGGCTGTTAACATTAAACCCCAGTATGAGGTGCAAAGTGTGCCCATGTTCAGGGTATCTACATATTGGCAGAAGACTGTAATACAGAAGACCCTGTTCCCCTCAGAGAAATAAGAGGCCCAGAGTCCCTTTCATCAGAGAAAAACAGTCTTAATTGTGAGCCCCAAATAGGTACAAGGGCCAAAATTGTTAAGTTTTCGTGTGTTATGCAGTGGAAAGAATTAAGAGTTTTCAAGGTTCACACCCGAGAAAACGGATGCCAATAACAAAAAGGCTAATGGATGTGCAACAGAGAGATGCAGAATGGATGGAGTGCACATGGACTGCCCCTCAGAAGTGACCGTGCAGTATTGGCATATGACAGATGAAATATGTCAGCCTTAGAGACAGAAGCAATTGTATTGGTAGATAACAGGTGCAAAGGAATCCCTTTTCCTATTGGTGAAATATCCCATTAAAAAAATTCTTGCAGGCAACTAGTGTTCCTTTTAAAATGGACAAGAAACAGATTATGCCTTAGTGCTAAAGCAGCAATGATTCAGTCAGCCTCTTTCTAACACCTGTTCATCTGTTGCATGAATCAGATCTTCTAGGAGACTCCGCTTCTGCATTTCCAATTGTGCAACAATGCCCATCAGAGACTAATTTGCACAAGGGCAGAAAGAGGAAAAAGGGCATTGGTATCTTACCTGATACTCCTCTTCTAATAAGGTGGAGATAGCATCCATGCATGGGTTGACACTGTCCGTGCTCTGAATGGACTGAGTCTGATTACTAATTAATTAACCACTATATAACCCGCCTCCATGAGTGGTACCACCCAGTTTTCCAGCGAAGAGGGGAAAAAAGACAGACTCCTCGTGTTATCCCAACAAAATTCAAGTTTAGTGATTCCAAGAAAAAAAACCCAACATCAAAGGGACAATACAAACATCTGAAATGAGATCAAGAAAAACACTCTCGGGAAGACAAAGAACAGTCAAAAGAAGGGTCGGGATTGGATGCTATCTCCACCTTATTAGAAGAGCCATATCAGGTAAGATACCAACGCTCTTTCTCAACAAGGGTGGAGATAGCATCCATGCATGGGACATACCCAAGCCGTACAATTCTCAAGGGTGGGCAATAGACTGTTCCGGGACTGGCACAACTGACCGAACAGTCTGCAGCACTCTCCTTCCCAAGGCAGCATCGGCTCAAGCAAACTTGACGGGGGGGGGGGGGGGGTAGCCTGTGATGAGGCTGGCCCAATGGGGAGAAGAGGAGTCCCTGCCAGTCAGTAGTCCAGGCTCTGTCTCCGCTACCTCCCTGCCAGCGCTGGAGGATGACTCAGGCATGCTGCTGTCGGCCATGTCACCAGGGTAAAGCAATATTGCTCAAAATGGCCTCCGCAGCTGTCCATTCATACCGGGCTCCACCCTCTTCCAAAATGGCGTTCGCACCTTTTCTTGGTTGGGCCCAGACCCACCGGCGCGGCGCTAGGCTCTTGAAAGGCCTGCACGCTCGTCCCTGCAATTCGCGGCTTGCCAAGCCTCCCCACGATCTCCGCGGCACCTGCCTTCATCGCGCTGCCGCTTTAAATGCGAAGGCAGTCTTGTGCGTATCCCCGGGATTTATCCCGCAATTTGTGCACCGCCCAGCTGCTGTGCGGCGTTCTGGGCTCTCCCCCAGCCTGCGCGGCTATCAAGGACACAAAGGAGCAAAAGGCTGATAGTCCGCACTGTTCGCCTTTCTCCGCTGCTCCATTTTTTAAAATCTCAGGTGAGTCGAGAGCGCTCTGAGGTGTGCAGGGGAGAGGCGTGAGGCCTGCAGGCAGCACCCCTTTGGCTCAAGGGTCGGAAGGCCCAGCAGTAGGAGCAGGGAAATATTCACAGCAATCTCAGTGTTATGAGGCAATATAACTAAAATTATGAGAAGAGTGATCAAATCAGGTAGAAGATACGAAGGATAACACAACTGTCCCAGAGTGGACTGAGTCAGAAAACTGGGTGGTACCACTCATGGAGGCAGGTTATATAGTTGTTAATTAATTAGTAATCAAGACTCAGTCCAATCAGAGCATGTACAGTGTCAATCCATGAATGGATGCTATCTCAACCCTTATTGAGAAAAAAGCAAACATTAGACATGTACCTGAACATTCAGATGCCCTACTTCAAGAGTTCCCAGTTTAGGATATGCAATGTTGTTGTTTTTTAATGTGAAGGGACCTTCAAATGTTCAGTTTTCACTTTACACATCCAAAATCCATCAAATAAATAAACTGTTTCCAAGCTCCTTGAGGATGGAAGCTAGCTGAAATCACATTTAATAAAGGCAGGCCAATCAGACCACCAACTTTTCTTGCGGAACAGAACTCAGTTCCAAAGATCGTCTGCAGCAAGAATAGTTGGTGGAGAATTCCTGAGGGGAAAAAATAAATGTTTGTGATGGTTGAGAATTTATGCTCATCTGAAAGGCTGAAACAAGGGACGGGTCATGCAGAAGTAAAGAAAAATCATACAAATTACACTCATAATGGCAGCTGTAAGTGGGGAAAGATAAGTGCCATTTCAGGCAATCATCTTAGAAACCAGGCGGTGTTCTCAGTTTACTTCAAGTTCTCCTGACAGGAAAGGCTGCTGAGGGCATCACAGCTCACCAAGCCTAGATTTCTGGGTGTGGAGCAGCAGAAAGTTTCATTTCCAAGGGCCGACTGCCTTGCCCCCACTCTCAATCCACATCAAGTTACCCTGGAACAGCACTTTTTATTGGCACAGTATCTTGCAGTGCCCCTGATATAGTAAGGTCAAGAACCTGTTTTCTCCAGAGTAACCTGTAGAGAAGTGATGCGACCTCCTGGCACTCTGAATAGCAGCACCCTACTCGGGGCAAGAAGAGGCCCTTCTTCCCAGAAGTAGCAACTGGTGACTTGATTCTGGTCACTTGAAGCTCCACAGTTGTAGAGGTTGACCACTTCATTTCTTCAGCCAAGACTCATCTGTTAGGTGGAAATGGAATGAAATTAATGACCCAGAAAAGTCCTCATCCTTGTGGAATCAGAATGACACGACCCAGCTTCAAACCCGGAAGGGGAAAGAAATGGTAGAATTAGTATGAAATAACTTCATCACTCGTGTTCCCTAACTTCAGAGCCAAAATGCATCTTTTCCATTCAGGATAATGCAAAAAAAAAAGGTCACATTTGAAAACTACAGTTTAGCTAGCTCCAATAATATACATGTAAAAGCCAAGGGGGAAAAACCCGGAACAATTATACTGCAGAGTACATACTTAAAATATTTCTACTTGGATTATTTATCAATACTATGCAGAGACCTCCACCTGAAGTGGACATGGGTGTGTGCAAGTAACTTCTGTCAGGAAAGTGTTAAACTAAATGCTTATTTTCTCAGAGCCATTTGTCGATTGTGAAGCATGGCTAAACAGGCCTGTGCATTCCTGAATGCTTCAAGCCATATTTTGCTATCCGAATACAAATTTCCACACAACTCAACAATGTAAATATTGTTTTGAAGAATACATCTTTTTTACCCATCATGGACACTAGTTACCTTTCTGTCCCTAATAACTGGCGATTTCCTACTTCATCTTAGCAATTCTATATAAAATAACTACGATTTTATGATTATGATTCTCAACCTTTTCTTCACCACAGCCCCCTTTAAATACCTTTTGTGGCTTGGACCATGGCCACGGACCATCAAAACTTTAAATCATAACATTTTTTTCAAGACTTTGCAGACCCCCTGGGATGTCATCGCGGGCCTCAAGACCATAGGTTGCGTATCAATGCTATCATCATCACCACTTTCTTTCTGCCCATCTTTCTGCCCATAGGATGTTCAATTTATTTACCTTTCAAAGCCGATAGCTCAAGCTAGCTACTTTGGCTGGATGTGTTACAGCCCAGAAGTTACGCCTGCTTTGCAATTTTTGGAAGACATTGTAGTTTCTCCTCCGCTCACGCTTGAACTTCTTAATTTTTTTCACCTACGAATAAGATTATGTATTATTGTCTAATTCCTGATACTGAAACTGTGACATAGAATTGCCCTACAGAAATACCAAAGTGTAGAGTGGACCATACATTTCTATAAAAGCCTGGCTTTAAAACAAGAACTGAATTTGTAAAAGTATTTCCAAGTCTTCACTTTTTCCAAAAACCGTAAGCATTCTAGACCATCTATCAAGCATTCCAAGTTTTTCCAAGACTGTTTTACTATATTTATATTAGTATTTACTATATTAAAAAAACAATGGGGAAAAGTGTCAGAGAAGCTGAAGCATCAGAATGTACTACTATGGGGTTCTAACTAAATCCAAGATCTAACATATCCCCAGGCTATATTTCTTTATCTTGCACTCTTACCCTGCATTCACCAACTATCTGGACCCTGTAGTATGCTCAGTGAAAATTATGCTTATTTTTCCGCTGGATGGAGAAATGCTTATTTCTAGACTTAACAACTTCTGCTATGGAAATGTAGGCCTGACCTTCCCATCATTTACATTAAACTCTGTTCAGTGGAATTTATTCCTGTCCACAGGATGGAAACCATCAAATAAATGATCTTGCCAGCCTGACATGGGCAGAGGCAGAGAAAAATAAACTGTTTCCCACATTAAAGCAGAATTTGTACACCCAAGGGCTGCATGGTCAAAAGTTTGGGTTATATTCTTGGACTTACTGTCAGGCCTGCAGCCATCTTTTCTTTTGGATCTTTGACCTGCCACACTTTCTATTATTCTGCTATGCATTTTCTATTCTGGGAAAATGGGAGGGGGGATTGTAGGAGTGAGATGCGATGTAGCCATAATAAAATTCTTTCTAGAAAGCCAAGGTCATCTTTTGTCTTTGCATCTCTGCACCTGAGCAGAACTGGATAGGTGGAACAGCCAGCATGGCAGTGGAAGATTGGACCGTGTGATGGACTTGTGGGTGTGGGGGCAAGAGCTTGAACTTTCAAATAGGTGGGGAAAACCAGGAAGCTTTCAGATTCGGGTTTTCCCAGATATGCCAACATGGCTCTCTTAATAAATTGGAACTTTGTGGAATGCTTTGCCTCGGACTCTGATTTAATTTTGGATGCTATTTGGAACCCTGACATTATTGCTTTGTGTGTTTTCTGACCAAACTACATTGCAACAGCAACGCATGCATATTTAACAAAACTATCAATTTCAAAACAGAAAAATTTGAAACTCGGTCCAAATGGTGGAGTTGGGGCACTGGTTAGACTCACACGAAATGGCTCCATACCTTTCCACCATCAAATTCTTCATCCCAGTCATCAAGGATGGACTGCTTCTGGGACCATCTAGCATCATGCATGGCATCCTGGCTGATAGCAGATGCTTCACCATTCCATGTTAAAACTGTAGATTAAAAGTACAGCTGAGAATGGCAGCATCCAACGTCTTTATTTCAGCTTACAATGGATTCTTTATTTCTGCCCCGAAGAATCAAGCATCTATTTTCAGAAGTACAGGCAGGGAAATAGGAACACCTTACATTCACACGCTGCCATCATAAATCTCAAAAGGCCATCACAAAATAACAGATCTATTTTTGCTTTCTTTCATTAAATGAAATATGAGTCCTTGATGATTTAGGATGTCAATGACCGTTCCAAACTTGGCACTTTTCCAGTAGTTGAACAATCAGAAACCAGATAGAACTTTTGCATGAATTATTCTCATATATTCTAAATCCTATTCCAGGGTCTTTTCTTAACTTCCAAAATTTCTACAATACGATTCTGATGGAAGAAGTTAGAAAGATGTTAAATAATAATTTTTCAGGTTATCATTTACTGCTAGATATCAAATTTGGCTAGAGAATTCAGACCCTGCTAGGTTGATCACATTTCATTATATTTTCCAAAGTGTAACTTTCCTTATTTATATAGATGATTCTTGTTAAATGATCAGTTCCTCAGCAACTGTTCAAACTCATGACAGTGCTGGAAGAGTGCTAGCTATGACCAGTCTTCATGCTTAGGTTAGTCACAGTGTCCCTAGTCACGTGATCATTATTGGTGACCTTTTTTGCCAGCTTCCTGCAAGCAAAGTCACTGGGGAAGCCAGCAGCAGGTCGCTAATGACAGCCACATGATGCCTTCAGTGATTTGCTTAATAATGACAATTGGAAGTTCAGGATTTTCTGTCCTTAATTGGCGTTGTCACAACCATGTTGTTTACTAACAAGAATTCCAATTGCCATCATTAACTACCTGTGAATGTGTTGCCCCCTTTTTTCCTTTATCTTAATTAGAAAGTGAAGTGCAAGACATACAGTAAAAATTGTATAGTAACAAGCATGCAGCTTGAAAGAGCATTCATGTTCCCAGTGAGAAAGGCTTCCAAAGTCCTTGTGAAAGCTGTTAACTGGAAAAGGAGGGAAATCCAAAATCACTGAGTGTACCTTGCTTTCCATAAGCTTTATCCAAAGAATCCTTCAGTAGCTCCTGAACTACATCAACTGGTCCACATTCGTGCTGCATAATTTCCTTCTTTGGGCTCAGGACATTGAGGGAGAACTCATCCCTATGTCTGAGCTGGTTGCCCCAAGCCAATGCTGTTGTGAAAAGAAAAAGGTGAAGAGCATATTAATGTAAGAAAGGTGTACATGCAAATCTCCTCTTTCCTGCAAAGTAGGTAGCAATAGCATTGCTATATAGACTTATATATTGCTTCAGAGTGATTTACAACCCTCTCTAAGCAGTTTAAGAGTTAGCCTATTGACCCCCAACCATCTGGGTCTTCAGGTAGGACAGTGCAGTCTTAATGCAGTGGAATGGCAGGCAAATTTCTCACTTCCAAAGTGAACGCATATAAGACATTAGCACATACTGAAGTATTTTAGCTCTGCCAATTATACTTCATTGCACAAAATATCTCGTGAAATAGTCTGTTGCAATTCAAGCATTTATAGCCAGAATCTATCCTCCAAATCCATTCCTTTTCAGAATATCTCCACATGTCTGTGTGCAGGGAAGAGAGGGGCTGTTTACTTCTTTCAATCAAGGCTGATGAAACGCTAGCAATGTGGCTTATCCAGGAACAGATGCCTAATCTGTGAAATCCCCAAATGAGGTTTGGTTATAAACACTAGCGACACAAAAGGATCTTGGCGAAAATATCTTGGAATTAATGCAATACACTGGTGCCAACAGATGCTTCTATTTTAATTTGGATGCACAGACATCCGCTCTTATTTCTGATGATAGATTTTTATTTACAATTCAGCTGGAGTGCAGTAAGTGGAAGGTCACCTACACCACATAAAGGAAGCCACAAAACTATTTCAGATGGGGATGTGACATGAATACCTTCATTATCCAAATTTTGACCTCCATTGCTTCCCCCTACCCAATCAACCTTGATGCAGGGGTATTACCAACCTGGAGGGCTGTCTCTAGCCACAGAAAGTCCATTCTCATTTAGCTCTTCTTGGGGGCTACAGACTTCAGCCACATGAGAATGCAGTATCTTTCTTTGCTTATCTTTGTGGTGCTCACTCTCTCCAGAAGAAGTGCTCGTGTCTGAACTGGGTGAAAGTAATTGCTTCTTCTTTTTCTTCTTCTTTTTTGTCCTACAGGAGCTGACTTCAGGTGGAGGAGAGCAGCTGTACAAAACAGATAAAAAGGTTTGTTGTTATTATTGTAAGCTTTACCAGTAGACCAGACAAGAAACCTGGCCAGAGAAGCTAATTTTCTCCATTGTAAAGCTACTTTAACAAAATCTTGCAAGTCTAAAAGTACAATCTTCATGCTATCTCTTTTAGAGAAACTAAAGTTCCTTCTGACCCTCTTTGCCCAGCCCACTCTCCAGCTGTGGGCTACGCTATCGCTTATCATGCCCTAGGCAGCATCTCTCTGCCCTGTCTTCCAAGATCTTTCCCACATACCATTACAACTGGTCAAGTAAAACTTTGACTTGAGACAACCAGCCAAGCACTTACCAGTTCACAGGGGACAATAAAGATGAGCAGTCTTCCTCCCTTTGCTGCAGCCTTTTCTTCTTTTTCCTCTTCTTCTGGATGGAACTACTTTGACCAGTAGCTATTGCCCTGTCACCTCCAGCCCTTTTCTCTTCCTCTCCCTTCTTAGTCTTCACCAAGTTGGCTTCCTGTGCAGGGGAGATCACAATGCTGCCATTTCCCTCAAATTGCCTCCTCTTGCAAGGAGGACTGGAGAGCCAAGTCCTCTCACCATTGAAGTCTTTCATGTTTCGGCTACCATGGCCATCCTGCTCTTCCACTGGGGAGCTATGCTTCCTTTTTTTCTTCTTACTGCTGACAACGGATGGCTCTTTGCTGTTGTCTAGATAACAGAGGTGTGGTGCCGAGGTGGGTACAACAGGTGATGGAAGAAGGGTGGCAGCAGAGAGGCAGCATGATTTGAAGCTGGATGAGGGCATGGAGTTGGCAAAGGGACTGTTGGCTGTTTGTGGAACTGCTGAAGATTTGGAAGCAGGTAAGACCACCCTAGAGAACCACATAAATATAAAGTTAAGAAGACCCAGCAGATTCTGAAGCTTTAAAATTTTTGGGAAAATATCATTGCTGTTGCAATTCTCTAAAGGTTTCACTAATTCAATGTACAAACAGAATGGCATTATCATATATCTGATTGCTTCCAGTGAAGATTAGAATTGCATTTTTTTTTCTTCTTTAAAAAGATACAAGTACCTACTTGGATTACAAGTATCTCAATTCCAGAACTGGAACTATCAAAGATTTTACACCACTTTAGTTTCCATCCAAAGAGAATCATTTGGCTGGGCATAAATTCAGGATTGTCAACTAACATACTTCTAAGCATGGAGCTTTTCCAATTACAGAATTTCTATTTCCTTTTTTCACTGCCAAATCTGCAACCACTATATTATGTAACAATGGCTGGGGCACACATCAAGCTGGATTTTAAAGTGGCTTGCATGATTGCAACCTATGAAGGAGTGAAATTCTGCAGGTTCTGGAGAATTGATAATGGAAATTTTGAGTAGTTCAGAGAATTGGCAAATACCACCTCTGGCTGGCCCCACAGTGGGGTGGGAATGGAGATTTTGCAATATCCTTCCCCTGCCACGTCTACCAAGCCATACCCACAGAACCTATAGTAAAAAGAAATTAATTTCATCACTAAACCTACATGTTATAGGCGAACTAGGTAACTGGGGCTTATTTCCCAAATCATTATAATAAATCAAGATTGATGTAAACACTAATTTGTTCTTCTTTTTGCAGATTCATCTGAAGATATTTTATAGTTCACAAAAATAGTGATGTTCCAATGTAGGATAGGAATGAAATATTGCTGTCCCATATTACTTCCAGTTTATATCTAAATGACTGGAAAGCATTTCTCTTCAATATTTCCATTGTTCTGTTAATCTAGTTGTGCCTTTTGTTCTAGAATTCTTTTTTTTTTGTGGCAGACATCTAATCTACACTAGTTCTCAAATTTTAAATGTACATCTTATGACTTTTTGCTAAATAAACTCACCTACACCAGTTGCTCGATTTACTTGAAAAAAAATGTTCTACCACGTGAAGCATTTAACTATTGAGCAGCAGGACTGCATTTTGTTTCCAAAGATTGATCTTTTGCTACAAAGTAAATTTATCAATAGAAATTTTAGATAAGGTGCTGATCGGTTCACAGGTCAATTACTGGACCTAATAGCAGTAGGGTCACTTAGACTTATATACTGCTTCACAATGCTTTTACAGCCCTCTCAAAGCAGTTTACAAAGCCAGCATCTTGCACCCAACAATCTGGGGTCCTCATTTTACCCACCTCGGAAGGATGGAAAGCTGAGTCAACCTTTAGCCGGTGAGGATCGAATTCCTGGAAGTGAGATGAATTAGCCTGCAGTACTGCATTCTAACCACTGTGCAACCACAGCTCTAATAAAAGCTTTCAGGAAACAGAACTTACCAATATTAAGTTATGCAACTAGAAACTGTTCTCAGGCATCATCTCTAGCCGAGCAAATTATGCTTCACCTCCCTGAATGCAATTTTCAGTCCCAGAACATGGATTTAAAAACAACAACAACAACAACCCTGAACCAACCAGATTCCTCTGAGCTAGCAGGCTTTTAACCCAGAAATATTTAGGCAAATCACTGGGAGGGATTCCAACAGAGACTTTAACTAACGAAAAGGCCTTACTGAGGACAGGATTAAATACTGCAGGTACCCACATTCCAAAGGCACATGGGCCACTTATGACGCAGGCTGTCCTGCCCTGAAGCCCCACTGGCCATAGCTTACCTGGCTTGGATGGATGCAGCAGCGCAGACGAATTGGGTGGTATATGTGGCAGCTGGGGGGAAATGGGGCGGTGCCTGATGCTCATTGCCGCTCACTTTCCGCAGGGTGTTGCTGCCCTGTAGTTATCGACATAAATAAAAACTTGGTGGTCTGAAAGGAGGTTTCCATGACCCCAGGGACAGCGGGTGGCGTAAGAAGAGAGGGTGGGCACAAAAACAAAGAGAGGTAGGGGTGGAAGAGGGAGGGGAAGAAGAATCAGAAAAGTGTTTGTGGTTAGAAACAGAGGGAAAACAAGGAAGGACATGTCAAAAGACAGAAGACGTGTTAGAATAAATAACAGGCCACTGGCACCTCCCCATTTCCCAGGGCATGCTAGCTTTATTCCTGAAGGCCACATCCCTGCCAAGATGCTCTCTTCTGGCCTAATGAAGCAAAAGGGTCTCCCTCTCCCTCTCTCCAAGCAGCCTCATTTACTTGCAGAAGCAGCAGAGGGGGTGGACAGGCTGTGGATGAGGACCAAGGGCTGCTCACAAAGCCAACAGGGCCTTCCTCAAAATCACATCCCCAAGAGGGTGACCAACGTATGGCAATTCTCACCATGGCCAAAGGGGGAAATCTTGTTACTTTTGTATTTTAGCAATATATTTACAGTGCTTTACAGCCCTCCTTGAGAGGTTTACAGAGTCGGCCTATTGCCCCCAACAATCTGGGTCCTCATTTTACCAACCTCGGAAGGACGGAAGGCTGAGTCAACCTTGAGCCTGGTGGGATTTGAACTGCAAAATTGCAGGCAGCCGACAGTCACAGTCAACAGAAGTAGCCTGCAGTACTGCACTCTGGCCACTGCGCCATATCAGCTTTGTTTTACTCAGTTAATATCACCTTAACTGTTCAATTCAATACTATTTTAGATTTTTTTTTGTCCTGGACCTGTTCTCTTCTTAGAATGCAGTGCCATTCAAATGGTCTAGTATGGCTCTTGGTTCCCGTCCCCCCCGCTCCCGCCCGGCCTCCAAAAAGGTTCTAAATCTTACTCTTCATAGCCAGAAAGAGGAGGAGGGAGGAAAGCAAACTCAACATGTTTCACCCCAAGGCCATGGGAAAACAGTCACAGACTGCAAGTATAAAGCTTACTTCCTGCAAATGCTGTCTATCGCTCCAGGGCATTGCAAATTTGCTAAATGAGGCATTATTTTGGCAACTGCCTGCATATACAGGGAGTCCTTGACTTACAACAGTCCGTTTAGTGACCATCAAAGTTACAACACTGACAAAAGTGACTTCTGACCGTTTTGCAGAGTGACAAACTTTGCAGCATCCCCATGATCATGGGACCAAATTCATATGCTTGGCAAGCGGTTCATATTTATGACCATTGCTGCATCCCAAGGTGATGTGATCACCTTTTGCGACCTTCTGATCAACACAGTCAATGGGGAAGCCAAATTCACTTAACAACTGAGGCAAACAAAGGTCACATAATGGGGCAAAAATCACTTCACAACAAAAATTGGGTGCTCCATTATGGTAATAAGTCAAGGACTACCTGTAGATGCCTCTAAGCATACAGCGCCTTTACTGGTGGAAAGACCACCTGGTTTTCCTTTATCAAGCTTTCCCTTTTCTCACCACTCCTCTCCCTTGACCTCTGGAGAACGGTATGCTCAATTCCTTCACCCAAACGCACCTTCCTGGCAGAAAGCGCCAGTTTCTTTGCAGGTGGGGGCGACATGGTGCTTCCCAACTCCAGATTGGCTAAATTAGTCAACAACGGGGATTTCATCTTCACAAACTTGGTGTCCTCAGAAGTGTATTTCCCAGACACACAGTCCGATTCCTGAGAGGAAGAGTAGCCATCAGCTCCTACTGTGGCCTGAGAAAGTCCCTTAATTGGCTTATGAGCTGGACTGGAGGAAGATGAGCTGCTAGAAGACGACGAAGATGTCAAGGAGGAGTCCTTGCTTGGTAGCTCTGTACCTTCCTCGTGCGCTTTGGCTTCGGGGGTTCCTCCAGAGCTGCCCGACAGCTGCAAAGATGCCACCAAGTTCTTAGCTCCCCAGAAGCTCTGCTTGGCTAACTCCAGTTTAGCACTGTCAGCCTGACCAAAATCCTGAGAAGTCTTGCGAGACGAGGATGCCTGCTTCTTGGATCTCTTGCTTAAGTCGTCCAAGAAAGCCGGCTTGCTGGAGAGTTTAGGAGATGAGAATCCAACAGCAGGTATGAGCTTGGGAAGAGGAGGAGGAAGTATCCCATTCTGAGTTTTGTTGTTGGAAACAAAGGTGTTGCGGGAAACAGGAACACCCGATTCCTCAGGGTCTGAAGCCTTCTTAACCTGAATCACATTGTGTCTCTATGGAGAAGACAGACAGAAGTGCTGGATCAATAGACGTATATATTGCACCACTATCTGCATAATAGGCACATACACATGTACCTAAAAGATGAAAAGTGGCCTTGCCAAATGAAATAAGGCAAGTTGCTATTATATATATTAAACCTAACCATCTTAAGATTCAACCTCACTTGATCGACTCAAATAAGTTAAATGGAATTACTACAGATTACAGTGAAATTCTGCTTTCTCTGCACAAGTTCCCACAACAATAAATCTGTACAGCTAGTAGCCAGATTTGAGAAATTAAAGGCAGAGCAACATTTTTATTGCTTGGGTGGGGGAGCATTCTTATTTGATTATATGGTTTCCTCTTCACTGGGCCAAAATTGACTACTTGGGAGACAAATTTTCCCACCCATGCTTTCTCTCCTAGGTTCACACAGACACACGAGATCAATTTTGGAGTGTGACTCTGGTGTGCCACTCACTTTGTTTATCAGTGGTGATGCAAGGGTACCATTAGTTGCACTTTTCTTCAAGTGATCAGAGGAGATGTTTGTTCGGCTGGGCATTGAGCAATTGCTTTTGGAGACAAGTCCTTCAGGATTCTTCTTAGTGCTTGGGATCCTTAAAGAAAAACAAATTATTTCATTGATTTATTCATCCATTTGCCTGATCCTTTGCCTTTCATGAAACATTTTTATGAAGTATGCCCAGCAGCTAACTAGGAATGAGGGTTAACTATTTGAACACTGGAAAGTTGGGAGCTGCTGTCCCAAGGGATTATTTAGTTGCTATGTATTTTGCATACGTTACTCCGTGTAACAGAGTTCTGAAGACTATTCAACTCAAAAGCTCCCGGGATTGAGGATGTCCACAAAAACATAGGAAGCCGCCTTACTCCATGTCAACCCATTCATATAATCTGACTCTATACTGTCTGTATCAATGGGCAGCAAATCAGAGGTGGAATCTTTTTCATCTCTGTCTGAAGGTGCTGGGGATTGAACCCAGAATTTTTTTTCCATAGCAAGCATGCTGACCTTTCCCTAACAGAAAGGATGGCTTGATGCCATGATACAGTGAACACATTTCCCAATAATTAACCAGGCCAATTCAGGTCATGAGTGGTACAAGGAGATGCTTGATACTTAGGCTACGTCCCAGCCATCCAGACTTGCAATGGGTCAGCCAACTAGGTCAGTGATGCCTAAGCTTTTCGGCACCTTTTCGGCATGCGCACACCAGAGCACCGGAACCTGGAAGACAGCAGCTGGCTGATGAGCACATGTGCCATCACTAGCTCCTCTTCTGGCTTCTGTCGTGCGTGCTGGACAACTGGTACAGCGCACATGTGCACCGGCCAACTGCTCTCTTCCGGGTTCCAGCACGCGCATTTTCGTGCAAAGACCAGCCGCCCGGCACACATACATGCAACAGAACCTGGAAGAGCAACTGGCGATGGTGGGCATGCCCACAGAGAGGGCTCTGCGTGCCACCTCTGGCATGTGTGCCATAGGTTTGCCATCATGGAACTAGGTTATCCCTAGTATTAATGTTATCAATTTTTGTTAGATAATAATCCTGAGGTGGAACACAATAAAATCCTATCAATTTTCACCAACTTTTAAAAAGGGCATAATGTAAGAAAGCATAAAACAAGAATGGCCTAGGAGACACCAGCTCAAATATCGGGGTGACAGTAACAACACCCTAAGGGAAAGTAGGAGAACCTAATAACCCCAAACATTTCTTACCTAAGGTAGAAGAGTACATAGGCCTGCTGGTTGAGAACAACTTTGATGTTGCTTGAATGTACCAGAGAATCATTCATCTGGTACCACTGCCCATTACTAGCCTA
The DNA here is from genome assembly GCF_051295495.1 of Thamnophis sirtalis. Taxonomy (NCBI): domain Eukaryota; kingdom Metazoa; phylum Chordata; class Lepidosauria; order Squamata; family Natricidae; genus Thamnophis; species Thamnophis sirtalis. Next base: position 130,726,449 of record NW_028261383.1, read on the forward strand.
GATATACAAAGAAATAATAATGGGTCACTGTTCCCTAGCAAATCATAATAGCAATAGCAATAGCAATAGCAATAGCAGTAGACTTATATACCGCTTCATAGGCCTTTCAGGCCTCTCTAAGCGGTTTACAGAGAGTCAGCATATTGCCCCCAACAATCGCAATAGCAATAGCAATAGCAATAGCAGTAGACTTATATACCGCTTCATAGGCCTTTCAGGCCTCTCTAAGCGGTTTACAGAGAGTCAGCATATTGCCCCCAACAATCTGGGTCCTCATTTTACCCACCTCGGAAGGATGGAAGGCTGAGTCAACCCTGAGCCGGTGAGATTTGAACCGCTGACCTGCTGATCTAGCAGTAGCCTGCAGTGCTGCATTTAACCACTGCGCCACCTTGGCTCATAATTATCCTCAAAAGATGATTATATGCATATATTCATTTATTTCATTCATTTATTAGTAGCAGCAAGAAAATCAGGAAAATCAGCCCAAGTACAGCACTGTCTAAAGAGTAATACTGGAGATTATCTTAGAAGGTGGATAATGTCATACCTAATCCTAATATACTTTGCCTTTGGTGTCTAGCTAATTGATGTTATTAGACTTAAGACATTAGGACAATCACTGTCTGGACTGAGCTCAACTGAGCTTATGATGTCACATCACTTCCAGTAATCTGTAGCTTGGACATCTCAGAAAATCCCCAAATCACAGGTCCTTCAATAACCAAGAAAATTTGGAGATGGACACAGAAGACACAGAAACATTCTACATGGATATTAAGAACATCCACAGGGAAACAAAGCAAAAATGTTCTGGTGGTACACAGCAATTTTCTTAAAAGGCATGGAGCTAAAGCCTCTCCCCCAAGGCTAAAGCACACTGAACAACTGTTACCCACACAAAGACCCACCTTGACATAGCAGTAGTAATGCCCTGCATGGCAGCTGTATCCTGAATGCACAAGTACAGCATAGAGGCCATACATGACAGCGTCCCCACTGCTCTGCGACATGTAAGGACGAATATTCAGGAATTCAGGGTAACCCACGTCCTACGTGAGAGAAAGAAAAAAATTCGTAAGAATGTGTTCCACTTTCTAGCGACCTGCATGAAGAGCATCAGCCTCACCAGGCACAAGTCAGTGATCTATAGATTGAACTCTCTATAGATTGCATTGAGCTGTCTAACAGACTGACATCCATTCTTAAGGTCAGAGGTACTGGCCATCTGGACCCACCCTTCTCTTTCTGAGAAGGGACCACCCTCCCCCTTTCCTGATCACCTTGGTAATCTTGCCCCCACTGAAGTTGGCAAAGCGCTTGAGGGAGATGGTAAGGACATTAGAGGCTCGGTGGATAGTAAAACGCTTGCTGGCCGGAACTTTCTTCTTGCATCTGCATGGAAGAGAAATGGATGAGTTCTGTACACCTGCTCAAAAATGAAGTACTTGGAACACAGAGCCAATCCCTAAACATCTATCTTCAATAGAGGGTGCAGCTTCTGGACGGCCACTAACAGAGGCATCTTAGGAAGGGCTCTCAGTCTGCCACATACCTGAAAGGAAGACAGCCCTAAATTTAAGGCCACCCCCCAAAAAAAGTGGTTTTAAAAACTCTCCTGCTCCCGTTATTATACTTGCACCAAGTTTAAAGAGAGCCCTCCATTTTAAGGACAAATTATTTGAGAAAAAATAAGTCACATGCACTGGATAATTTCTAAATATTTAGGAAAATTGTTGACTTCAAGTAGTAAGTGGCTATCCCAAATGTAAATATATATCTCTCAAAATTTTATTTTTACTCAGTTATTTCTTCATGACCCCATCCCTGCCGACTGATTAATTTATAAATGATTAGGTGGAGTAACCTTGCTTTCCTATTTCTTTAGATCTCATCAGAAGTTGCAGAGATATGGTTAAACAAGATAAACAATCTTTCTTCCATGAAAGACAAATATACCTATCCCAGGGTAATGCTGCAGGATCCAATCTCGGTCAATCACCAGGACCAGAGTGTCAACTTCGAACCGAACCTGGCAACAGCCATCTTTCTGTTCCTCAGTTGCCACACAGAGGGGGAAGGAGGTTGGAACGCATTACTAGACACAACAGAGAGCTTTCTCGTGAGAACCAAGGTCATCTCTACTGGCAACATAAGGTTGGGGAAGGAGTGCCTGTAGAGCCTGCCAATTAATCCAATTGGCCAACGTGACCTGTGACACTTGGAGATGGGGTTATTTCCTAGTTTACTTATACTGAAACCACCGGAAAGATTTAGATTTGAAGCTGTGCCGATATGATGTACTCAATAAAGAAGACCTTTGACAAGGATCCTAATCTCAGAGTTCTGATTTGCTTGGGTTCATTAGTCGGAGTCTTGATACAAAGATTTTGCCTTGGAAGTTCAGAAGACAAAACCTCTGATCCCGGTGACCAACCCAGATTGGATCCTGCAATTCCTTCTTTTCTTTCTTCCTTCCTTCATTCCTTCCTTTTTTCTTCCTTTCTTTCTTCCTGTTCTGATCCAGCCTTATTCAAGGTTATTATTCAAGGGTTTTTTCAGCAACTATATAGTAGGGAAGAAACTTCTGAGGATCAAATTAAGGAATTTTTAGATAATGCAAATCTACCCAAGATCTCAAATGAAGCGAAAGGGTACTAAACCAAAAGATAACAATAGATGAATTAGAAAAGGCAGTCAAAAAAATGGAAAACAACAAAACTCCTGGCATGGATGGTTTGCCAGTTGAAATCTATAAAACTTTTTTGGAAATCTTAGGACAAGAGATGATAGTAATATTTAATGCTGTCTTGACGGATTCTATCGCACCGAAATCGTGGGCTGAGGCCTATATAACCCTTTTGCCTAAAGCTGGAGCTGACCGTACCCAAATTAAAAACTACAGGCCCATTTCACTTTTGAATGTGGATTATAAAATCTTTGCAGCTATACTGGCGGATAGACTTAAATTCTTCCTTAGTAAATTTATACACCATGATCAGAACGGCTTCTTGCCGTCAAGGCAATTGAAAGATAATGTTAGAATTATTTTGGATGCCTTAGAATATTATGAAGCCCGGCCGGATAAACAAGTGGCCTTTATGTTTCTTGACGCACAAAAGGCTTTTGATCAGGTAAATTGGAAGTTTATGTTGTCACAATTAGAAAATATGAAGTTTGGAGAAAACTTCTTAAACGCAGTTCGGGCAATTTATGTACGACAAGCTGCGACATTATTGGTAAATGGAGAAGAGGCGGGAGATATTGAGATTGGTAAAGGCACAAGACAAGGATGTCCACTATCCCCCCTACTGTTTATCCTTACATTAGAACCCCTTCTTAGAATAGTGAGGAGTGATATACAAATTAAAGGGTTACAAGCTAAAGCTCAGGAATTCAAGGTCCAGGCTTTTGCCGACGACCTTGTTTTTATTCTGGAGGACCCTATGGCTTCTGGGATACAACTTCTATGTAAAATAGAGGAGTACGGCATGATAGCAGGGTTACGTATAAATAAAGAGAAGACAAAACTGTTAATTAAGAATATGACTTTGAACCAGAAAAGGGAAATACAAAGCCTGCAATACTTGGGAATTTGGCTCAAGGAGAGATGTTCCTCTATCAAAGTAGATAACTATATGAAATTACTACAACAGGTATCTAAGGACATGACTAACTGGAGTGGTAAACAACTATCTTTGATGGGCAGGATTGCGACAGTTAAGACACATGTACTACCGAAATTTTTGTTTTTGTTTCAAACGGCACCAACTAAATTGGACAATTTTTTTAAAAAATCCTTGGAGACAATAGTGGCTCGATTTATATGGCAAGGCAAGAAAGCACGAATCAAAGCCCAAATGTTGCAAAAACGTAAAGAACTGGGAGGCTTCGGAGTACCCAACTGGGAAGCATATTATAATGCAGCAATTATGACATGGGTGAAACATTGGGTGACGTTGAGTAGAAGGCACCTATTGGCTATAGAGGGACACGACCTCCCCCAGGGATGGCACATCTCCCTCTGGCAAGAAAGAGATACCCCCCATAGATACTTCATGGGACATTATATTCGGAAGATTTTGATGGGGGTGTGGGAAAAGATGAGGAAAAAATACTATCTTAGGGTTCCGTGCTGGTTGGCACCGTTAGAGGCCTTAACACATCCCAGTGTATTTAATTGGACAAGAAACATAACATATAAAGACATTATGACAGAAGATGGCAACATGAAAACAAAGATGGAATTAGAGCAGCAGGGCAGGAATCTGGAATGGTGGGAATATTTACAGATTAGAAATAGGTTTAAAAGCGATAAGGTACGGTTTGGGATCTACCCAAACCCTCAGGGGCTAGATAAGATTTTATTTGGTGGAGATAAGAAAATGTTATCGAAGATTTATCAGTTTTTGACCTGTCAAGATGCTAAAGAAGAGATGGATAAAAGCCTTCTAATAACATGGGAGAGAAACTTTGGTTATGAGATTGAAATGGGCAAATGGTGGGATCTATGGAGTAAGACTATTAAACTTACAATATCTACAGCATTTAAAGAAAACATATACAAGATGGCTTATAGATGGCACCTCCCCCCAACGAGGTTAGCCAAAATATTTCCTGGGTTATCTCCACTGTGTTGGAAATGTGGAAGAAGGGATGGCACATTCTACCATATTTGGTGGTCTTGTACTGAGGCCACGAAATACTGGAGGAGGATTCAAAAATGGCTAAAAGAGGTTACTGGGGCAAGCATGGAATGGAAACCCGAGAATTTTTTACTAAGCATACAACCAGAAAACATGAGTAAATCTATATGGTATTTGAGCCTACATATAATTGTGGCTGCAAGAATAACCTATGCAAAATTTGGAAATCTACTACCATACCGCCATAATTAAAAAGATCTATGAATGTGCAGAAATGGACAGAATGACGGGTTGGCTGAGGGACAAAGGAGAAACAGAACATTATCTTAGCTGGAACCTATGGTATATGTGGGCGACAAGGAGAACAGCAGGGACTTAAAACGGGGAAAGTTAAATAGCAGTTGTTAACAATGGGAACTAAAAGTGAACATGGGTATTGTAATAGATCCCTGAACTTTGTAACGAGAAGATGTTGCTTAGAGACTAAACAATGAGGAAGGAAAAAAAAAAAGTTGGGCTGTGAATGACTGTCACTGCGGGGGGGGGGGGGGTGTTGTATGTTTAAACTGAATTTGTATTTGTATGTTTTATCCTTAAAAAATGTATAACTAATAATGACTATTAAAAAATAAATAAAGAAGACCTTTGACAAGGATCCTAATCTCAGAGTTCTGATTTGCTTGGGTTCATTAGTCAGAGTCTTGATACAAAGATTTTGTCTTGGAAGTTCAGAAGACAAAACCTCTGATCCCGGTGACCAACCCAGATTGGATCCTGCAATTCCTTCTGTTCTTCCTTCCTTCCTTCCTTCCTTCCTTCCTTCCTTCCTTCCTTCCTTCCTTCCTTCCTTCCTTCCTTCCTTCCTTCCTTTTTTCTTCCTTTCTTTCTTCCTGTTTTGACCCAGCCTTAGCAGAAGCAAGAAACAGACTCCTTGTCACAAACCCCCCCCCCTCTTTATTTACCTCTTGTGAATTAATTGCATTCACCCACCGAAAAGTCCAGGCAATAGTCCTTCAAGGAGTTAATTGCAGTAACAGACCTTATCAGTTCTTTGCGATAATAATTGCAAGGCCCTGAGCTCCCAGCCGATCTTCAGAAATACAAACTGTTGTCTCCTACGACCACCAATCCCCTTTTCTTCTATTTATTCCCCAGCCAGGAAGGGGCCATTCAGCGTCCACATGTGCTTTGCTTTCCGAGTCAACTCCTTGTCCTCCATTGTTCACCTCTAACTGCTCTGCACATATGTGCATCTGGAACAAGCTCCAGCTGTTCTTCCTCCTCACTCATATCAGCCTCCAAAGGCAGTTGCCTCTCCGGTGGTTGGGAAATGTTGGATGGCCCTAGCTCTATCTCTGCGTCCGATGCAGAGCATCCATCAGAGCCTTCCTCAGACTCCAGAACTGGCCCAAGTTCCTCCCCAACCTCATCATCATTTGCCACCAGTTCCACTGGCAGGCTACAACACTTTCTTTTTCTTCCTTCCTTCCTTCCTTCCTTCCCTGTATGTGAAGGCCTTGGTTAACAATCATTTGTTCAGCAACTATTCGAAGTTCCAATGTTGCTGAACAAGAAGATTTAAAGCCAGATCTCAGGGGTTCAGCATCCCCAGTCAGTTGATCACAATTCAGGTGTTTCCCAACCAGCTCACAATTACAATCGCTGCAGCATCGCAGTCACGTGATCACATTTACGACCTTCACTGCCATCTTCCAACAAGCAAAGTCAATGGGAAAGCCAGAAGGTCACAAATAGCGATCATGTAACTGTTGGATGCGGTGACTGCGCAGGATTGTCTGAATGACCACAACTGGAACTTCCAGCCTAAGACAGCAGAGACACCTGACACTGTGCTTTAGGATCGTGTCACTTAACCAGATCCCAATAAACATAGTTAAATGGGAACCACCTATATGTGTAATTATGTGAAGGGAAACTGTTTATACACATGGCAGACAAATCGAGGGAAATCAAGGGAAAAAAGTAACTCACTTGGCACACATGTAGGCATTCTCCCCACTCAAGACATCAGCTTTTACAAATAATTCTAACGCCCGTACAATATTGGCTGCTTGCTGTAATAAAGAGAGAGAAGGAAATTTAATTAAGCTTCGGCTTGAGCACTTAGAAGTTCAGACTAGAGGTAAGTACCATATTTTTCAGACTATAAGTCGCACTGGAGTATAAGACACACCATGATTTTGAAGAGGTAAATTTAAAAAAAATGTTTTTGCATTCTGCAGGCTTTCCAAATCCTCTGCATGTCTCGCTTTTTGCAAAAAAAAAAAAAAAAGGACATGCAGAGCTTTGGGAGGCTCTTAAGAGTGCTCTTGGGGACTGGGGGGACGAGCAAACAACAGCCTGTTTTTCGCCATTTTTTTGCAAAAAAAAAAGAAAAAGGGCATGTAGAGGCTTTGGAAGATTTGTAGAATGTTCCTGGGGGCGGGGGGGGGGGGAACAGCCCTTCCCAGCCCCTAGGAGCACTTTGCAAGCCTCCCAAACCCTCTGCACGTCCATTTTTGCAAAGGAGGCAGAGTTTCGGGAGGCCAAAAATGCTGTATTTAGTGTATAAGATACACCCAGATTTTCACCTTTGTTTTTTTGGGGGAAAGGTGCATCTTATACTCTGAAAAATACGGTAACCTTTCCTTGTGCCCAAAGATATATCTCTAATCATATGCATTCATATGCAGAGACAAATAAACATATGCAAACAGGTAGGCACGCACACTTATCCCCTAACAAACTCTTTATTTGCCTGCTCCCCCCCCCCACCTCTTACTTATCAATGTTGCAACTACTATTGTGTAATAACATAGTGCAGTATCCTTTTTGGGCATTTCAGGTCTAAGTGATGGGAATAAACCTGAAAAGCAAGCTGGGCAAAAGAATTATAGTCTTCCAGAGATGGGTATGTCCTAGCTATTTCCTCCTAGTAGTATTTTAGGGGCTTTTACTCCTTTTTATACAGGACAGCTGCCCCTTTTCTGCAAAGGCCATAAGCTTTAAGAAATGGTATGCTTGGAACAGCTTCCTGTAAACATATCTACCCCATGGCTCAAAACAATTCAGAAGCTGGCCGCCAATATTTCATTGTTATGACAACTGACAACTGGGTGACACCATCCTTTGAGTTGGATTTTAAAGAAAGAAAACAAGAGAAATAACAATGCTGGCATACCCTGATTTCCAAAGCCACATCCAGGTATGGGTCATAAGTATCTGAAACACTTTTGCACACGGAGCACTTCACTGCAAAGAAAGCAGAACAGTTGCTTGCCTGTTCTTCATGGTCACAGCTCCCTGACAATGTCATGTTTCATACTGAGACAATGAGGCATGAGGCTTCCGTCTTTGCGTCTAGCAAAACCAGCACTGAAATCAGCTAAGTAACCAGATGCTTCATATCCCCTTCATAGCCTTGATAGAGGTCAAAAACTAAAGGAAAACGTCTACAGCAGGAGTGTCAAACTCAACACCTGCAGGTCTCATCCAGCCCATGGGTGCTTAGATCTGGCCCGTGCGGCCGCCTTGGAAACAATGAAGGACCGTCCCATGGTGCCTCTGCCAGCAAAAATTGAACTTGGGAGGGCCACGTGCTGCCCTCCAGAGCTCCATTTTCAGCTGCAACGGCCTCCTGCAACCCTCTGCCAGTAAAAATGGAGCTGGGGGGGCAGCGCTGGCAGAGCACTCGGGCCACCACAGGCGCGCCCGACACAAGTGACATTGAGCTGGCCCCACCCACCCTAGCCACACCCGCCCAAAGGTCAAACATAATCCTGATGTGGCCCTCAATGAAATCGAGTTTATCACCCTTAGTCTACAGTGTGTGGAAAGCAACTACAAATCAATTGAACCTATAGAGGTATAATTGGGCACTGAAGGGAATTTTGGAGATGCCATATTATAACAGACAGCCAAAATTTAAAAACTCCAGGAACATGGAAAGGAAACCTCCCGCCACACCCTCATCTGAGGCCTCGCTAAGCTGCGCTCACCACGAGATCGGAGGTAGCCGCCAAAGATCTGGTGCACTAACGTGGTAGCCTGAGTCTGGCGATCCAACCTGAAAAGACAAGCAGGCGAGTGACTAGATTTCAGAAATTGACCGTTGAATGGTCCTTCTATGTGCGCTGTGAGGGGAATCCAAGCATGGGTTAACTTTGTCCATTAGCCTGAGATTGAGTGATGCAAATTGCTGGCCACGCCTCCTCTGACTGGACTGGTTCAGTTTTGCATGAAGGATCAGCCAGCTTGAAAGAAGCAAAATAAGTCTAGAAGTCAAGGTAAGTCCGAATGTCACAGGAAAACATGGAAGTCCAGGCCCAGAACAGCCAAAGCCGAGGGCGGGTTTGGATTCCCCTCTCACCGCACATAGAAGGACCGTTCAGGTAAGTCAACGGTCATTCTCCTGTGCGCTGCTTGGGGAATCCAAGCATGGGACATGCCAAAGTAATAAACTTCAGGGGCGGGAGCGAGGCTGGTCTGGCCCCGTAGCTGAAGAATCTACCCTTTGCAGCACACGCCATCCAAAAGATGCCTCAGCCAAGGCATAAATGTCCAGCTTGTAGTGACAGATAAAGGGTGACGGCAGTGACCAGGTCGCTGCCCTGCAGATGTCTTCCACCGAGGCCCACGTTGCCCAGGTTGCCATCGTGGCCGCCCTCCTGGTAGAATGGGGAGTGATACGACTGGGAACTGGTCGGGACTGGCAGTCATAGGTTAGGGCAATACACGCCTTCAACCAGCGGCCGATGGTATGCGACGATGCCTTGTGGCCCATGGTGGCAGGTTGGAAGGACACGAACAGGGCCTCCGTCCTTCTGAACGATGCAGTGCGTCTCACATAGCGGTGAAGTGAACGACGAACGACGAGATAATGCCAACGCCATTCTCGGGGGTGAGATGGCCGTGGACAGAAATCTGGGAGAGTGATTTCTTGGGACCTGTGTAACCATGAGATGACTTTCGGAATAAAGGTCGGATCCAAACGTAATACAACCTTGCTCGGACGGAAGATGCAAAGGTCGTCACGGACAGAGAGCGTCGCCAACTCGGACATACGCCGGGCCGATGTAATGGCTACCAAAAAGACATTCTTAAGAGTCAGTAACCTTAGAGAGATGGTCCGAATAGGCTCAAATGGAGCCGCTGTAAGGGCATTTAGTACTAGGGAGAGATCCCAGGTGGGATAGCGATGAACAATAAGCGGGTTAAGGTTCACCACTCCCTTCAGGAAGGCCCACACCCCCAGGTGTTGAGCTATGGGTTGGCCTTACCCACTGCCAATTACAGTAGACAGAGCCGCAATTTGACGGCGGAGGGTGTTAGGTGTTAGTCCTTTGTCCATGCCCATCTGTAGGAAATCCAATACCTGTGGTATGGTCGCCCCGGTTGGGTCCTCACCCGTTGCCTGACACCATCTGCAGAATGCTTGCCAGGTAGCCTCATAAATGCGGGTTGTTGACGGGCGTCGAGCCGCCTGGATTGTGGAGATGACCTTATCAGAGAAATGCTGCTGACTCAGGATCACCCGCTCACATGCCCCACAGCTAACTGTAACAGCTGTGGATTCGGGTGAATGAGAGCTCCTTGCAAGAGGGATATCCAGTCGTCCGGAATTCTCCATGGGTGAGAGACGGACAGATGGACGAGGTCCACGTACCAGGGGCATCGTGGCGACATCGGTGCGACCAGCAGCACTTCCGCCTGCTCTATCAGAATCTTCTCGATGACCAGCGGCACAATTGGCAGAGGCGGGAAGGCATAAAGGAGGCCCACCAGCCAAGGGCTTCGGAGAGCGTCAGTGCCTTCCGCTCCTGGTACCTGGAACCTGGTGTAATAACGTGGCAGGTGTGTGTTGTTGGGTTGGGCAAACAGGTCCACCTGCAGATGGCCGAAGCGGCAGGGCAGTTCTAACAGGGCTGGGTGCAAGCGCCACTCTGCCAGATCCACCATGGCCCTGCTCAGCCAGTGTGCTTGGACGTTCGCAGTGCCCGATAAGTGTTCTGCTTGGACTGACAACGGATGGTTCTCCGCCCAGTGGTGTAAGCGTTCTGCTTCCATCATCAGGGCTTTGGACCTCATGCCCCCTTGGCGGTTGACATGCGTCTTGGAGGCCACATTGTCGGTGAGTATCAGTACATGGTTGGAGGTGACCATGTCTTGAAACTCGCGGAAGGCTAGGTGGATAGCCCGTATCTCCAACCAATTGATGCTGTTGTTCAGCTCCTGGACAGTCCAACGACCCTGCACCACTCGATTCAGGGCATGACCCCCCCACCCACCCAATTTGGCTTGCATCCGTTGTAACCACAATCTGCTCCGGTTCCTTGAAAAGGCATCCCTTGAGGATGCGGGATGACAGCCACCAACGGAGCGATAGGCACACCTTGGTCGGTAAGCGAGCCCTGGTCAGAGAGTGACTGGTGTGAGTCCTTTGGAATGGAAGTAGATACCACTGCATTGGTCGTGTGTGGAACTGTGCCCAACGTACACATCTATGCAAGATATCATCTTCCCTAGAAGTTGGGACAATACCGCAAGGGAAGGTGACCTCTGCTTGAGCACTTGACTCACCAGGGATTGCAGGCTCTGCTGTATCTCCCTCGAGAGAGAGACCATACAAGTCTCCAAGTTGATTATTGTCTTGAGATGTAGCAGGGACGTGGTCAGGTGCAGGTAACTCTTTGGAAAGTTCAGCACAAATCCGTGATCCTGTAGGGCGTCGATCGTCAGCTGTAAGTCGCGATAAGCCTGGTTCCGGGAAGACGATAAGATTAAGATGTTGTCGAGATAACAATTGACCCTTATGGGAACCGACCTCAGCGAGGCTGCGACCACCGCTAGCTGTTTGGTGGAGGTCTGCGGGGCTGATGATAGGCCGAATGGTAAGGTGCGGTACTGGAAATGATGCCCCGCGAAGTGTAAGTGCAGAAACATTCAATGGGCCGGATGTATTGGAACGTGCAAGTAGGCCTCTTTGATGTTGATTGAGGTGAGGAGATTGCCTTGGCGAATGCTCGCCAGAATAATCTTGAGTGATTGCATTTTGAATTTTTGATATTTGAGGTAGAAATCGAGTCGTTTCAAGTCTAGGATGGCCCGCCATCCTCCCGAGGCCTTGGGAACTAGGAAGAGTATGGAGTAGAACCTAGACCCTCCTGTCGCCTTGGCACCTGTTCTATTGCTCTGATGGAAATGCGATGCTGGATTTCCGTGTCCATGAGGCGCCACTTTACCTGGCACCTGGGTACCAGACATTTGATGAAACGTCTTGGGGAAATGGCCAGGAATTCCAGAGTGAGGCCCAGCCTCACTGTCTGAAGAGCCCAGGCGTCGGAGGTTGTGGCTTCCCATTGGTGAACGAAGGTAGTTAAGCGCCTGCCAATAGGGCCAACCTCTAGCAAGTCATTGGTACCTACGAAAGGACCGGTTGTTGACACCACAAAAGGGCTGCCGGGCCTGGGACTGTTGGTGCTGGTTCCTACCTCTATCGCTGTACTGGACCTATCCTGAAACCTGTCCTGGGATTGGGAAAAAGATCTATTAGATAGCGGGGTGTAGGGAATGGATGAGTACCCCAGCTCCCCAAAATCAAAGGGCTGCCTTCGAGGATACGGTTGTTGCCTCTGATCCGTGCACCTAGCGGTCGAAGGCAGCACCTTTAGCTTGTCCCTCATTTCAATCAGTATAGGATCCAGTGCTGCACCAAATAGGGAACCGCCCTTGAAAGGGGTGGAGGCAAGGCGCCATTTGGATCGTACGTCCACCTGCCAATGGCATAGCCATAACAGGCGACGAGAAGCTATGTTGGATGCCAAAGCAGCCACCAGTTTGACCACATCCTGATGAAGGCGCAGGTCCTCTGGATCTAACCTCTCCTGTAGCTGTCTTAACCAAACTAAGGAAGTTCTATTGAAGAATGAGGCCGCCGTAGCGGCACGCAATGTCCAGGCAGCCACCTGGTGCGTTTTGCGAATAACGAGCTCCGCCTTGCGGTCCTCCGCCTTCAATCCCTCCGAAATCTCGGATGGAATAAGGGAAGGGGAAGCCAAGGCCGCTATCGGTGGGTCAACAGTGGGAAACTGTAAAATGGCATCCAATTCCGGGGTGGAAGCATAAAGCTATCGCCATTGCTGGGGGGCGAAACTGTGGTGGGCTGGGCCCACTGTTTCTGGATTATGTCCAGAAACAATTTGGGTGATGGAATAGCCTCCTGTTCTTGCACCTGTTCAGTGAACAAGTGCTCCATGGGATCAAAGCCCACATCGGTGCTGGCTTGGGTGGTTGCTCCCCCCAAATTGGAGGTGGCCTTGGCTTTGTAAAGAAGATTTCAATAGGGCTGGTTTGAAGAGGCCCGAGAAGGGAACATTATCCTGAACCAGCCCTTCATCACCCGATAATTCCAAATCCAAAATCTCACCTTCCTCCCCTAAAACAGACCCTTCGCTGTAGATGGAAGGCAAGGGAGAGGGGGAGCCATCCTGAGAGGTGGCTAAATCCCTGGCAGAATTCACATTTCTAGGACGTTGACTCCTACACTGTAACTCTGCATCCACTCCCCTAGATATGGCAGTGGCAATCATGTCCCTGAGCCCAGGGGAGAGATAAAACTCTCGGTCTGCTGCCAGCAGCCGTTGGAGTAAAGGTAGCTAAGACCCCTGAATGTGAGGGGGGCGGATCTGAGCTGGGCCCCAGAGAATCAGACAAGCCCTGAAGACCTGAGCCAGATCCTGCAGTTGTAAGATCCTGAGAGAGGGGAAGGTCTGGGGGCCAACCTTGAATTCCAGCTAGGCCGGAAGTAGAAGGCCCTTCAGGCAGTAAGGTGGGAAGGGGCCTGGGAGTTGAGGGATCCCTAGGCCCGTTCTTGGACTTCCTGCTGCGCTTAGCAGCCCTGGCAGGAGCTGCTGAGGTGGCCCGGGTTCTGAGGCTGGCGGCCCTGGTGGAAGCCCTACCCACTCTAGATGAGGCCCCATCGGAGGACAACTGAGGAGAGGTGGAGGCCCCAGCGCTGCCCCCGGTAATAGAATGATCTGCCATATAAGCTAAGTTAAAAGGGTTCAAGCTCACGTTCACTGAATGCCAAATGTTGATCGCAATTGAAACAGGAGGCTGTTAGGGATCAAACTTCTGCTCCAGTAGAATGGTGGTGAACCGACCTCCGTGGAGCAATGAATCTGGTGATTCTACGTCACTGTGGGCGGGTAACTGAAGCCACGCCGAGCTGGACTGGTTGTCTGGCGTTTAAAAGGGCTCCAAAATGGCCACCACAACCCAAAATGGCCACCGCAAGCAATAGCGAAGGCGGAAGATTCAAATCAACGAGGCACAAAGGCCGTAGCCAGAATGGAAAACGCCTGCCTCAATTCTTGCCAGCGACCGCAGCCGTGGCCTCCAGAGGCTCTGATGGGATGTCCAGGCTCCACACTTCGTCAAGCAACCTCGAGGCGGGGAAAGGGGGGCAGCAGACAGCGGTGAGAGTGGCCGACGTAAGGCGGCGAACAGATCGCCAACTGCGGCAAGACAACACGAAGGCGGCGAACCGACCTTTCCACAGTAAACAACGGCACACCCCCGCCTCCAACAAGGAAGTTTCCTGGCCCCGAAGGCTCCGGGAACGCCAAAATCCACTCATCACTGTAACCGAGGAGAAATGAACCCTTTGCAAAGATATTTACCCTGAAGGGAACTCAATCCGGTGAAGTGGAATCCAAGCTGAAATAATAATGATGAATTTGTCTAGCAAGCAGCCGAAGTAATAATGATGAATTTGTGAAGTAATAATGACGAATTTGTGAAAGAATAATGATGAATTTGTCTAGTAACCTAGAGAGAATTATTTAGTAACCTAGAGAGAATTATTTTGCATCTCTTTAGGCTGGACTCAGTTTTAAAAAACTGAACCAGTCCAGTCAGAGGAGGCGCGGCCAGCAATTTGCATAACTCAGTCTCAAGGCTAATGGACAAATTTAACCCATGCTTGGATTCCCCAAGCAGCTCACAGGAGCTTTCATTTAAAACAGGGGCCCACAAACTCTTCTGCTCATTGATCTCTTCAATGAGGTTTCAGATGGTTCATTCACTCCCAACATTTATTATATGAACATGCAATAAATACAATGTTAAACCAGAGAATGATAAATAATAATAATCAATAATCCCATTGATTCTTGGAGGTCAATATTGATCACTGGGGAACTCTCATTTAAACTGGGTGGCCTAAACAAGGATAAGGAATGTTGCTACACTAATTTTCTAAGAATTGTAACTAGTATGGCCTGTAATGAGGCATGATGGGGGATATAGCTCAAAAATATCCAATAAAAATGCAATTCTTCACTTCTGAGTTAAAAAACAAGCAATCAAAATCACCAGGCATGAATTTCTTCCTCTCAAGAGCAAAGACGACCTGCAACTCTGGGTTAAACTGGTGGGTTTTGGGTTTTCTATGAGCTCAATTGTGCTCCTCAAATGTTTTTGTTAACTATGCACTGATGTCATCTAGCCTAGTTACAAAACATTTTCAGGAAAATGACCAATCTCAGAGAACACCAAGAACCTAACACGCCGTGGCGGTGCAGTGGTTAGGGTGCAGTACTGCAGGCTACTTCTGCTAACTGCCAGTTGCCTGCAATTTGGCAGTTCAAATCTCACCAGGCTCAAGGTCGACTCAGCCTTCCATCCTTCTGAGGTGGATAAAATGAGGACCCAAATTGTTGGGGGCAATAGGCTGACTTTGTAAACCGTTTAGAGAGGACTGTAAAGCACTGTGAAGCAGTATATAAATTTAAGTGCTATTGCTATTTCTTCCTTCAAAAAGAATTTTTGCTACCCTTAAAGCAAGGATTACTTGCTTTAATATTTACTTCCATAGCAAGGAAAGGTAGACCTTGTCACTGTTGCTCATGTAGTATGCATTTTCCCTTTCCCCTAATTAGGGAAAGCTAATGCTTCAGTAAGCAAATTTAATGACATGATCAATTCAACCAAGCGTTCTCTCCCAAGCACACAGCAAGCGAGCTAGTTGTTCATACTTAGTGTAACCGTTGAGGCAGGCCTTTTGCATGGCATCAATGGTGTAGCGCAAGAACTCATGAGCATCCTCCTGACTCCCAAAACGGAAGTGCCGTGCAATCTCTGCCAAAGGAGATAAAAAAAGAACACCTCAGAACAGTGTCAGAAACAGAGGTCACTATTGAACCCAGCATGGAAGCTCAAGAGGTTTTTCCTCATAAACTGACCACCACCAAAACCAAACTCTGCACCTAGCATATCTACAAAAAATGTTGGAAAGTAAAACAAAAAATAAAATATGGTAAAAAAATGTTTGTGAAAGAGCCAGTTTGGTCTAATGGCTAAGGCAATAGGCTAGACTGTTGAGTTCTAGTCCAGCTTTGGCCATGAAAGTCAGATAGGTTAACCTTGGCCAGTCACTCTCTATCAACGCAGCCCACCACACAGGGTTGTTGTTGTGGGGCAAAATAAGAGGAGGAAAGCTTGTTGGATTATCACTGCCTTATTTGTAAAAATATAAATAAAATAATAAAAAATAAAAATTTTCAGTTTCACCCTTACAATCTTTGAGGCGTGTTCAGTTATATCTTGAAAAATCCTGAAAAAGAGCATCTTTGGACCATAGCCACTGATGGCTGACGTGTCTTACTGCTTCACTTTGTAACCATAAAACATTCACACACGAAAGTATTTAAGTTATGGTCAACATCTCAAAAGGATCACTGGTCTTTTGCCCTGTACGAACTGGACAGGTAGAGAGTATTCCAACCCCCTGCTTACTTTTAAGATCTCTGATGAAGGACACAGGTTTGATGGCATTACCACTATTGGCAAAAGCCTGGATCATGTGATTCTGCATTATGCACATCATGCAGAAGCCTCCCTGGTGACCTGGAAGAGGGGGAAAAAAATCACAATTGGCTATTTTCATCAATAGCTATGTTATACACATTCCATTGTATCATATATATTTTGCTAGAAGCAAAATAAAGTTAGAGCCTGCATTTGAAACCCTCACTTTACTGAAATAGCTTACCTATTGATTTGTGATCAGACCTATATGGACCATCAATCAGTCTATCCATCTACCCATCCATCCATCCATCCACCCACCTTGTCTCTTTTTCTCTTTCATCTGCTGGCTAAAGACCATAATAACAATATACATTGATAATATGGACAGCTTAATGACTTCCTATCCTGAATCCTTCTCTGCCACATACCTGTAAATCTCAACACAATGCTACTCGTTAAGCAGCTCAGACAAGTAAGCACTACTCAGACAAGGGGAAACATTTCTAAAGTATGTGCATTAAGCTGCAAAATGATCCTTGCTGCTATTTAAATAGCTTGTTTGAGTTTTAAAACAAAACCACCAAAGCTGCCATCTACCTACCTCTACCTAGTCATAGATGTACACTCTCCAACTAAGAGTCAGTACCACTAGTAAGGAAGGGATGACGTAGTGAGGAAAGTAGCTCTTACCTAACCTTACAGCTGGCTCAAGACCTTCACAGCTGCTAACATAATCTGCCAGTCTCCCATCACAAGGATTGATGCAATGAAAAGCAACTGCTGGCTGGAACGTGATACAGCACCGCATGTGGGCTAACCTTGGATTACTCACCCTTCCCCTACCCCCACAAGCCAAGAAAAACCCACCCATTAAGCTCACACAACACTGCAGGCCCATTAAAGGTAGTCCTCAACTTACAACAATTCATTTGTGACCGTTCAAAGTTGCAAAGGCATTGAAAAAAGTGACATATGATCATTTTTCACACTAGTGACCATTGCAGCATCCCCATGGCCACTTGATTTACACTCAGATACTTGACAACCTGTTCATATTTATGACAATTGCAATGTCCTTGAATCATTACCTTTTATGACCTTCTAACAAGTAGTCAAGGGGGGAAGCCAGGTGCACTTAACAACTGTGTTACTAATTTAACAACTGCAGTGATTCACCTAACAAATATGGCAAGAAAAATCATAAAAGGAGGAAAACTTCACTTAACAAATTTCTCACTTAATGACATATGTTGGGCTCAATTGTGGTTGTGAATTGAGGACTACCTGTATTACAATTGGGTTCAAAATAATTCTTTTTCACAAGAAGCACTGCTCCTAGATTACAGTTACAGAAATCAAAGGGCCCAGTAATGGAACATAGCCAAATCCTAAACAAAAAACCTCAAATGCAGCAGAATCTAACATCACAGCCTAACTTATATAACATTTTCTTAAGAGAAAACTACTTAATATACTTCCTAATGTCTTAAACACATTGAGATCCTTTATATGTAAGTCTGAAGCATAACCTCATATATGATATTGGAAAATCCCAATGTTTTCCTCAAAACACTATCAGAATAGAGGAATCAGAAATTTGTAACTATAAATTGTAGAGCAATTCAAAAAATAAGCTCCGATCGAAGGGGAGGGGGAAGATTTCCACGACAAATGGGCAGAATTATAGAATTTTAAATTATATTTTGGAATAAATAACATCACCATCATCTGAAAAACACTTCTGAATGGTCAAACATTTTTACCTGCCTCATCTTGCTATGATCCTTACTACAAGCCTGTAATGTAAAAGAGCATAACTTCCTCCCACAATGCATGGAAGATTAACTCCAATTGGGGATCCTATGCCCATGGGATTAATGGGATGGTGGCAGAAGCAAAACCAGGCATAATTTTCTAGTTTTGGGGACAGTAATTCTGCCTGCATCGATGCTCTAAAAGTAATAATGAGGATGATAAAGGAGTAGCTTACCAGAAGCAGCCCTGAATCCATCCGATCCCTTCAAATTCCCTCAACACACACTAAAGGACACACACAAACAATGAACCCTCTAAACGCCTCATTCCCTGACCATTCACCTTCCTTGGGCTGCTCCGCCAGCCATAACCTTATATTTTAAGAACTCCATCCTTCAGAGGCCTTGGAAAATGAAACAGGTTATTCCTATAGCCTATGCTCTAAGGGGAAAAGAGATATGAACAAGTGGGCGCATATAGCACGGCAAAACACACACAAACTCAGCCACACACTTACAATTGCGACTGTGCTCCTTGGAAAGCAGATAATTTGCTAAAGGTGGGGTGTACGTCAGACACTGTAGAGTTGAGTTGAGGAAGCAGGTGTTGCCCAGGTTGTGGAGACCAGCTCCAACACGGTAGACCCGCTCCCATTTTAGAGAGAGTCGCTCCAGAGGGAAGAGGACCTTTTGGGGAGCTGGCACCCCATCACTTCCCGACACATGCTCATTACCTGTCGGAAGAAAAAAGGAAAAGTCAGCAACTCAAAAACAAATGAAGAACTCGTTCTCCACAATCCCATCTCAGGGGAATGTGATTAAGAAAATCTTAGACTGTGCAGAAATGGATACATTAACACTTGCTAATAAGGGGACATATTTTATCAATGGCTAAATAATAGAAGTTGGAAAGGAGGAGATGCAACTGGAGGAAATGGTAAAGATGATGTTAAATATTAATGTTACAGTACTGTTATGTTACTAATATGATGACAAGGAATTATATCAACAAAAATGTATAATATGATTACTTAAGCACAATTGTACCCAGAACACACACTATTCGATGAAAATTGGATGTTATAAAAATAAAATAAAACTTGGGGGGTGGGGGAGAACTCCAAAAGACAAGTACAACAAACGAGGCAGGCACCTTGTTTTCGTATGGGTCCCTCTTCAGAGCTCTTGTGCCGACTGCAGTTTTCTGTCCTCGGGTTCAACAAAACGTACTTGCTCTTGAGGGTCTCCAGCTGGTAGGAGAAGTTTTTGGAGGCGGGTTCAAACTCAATCTTTTGCAGCAAAATCTTCTTGGCAGAAGCTGCCAACAATTTACCCAGTTCAACATCGTCAGCAGAGTCTTTTCGCCCAGGCTTTAGGGCTTCTTTTAATTTGTCCACTATTGGCATGGTGCATCACTTGGTAAAGGCAACAACCACCATCCTAGCAAGGCAACTTCACTCTGCCAAAAAAAAAAAAAGGTTATTTGACCTCAAATTCAAATGCCTCCAGCTCAGCCCTCTTTTCTATGTACTGTAGTAAACATCCACCCTCAAATATGTTATTGAAACAATCAGATAGTCTTTCTTTTTGTACTTCTATTTTGCTTCCCGTGTCACTCATCTTCCTATACTGAATATGGATTTTAAGGACTGGGCAGGTACCTTTTTAAATTACCATGAACTTTGTGATGTTTTAGAAATCATGATCAACATGAATTTGGTTTCCACAACACAGCTTCTGTTAAAAAAAAATCTAAAACCAATCTATCTTTAGATTAATTATCTAATCTTTATAAACAATCAGGTAAATCCAAAGCACATCTGTAATTCAGATTTCCCAACTGTAAAATTTCAAATAGAAATGCATGGCAATAAATATATACTATCTATTAAGGTACAAGGAGAAAATTCCCATGACAAAAACTAGAAATGCACTAATTTGAAAGGCAGGATAGGATAAAAACTTTTCACATTTCTGAAAAGCCTAAAATTTTACCTACATTGTTAAGGCCTTTATTGTATTCTTTAGCATCTCATTGCTCCTTGGATCCAAAATTCTCTACTCAGAAAACAGATTTTCCCCCCAAAACCCAACAAAGGATTAGATTATATAATAGCTTTTGCTGCATGTGAGGGCTCTAGATGTACTTTCACGTTGCTTTGCAACTAACTGGAAATTAACTTGTAAATGATGCATTTCTGTTCTCTGAACTGACTGTGCTCTGGAACATGCAATTCACATTATAGCCTTTAATGAGGTGTGAAATTTGCTTAGTCTTTAGACAGATAAATTAGCAGCCATAGCAAGAAATATAAATAACATAAATAAATAAAAAGGCTCACAACTATTATCTGACCATTTCCTGGATTGCCTTGAAATTTGATTGGCAATAGTTTTACTTCCCATTAAGAAACCTCAAGGGTCCCTACTAATAGAAGATTAAAACATGCTGCCAGGATGAATGGATGAATTTTTCTTATAACAGGCCTTGCTGAAGGAAAAAATCATATAGCACTCTGTTTTTGAAGGAAAGGGGGTTTGCATCATGTGTCTCTTTTTGGGGGGGAACCAGGTATTTTTCCAGAGGATATATATTTATATATAAATATACATGGCTGTATACATGGCATTCTATCTCACACAAACATTAAATTGTACTATTATCTGAACATTTGCACCTCCCTAAAATAAACAAGGTCAGGAAAGTTTCTTCAAATTTGCCACCCCCATTCCCCCCCCCATTCTCCCATTAGAATATAGAGGGATCACACTTATCTAACAAAACAGTCTCCCACACCTGGGATCTTCTAGATGTGCTGGATTACATCACATAATTTCTGGCTAGATGGGCAATTAAGTGCAGCATACCTGGAGGGCACCAGGTGTCCTATGCAAAACAAATCTCACCCAGTGGCAGCATCTAATGGGGCAGCCAAGGGCACACAAGATATGGGTGGTAGGGGAAACAGCATCGGAAGTTGGGGGAGGGAGGAGCAGAGGTGCAGGCGCATTCTTGCACCTGAGAGCATGGTCAGGAGAACTGAATCATCGGGGAGAAGAGAATGTCACTGGGTAGCCTGGAAGCAAACCTCTCCAGCTTGCAGCCTCCCGAAGTTATTCTATCCGAGATGAAAGGGAGGGAGGGAGGAACGAGGTTGCTCTGTGAGATAACAGGCCAAAATGAGCCCAAGGTTTAGCAAAAAGACAATACTGCAAGGAACCAGCAGAAATATCCCAGTTCGAAGGGCGAAATGCTTCATCTACCCTCCTCCAATCAGTTGGAGAGAAGAGACTCAACTTCAAATTCAATGCTTGGAATGCACTGCCTGATTCTGTGGTTCCTTCCCAAACCCCCCAAAACTTTAACCTTAGATAGCCAACAGTGGACCTCACCCCATTCCTAATAGGTCTGTAAAGGGGCTTGCATAAGGACACCAGCCGGCCTACCGTCTGTCCTACTGTCCCCATGTATTCGTAAACCATTTCATGTATCCAAAATCATGTCTATACATATGTTTTCTAATACGAAATAAATCAAAAATAAATAAACTCTTTCCTCCTTTCGCCTTCTGTCCGTCCCCACCTCCCTTCCTTTGCAAGGAGCGCGCGCGCATTAGACCCATCAGCCACAGCATGTGCCTAGAGAGTGTTTGGGGTAAGCCACGCGCAGCCCCCTTCCCCCCACCCAACCAGACGCGCTCTTCTCTTCAGCCCAGAAAATCCTTAGCCGAGATTAAGCAGGCGGCCCCCACAGCAAAAAACCCAAGGCGCTCCAAAGCCTCCGGCGTTCGTGCAAGGGCACCTACAGGCAGGGCCTGGGCTCGCAGCGGAAGAGGAGGCTCCTCCTTGGCACGGCCCCGATTCTCCGGGTGCGCCACGGGGATCCGAGCAGAAGTCCCTCGCCCTGGCGCCGGGGACCATTCGCCCAAGCAGCCACGGCCCAGAGGGAGCCGAAGGAGGGCTGCGCAGGAATAGCCGCGGTGCCGAAAAGGGGCAGAAGGGAAGCGGCGGGGGAAGAGTTACGCTGCAGGGCGAGTCGGACTCTAGAGGATCGTTCCCCGCCAGTAGAAAACACCCCGTGGGCCAAGCCGTCTCCGTTGCACCGGCCCTCGCGCTCCTCCTCCCTCCTCATTCCGACCTTTTTCCACTCACCATCCGGAGCGGTCTCTGCGCTCCTTACAGCGTGTGTGCGCATTCACAACACGTGTCCAACGTAGCGCAAAGGAAAGGGAGACAGCGCAGCTGCTAGGCCGCGAAGCCAGGCCCCATCCGCCTCCTGACGGGGCGGGGAAAGGAAAGGCAAACCCTTCCCGGCCTGCTCTGACGTAAGTCTGCCCCTTCGCATGTTTCCGGGAGGCAGCGCCGCCTGGCTGAGTCGTCTTTGGCCCAAGCAAGTGGTGAAGCGGTGGCTTTGCCTCGTAGGCAGCAGAGGCCGCTGTGTTCCCTCATCCCCTCGCTTTGCTAATCTTTGGAATAAAAATTGTGGCTTGTCCGACTCTCTTGAGCCGGTCTACCATAAGATTCCATGTTCAAGGACATCCCTATTAGTACCATTTTATAAAGTACCGCTTTATAACCAATTAACCAATGGAACAACTTCCCTGCAGAAATTATGAATGCGCCAACACTGGAAGATTTTAAGAAGAGATTGGATGGCCATTTGTCTGAAATGATAGAGGGTTTCCTGCCTGAGCAGGGGGGTTGGACTAGAAGACCTCCAAAGTCCCTTCCAACTCTTATTCTATATTCTACAACTCACCACGGCCCATTCACAGCAGGACAATTTGGCACGGCCAACTTGCTGTGGAACAACTTGCCACTGGACAAGACTTACACTAACATCGAAGAAATAGTGGAACACAGGTAGTCCTCGGCTTACGACCGCAATGGAGCCCATAATTTCTGTTGCTAAGTGAAACCCTTATTAAGTGAATTTTGCCCCATTTGATGACCTTTCTTGCCACAATTAAGTGAATCATTGCAGTTGGTAACACTGGTTCAATGAACCCATTGACTTTGCTCGTTAGAAGGCCACAAAAGTTGATCACAGGACCGTGGGACACTGCAGCCGCCCTAAATATGAGTCAGTTGCCAAGCATTTGAATTTTGATCACGTGATCTTGAAGATGATGCTATAGTCATACTTGCGAAAAATGATTGTCACCTTTTTCAGTGCCGTTGTAACTTGGAATGGTTACTAAATATAATGTTGTAAGTCGAGGATTACTGTAGAATCATTAAAGGATGCCAAAGGAGGGACAAAATGAAATGTGAATGACAAAATTTAAAATAATTTTTAAAATAATTTTAAATAATTGAATTGTCCCGGAGCAAGTTATCCATGGCAAGTTGGCCGGTGGAAAGTTGTCCATGGTGAGTTGGCCACAGCAAATTGGCTGTGTTGAGTTGTCCCATTCAGCTCTTGAGCACCACTGAAAAGGGAGGGAGGGGAAGGTGGGAGACTCTGGAGGCAGCTTCAGGTTCTTAACCCAGCACAGAACTGATCCACAACAATCCAATTTAAGTGACCGCACATAGCAGTGATCAGAGGATCCGTCATTAGGATTTTAGGCAACACAGGGTGAATGGTTCTCTTTTGAAGCCAAAATTTATTCTTTGTGTGATTTTATTCCCAGATATCTGAATCTGGTTAGGGTTAGGGTTTAGCTGGGCCAAATCAGCTTATAAATATTTATGCCGGGGAGAAAAGTTAGTACTGGAGAAGTTATTTAGAGTTGTGAATAGCAGTGGTGAACCCTCAACCCTTTTTGATAATCCATTGGACTCTTCTAACTCCATAAGGTACTGTATTTAAAGAGCTTCAATTGGAAATGTGCAGTTAGGGCATAAACAGAAATTGTTTCTGTATCTCTGCTGTTTAGGGATCATTTCAATATTCCAGCTCTATGAACCTTGTTGGGATTTGGGGTGATGTACCTTTGAGTCTTGACTCCTGGTAACTGCTTGGACAAGTCTGTGCAATTTCTTGGCAAGATTTCAGGAATAATTTGTCCTTGCCTCCTTCCAAGAGCAGAGGGAGGGTGACTGGCTCAAGGTCACCTAGCTGGAGAACTGGTAGTGGAAATTTTGAGTAGTTCGGAGAACCGGTAAATACCACCTCTGACTGGCCCCGCCCCCATCTATTCTCTGCTTCCTGAATCCCAGCTGATCGGGAGGAAATGGGGATTTTGCAGTAACCTTCCCCTGGAATGGGGAGGAAATGGAGATTTTTCACTATCCTTCCCGCCATGCCCACCAAGCCATGCCCATAGAACCAGTAGTAAAAAAAATTGAATCCCACCACTTGTCTAGGATTCATGGTTTCCCAGTTTCAAGCCTGGTGCCTTCATCACTATACCAAATTGGCTTTGTTTGGAAATAAGGCAATTTATATTGCACTGATTTTAAGTTGTTCCAGGAAGAATAAGCAGAATTTTTGAGATCCCTTTTATAATTTTTCAGTCCTGCTAAACTCAGGGAAGGGCAAGTGTTACATACACACAGTACGGGCCTGATGTACTATTAAACAGCATTGCTGGATGATTAATTGCTATCACTCAGATAACTGATAACTCCAACTTTGGATTGGGAAGGGAACATGAAGAACATGGGGAAAATACTGAAAATAGGTGGGAGGGGGAAATATAAAGCCATTGAGGCTGGGGCTACGGAGAGGAAGAAGGGTCCTACATTGATTTGCCTGCATTCTTCCATTCAAATGTTCCGAACTATTAAGTGGTTAAGAGGCCTTGCAGGAATTTTGGCTGCCCCTCAGCAGAAACAAAGTATATGCAATCCAAAGGAGCCTGCTTCCATTTTCTTTGATAATACTGTTTATTGTCCGGAGACTCAAGTGTCCACATATGAATTATACAAAGCGTCAGAGACATGCACAGTCTGCTTGTCTATTCAGCAACTTTCATGTGTTCCCAGCACAAGAAAATCTCAGCTTTCAAAATCCAACAACAACAAAAACAACCCACCCCATATTATTCTACCCACCAAACAATCTTCCCACCCCAGCGGCTCCCCAAAAAGCTTTAAATTACGGCAGCAAGCTAACTTATTTTTTCATACTCACTAAGCAAAGATTTGAAAATAATGTAAACTCTTTATTATTATTATTTTTAAAAATATTTTCGAATTGCTGGCATGGAGGGGAAACTGTTCTGTTATGGGTGCTTCAGGGAAACTTATGCGTGACACTAAACCCACAGCTATAAATTAAGCCAATTGAGGAGTCTTTGATATTGTTTTTCCATAAATAGGTCTTTTGCAGGGGTTGTTTTTCACACCCCTAGTTAAATGGCCAACTTAGTTTGCTTGCTGGGAGCTGCAATTTGGCTAGCAAGAAGCAGTCGCATGTTGCTGCCACCCTCCAGTCTCTGTAAAAACTTACACATGCTGCAGGAGAAACCAGAGGAGAAGGCAGGAACAGAATGCTGCTTCCGCTGGCATTCCGCAATGAGGGAAGGAACATTGTCCTCCATACATTTTGACATTCTTCCCACTGTATGTTAAAAGCTTCCAACGCAGAACCCCTTTACAAAGTAATAAGTGCAAATCTAACAGCTAAACAAGAACATTTAAAAAAACATAATAGAGGAATGATACAACTGATTGCTGAAACAAACTGAAAAAAATTAAAAATAAAAAAGTATCAACAGAGAGAAAGAAGGTAAATGTCACATAGGATATAACCGTACAGGAAGTAAAACAGGAGTCTTATACTGGACTGAACAATTTTTTTCCTTTTTTGTTGTTTTAAAAATATATTGAAATAAACAGACTGGCCCAGTATGACATCTTTAAATTCTACCTTGATGAACAGCATGAAAAGGCCACGGGGCAGGCCTGGCTAAGAATAAGTGTGATTATCCTTCAGATCTAAGTATGAGAATCCCCCTTCCAAAAGGGGGGGAGGGCACCCAGAGCTTGGGGAAATCCAGGAGAGAAAGGACAAGCTCAGAAGAGGGAATGGGAAGGGTTGAACTGAGCAATGCTCTTTTTCAGACAGTTGAGGGTTTTGTCATTACTCCAAAGGAGCATTTATAATCACAGTTTAATACATGTGTGGGTATCACCAGCCAGCTCTCCTAATCACATATATGGGAAGAGAACATAAATGTCTGCCTTCTGCGGAATTCTTGTTGCAATCATTGATTTCTCCATTCAGCAAGTCGCAGGGCTTGGAGCTGTGCTGGTCTGATTAAAAATCATTCTGTGCCAGGAACTTTGGAGGAGCAGGAGGAAGATGACAATTCCTTGGTCTACAAAGTTCCAAAATCCTAATAGAAATAGCAAAACTTTACAACTGGCTAAGAGAGACTGTGACATCAGAATTACATTAATGGCATAAATACGAAAAAGGTGGAATCAAGCATATGGAGTAAGTCCATATCCTGAAACCCCTTTTTAAAAACTGAAATTTGACAATCCCAGACGCAAAGCTAAGAGCTGCACATATCTCCCATGTCTTCCAGGCTATATATATTAACTTCGTAAAATAATTAACGCACCCACCTCCAATTTTTGCCCCTGAAAGAGGATACTGTCTCTCTCAGATAGTCAATTTTAAAAAGGTTGCTTAGTCCTTGGAAGATGACACAACTCTTCTCTTTGCTAGTGCAAAAGGATGCCCTGGACTGATGGCACCACCACTTTTCATGGAGGCCAAAATGCAAGTTTAATCTCAGCCCACCACATGTGTCTCTGTATATGTGTCTAAGAGAAAGGAATGACTCTAAAGTAGTAAATGTGGAATAATTTCATATGTGGAAAGAAAAGAGGTTTTGACCCAGGCAGAAGGTGGGAAAGTGGGAAAGAAGGTTTACGAATTCTCTTCACAAGGAGGGATGTCTCTCAAGACAGTAAGAACCTGGTAGGCCTGCTACCCAGAATCAGAGACAACACCTCTCAGCCAATCATACTGTTGATACTGCCTTCCTCCGTTATGCTTGGCTGAAATCCATTGAGTAAAAAGACACTCACTGGATCAGCACAGGAGAAGAAGCAGAAGAAGCAAAGTATGAATGGCCTCAACATTCCTTTCCTTAGCACTCTCCAACCACCACTATTGGCCTGCCCATAAGATTTTATTTTCATGCTGTTTCCAGGAAGTGATGTCAAATGTGGACCGATCTAATTCCTTGCAAGCCATGCTGCCGGTGCCAAAGGAACTCAAGGATCCTCAATGTCAAGGAACTCCTGTTTAGGGGGAGCCACTCCACGGTACCACGCACAGGAACCATCACTCCGCTTGATGCAGGCATAGTGTTTTGCCTGCCGCCCATTGATGTTCTTCTCCGTCACCCAGTCAGTCCACAGACACTCGTCCTGAGCAGAGACATAGCAGGGGATGGAGGGGCAGCGGGAAATCTGCAGAGAGAGAAAATATCAATAGCTTCATGATTTCCTAGCATTACGGTTGAAGATCTGATTAACCCTGTAGGCATTAGATTCAGGTTCCACGTATTACAGTGTTTTGGAGCAAATATCTGAGTTATCTGACAGGTTAGCATGCAAAACTACTGGCAAAACAATACCATCAATATGGAATTATGTGCATTTTAAAGTGCCTGCATTGGTTACCAATAGGCGTCTTGGTCCAATTTGAAGTGTTTTAAAGCCCTGAATAATGCAGCCTTGGGCAGGGTGTTAGACTAGAACACTTCCAAGATCTCATTCAGCTATAAGAGTCTTGGGCAATACCTTGCCAGAAGGAAATCTACCTATCTGGTATGAATGAAAGAGAACAGGAATTATGTCTAATATTCTGTGCATCATTCACAAGTAGTCATCCAGGCAACCCTACCTGTTTGCAATTCTGGAAGCAAGTTGAATCTGTTTCATGTCAGCCTGCCTTGTGAATTAAGATTCTGATTTTTGGTACTAATTACCATGGCCATTTTGTTTTGTTTTGAGGCTGAACATCAGCCAGATCCTTGGGGATTGGGGTGGGTTAGGAGTTCCTCAACTGAATAAATACTTTACTCTGCCAGGGCCTCCAAGAAAGTAAACTAAAGAGCAAACAGGAGCCATTGACTAAAAGAACACGCTTCTTCTGCTCCTCGGAGGTCCATAGTTGAAAAGGTTCAGGCCAGGTTACAAGTTTAAGATGGCACTGACTACACTCCCAGATAACCTGTGGCAAGAGCAAGATGGGAGTAAAGTGACCATCCTCACGCTTCTGACCTATCAGCAGCTTTCAATATTAGCAATCGTGGTATCCTTCTGAATCAACTTCCGGAATTGGATGGGGCAATACTGTGTTGAGCTGGTTCTACTTCTGGGGTCAATTCCAGTCAGGGTTGATGGGGCGAGGGGATTCAGCCAATGGCCTTTGTGAGGTACCTCAGGCCGGTTCCACCACAAAACCGCGAAGCCCTTATCCGCGCCGACATAAGTGCGGAGACAAATCCGCGCCGTCCGAAGCGCTAAGAAAAACACGACCCTACCGCGATGACATAACCGCGGAGGGCAAATCCGCGCCTACCAAAGCACCCTAAACCTAACCCTAACCCTAAACCTAACCCTAAACCTAGGGGCTCGCAAGCGGGGCGGCGACGCGCGGCGGAGGCAGGCCGCCCTCTTCTTCCTCAACAACATCTCCTTGGATGGGTGGCCGCCGCCGCCGGGCAAGCCCGCTTCGCCGGCCCCGGGACAGCCTCAGCCGCCACCGCTGCCGTGTCCTCCGCCGGCGTCGGCACCTCCCCGGAGGAAGAGGCAGGGCGGGCGGCATCGGCGGCCCCGCTCGCCCCCCCCCCCGTGGGCTTCCTGCTGCCCCCCGCAGCTGAGCTGGACCCTTCCCACGGGCTGCTGCTGCTGGGCAGCCCACTTTGCCCTGTCTGGACCCTTCCCGGAGCAGCTGGAGGAGGAGGGCTACCTTTGGAGGTACAGAGGCAAAGAACGAAGCATGTAGAACGCCCTTCTGTCGCCGCGCTGTTGTCGCGGCGGTGATGACGCGCGGTGATGACGTTGCGGCTTTAGCGACGCGGTTTAATCACCGCTATTTTGATGAGCGCGGTTTTGTCGTGCCACGCCTCAGGCCCAGTTCTCTCTCCTCTCCTGTTTAACATCTACATGAGGTTCTGGGTGAGGTGATCATTAGGGATTAGGAAGCTTTATACCTCCATGGCGAGCTGCCTGAACAATGTCATGAATATTCTGTCTCCAGGGCATGGAGACTGTAAGGCTCAGGATGGAGTGCAATCAGCTTCGACTCAAGCAAAACGGAATGGCATTGGGTATTTGGGTCTTCTGGAGAAAAGGTTTTCCCACTGCTGGCCTTGGTGGCTTTCCCTTTGCACAATTGGGGGAGGGAGGTCTTCTGGGACTTACAGCTCCTACTAGAAAAACAGGTATCAACTGTGGCCAGAGGGGCCTTTGCACATCTTAGGGTTGTGAGCCAGTTGCCCCTGTTCCTGTATTGGGAGGCTTTGTTTATAGTCACTTATGCCTCATGACCTCTTTTCTGGATTGCTGTAATGCGCTTTTTTACAAGGGACTGCCCTGGAGCATTCAGAAGCTTCAGCTGATGCAGCATGCGGCTGCATGAGCAGTAAAAGTTGTTGGATGCTCAATGCATGTTAACCGAACGTGAATGGCATTGGCTGCCAGTGTGCTTCCAGGCACAATTCTAGGTGTTGGTTTATTTATTTATTTATTTATTTAAAACTTTTATATGCCGCCCAATCCCAAAGGACTCCGGGCGGCTTACAAACAAAATATAAAAAACATTAAAAAAAACAATACAATTTAAAACAACAATCATCCATCAAATTCATTCTAGTCAGGGCCGAACCTCAATGGTGAGGTCAACAGCCCCAGGCCTGCCGGAACAGCCATGTTTTTACGGCTTTCCTGAAGGCCATCAGAGTGAGTATGGTACGGATTTCAGGGGGGAGCTGGTTCCAAAGAGTCGGAGCAGCCACTGAGAAGGCTCTCCTCCGAGGGCCCGCCAGCCGACATTGTATGGCTGACGGCATCCGAAGGAGGCCCAATCTTTGGGATCTTACTGGTCGCTGGGAGGTATGCGTCAGCAGGCGGTCTCGAAGGTATCCTGGCCCTAAGCCATGTAGGGCTTTAAAGGTGCTAACCAACACCTTGAATTGAGTCCGGAGACCAACACGCAGCCAGTGCAGATCACAGAGGATAGGTGTAACATGGGTGTACCTCGGCACACCCCTATCACCCGCGCGGCCGCATTCTGAACTAACTGCAGTCTCCGAACGCTTTTCAAGGGTAGCCCCATGTGGTTATCACATTTAAAGCCCTTCATGGCTTGGGGCTGGGTTAACTAAGGAACAGTCTTCTCCCACTGATTTCTACCTGCCACATTAGGCATATTAACTATCCCATCAGTCAAGGAATGTCAGCTGGCAGGGAACTAGATGTGCCTTCTCTGCCGTAGCCTCTGCCCCCCAAAAAATTCAGAAATCAGGAAGGCCTCGACCTTGTGGGCCTTTTTAAAGACCATAAAGACTTGGTTCTGGGCCTGGGGTTCTGAGTGAGTTAAGGGCTCAGTCTCTTGACTGAATTAACATCCATTGGCAATAGTTCTAATCAATGACCATATATATTTATTTTGTATTGGTTTTGTTTTACATTTGATGATGAATGTAAGCCACCCCAGATGGGCAGTTATAGAAATCAAATAAATAAGTAAATGAATTTGGATTTACCTTGCATTCACAGCCCATCTGGTACCGCTGGTTGAGACTCTTCTTTTGGGTGGCACTGAGGGAGTCCCAAGGAATGATGAAGTCACAAAGGGTGATGTGCATCCTGCCATTACCCTCCGATTTCCCTGAGAGAATAAAGCAACTATGAATAGCAGCCTGCAAGCCAGAGGGCATTTTCCTGATTATTTCCAGAGTTACCAGTGGTCACTCTCTTATTTTGATTGGGGAACTAAAACTGTAAATGAGAGCTATAACAAACGTTGATTTGTCAGTAATTGCACTCTCCTGACACAGCTTCCAATCAAATTGGGGGAGTGAAATTTCCAGATCACACTTTAGATTCATAAAATGGCTGCCTTTGTGGAGAAACTGAACATTCACAAAATGGCTGCCACATTGGGCATCACCTATTGTAAAATAACTTCTCCCCAAAGCAAATTGGTAAATCAACCAATCCCTGCTATTCCAGTCTTGCCTCCCCACCTAACTGCAGCCCCTAACAACCAACCACTTTTTCTTATAAATCCGGTTAAAAGATACAGGACCAACAAATATTTGTGGAAATAAAGATGAAGTTGAAAGCTCATTTCACATTCATTTTTTGAAAAATAGAATAAAAATAATAGGTATACTCTATTCCCATGATGGCAAACCTATGGCATGCATGCCGGA
The DNA here is from genome assembly GCF_051295495.1 of Thamnophis sirtalis. Lineage (NCBI taxonomy): Eukaryota > Metazoa > Chordata > Lepidosauria > Squamata > Natricidae > Thamnophis > Thamnophis sirtalis. The sequence continues at coordinate 130,758,015 of NW_028261383.1, forward strand.
AGTGGCACACAGAGTCATCTCACCAGGCACGCCAGGCGTCGCCTATTGCTCTTCCGGGTACTGGCCAGCCGATCTTCACGCATGTATGCGCACCAGAAACCGGAAGACCAGGTGACTGGCATCTCATTTTAAGGAGATTAGAATATGGCCAGAGAAGAATAAGTAGGATGATAAGGAAACTAAAAGGCAAATCTCATTAAAAACATTTCAAGAAGTAAATTTTCTTAGCACAATCATATGTGGCAAACTGAAATTATGGCAAAATGATGATCCATATAGAGTGAGGTTTCAGCATAAATTTCAGTTTCATTGTGGTGTCCCAACAAGACATATGCCACAGATTTTGTATCATGACATGTGGCTGTGTGTTGCATCTCTCCCCCACCCTTCACTGCCATCATCAATGACTATGCCTGAAAAAAAGAAAATAATTTGCAATTGATAGCAAACATTACACGTCTGATGAGCTATCATGAGAAAGACAAAACAGAATTATTCTATTCCAGAAATAATGGGTGGAAATGGCTAGGGAAGCAGATTTCAGCTAATCATTTGAAGAAATTTTGCAAGTCGGAGAGCTGCAGGGATTTAAGGTGAAGCTGGGCAGCCCCCAATTGTGGATGTATTATATGATCCTGGGCTATGAATCTTCTAGAAGCCTGGCATCCTGACAAATTATCCATCAATGGATAGATAAGACATAAGCAATATCTACAGACTATGCAACAGAAACAATCAACAAGCCAAAAAGGGAACAAAAAGACCAAAATATCTCCCCACCAGCAGTCAGATCCACATGAGCACAGATTAACTCCAAAATTAATTAATTAAATTAATATCAAATCAACAATCAAGTAAACAACACCACAATCAAGAACAGCCAAATAAGTAGTAGATAGTCCAACCAAAGAGCCTGTAAGACCAGCCCCACTAACACTGACAGGGCAAGACGCTAAAATATTAACTGAGAGCAAACCCCACTCCTTACCAGCACTGATTATATTATCCAGTTTGGATAATGAAACATCTGCAAGGAAAAATCCAAGCTCAGAGAGCACCAAGGACCCCTCACTACGAATCTTGAATTGAGCAGGAAGCTGAACTAGAGTGAGACTAAGGTTCCTGTTTATTTTTTTATTTTCTAAGAAACAGCCAAACATTACTGCAAAGTTCTTGTATGGTAGCAAGTTGGTAAAGATTCCCCTCACACATATCTGCTAGTCATTCCCGACTCTAGGGGACGGTGCTCATCTCCATTTCAAAGCCAAAGAGCCAGCACTGTCCAAAGACATCTTCGTGGTCATGTGACCAGCATCACTAAACGGTGAAGGCACATGGAACGCTGATACCTTCCCACCAAAGGTGGTTCCTGTTTTTCTATTTGCATTTTTTACATGCTTTCGAACTGCTAGGTTGGCAGAAACTAAGATAAGTAATGGGAGCTCACTTCATTACACAGCGCTAGGGATTCGAATTGCCGACCTTTCTGATCGACAAGCTCAGCGCCTTAGCCACTGAACCACCGCACCCCTTGCCAAAGGCACATGATCACCAAATTTGAAGTTGCATTTCTTGTTGCAAAGCTAATTTTCAGAAATATTTTGGGTATTTAGAGTGATATGCTGGTAAAAAAGTAGAATTGGAATTATTATTATTTTTGTCTTTCATACCTCCATTGCATTGGCTTTCTGTTTCTTACTCCTTTTCTAGGCTTTGAAAATATATTATGCTTTACCTGCAATGAGATATTCCTTCTTGCCACCAACATCCAGTGTCACTCCACACACTGCCGAGGAGGGAGCTGTGAAGATGAATTCAATGTCCCATTCTGGCCCTTTAAACATCTGAAAGGGAAAGAAGCAAATGAGGCCAAGAGTAGATAGAGGTCAGCAACCTACCAGTTAATTTTCTTTTTAAAAAAAGGAAAATGGAACACACCCTTTAGAGATTTTACATGCACAAATCTGTCCTCATGCTAATCATCATGTCAGCCGTGTTTCTGGTACAGCCTTTTCAAACTGGTGCCCTCCAGATGTGCTGTTCTCATTCCAGAAATCCTGACTAGAAACCGTAAGAGTGGTTAATCTGGCACATTTGGAGAACATCAAGATGGGGAAGACAATTCTAGTGTTTCCAATGTTATTCCAAGTTCTTTCCCAAACACAGTCAAAAGAGAGTAATCACTGTTTTTACAATTTTCTTTAATCCTTTGACGGGCATATATATTTTTCCTATCTATTTTCCCTCTTGGAGAAATCAGTCCATATGCCAATAAAATGTTGCCACCTATTTATTTTTTAAAGGCCACCCATTAACCATTATTATAACAAAGGGATTCACAGATTGTGTCAAACCATAAATTGTGATTTAGAAACTAAAGTTGTCGTTAATGTGGTATGTGAATTCTATCATTCAACATGTGATCTTATCCAACTGATTTCCATTTGACAAATGCTAACTTTATGTTTAGGGATATTTTAAAAATTCATAATGTAATAGATCATTAGTACATCTGGCAAATGGGATGTTGCATTGAGACCTATGATCAAGTTATTTTAGTGTAGTCGTCTGAGGTATAGAAAAAGAGCATTTGTTTCCAATAGCTTCTCCAGCAGAGAGAGAAGCTTTTGCAGGTGACATGCAGGAAAACCAAAATAACATTAATGGGCCAATTCCAAAGAAATTCCAGAAACAGGAAACCAAAACTGCTCTTAAAGGCTGCTTCTTCCATACTAGTTTCAGTGTGTCTCTAGGATACAGAACGATAGCTCTTCTGCTCTTCTTTCATTAAATTAGCGTAGGAATAGAATGCCAATTGAATCTAACTCTAACACATGTCAAACCCTTGGTTCATTTGCTTTTGAGGGGGTTTTCCAATGTTTTTACACTATCAGCTAAGACTAGAAGGCTTTTCTTTCCCTTCCTCTTTCTTATTCTTTTGTTAGCCTAAGTATTCCTGACTGGTAAACTAATAATATTTTAATAGTTCTAAACAACGCAGTTAAAATTCTGAAATGAAAACAAAACATAAAAAATGTTTAGCACTAAATAGCACTAACATAACAAGTTTACAGCAGGGGTGAAATGCTACAGGTTCTGACAGTAGCAAAAAATGCTAAGGTTCGCCCAAACCGGTAGTTAAAAAAAGCTTTAAAAAGTGGTTAAAAAAGGTTCCATGACACCCAGCTGTGCGCCTTTTTTAATTTTTTTTAAAGCATTTTTTTTACTACCTATTCACCCAAACTGGCAGGAAAAAAATGCTTTAAAAAGTGGAAAAAAGTTGGCCATGCCCACCCAGTCAAAAGGCCTTGAACCTGTGTCAGCCTCTATATTGCTTGCTTGATATTGGCTGCCATAGTAACGGGGGGGGGGAGGAGGGGGTTTCAGTATTTGGTAGGGGAATCATGCTGGAGGAGATGTCTCGGGATGAAGAGGAAGTTTTGTTCTCACCATCTTCTGCGCATGCTGAATGGACTTGTTTAAGTCTGGTCAAGGTCAACCATCTCTGCATACCAGATGGATGAAGCTACCTGAAGATGCACCCCACATGACACCCTTGAGGGCTGGAGATTGGACTTTCAGCTTGAGGATGTTGGGGAGAGAAATTTGGGTAAACTTTTGATATGCACAATTTCGTGCCTTTAGCCTCAGATCTTCCTTTACTTTCGTTGCTATCAATTCATATCCAGTAAAAGTACATTTTCTCTAAAACAATGGAATTGGGGGTTTCCTTTCTTGGATTTTGAAGGAGGAAATGTCTGATAACCGGTGGCAAAAAATGTTTAGATTTCACCACTGGTTTATAGGTTCTCTGCTGTTTCACTCTGAATTGCTGTTGCTCTTCTTTGTGTGTATGTATAAGGCAGAGTTACACAGGCAGCCCCAGGTTCAGAAACAAAGGACTATCTCCGAATACAAACAGGCTGCCGATTGCTAAAAATGGCAAACAGTGTTCTCCCTTCCTTGAACCGATGAAGTGCTGAATCCATGCAATGCTTTCAGGAACCACTGAAGCTGTGAATTTTTAATATATAAGCCTTTTTTCAGCCATTTTCAGCAGTTCCTGAAAGCATTTTGCAGCTTCAGCAGTTCATCAGCCCAAGGAAGGACAATGTCATCCCCCACTTTTTTTTAGTAACAGGCTGTCCCCATTTGTTAAGTACAAGTTCTGACTTCCATACAAGTTTGAGTTAAAGACGGCGTTAGGAATAGAAGTCATTCTTAACCTGGGGACTGTCTGTATATACACATAGCCAAAGCTAGGGTTCTCGTGTAGCTGTTTGTTACCTTTATCTGTTTGATCTCATATTGGATGCGTTTGATGGGGTTTCCATAGATGTCATTCCCAGAGTCCACCTCTTTCTCAGAGACAGCCTTTGCTCTGATCACTGAAATACAAAGAGACAACAGAAGTTGGAAAGATTCAGCGCCAGTGATGAATGCAACCACTCCAAAGCAGACTACAAATAACGTAGCCATGAGTCACTCTTCTTCGTTCCCCTTATAGTACTCAGCAGCTATTTTCACAAGCAAAACCTGGGGTTATTAATCCTGGGGAGAGTTTCTGTTGCATGCTGCTAACAAAAAAGCCCTCTGCCCTTTTCTGCTCTTTCCTTTCTGCGGTTCTTTGATTATAGACTCGTTCAAGCTTGCAACAATATTTGAAATGCCACCTTGTTCTATTTATTTCAGAGATAAGGATAATGTCTGCATTATCTGCAAGCAGCCTCCAGGAACAAAGAAGATTACTTTAACTAAAATGTGCTGCTGTAAGAATACTGATACAGGAAACAGAGGTTAATAGCTTTTCTTGTCAAATGGATTTGCTATTAAAACTCAGGTCTCTTCATCCATAATGAAGCCAAACACATTGAGACGAGACTCAGATGAAAATATTTTGCATTCAGACTCTCTGTACATAAAATCTTCAGGCTATTGTGGATTTGGGGTGGGAAGGAGAGAGTTTGATTTCAGTAAAGGGAAGAGGTGAAAAGCAGGAAAGAAGATACTTTTTATTCAAAGACTATCAGGATAATCACAGTAGGCTGAGATAAAGCAAGACTGCACTCACTTCCACACTAGGACTGGTTTTGTCCTGTCTTATTTCCTTAACCAGAGTTTGTTAAAAACCACAATTTGCTTTGATGGCACAAGAAACTAAGCCATTAAGAATCTCAGTTGTGCCTAGAAGGTATGGACTGAAATAAGCTTGGGATCTCCTGGTAATGTTTCAGAGTACAGGTAGCCCTCGACTTAAAACCACAATTGACCCTCAAATTTCCATTGTTAAACAAAACAGTTGTTAAGTGAATCATGTCTTATTTTATAACCTTTTTGCATGGTTGTTAAGCAAATCACTAAACTTGTTAAATGAATCCTGTGGCCATTAAGTGAAACTGGCTTCCCCCATTGACTTTGCTTGTCAGAAGCTCCTTAGGAAGATTGCAAATGACAATCCTGGGATGCTGCAACTATCATAGATATATGCCAAGCACCCAAAACCTGATCACATGATTGTGGAGATGCTGCAATGGTATGAGAACAGAGGTAACAAGACATTTTTTTCAATGCCGTTCAATGGTGGGATTCAAATTTACTACCGGTTCTGTGGGTATGGCTTGGTGGGCATGGCAGGGGAAAGATACTGTAAAATCTCCATTCCCTCCCCACTCCAGGGGAAGGATACTGCAAAATCCCTATTTCCTCTCGATCAGCTGGGACTCAGGAGGCAGAGAATAGATGGGGGCGGGGCCAATCAGAGGTGGTATTTACCAGTTCTCCAAACTACTCCAAATTTCCGCTACCTGTTCTCCAGAACTGGTCAGAACCTGCTGACTACCACCTCTGGTGTCGTTGTAACTTTGGGCATTAAACAGATGGTTGTTATGTCAAGGACTACCTGTAATTCCTGTTTTTAAACTGCCTAACAGTTCTAACAACTAAGCCAGTTTTGTTTCCCCGAAGACTGTTGACCTACTATCCTAACAATGGCTAAATTGCAGTAATTTCTCTGTATTAACTGCAAAGTTGTGGCCGCCAGGATTTGCACAGCTCAGATGCTGCCTCTGTGTCTTGGCACCGGAGTTGGAAATAAGAGTTAGGCCTGAGTGAATGTGTTGAAGTTGTGAAATGCTGTCAGGTGCACGGTGGCCTAGAGGTTAAGATTCTGGACTTGTCAACCAAAAGGTTGTCAGTTCGAGATCCAAGTATCTTATGATGGGGTGAGCTCCCATTCTTGACCCAGCTCTTGCCAACCTAGCAGTTTGAAAGCATGCAAATGAAAATAGATAAATACCGTATTTTTCAGACTATAAGATGCACCAGTGTATAAGACGCATTAAGATTTCAAAGAGGTAAGTAAGAAAAAAAGTTTTTGTCCTCTGCAGCCCCCAGAGCACTTTGCAGGCTTCAGCAGGGCTGGGGGAAGGCAAAAACACCCATTTTTGCAAAAAAAAAAGGAGGGGGCAGAAAATGGGCTGGTTTTCGTAAAAATGCCCCCATTTTTGCCTTTCCCCAGCCCTGCTGAAGCCAGCAGAGTGCTTTTGGGAGGCCAAAAATGGCTGTATTGGATGTATAAGACGCACCAACATTTTCACACTCTTTTAGGGGAGGGGAGGTGCATCTTATACTCCAAAAAATACAGTAGGTACCACTTCAATGAGAGGGTAACGGCATTCCATTCAGCATATAGTCATGCTGGCACATGACCACAGAAACATCTTGGGACAAGGCTGGCTCCCTCAACCAAGGAACAGAGATGAGCACTGCCCCCTAGATTCGGACACAACTGGACAGGGGAAATCTTTACCTTTTTTTTTTTAAACATACACATAGTGGTAACTGTTTCAAAGTTACTGATAATTTATCTATTGGCCACTAGGTGGCATGAAATAACTATAGTAGTTTTTTCTGCATGTCCTGAGTGCAGAGATGCTGGATCACTTTGAGCTGTATGCTGTATGCTAAGGCCACATCCATACCATGGAACATTCTATGATGGAATGGATTTTTTTTTTAAATAAAGAATGTTCCATGTATAGAGGAATTGAAAAGCCAGGGCCTTTGGGAAGGGAATTCCCAGTTGCTCATGCCACATAAGTTAAAGAGGGGAACCTTTTCAATCATCAATTATATACATTAAATTAGGGATACTCTCATCAATTTCAGGGCTTCAGCTCCCTCTAAATCAGGGGCGTCAAACTCACATCGTCATGGTGACATCACGTGACATATTGGGACTTTTTCCCCCTTCGCTAAGCTGAGTGTGGCCAGCGCATGATGCATCCGACCTGTGGGCTGGGACTTTTGACAGCCCTGCTTTAAATTGTTTTTTTTTTCTCAAACTTGGCAACTTTTAAGATGTATGGACTTCAACTCCCAGAATTCTCCAACCATCATGAATTGCAGCCAAAATGGTACTGCAGAACATCCAAGTCCAGTGACCCTGAGGGAAAGGGGTGGTTCATAGCAGGTTCAGTGGGCCAACTGTAGCCCAGTAGATCACTGGCACCAATCATAATCACATTATCTCAAGCCTCCTTCTCCATGGGGCATGGATTCTCCATACAGATTTGGTTCAGTTTTGGCTTGTCTCAACAGCAGAATGCCCGAAAAAAAGACATACCCTCAGCAAATGGTAGGTGGGGCATGTTTGAACTACAGTAAGGAGGTTATGTAGATCAGTCTTTCCACACATTAACCGCCAACAGACTAACCACTAACCACCGACTGAAGTCCAAATAAGTAGAAGCTAATCAGGTATACCACACCTAATCCATAACAAGCATGACAATTCATACACTGAATTTGCCAAAACAATTCAATCACTGGGTATAGGACGTGTCAATATAGAAATGCTGTACATTGCATAATACTTAGAATTGTTTGAGGAAAAAAGCTCTTTCCCTTATTTCTCTGCTGTAAATGAAGGTTAACAGTTGAGGCTTCTTCTTTAATGTCTCTGGCCAGACCTTTTAGGGGGGAGGGGCTTAATTTACTAAAGCCATCCTCTTTCGTCTTTTCTATAATTTTCTCTTGCAATTATAAGGGAGACAGGATTTAAAATACACTCCTAGGTGTCAGAAGCTGAAGTTATAGATAACTGTAGCAGTATTTTGTACAAAATTATAATATTGTAATTTTTCTGTTTCATCAGCAGGGACTCACAAAATCCTATAGTGTGAAATTCCACTGTTAAACCGTTCAACTGTGCTAAGCCTGGTGTTTTTCATACAGATGTTGCCAACCAGTTTAATTAGGCCTACATTCCAGAAGAGCAGCTATGTGAACTTGCTGCAAGCAGCAAAAACAACAGAGCCTCTTTGCATCATAAACACCATTTCAGCTTTCATGAAGTCAGAGTCTGCTTTGTCAAATATACTGCCATAAGATCTTGGTTAGTCTTCAACATACCACAGAACTTTGCTATTTTTACTGGATACAGGAGGTTTGTGTGTCTGTGTGTGTGTTAAGCTTGACAAATTTTCCATGCGCTTTTTAAAAAAAGTACAAAACTGACTCAGCATTCCCAGTTAGAAATAAATTTTCCATATATAGCTGTTTTATTGAAAATTAAATCTTTGGTCCAGCTAGGGTAATAATGATTCAATGTGCACATTCCACCAAGCCAAAAGGTGGTTTGGTTTTGGCTTAGTGTTGTGTAAATCCAGCCTTCTGATTTGTCAACCAGTTATGATGATTTAATGTGAGCCCCAGCAAATTATTGAAATCCAACCATAGTTTAACATAAGATATGAACTCAACCATCGTCTACTTTAACCAAAGTGATTCTCCAGAGCTTTAGGCAGGGATTATTTCCAGCCCCCTCATTCATGATAGGAAATGTCATGTACTGAATGTGGCTCATATAGAAGCAAAATATATATGTACCTATAGCTGAGCAATAGTTCATTTTCCCTCTGATCGCCCAGAAGATTTTAGCATAGTTCTATCCAAGTGATTTGCAGTTTCCAAAATTTAGCCTTAGTATTCACCCGTTTCTTATCAGTTCAGGCGAACCGGCAGCAGCTGCTGCTGGAGGCTCCACTCACCTGCACTGACATAATGTGCTACCTTCTGCAAGCGCTTTTTCATTTGCGAACCTGTAGCAAAGGTAAATGAATCCCACCACTGCTTAGTATTATGCTCTGGCTTATTTAATCTTACTAAATCTTGGCATTGCTGGTTGCTCCAATGTATTGCCAAGGATGTTCAGTATACCTGTCAACATTCAGAAATATCTGCTTTCCTCTCCCTTGCTGATACATTGGTGAGAAAGTGGTGTCCAAAGTGGAGAAAGGTGATATGTATATAAAGGAACTCAGGAAATATAATAGCAGAGCTGGAAGGGTCCTTGGAGGTCTTCTAGTCAAACCCCCTGCCTAGGCAGGAAACCCTATACCATTTCAGACAAATGGCTATCCAACATCTTCTTAAAGACTTCCAGTGTTGGGGCATTCACAACTTCTGGAGGCAAGTTGTTCCACTGATTAATTGTTCTAACTGTCAGGAAATTTCTCCTCAGTTCTAAGTTGCTTCTCTCCTTGTTTAGTTTCCACCCATTGCTTCTTGTCCCTTTGCTTCTTGACCCTTTGGAACGAGCTCCCCGTGGAGATTCGTACCCTCTCCACCGTCCAAGCCTTCCGCATAGCCTTGAAGAACTGGCTCGCCCGTCAGGCCTGGGGATAAGGATTCCTACCCCTCCCGAATGATGAATGTATGTTGCCTACTATTTTATTATATGTTTGTATCTTAATGTCTTAATGTCTGTATTCCCCCTTCCCGGTTTTGTGTGAGCCGCCCTGAGTCCCCTCAGGGAAAAGGGCGGCCTACAAATACTAATAAAACTATCAAAACTAAACTATCAAACTTGTTCTACACTCAGGTGCCTTGGAGAATAGTTTGACTCCCTCTTCTTTGTGGCAACCCCTGAGATATTGGAACACTGCTATCATGTCTCCCCTAGTCCTTCTTTCTATTAAACTAGACATACCCAGTTCCTGCAACCGTTCTTCATGTGTTTTAGTCTCCAGTCCCCTAATCATCTTTGTTGCTCTTCTCTGCACTCTTTCTAGAGTCACCACATCTTTTCTACATCATGGTAACCAAAACTGGATGCAGTATTCCAAGTGTGGCCTTACAAAGGCATTATAAAGTGGTATTAACACTTCACGTGATCTTGATTCTATCCCTCTGTTTATGTAGCCTAGAGCTGTGTTGGCTTTTTTGGCAGCTGCTGCACACTGCTGGCTCATATTTAAATAGTTGTCCACTAGGACTCCAAGATCTCTCTCACAGTTACTACTATTGAGCAAGATACCACCTATACTGTACCTGTGCATTTCGTTTTTCTTGCCTAAATGTAGAACCTTACTCTTTTCACCATTGAATTTCATTTTATTAGATAGTGCCCAATGTTTAAGTTTGTCAAGATCCTCCTGTATCTTAAACCTGACTTCTGGAGTGTTGGCTATTCCTGCCAGCTTGGTATCATCTGCAAATTTGATGAGTTCCCCATTTATTCCCTCATCCAAGATGAAGATGTTGAAGATGCTGGGCCTAAAACAGAACCTTGGGGTTGAAGGTGATGCAGGGGGCACACAACAGTAGACAAAGGGCTGCACAGAGGCTGATGAGCAGAGTAGGGGTCAGGTAAACACTTGTCAACAATCCCCAAACACACTTCTTTCCTCCCCACTAAGAGCAGGACCTCTAAAGTTGCCTCCAAGAGAATACACAGATGACGAAGCATTACAAATATTACACACCTTGATATGGGACAGGGTTGATTTAAGGAGGAAAAGATTACTTTAAAACCAGTACATCTTACTCCTGTCTTTGTGGTTTACAGAATCTGGGTGACATATTGTTCCATATTCCCATGACCCAGTTAGGTACATATAAAATGGAAAACACGTAACTGAGATGAGGAATATTTCATTTGATCACAGCTTCTGAAAACATTTTCTCAAGTGTAAAGTACAAGGGAAGTTTTTTTTAAAAAAAACAGTTTGCTTTAGTTTTAGTAAACTCCTTGATGACTAGTTGGAATTTATTTGTGGTCTAAAATGCAACTTGTAGGCTTCCTGTTGGTCACTCAATGAATCATATCCACTGGATACTTTCCACATTAAAGGCACTTAAAAAGTGCATTGTCCTATTGAAAATATTATTTTATTAAACTGCTGAATTTGGAATTAAATTATCCCTTCTAGCAGGATCTTGAAAATCAGTTCCAGGTTAATAGTTCTCATGGATTCCTTCTGCTTTTATTACTAGCTATCAGTTTTAAGCATTCTATAATGCAGGGAGGAAGATAACTTTGATAGAAATGTACACAATCCATTACCAGGAAAATGGGGTAAAAGAAATCACAAGTCCACAAAAAAAAATGCAAGAGGCTTAAACAGATACATCTCCCATTTACAGGAATATATGAAGGGGAAGACAATATAGCACAATCAGACTTGCAAGATTCTGTAATTATAGCAATTCTCAATAAAAGTAATTTTAGCTTTTTTTTTTGGAGTTGATTTCCTGGCCTGGTCAATCTGGTGGTATCACCTAAGAAAAACAAATACGCTTTCCAGTTTTAGGGCTCCAGAGCAGAACTACACATCTGGTACAACCATCATCAACTGTAGTTCAGAACCCCCACCCCCCACCCCCCATTTCTGTCTCTTGAAACTGCCTGTGGCCTGACTTGGATGCCTTTGGTCTGGCTGAGACAACTGTGTGACAGCAGCTGAATTTTTAGGCCTAGCTAATAGCTATGGCTCCAGGCTTTTCCACTCACGTGCCGCTGAATCACTGTCAAAAAATGCAACCTCGTAGAAAGAAGATTTCTCTGCTGAACAGAGTGGCTTTGTAGAAGGGAAATTGCTGCTTTGGATTTTCTTAGCCAATTTCTGAGGGAGGAGGCTGGGAGGAAGAAGGCAGAAAGAAATGGGAGAGGGGCAGAGAGAGGATTAAGGAGCATATGTATTTGATTCCTATATACAGTGTATTCAGAAAGTATTCCGACCCCCTTCACTTTTGTCAATTTTGTTATGCTGCAGCCCGATTTGTTAAAATTCATTTTTTTCTCATTAATCTACACTCAGTACCCCATAATGACAGAGTGAAAACAGAATTTTAGAAATGTCTGTAAATTTATTAAAAAGAAAAAACTGAAATATCACATTGGCATAAGTATTCAGACCCTTCACTCAGTACTTTGCTGAAGCACCTTTGGCAGCAATTACAACCTCGAGTCTTTTTGGGTATGATGCGATAAGCTTTAAACACCTGGATTGGGGGGTTTTCTGTTGTTCTTTCTTGTAAATCCTCTCAAGCTCAGTCAGGTTGGAATGGTGACCATCAGCGAACAGCCATTTTCAGGTCCCTCCAGAGATGTTCAATTAGATTCAAGTCACGGCTCTGGGTGGCCCATTCTAGGATATTCACAGAGTTGTTCCTAAGCCACTTCTGTGTTGTCTTGGCTGTGTGCTTAGGATCGTTGTCATGTTGGAAAGTGAACCATCAGCCCAGTCTGAGGTCCCAAGCACTGTGGAAGAGGTTTTCATTGAGGGTATCCCTGTACTTTGCTCCATTCAGCTTTCCCTCAACTCTGACCAGTCTCCCAGTCCCTGCTGCTTAAAAACACCCTCACAGCATGATACTGCTATCACAATGCTTCACTTTTGGAATGGTACCAGAGGAATCTTGTTCCTCACAGTCTGAGAGTCCTTCATGTGCTTTTTTGCAAACTCCAAGTGTGCTTTCATGTGTTTTGCACTAGTAGAAGCATCTGCCTAGCCACTCTGCCACAATCCCAGATCGGTGGAAAGCTGCAGTGATGGTTGTCCTTCTGGAACTCTGTCCCATCTCCACACAGGACCTGTGGAGCTCAGTCAGAGTGACCATAGGGTTGGTTCTTGGTCACCTCTCTTACTAAGGTCCTTCTCTGAGTTTGACTGGAAGAGCAGCTCTTGGAAATGTCGGCTACGATCAAGAGAAGTGGGAGGCACAGAGCTAAATTTCATGTTTTGTTGCAAAGGGACTGAATACTTATGCCAATGTGATATTTCAGGTTTTCTTTTTAATAAATCTACAGACATTTCTAAAATTCTGTTTTCCCTTCGTTATTATGGAGTACTGATTGTAGATTAATGAGAAAAAAATGAATTTCAACAACTGTAGAATCAGGCTGCAGCATAACAAAATTGACAAAAGTGAAGGGAGTCTGAATACACTGTATACATGTTGTGCCACCATAAGAAAAGAAGATTATTGGTTTTAAAAGGGGTGGTAGGTAGTTAATCCCTGACTAAGAAGGCCTCTATTTTCCCTGTTTGCCAGCTAGATCATTCATATAATGATATAGTTGGCAAACAATATACAGTACATTCTGTTCTTAACAGGTGTAACAGTAAGTTGCCATATTTCACTTGCAAGCAGCTGCAATAAATCTTGCGTATTTGGTTGGACTGACTCTTCACAACAAATGACCGCAGATTCCCACAGGGGTATTATACCAACTCAGAGGCTCACAAAACTCAACCCTGCTTTTAGCACCTTGTAAAGATGAATCCCATCATTCTGCAGATCACATTTCAGTCATCATAGCAATAAAACCAAATGGATTGCCTTTGTGCATGCTTTTGCTTCATTTCAAGAAGGTCTGTGTCTTGAATAAGAAAGAAATTAACTTGGCCCATTGATAATGGAACTATTTAGCAACTTTATTTATTTTTGTCACCATAGATACCCTGAGGATAGGTGAGGTTACAGATCAAATTCTGTGAATACAGCAGCTAGCAGGCTACCCAATCCCATCTTAACGAGCCCTTCCTCACATGGTGGAAGTACTCCTTTATTGATCATCTATGTCCCACTTTGACACAGCAATGAAGGGACCAGACAGAGGCACTGGAACAGAGAGATCTATTGAAGCGTAAGGATAAATTTAGCATAACAATCCACATGAGGTAGCATGTTTTTTTCTGATTTCTACCTGTATTAAATGACTACCTTTAAGAGCTATGAGAAATACCTTAACCGAGATAAATATATCATTGCAACATACTGTATTGCTGTATAAAATTATCTGAATAAACTGTGTTACCAATGATAAATAGGCTAATGAGTCAAAGCCAAGATTTCAACATTAGTGTGTGTACAAATGGGGAAAGCCAGCAGGGCTTTTCAAAACTGTAATATATTGATAAATATAAAGACAGAGAACCTACAAAATACATATTAGGAACATGGTCTCAGTTATAAATTTACTGATCTGAAGTAATGGTATTACAACATATAATAATGGTTAGGATTAAAGACATTTCATATTAGATGTTCCAGACAAATTCCTACAGGAAAAATAGCAGAATGAAGTGATGTTTGCTAGTATAAGACACACCAATGGCAATTTGGTATGGTGATGAGGCAGCCCTCCTGAGGGATTTTATTAGCAATCAGTCCTTCCCACTTGGATCTGTTCATACATCCAGTTACAGGTAGTCCTTGACTTATAACTATTTGTTTAGAGGCTGCTCAAAGTCACAGCAGTACTGAAAAAAGTGATTCAAGACCATTTTTCACACTTAATCGCTTTGGTTTATGCATCTCCATGGCCACGTGATCAAAATCGAGGTGCTTGGCAACTGGCATGTATTTAAAACAGTTGCACTGTCCTGGGGTCATGTGATCACCATTTGTAACCTTCCCATCTGGCTTCCAACAAGCTAAGTCAATGTGGGAACACAGATTCCCTTGACGATCTCATTTCACTTAACAATTGCAGTGATTCACTTAATTGTGAAAAAAAGGTTGTAAAATGAGGTGCAATTCACTTAACAACTGCCTCATTTAGCAATAGAATTTTTGAGCTCAATTGTGACTGTCAAGGGCTAGCTATATAACTTTCTTTTCATACAGTGATATATTATGATTTCCTTTCCCATGATCTTGTGTGTTCCTGTCAGTCTGCTTGCCTGATTTTATTCATAATCCCTGAAATATGCTGCCAAACAAATCAAGTCTCAGCAAGCATATATATTACTCCGTGAAGAATTCTGGCATTGCCTTAGAGACAGCATGTAATCAATACAATTGGCCTTGATGACATTTAAAGAGCTCAGTGCCCCCCTTCTCACAGCTTTATGCAAGTCAAACTGTATTCTTGCTCTCACAAAGCAGACTTTAATAGAATTTCTGTCATTCAAGAAATAATGTATCTTTGGGGGCAAAAAGATAAATTCCCATGTTAGCAGAATTCAGCTTTCTACCAACAATATACCATTCCCCCACCTTTCAGTCATCTCCACCTTGTTTTATACATAAAACTGGGCTTAAACAAACAGGTGTGTCACCCCCTTACCCTACCTTAGGCAAATATATTAAAGAACAAATGCAGGTGCAATTAGATTGAGATCAAAGGAAATTTAACAGGAAGCTTTCTTGTGTTTCTTTCAGAACTGAATCAGTGCATGTATGTGATGGAAGCAAGGATAGCTTGATTGGATGGTAGGTATTTGAAGCTGGAAAGGTATTTTGAATTGTATTGGTTAAAGGAGACTTAATTGAATATCCTTATCCCATCTCTTTCATTTATTTGACTTGCTATTCTATTCCCAAAATTAGTTTTTTCTGTACTATGCTCAGATGATGTAGATCTTTGTATTATCCTCAAACAAGGGAAATGTCAGGATTCCAAATAGCATCTAAACTTGTATCTGAGTTTGTGAAATGGAAGCCAGAATCTTCTAAATATGCCTCACCAAATTATTCACAGATACAGCATCTCAGCTGGTAATACCTCTATGTTGTCCTTCCAATGTAGAGATATCACAGTGGCAATTTAGGTCTTCCATCTGTTTCCTGTAGCTCCTCACACCTCCCATCACTCACCAGTTTCTTCTACATTACACACATGCATATGCCTTTATTCTAATATGAATGATAGGCCTTCCTTTACTGGCAGCAGCGGCCAAGATTTTCTATTAAGTTTATGAGCTTGATTGCTTACTTAGATTACACACATCTCTTTAATCTTTCTGTAAGTCAAAGAATGGTTCCTCTCAAAAATTAATTTCACATCAGGAATCTGGCAGAGACTAATGATGGCCAGCATTTGTGTCCTTATACATTTGCTTGATGTCCCTGTTCCCTACCATAATATGACTAAAATCAGGCCAGAGCAATTATAGCTCCATTGCTCTTTGCTTTGTCCATTCCTGTTTGTTGTTCATTGTTGGCTAATTTGGATATTTCTCTACAGCATGCCCATCCACACAAATGTGATTAAGCCCGAGTTGATGCAACTCACATTCCTAGCAGTTACTATAGCAAGGACCCAATGGCCTCTCTGCCTCTTTCTTTGGAGAAGTCCAAGGCTTTAACCTAAACCACTTGCAAGGGCTAAATAGGAAGCTTAAATAGCCAGGATGAAAGAACATGTCAGGTGCTTTTTTATTTTATTAAAAACAACACAGTACAATCAATACAATCCAAATTAGAGCACTAGTGGCTATTCCTACTGCTTGCGGCAGTCCTACCAGTCTCTGAAATTTTCAAAAACAGGAGAGCTGGTTTTCTATTTTCCAGCTGCAAACAGGACCAGAAATGCAGAATTGTTCTAAATGCATAGCTAACTGTTCTGACCCCCACCTTGCCCGTTCAGAAACGACAGCCACACACAGCTTGCAAAGGAATGTTTTTATCAGTCCTGGCTCTTGCTGGCTGCGAGCTCAAAATAAACACAGATAAATTCTCTGGCAAAAGTAAACTACAACAAAACAGGTTTATATAAAGCAAATCACTTATCCAAGTGCTTCTTCTCAATGATTGCAAACAAACAGACTTGACTAGGACAGGAACGAACGTTGACTTCTGCAACTAGGGCATGGCACCATCAGTCTTTTATCCGCAGGAGGAGATCCTTAATGAGCCACAGCTGCTTGTTATCCTCTCCTGTGAGCATCCTGAAACAACTCACAGGAGGCTTCTGCTGAGTCACAACAGCTAACAAAGCTGTTTGCATTCAAAAAAATTTAAATAAAAAATCATCTCACAAGAGTATTCTCAACATCATTTTCTTCCAGATTACAGTAGATTATTTTCTGAGGAAGAAGCTGACCCAGTTAAGCAAGCCTAAAGCTAACCTAAATTTAAAGCACACAAATGGTCATTTTATTTTGTTGGACAACCCATACCAAGAACAGTCTCTCTCTATGGAATGAATTTTGACTTCTGAAAAATGAGAAGACCATACCAGAAAGCGAGAGGAAGTGTCAGGTTCCCTCCCACTTTTGATTGCGACCCCACCCACTTCTTTTCTTCAAACTGCCCTCAACAGAACAGAAAATAAGATGCTCCATTTTTGCTTTACAGTTCATCACAACCTTACTTCTCGCAGGTAGAACTTACTTCAAGCAAACTTCAGTTCTACCCATCACTGCCCACATTTGAAAACCACCCACCTTCCTTACATAGGCATGCCTGAATGGAAAACTGAATTAAATGAAATATTCATTAAATGAAATATTTCAATTTAATCTTTTAGCATTCTCAGCCAAAAAGGAAATGGTGCTCGTTCAGTTAACACATCCTACACACTGTCTGGTTTTGGTTTAACATGATGTGGAGTGTAGTCCCTGTTTTAATAACTATTAGGACATAAAATTAGTTTTCAAATCCCCTCTCCTTTCAACACCCACCCTCTCTTATTTCCCATACAGATCTTCTCCACAGAGACAATCCATATGTTGTGTTAAATACATATTGTGGCTTTGCATTTTTTAGCCATTAAAGAGTAGCTAGGAGTTTACCTCATAATCACAGAATTTGCTATTTGGCACAAGGAGGAACTTACTACTGGCACCTGTCATAACTTTTCTCCCACACCAAAATAGCATCTGGGATAAAACACCCCTGCTTTGACACCATAGTCCTAAATTCTTCTGTAGAGGAGAACTATTACCCTTGCTACCCAGAGGTTTGGGCCAACTTTGTTTAGTGTAATATTGTCAGTTCTCACATAAGAAAAGAGAAAGTCACCTCCAAACTGAGCTTAACATCTGGTGATCTCAGACATATGCATTATTTATTTATTTATTTGTTTATTTATTTATTTATTTATTTATTTATTTATTTTGGCAAGCAGTGACAGATTGGAGGCCTTCACAAATTTGTGGATTTCATGAACTCATTCAAGAGTGATGGAAAGTGCCAAGGGCTGCCTTGTTTAACTTTGAAAAAAAATAAATAACCTGAATTGGGACTGCTTAATATGTGGTTGAGAAAGCCCACAAAATGCCAGGATTGTAGGCTACACTGAGAAGTTGAAAAATAAGGAAATTGGAAAGAAGAAATTAATAGTAAACTATTTCATTGGCATTGCCACCAATGAAATTACACCATTCCCATGAAATCCCCAGGAATCAAGGTCCTTTTTATCTTCCTAGTTTTTTTACTTATACACTTAACTGTTGTCATCTCCTAAATCACTGACATCCCCTAAATTCTGCTGAAGATGTTACCTAGCCTGGTAACAAAATGTTATTGTGACAAAATGGGATGCTTATATGCAAAGTCTACAAAACCATTTACTTAAAAACAACAGTAGTGCATTTTTACTCTTACTATAATTAGTGTAAGATTTTCAATGTAGTCATTTTCAATATTCTGGAAATATTTTCTGGGGTGTTTTTTTTTGGTGTTACTTTGTTCACAATTCAATATTTTGTTCATGCTAAGGCAGCCACTGAGGCTTACTATGAATATTCTATTTTTATTCTAGGAATTTAAGTCAGGATAAATCAGACTGAAATAAAGTAAATAGGGTAGTAAGCAATGCAGCATATTTTAATTGTATGTGTATATGTCTGTGTATGTATGAAAGAGAGATGAAGAAAGTGGGGGGAAAGAAAAATATATAAAGAAAAGGCAGTTCAAAAAGAACCAAAGATGGCAATACTGAATGCTCATTTGGAAAGGAAAGGAACACCACCTTAATTTTCCTTGCAATCACCTGATAACATCCAGAAATATTTTTTTCAAAGGGACAGGCCAATGTTTCATTTGGTATAGCAATCAGAATGCCCATTGGCTTGGGAAAGATGATTTCATCTTACAAAATGTTCCAAATTTGGAACATTTTCATTTTTCTCCTTTACTAGGAAAATGGATAGCTATCTCACCAGTGTATCGTCTGGAGTTAAGACCTAAGCAAACTTAGTCGATAATGGGAAGCTAAAGTAAAGGTATTCAGTAAGCCAAGACAATTGTTGTTTTCCTTTTCAATAAACCTGGTTAGTAAGACTATAAGAATTTACATTCTTGGTTGCAAGTGCCTGGTATAAGTTTAATAATCATTGCCTATGGACTGTCTACTTTTGGTCTGCTCCACTCAAAAAAAAAATTGTGAGGTTCAGCATACTGAACAGCATACTGAACTTCTTGAAAAGAAGACAGAATGAAAATACAAATAAAAAAAACCTTCACAAATATTATTATAGGTATGAGAGCCATATCGTCCAACTACTGCTATAGTCCCACCATTGACAGGTAAGGTGGCTACGGAGAATAAGCGTTAGCCATTAAATTTGGTCAAAACTTCCACTTTCTCATCTCAAACCCAAAGCAGAAATAAACCAACATATATAGCTAAGTGGGAGTCATCCTGGAGGCTGCTTGTTCCTGGCTAGAAAAAAAAAGGAACTTGTAATGAACTAAATAGACTTCTTGCATCCAGGATAGAGATCTGTGTGGCTGTTAACTGCACAACTGCCATATAGCCCCAAAACCTCATCTTCTGAAGAGTCCTACATCAAAAATCCAAACATTAATGATTGAAGATTGGCTCTAAAAAGTCTGATCACTGGCCTGGGAATATTCCAGAAGAAGAATCTGAAGAAATATGCCAACACACATTTGCATCCATCCCTTGATACCTATGATAAAGTACCCTAGTTATTTCAAAGTACACTATGATTGACTCATCTTTCCAGCACCCAAGGGAGGGTCACCATGGATTAGTAAAATGTTAACAGATCAATTAATGACTCTCAGGTGGAATTAGAGCCTACTATTTACAAGGTTACATTGCCAGAAGAGAGTGAAGTCACAACTGAAGGGGTGGAACTCAAACTGAACACTGTGGAAGTGGAGCTTTGGTACTGAGAATGAGAGAGTTTGTATCCATGTAGGTATGAGCGTCAGTGGTGGGTTGTAGGAGGTACGCCCCGGTATGGGCGTACCAGAGCCAGCCTGGAGCACCAGATACTGTTCCGGTACGGTGCTTCGGTGGGCCCACCCGCCCACCTTATCTGTCTTTTAAGGCTTCCGCGCTTTTGCACATGCGCATAGCGCATACAGCACCTGCACGAAGCTCCACTGAGCTTGCCGAATCCTCACTGACAGGTAGGATGCATGTGTGCAGCACGCATGCCGTGCATGTGGTTGACACCGGCGCCGTTCCAACCGTACCAGTTGGAACGGAATCCAGAACCCACCACTGAGCATATTCATATATGTACACACACACAGGCAAAGATAAACTCCTAAAAATCTCAACCACTCAGCACTTTCAATTGCTGCTAAGTAGGTCTCGGTTCATAATTCTGGCAGCCTAAACCCATTCACAAAACCATATCCAATCTCACCTGTTCTTCCCTCTCCCTTCTATACATATTGAGCATGTTTGCCTTTTCCTTTTTTGCAAGCATTATGTGTGTATATATTCATCCCTTATCTAATCACTTTAAAAAATCAAAATAAAAGTTATTTGAAGAGGAAAAATAATTATTTGACAAAGGAACATTTTCAGCAAGAACATGAAGCCAGCCTATTAGTGCTGGCCAAGGTAAGCTCTACTTTAATAGTTTTAAAACAGGTGGAAAGGGAGATGGTTGAAGGAATTAGTGCTTAATCCTACAAAAGGAAGGAGGTAAGGGAATTAAGAGTGGGAAGGTTCTTTACACAAGTCTCCTTGTCTCAGTGTGATGTTTCAATCCTGAATATGTACTGCCCAAACCATGTGCATTATAAATTTATAAGCAAAATGATGGTTCAGATGGGATCTGGATTCCTTATATCGCATGCTGATCTAACATAACAGATATGGGATTAGGGGAGGGGTGTGTGACTGTCTTGGGTGGCACTTAGAAGAGTCATGGGAAAAGAGGCTATCATCTAACAGTCACCAGATATCCAATATTATTCATAGCAGGCTGCTGCCATAGACTCAAGATCCGTAGGACAGTTCAATGGGATGGGCTGATTGCAGTTGTACAAAGGTTCCTGTGGACCACTGTGGCTGCATGGCACAAAACAATGCAAATAAAAATAGCATCGTGTTGTGGCTGCTACAATAGAATCTGCAATCTCTACCACAATTCCATGCAATGGAATGTAAGTAAACAGCCATCTGTTGTTTCCCCAAGGACCATGACAGCCAAGAGAGCTTCCCAAAAGAAATTAAAAGGAGCATAGATGTGCATATGGGTGTGTGCCTACCTAAGCAAGGGGAGGTGGCCTAAGCACATCAAAAGAACCCCTCTGGCTTTGACCTTTTTTCCATCTGGAAATGCCCTTAAAAGTTCACAAGCAGGGAACAATGTCTCCAGCAGGAACTCAAGTGGTTCCATGACCATTTAAATCCATCACCAGGGCCAATTCTAACATTATGGTAGAAAGAAGTAATCCCTCAGGTAGCATATGATGGTGAAGAGAGCAACAACTCCCCATTCCCTGTGGGTTCCCAAAGTAATATTTTCCCCTGTCCTCATCTGATGCTAACCTGAGATAACATTCAGATGCCTATCCAGTTGCAGTGTGCAGGTGGAACAGCAGGACAAAGTATTTTCTTAACTAGGAGCAACAAAATGTTTTGATTGGATTGATGTTTAAATATAATCCTTTTTAAAGATTAAAAATCCAAGG
Organism: Thamnophis sirtalis; assembly: GCF_051295495.1. NCBI lineage: Eukaryota > Metazoa > Chordata > Lepidosauria > Squamata > Natricidae > Thamnophis > Thamnophis sirtalis. The sequence continues at coordinate 130,779,936 of NW_028261383.1, forward strand.
TGTAAGAGACTATGGTGTATCTTATCTTAAGTCATCTTGGTGTCCATAGTTTGATACTGCTATGCTCTTCTTGCCCAAGCTAATTTCCTGCTTCAATATTTTTCTGCTGAAACAGGAAAAGGAAGAGACCAGGAATTGATTTATAAGTAGCTCATTTATTTTTCTGTCCAGTGTTTGGTGATAAGTTATAGTTCAGTGTTACTACCCAGCCTTCAAAAGGCTCTAGGTTCAATTGTGCTGGGAAAGGAGTCTGTTTATAACCATCAAAATGCCAAACAATGTAGAGGACACTGGATTTGGTAGATCATCAGTCTGATCTGATACAGCTTTCTATGTTTCCTCTTCTAAAACTGCAGAAACATGCAGAAAATCCCAAGCGTGCCCAGAAGAAAAACAAAATCAAAAACCAGCTGTTCTTCCTGAATAGGATGTGGGCTCATTTTTCCTTACAGCAGAAATAATCAGAAGTCATTAAGATGCTTTGAACTTTAATTCCATCAGTCCTGGCTATCAGAAGAAACTGAGGATTATAGTCTCAATCATTACAAACATAAGCATTTAAGGGAAAAGTGGAAGGCAAGTAATGAAACATACATTCCAATATCATGATCCAAGTCCTATGATGTCATACTTATATCCAACATTGAGGCAGATTTTGCCCTATGATAGTTTGATAGGTTTTTTTGATAGTTTGATAGTTTTATTAGTATTTGTAGGCCGCCCTTTTCCCTGAGGGGACTCAGGGCGGCTCACACAAAACCGGGAAGGGGGAATACAGACATTAAGACATTAAGATACAAACATATAATAAAATAGTAGGCAACATACATTCATCATTCGGGAGGGGTAGGAATCCTTATCCCCAGGCCTGACGGGCGAGCCAGTTCTTCAAGGCTATGCGGAAGGCTTGGACGGTGGAGAGGGTACGAATCTCCACGGGGAGCTCGTTCCAAAGGGTCGGGGCTACTGCTGAGAAGGCCCTCCTCCTTGTAGTTGCCAGCCGACACTGGCTGGCCGATGGGATGGGGAGGAGGCCTAATCTATGGGATCTTATCGGTCGTAGGGATGTAATTGGCAGAAGGCGGTCTCTCAAGTATCCAGATCCACTGCCATGTAGGGATTTTATGGGTGACTAATAGCACCTTGAAGCGCATCCGGAGATCGACAGGTAGCCAGCGCAGCTCGCGGAGGATAGGTGTTATGCGGGTGAATCGAGGTGCACCCGCGATCACTCGCACGGCTGCGTTCTGCACTAGCTGAAGTCGCCGGATGCTCTTCAAGGGCAGCCCCATGTAGAGCACATTGCAGTATTCCAGCCTAGAGGTCACAAGGGCCCGAGTGACTGTTGTGAGAGCCTCCCGATTCAGGTAGGGTCGCAACTGGCGCACCAGGCGAACCTGGGCGAATGCCCCCCTGGTCACAGCCGTTAAGTGGTGGTCAAATGACAGCTGTGGATCCAGGAGGACTCCCAAGTTGCGAACCCTCTCTGAGGGGTATAAAATTTGACCCCCCAGCCTGAGTGGTGGAATATTAGTCAAATCTTTGGGAGGAAAACACAACAGCCACTCGGTCTTTTCTGGGTTGAGCACAAGCTTGTTAACCCTCATCCAGTCCATAACGGCCTCAAGGCCCCGGCTCATCACGTCTACCGCTTCATTGAGTTGGCACGGGGCGGACAGATACAATTGAGTATCGTCCGCATATTGATGGTATCTAATCCCGTGCCTGCGGATGATCTCTCCCAGCGGTTTCATGTAGATGTTGAATAGTAGGGGGGATAGGACCGAGCCCTGAGGCACCCCAAAATTTAGGGGCCTAGGGGACGACCTCTGCCCCCCCACTAACACCGACTGCGACCTGTCCGAGAGGTAGGAGGAGAACCACCGTAGCACGGTGCCTCCCACTCCCACCTCCCGCAGTCGTCGCAGAAGGATACCATGGTCGATGGTATCGAAGGCCGCTGAGAGGTCAAGGAGGACCAGGATGGAGGAATGTCCTTCATCCCTGGCTCTCCAGAGATCATCAATCAATGCGACCAAAGCGGTTTCTGTGCTGTAACCGGGTCTGAAGCCTGACTGGAAGGGGTCTAGATACTGTCACATGTATGTCACTCTTCCACCATTGTACCTAGCTGTACCAATGATAGTAAAGCTGCCAATTGTCTACTTTCAGTAGATTAAAAGTCCAAAAGCAGGGCATCCTAATTTAATTAAGAGCTCCGTGTGGACTATTGCCTGCAATAGATGGAGGCAAGAAATGTTGCTAAACTTCCAGTTGTGGAAAGGAAGTAGTATTGCATCGGACTTCAGTGTATATTTCTTACTCCAAATTTATCGTGCTCTGCTTGTCATGCTCCCTGAAAACTTTGTTTTGAAGTGGCGTACTCAATGTTTATAATTGAGTCTGTTCTACGTGTAGTGTGTAAAATATGTCATGTTTTTAATTTAGTGGATTCTTTCTCCTCATTCAAACCTTCTGCTAACACATAGACTACATACCAATATACCAACATCCCATCGAGAACTTCCCCCACCCACCCCCTCAACACACACTCTTTATTCTGAAACATGACCAGTCTTTCTCTTTTTCCATTGAGCTATGAGCTACCTAGGTTTGGTTCTCAGATGTCTGTCAGATTGTTTCTGTCACTACAGATAACTGCCACATCTCTGGGAAATCAACATATTATATAGCCTACTGCCAAGTAGTTTTCTCCCCATCATTTTTTATACCGAATCTCCTATTATGACCTATATTTTCCTGTGTGGTTCTACATCAAGTAATTTCCCTCTGTAATACCTAAATGATCCAGAATAATTACACTCCATTCTATGTTCAGCGAACCAATGTTCTGAAATATTAATGAAGTTTGGAAAGAAACAAGGAGGCTCATCTATTTTTCTTTTGAGTATTGTTAGTGTTTTATGAAAACAATTATTTTACACTTAGATTAAGAAGAATGTTTGTAGCTCAAGGTTGAACAAAAACTAGCACTCAGTTCAACTCTGAGCTACAAATATTCTTTTCTATCCTACACTTTAGATTCCAGCTGTTAAAATTAAAACAGAAAAATATATTATTTAAAATAAATTATTAATCAGTATGGCTTCTCTCATATCTCAACCGCACTGCTATCAGGCTGTTAACCTTCTTTTTCAAAACTTGTTCTGGCTGATGAAAAGTCTGACTGTGGTAGCCAATTTAAGGGGTATTAGAAATAAGTGAATAGGACAATCCACAAAAATGAAGAGTCCTGTGCACATTAAATACTAACAGGATTATTATTTCACAAGGGACTCAGCAGGGCACCTTGGATATAGACTTGTGACATAGTTGATATTAACCCAAGAGAACTGCTCCTAGAACTGTCTCAATATCCAATAAAGTGCAAACAAGGATTTCAGCTAAAATTCTAAGAAACAGAAGGATGTCTTGCGGTTGAAAAAGTCACAAGACCGTAGTGCAAAAATTCTTTGACTCAGAAATTCTCATGGATGGAAGAGATACTGGATGGTAAGACGAAACTACAAACAATTGCTGCTGAGAGCAGCCACTCAGTTCCTGGAGACATTGGAAAATCAAGGAAGGCAGTTTGGGCATACCAATTCTGCAAATAGTGACAGTCAGAATCAGTGAGACAGATAAGATGCCCCACCAAAATATTTCCAAATCCCAACTGTACAGCAAAGCCCAGAAAATGAGGGCTGAGTTGTTTGCTTATCAAGGTTTAATAATAGGAATTTCACAGGGAGAAAAAGATGAAACTGAAGCCTAGCCCTGTTAGAGCCAGTGTTTTCAATAGATTCCAAGCTTAGCAAATTGGGAGAAGAAAAAGACAATGTCAAAAAAGAAAGAGCAACAAGTGAAGGATGCAACCCAGCATGCCTGGTTTAAACCGGTAAAACAAGAGTCTCTCTCCCTTAACTCGTTCATTCTTTCTTTCCAACTGCCAAGAAAAAGGGACATATGATGATATCACAAGGCCTTGATTAAATCAACATGGAAACAAGGAGTGTGTTTTTTCTCACGAGGGCCTCAGCCATGCTGGGATGGAGGCCTTGCTGGAGACATTTTTCCACGCATACAAAAAGCAGCTACCCGCAATGCACAACTCTGGATGGAATGAAATAAGAAAAGGCTTATTATGAAGGGCCTTCAGAATCTTATATTCCAAAACTGGCAGGTGAAACAGAAACAATTAAATGGCCAACCAGTTCTTGAATATCAATTGCTTGGGAACCTTGTACCGCAGAAGCTGGGAGAAGATGTAGGTTCAGAAATGCTCTCTCCCTTATTACTACTTCATATATTCAGATTATGCCTTCACTTTGTTTTGGGGTTCCAAATGATAATCTGACCGCCTTTGGACCACTGGATCAGAATCCAAAGGTTAGGAAGGCAGAAGGAGATGGCTCTTAATTTTCTGATCTCAGGCCAAAGAAATTATCCCCAAACCATTATAGGTTGTCCTCAGTTTATGATCATTTATTTAACAATGGTTCAAAGTTACAATGAAAAACTGGTTACAATTCATCCTTGAAGTTATAGCCATCGAACCACCCCACAGTGTCATATGATCACAATTTGGGTGCTGGGCAACCAGCTCGCTTTTACATGGTTGCCATTTCCCAGCCAGCTTCCAACAAGCTAGATTCACTTAACGACCCTGTGATTCATTTATCAACCATGCAATTTGCTAAGCGACATGGTCACAAAATCAGGTCATTACATGATCACTCACTTAACAACCAAATCATTTAGTAACCAAAACTGCAGTCCCAATTGTGGCCATAAATCAAGGATTACCTGTACCTCTTAAGTACTATTTTTTTGTTACTGGGCAGATGGAGGCTGTCAAACACTGGGAATAAATTTTGGGTCCCTCAGGGTGATTTTACATCTGTCTTCAAATATTCCTACATTACTCTGTGAACAACAGCTCTTAGTTTGATTTCCCCACCCTTACTCCCAACCCCTCCCACAAAAACTTTGGGCCTCTGGCTTGATTACCACACAGGAAGTATGTTGATGATGATGGAGCAAGCAAAAAGCCCACAGCTAAGGGACCAGTGGTTGCTGGAAGGCTGCTCAAAGCACTCATTAATGGGGAAAAAAGCTTTAATGACATACAACTAAAAGCAAAAACACAGCAGGGTGAATATAGCAACACTTAAACAGACTCCAGCTTCTCTTAGAGGAAAACTAAAAATGTTCTGTCCCTGAGTCAGGAGTTTTAAGAGACTATAAAGAGATTAGATTTATATAATTTATATAGGGAGTGGAAATTTGGTTCATTTCCACTACCACTTCACAGCTCTGGAGCTTTTTTTATCCTTCTTTGCCTCCCAGTTTCTGGTTTTTTTCTTTCCAAACCCTGATTCTTTGCTCTCCTGTAATTCTGTATTCGCATGAATACTCCTGTATTCACAATAGAATATTTGCATTTGAAGTTCAAGGCAGGGGGGAACATGAGAACTCTCTATGTAAATTCAAAATAGAACTGTCCAGCAAGTGATTGGATCGACCTCTGTTGCCAAAGGATTTGTGGGGTTTAGGGAAGGTTGGCTGCAACCTCTCATTCCAAAACCGAACGTTGCTTTTTCAAAACCATACAGATCTAAAACCCTACACATTTTAAGGGGGAACTCATTCTTTCGCCTTCTGGGTAAGAGAAGATGGCCCTATATGGTTCAAGCCTGCCTTTGTGAAGTTTTCGTTTTGCGGTCGTTTCTCTTCCAATTTCCACATACTTCCTCTTCTCCCCTCCCCATTTCGAAGCTGTTCCATCAGAGTCTGGCAGCAGCCTACATTTTGCAGGCAGAAAGCCATCGCCAGAAATTAGGAATTTCAGTCCGCGGTTGCCTTTGTGCTTTCAAATGAATTCCTCTGGATCAGGTCAGCGAGCGCGCTAGAGCGAAAGGCGGGGAGGGAGAAAGGAAGCGAAACGCAAGGCGAAGCGGGCCGGCACTTCGCTTTTTCTTTTTTTAATCTTGAGTAAGGTGGCGGTTGTTTTTTTTAACCGAAGGGCTCTGCAGAATCAGCCCGGGGGACATTCAGACGCCCGCACTAAAGACGGAAACTGTTGGTCGCTACCCAGGCAGGGACCAAGCGAGAATCAACGTGCGGGCTCCCTTCCAGGTTTCTCCCAATTCCTTGCAGGGTAAAGGGGTGGGGTTGTTTTGGCCGCTAACAAGTGAGTTTGCAGCAAAGGAGAGAAAAGGGGGCTGCCCGCGATGAGAGAAACGCGGGGGTCGACCAAGCCACGACAGAAAAGCCACTAGGGGAGCCGCAGAGAAGGGGAAGGGCGGTCAGCCGTATATATATATATATATATATTTTCTTACCTACATCTGCATTGCAAAACGCCTGTTGCGGATGCACCGGGGAGCAGCTGCAGGCGTCGGCAAGGCGGCCCACCCTCCCCAGGAGCAAGACGGCCAGCGAGGCCAGGAGGCTCGGGAGCGTAGCACTCATCTTGCGGAGCGGGTGGTGGGAGGGAAGGCGGGCTTGGCTGAGGGGGCGGCCGAGGCTTCAAGTGCTCACGGTTCCTGCCGCCTCATCCAGATAGGCTCGCGCGCGCGCGCCCCCGCTCAGTCCTCTGAGCGCGGTCTTCTGTGGCGATTCCGGGGGGACGCGTGCCGCTTCCGCAGGAGGCTGTCCTCAAAGTTTGCCTGGCAGTCAAAGCCTGTCTCTCGGGATGGGGTGGAGAGCCTGGGGCGGCGGGGGAAAAAAAGGGGGGGTTCCCGCGGCTGGAAAAAGAAAGCCTCCTCTCCGATAAGCTCCTGCTTCTTGCCTTCTGGAGATGTTTTCTTCTCCGGGTTCCAGTCTAAGCCTGGCTTTTTAATGGGCTCCAGGGAATTGCAGCCCCTCCTCCCGGTGGCGCTGGGCCAAAACGGGCGGTTGGCCTGCTCCGGTCGTGGTGTGCGCTGCTTTCCCTTCCTTCGCCTCCAGCCCTGCGAGATTGGGTCTCGGCTGCCTTTGCTTGACAGTTTTCCCCACCTTTCTCAGGCTGCAGGCAATTCCCCACTTAAGAGCAGCTACTCTCCATGAGTCCGTGCAGCAACCGGGCCCTTATTTTTTACACTAAATTTTCGTCAGAATTATAATAGCAGTCGAGCTTAGAAGGGATGCAGTTATATAGGCACCCTGATGTGAGGTCTCTCCTCCTCAAAACCATGGTTAGAACTTGGCCTTTTCCCACTGAACTGATGTCCCCGAGTCTATTGCTGTCCTGACCCAGGCCCTTAATTGGGATCTGCCTCCGCCCAGGCTTTGCTGGTTTAGAAAGCCAACCTGGTGCAAGGTGCTAGAGAGGGCCTAGCTGCTACAAGCAAGACAGTCAACCTTAATAAGTTCTCCAGAAATAAATGAACAGCTGCTGAAGAAAATGGACATCACTGTGAAGGCAGAGTACCAATCTACTGTACTTGGTTTTTCAAGACTCTGAAATGTGGTCAATACTAGTTGCCAAGTCTTGGAAAAGGCACCCTCCTTCTCCATCTAATCTCTGCATTAATCTTAAAACAGAAGATGGTGTTTCTAGGCAACCTTGAATTTTGGCATCAATGAGAAATCTGATTTTCAATCAATATGAAATAAAGAACTTGAAGCTCAATACCAATGCATTCTTAGTATTTTTTTGACATAAAATTTGGGAGGCTGTTTTTGACTCTTCTAGTAAAGGAGATGGGTTTTCTCATGTTCTGAGTTGAATGGTTGAATGCTATTTCAGCCAGGTTCCTAAAAAAAGGCACTCTTCTAAATACTCTTGAATATTTTAGAGACAGAATATGTTAAGTGCCAAGCGTAGCACGTGTTCTTAAGACATTCACACTAGAGCATTTTTGTTCTTTTAGAAATAATTTCCATCAAATGATTTTCGGTATGACACATGTTTTCCCCCATATGGTATGGTATTCCCCATGAATACCAACTTGAGAAACTTGGATTTGGTAAGATTGGCGCCATATTTGGGTTGACAGCAGCCAACTTTACAAAAGTTGGGGAATGGGGAAGGTTTGAAGTCTACATTTCAATTCTGCCTCTTTTCATGTAATTTTGATTTCTTTTCTTGGAAATGTCCCAAACGATATTCTTTCACTTCCTTTGAAAATGGTCATTGACTAATGTTCTGCGTGGTAAATTTTATGGAACTTTGTGTAGATACACTAAGCCTTCTGCTACTTCAGTGTCCCACATTCACTCTAAATGTAGACCAGAAGATACTGAAGAGAAGGATGTTTGCTTACTGTAAAATCACCCCCAGAATGTCCTGGGGGCACATAAACAAATTTATAATAGGCACTGAAAGAGTGTGTATAAGTGTTTTGACAATGCTAGGGTCAGGAAGCCAGGCTGGAGGCGGGTCTTGCTGACGGCCAAGGAGTGGAGCCGGCTGAGCGCCCAGCAGTGAGTCATGGCTGCTAGGAGTTAAATGGAAACACATGTGCAACCATTTGCAGGCTTTATTACTCACAGCAGGGAAAGTGTGGACACTTGGTAAACACAGGCCAAAGGCTGGGCTGATGCTTGCATTCAGACTTCCATAGTTCCCACACCCACAGTTTCCGAGTCTCATCGGTGGAGGATGAGGTCTTCTAACTAAATTCTCCATGTTGGCTCAAGATATTCACTGTGCAAATTGAAGCCTCCCCTCTCTCCCAGACATCCTGCTAAGAGGAATGCTTTATGAAGTTCTGCTGCAGTGTTCAAAATTTCAATTGTGTCTTCTTCAATTCTATTCCTTGCCCAGGGAGCCATCTGATGTTGATCATCCTACTGCAGGGCACAATTAACACTCTAAATCAGTGGTTCTCAACCTTCCCAATGCCGCGACCCTTTAATACAGTTCCTCATGTTGTGGTGACCCCCAACCATAAAATTGGTGTCTCGGTTCCTAAGACCATCAAAAATATGTGTTTTCCGATGGTCTTAGGCTACCCTTGTGAAAGGGTCGTTCAACCCCCAAAGGGGTCCCAAGCCGCAGGTTAAGAACCACTGCTCTAAATCATTCAAGGAAATGATTTCACACATTGTCAATCTAGTTTGCAACTATTTGTGTGCACGTGTAGCATTCATAATAATACAAATCTTCAATTTTCACTTCAGTCAGAAAAAAACATCACAAACTAACAACAGTAAGAGACCAGTTCTAAACCATGTCACCTTGTTATTAAAGATTCTTGGAGTTGTTTTTCCCCTTAATGATAAATTGATCCATATCTACAACTGCTTTTTCCCCCCTTGCTAAACATTATCATTGTGTCTATTTATGTCCCAAGGAGAATTAGATATTCAGAAGATGTCAGGATAGCTTTTATCATAGAGCAGGGAGGTCATAGAACAGTGTCCAGATGCATCACACGCAGGCCACACCCACCCCAGCTCTGTGAAGGGAAAAAACATTGTGAAATGTCACATGATGGCAACGATGCTGTGAGTTTGACACCCATGTCATAGAGGTTGCTTTGAGAAACCAATAGCAAGAAGCAAAAATCTCTTGGTGAGATGCAATTATGATGAGTCCTTCATTATGAATGTGTTTTAGACCTCATAGTCCTTTCCCTGACTCCATATTGTGCGGGGGGGGGGGGGGGAGACTTTGGAGTCCTTAAAATGATATATCATATTCACTGAGTTAATTTTTCCATGGTTCTTTAAGAAGAGCCAAACTTCAGTTGGTACTATGATCCAAATATGTAGCTGGTAGTATCCATATGTTAGCTTCAGAAGATTGATACAGTAGGAGAGAAAATAGTTTTAATTTAACCTTGAGGATGCTGGATCAGAAGATTAATACGTTTCTGAAATTGGAAGAAGAAGCCTCAATAGTGATGACAGTACTGAGGAAAGAATACAAAGAATCTCTAAACTTTATAAAAATCTAGGAAACTAATGAAAAATCAGAAATAATTAATATGTTTGTACAAAATGGTTTCCCATGTTAATTGAACCATGCTTATTCCATTCGCCCAACTTTCATCATGACTTATGAACGTTAAACTAATATTATTGGCTGGGCTTATTCAAGGCTAAAAAGTGTTTTGCCTTTTTGTGGATCAAGATGTTTCCTCAATTAACCTTTGAATGGGCATTATGTGGAATGCAAGAGTCTCAGTAATTTACCTCAGGAAAGCACTCTCGCTGTCTCATAAAAACTCAAGAATAAGCTATTCAGGAACAACCACAGGAAAGTGTATCTTTTCCACTGAAACTTCATGTGCTGATCCAACACTCCTAAACTGTTAAAAGTGACCACTCGATCCACTGCATCGTCTGGGGTGAAAGCATCAATCAAGCACACATTTCCATGTGTGTCTATTTCTCACAGTTGAAAACTAAATACTGCTTGACCAGTTAGATAATTAGGCATCTCCACTAATAAAGCATTTGTTCTACAATGCCAAGTGAGCATCATCAGAAGGAATAACAATAAATAGGAGAAAGCCTCATTCTAGTAAGTTTAAAGGCTTAACATTTTTCACAGTGAATCCAGTCTATGCAACTCATCATAATTTCAGACAGCTTTGAGAAGTTATACCTGATTATAGCAAATTAAATGTGAATCAGTTGTTCTCAAACAATTCATTTCATTTGCTTCTTCTCAGATTTGTGAAAGGAAAATAAAAGTATGAATTTTATTTTAAAATAATGTTTTAATAAAAGTGCAGTTTTTTATCTTAACAAGCCTCTTTTCCTTGTCCCGAGGAAACAATTAGACAGGGAAATATAATTTTAAAATATATTTTAAATGTATTGGTCCCTGAAATGGCAATACATTAAAGCAGAAGATAATGGGTTTGGGTGCCTTTTCTTTTCTTTTCTTTGTATTCATGCTGACGGCATTGTATTGGTTAGGAGGTTAACCAGTGACTAAATATACAATATATTTTTTTATCTACCAATCTCTCTGGCACGTTTTTGGTTAAGGAAGTGTTTTGTTCAAGGTTAACAATTAAGGAAGGAACAATACATACATAACTGCGTTTTAGTAGCTAATTCAAGATTACCATACCAGTTCTAATCCACTGAAGACAAAGTCTGAATTCTGCTTTGCACCTAAGAAAATTGCACCCTCCTGTTCCCCATGGAACAAAGAGCTGATTTCATTGTTTATACCAAGAACTGCTTACTTGCACAAAGATGAAGGAAATTGTGTCATTTTCTGCTGCCAGCACAGTGAAGCTGAAGTCATGCTGCTGTCATATAGCTTGCCAAAATCCTTAGGAAAAACACCCAGAAAAATCCAAAATACCTCCCTCCTCCAATTAAATATAATGTCTGGGAATAAAACAGCAAGAATTGAGTCTAAGAAGATCTCAATGACCAGAAAAGTGTGGAAGGGAGAACCTTGGTATGGATTTGCAATGTCATGCTAAATTACGAGCCCCATACAATGAATAAGAAAAAACCCTTATGGAACAATATGAGCCTTTTCCATAACCTGTGTACTTTGATTTACCATATTCATAATTTTGGAAAATTCAGTTTCAGAACCCAAGCACATCAAAATTGTTTATCAAGTAAGATAAAGACCCATCCTTAAGTTCTATATACGTAGTAAATTAAGAACAAAACTATTCATATTCAGTCTAGGATTAAGCACAATTTAATTGTGGAACCAAAGAGTATAGAATATAATGCAATATGTATATTATTCTCCCACTGCAATTTAAATTATGTCCAAACTCAGACCATGATGGGGATCCAGCTGAACATCTAAGTATTTTACTAGAATTTCTATCATGGCAGTCACTTAGGTGAGATGAGCGATGTATAAATTTGATAAATTACGATAATAAATTCCAGCAGATCCTACAGTTCTTCAGCCAGCTGAGCTTAAGAAATGGATTGAATGTTTTGAATAACAAGATTTAAAAAGAGAAGGCATGTTTTAGGAGAGCACAGACAGAGAAATATATATCCAGGAAGCAAAATGGCTTTTTTGTCAATTCCATACAGTTTGAGAAAAATATACCATTTAACATAAAGATGTCCTGTGTGAAATGGATGGGATTGAAGAGCATCTTTTCCCAAACAGCTGTTGGAGAAGCTGTAAGATTACATGGACAGCTGATATTCTCATGGAAACATACTGTATGTCCTGATTTGGAATTTGAGATCAGGAAGAAAAGCAGAGAGATTAAAAATAAGGTCATCCAAAACCTTTTTAAGGCAAAGGTCAGTTTTTACTCTTTCAATTATTTGCACAAAGATAGCAATACTGGCATGCGAGTCTTGCTCCAACCTTGATGGTAGATCACATTTTCCATCAGAGAACTTCTGAAAGCAGTAGGAATCACAATTAGGGGACTTGGAGTAGTTAGTATAATATACTGAGGTCCTCTTCTAAAATTTTGTTTCCATCTCTCAGCTGTATTTGCCCACTCTGTCTACTGGAATAGCTGGTTGTCAGATTAAGTTACAGTAGTTTGGATTGCACAGGTCTTCTGAATTAGATTCTAAATTTATCTTCTTTTGTTAAACCGTCAGCATCTCTGAAAAGCCCAGCTTAACAAATAAGTTAAATAAATTTAGCCATAGCAGACAAAGTGCTGGCAGCCAAAAGAAAGACATTTGTAACAAACGTGGTGGAAAAATATGCCCTAACTGAAGGATATCTTTGATTTGCTCTAAGCCTGCCTTGGTCAGCCGGTCCAGAGAGCTAGAGTTTGTGTGACAGCCCATCTCATCAGGCCCAAGCCCAAAGACAAGAAAGTGAATTCCAATTGAGTTCAGTCCTTTACTTACTTGTACCTAATGGAAGAATCTTGCCAAACTAAAACTATAACTTTCTAATCTAGTCAATATTCCCAGAGATATGTTTTATATTCTATATACTACTAAAATTATTGTGCCTGTAGCCTTTAACTGGGCAAAACGGTGCATCAAAGAACAGCAGTTCTTGATTCAAGATACCGCAAATGAACTAACTTACGGAATGCATCCTAAATTTAGGTCCCTTGACTCCGATGGGAGTGAAATTTGGCAAACTTGTGGAGACTTCAGTGCTGCTGCATTGCTGCCCAGCAGTTCAGTAGACCAGACCCACACTTGCTCTTTAGAAATCACCCCTGTTCCAACTGCTTTTTTTGCTTTTGGTCATTCTATTTCTGTTTAAGTAAAGGAAATATGTCTGAAATGACAATCCAACAGGTCATGGGTTGTCTAGTTATTTTTAAATCTAATTGTAAACTATGTTGAAATCTTTTACAAGAAGTGGTAAATAAATGCTGCCAACATGGGGGTGGTTGATTGCAAACCACTCATGTATATGAGATGGAAACTAGTTAGATTGTTCTCTGTCTCCACCAACACTTGGATGGTCTCCACTAACCCACCTCTCCACTGTAGCTGTCTGACATTTATATGTTCTAAGAATAACTTTGAGGTCTATGTGGAACACAGAGGCATTAAATAACTTATTGCATCCTGGAGATTAGCTTTACAATTTCCCTTTTTAAAAAACAAAACATTGTGATGATTTACAACATCATCTTGCATAAGGCACTTGGCAAACCCCAGGAAAGGCTCTTGAAGCACCCTGATGCTCAAAGGGCATCTAAGCTATCTGTAATACGTAGATATCTTATGTTGAAAACATTCTGAATGAAAATGAGGGAATTGCCTGCCTAGAGTCTGGCTAGATCTATCACATTCAATTATGATTTCACATTCCTTTTAATGGATCTAATTGTCCCTTCTCTCATGAATGAATTTGCTTTTTGAAGAGAATATTCCATAGGAGGGAAGGGATGAAAGACTGCATAGTATAGCAATTTTTCTCTTACTGCTTCTCCATTTTCCCTTGAAGCAAAAAAAATGTTGGGGGCTCTAATAAATACCTTTGCATTTAATATACTATAATCTACTAAATATAAAGAATAAAAGAACTATCCCTTGTGTTTTCACATTTGTTGAGGTCTTTCTAGATACTGTGTTTAATCTATCAAGGCTTCAAAACCCTTATTGGTCTAGAAAAGGGCTGATTATATTGCAGTGTACTCCCTGTTGGTGGATTTTGAATTAGAAACTACACTTCCTTATTGCAATTATCAATCTTCTGCTGTGGAGTATGTGGCAATTGTCCTTACATTCGCCTCTTTGCATCGGCTAGAATTCCCTTTAGTCAGCAATGAGAGAGTGCCAAAAGGCGATTGGACAGCTTTTTACCTTATCTTAATCTTTACTACTCAGTGTTGCCTTTTTGCTGTTAGGAAGTGGCAGAGAAGGAAATTGGAGAAAACCAGAGCACCATGGTCTTCTGGCTTTTGGAGAAAGGTGTAATACCAAAATTAGGACATGGTGAAGCAAGAGGTCCTTTCAAACAACTATCATTATTGCACGGATTAACTTCTGGGATTGGTCAGCTAATACTTTCAAGAAGGTTAGAAGTGAATCTTATGAGGTCATAGAAGGGTGACATTCATCTGAAATGGGTGGCATTCTCACACATGAGGGTCTGATTCTCCTACCCTGACTAAGACAACAATTGTGCAGTGATTCTGATAGCAAGTAGTTTAAGACTGTCACTTGCTTATGCTATTAGATCTGGATTGCAAAGATCAGTGATGGTGAACCTTTTCGGCACTGAGTGCTAAAACTGGAATGTGCGGGTGCTGGAGCACCAGAAACCCGAAAACCAGCTGGCCGGTGTGCATGTGGGTGGCATCCACCTGGTCTTTGGGTTTCTGCTGGTCTTTGTGCGTGCCCGTGCGCTGGAAACCTGAAGACCAGGTGGCTGCTGAACATGCTGGCCTTTGGGTTTCTGGTGCTTTAGCACACATGAAGACTAGCTGGTGCACTGTAAAACAAAACAAAAAACCATAAGATCAGCTGGTAATGGCATATGTGCCCACAGAGAGGGCTCTGTGTGCCACCTCTGGCACATGTGCCATAGGTTTGCCATCATGACTCTAGATGATCCTACATGGCTGCTATGTTTGTTGTTATCTAGCGAGCATTTGGAGTTTCGCAAACCAGAATTGAAAGCCTGACATCATATTATTGAAAGTTCAAAACAAATACCCTGTGAAGTTTAAACTGCTTTCCTACCAGAGGTGGTATTCAGCTGGTTCTGACCAGTTCTGGAGAACTGGTAGTGGAAATTTTGAGTAGTTTGGAGAACCGGCAAATACCAGATGGCCCTGCCCCCATCTATTCTCTGCCTCCCGAGTCCCAGCTGATAGGGAGGAAACTGGCATTTTACAGTAACCTTCGCCTGGAGTGGGGAGGGAATGGAGATTTTACACTATCCTTCCCCTGCCACGCCCACCAGGCCATGCCCACATAACCAGTAGTAATTTTTTTTGAATCCCACCACTGTTTCCTACCCCCATGTACAATACTCAGGGTGCTCAGCTCTTGCAATTTTTATTCAGCACAGATGCAACAACATTTAGGAGTAGTAGTAGTGTGAATAGACTCTTGCCTCTCTTGCCTCTCCCACAGCAACCGTGTGTTAATAAAATGTGACCATCCATACAGCCTAAGCACAGCAAAAGGTGGCAATACAGCAAGAATTTCTGACTATGCATTTCCATAAACCCACACAATGGTACAGTCCAGTAAGTTTCCACTTGAGACAAATATTTTGCATCTATTAAATAAATATGTCAGTGGACAGAACAGGGAAAGTATTTGTTCCATGGACCAAAGCTAGATCTCTCATGCTGATTTTCATCTTACCCCTTGGGGAACTACAAAACAACCTGATTTCAGGGAGCTTTTTAGACATACAGCAAGTTTTAACAATATAAGAATATAATATTATGAAGTTTTTAAAAAGCGGCAAATTCCAGAATTTGAAAGAGTCGGACAGTTAGGGATTTCATGTCATGGGAAGCTTATTCAGGGAATATTTCCTTGGTCTGGAGCTCATAAATGTATTAAAAAGCATAAACAAAAACTCATGTTGCTTCCCGGTAGATCATTTGCAATTTCTTCTTCATTGTCTGATTCAAAAGTACAGATGGACACTGAAAAATAAATGAAAGATCAACTGTACTGTACACTGCAGAATTAATCTGAGCTCATTGCAATTCATTAACCATTTTTCGTAACCATATCAAACTTTCAAACCAATATCAATGTGTAATAAAAGAGGACAAAAGCAGTAATGATGGCAAGCAAAACTATTACATTTTAATTAAATGCTCCAAAACTATCTAGCCAAACATGAGATTATTTTGATAGTTAAAATGGAAAAAAAAGAAAAACCACCTCCACATCCAAAATATACAAGAATTGTTTGAGTTAATGTGAAATTTAGGCTTGGTGCCATGCAGTGACATCTTATAGGGAGATGGTTTTTTTTCGGTTTCATTTTTATTTATTAAATTTATTTTATCTTAGGAGATGACACTGCATAGCATCAACCTAAAATTCACGCTAGGTATTATTTAGACTGCTCTTGTACCCTTTGCATCAAAAGCAAAACTTGGAAACTGTTTTACACTTCTAGCACAAAAAACAGTACTGGGAAATAGTAGCATACACATAGAGAGCAATCCATATATGCAAATGAGAGACAGCATCCTTGGGCATGGTTTGAGAGCCTGTGATGTGTGAATAGGTCAATAGCTTTAATGATAAATTTAGATTCTATGAAAGATTCACCTGTTGAGCACAGGACATTCCTCATATCAGTTGAGAGAATTAGCCCTGTTCAGCAGATCATACTGAGGCCTTAAGTAAAGTCTCCACACTAGCAATATGGTAACTTAATTTGGATTCTAAAGTGAAACCAATCCAATTGCAGATATTTCTATAACTTTTTCCAATCTGCTTTCAGTGAATTTTGTTAAAAGAAAATCTGAATAATCTTGCTTTTTGTTGAAAGGAATGGTCAGGAGCATGGCTGTCTGAGGAATTCTGGCAGTTGAAGTTCAGAAGTCCTAAAAGGGCCAGGTTTGGAGACCCCTGGTCAAGAGCACAAGTGTGGCTAAATAAATTCCTATGCATTTCACAATGGAAAAAGTTGAATATAAAATAAATAAGTATTTGTACATATAAGCAGATCTCTCAAATAAAGATGAATTGCATTACGTTCAAGTGTGATGATTTGCTTTTGGTCACATGGATGAGAGTTGGAAGAATCAGTCCACGAACTGGCTGCTACTAGTTTCCTTAGAGCAGTTTTTCAACTTTTGTCATAATGAGCTCTAATTAAAATGATACATGACCTTATCCAATGCTAAATATGAGAAAAAAGATGCCACTGCCCAGCAGGGTTAGAAGGAAATAGCTTCATATTTACTCTGTACCCCTACATGCAATGAACTAATTGCCAATAGATGCCTGGATTAAGATTACACTCATTTTAAAAAGGTATCATTTTTAGTTATCTATGCTAATCAAAATGAGATATACAATCATGCTTCCTTCCTATAAATATATCTACTTAGGTTTGTAGATAAAGATTACAGAAAATATCCAGTGACAAGGAGCTATGGTCAAAACTTAACTTTATGTGGCATATGTCAATTGTGTACATATGTCAATTAGAGGAGAGGCATGGGTATGGGACAGAGAATGGACTTTTATTCTAAACTATTTTTATTCATGAACAGAGGTACTGGAGAGCTGCAGCATTGGTCCTGACAAGCTTCTGAACAGAAGTAGAAGAACATCAAAGAAGTTGCTTTTAATTTAAGACCATTAATTAGGCGTCTGTTCTATATAATCTTTCATGTAACAACTTGTAGATACCATCTCTTAATCTGGTAAGAGCTTGGCGAGTTTACAACTAGTGTGTATGTTCATGTAAAGTAAGCAAGAATATTTCCGTTCTATGGATTATTACATTGTAGCCTAGGTGATAAGAAGGCTTGCTTTTGCAAAAGGTGAACTATTGTTTTGATCATTGCAAACATACAGCCATCTCAGAAAATTTAGATTTCAAGAAAATGGTGGAAGTGCCCTGCAGCTTTTTGTAACATTAGGAATTAATAGTGACAATGTAGTTTTTTCAAATTGAAGTGTTCTTATCCCATACCTGAGTCCCAATCTAAGGTAAAGATTCACCTTATGCATAAACATCAAAGATGCAACTGAATGCAGCTTATAAAGGCAGCTTGTAGTACTTGAATATGAGGCATGATGTGAATTATCAGAAAATAAGTTTTTCTCCCATTGCCACTATACACATTTCACAGTATCTACCAATTGCTGTAAACATTAAAAAATGGAGACAAATTATATTCACTTTGGATTGATTGATTTATTCTAGAATATGTTGTTTCTTTTTAAGGTCTCCAGATGTATTGGAAGAATTTCAGATTGGAGGAAGGTAACTTAGATTATTAAAAAAAATACCTAAGGGAGTATAGGAAAATAATGACAAATTTGAATTGTGATACTTTGAGTGGTCAAACTTCAATGTACCCTGTAATACTATGCCCCTCTCTAGTGCTATCTTTTCATGCACTATGGCCTCCAAACTAGGGATTGTGAAGAGAGTTAGGAATTCCACAAATATATGTTTGAGGCATAGGGTATCTTTAATGTAAACTGCAGGATATGTGTTAAGATTCATGGAAAGGTGGGATAACCCTGACCTATCTAAAATATTTTACCAGATTTCTGTATTGTTCCTCTCCAGAAATTGTTTCAAAGAGGTTGGTAGCCAAAACATTTGAAATAGGACATTACCGTGATAGCAACCTTTTCTCGTTCAAACAAAACTGGTAAGGGCTGTTTACTCTGTCATTAGCAGCAGGTCAAAGTGGCTTTTTAAAAGAGGTCACACAAGTTGAAGAACATACATTCAGTGTCTCGTATTAATCACTTAATGCTCCAATTAGAAACCAATGAAATGTTTCTTTCATTCATTTTCATTCATTCATTCATTGTTTCCCTCCCACCCCACCCTTGCCATCACTCTGCTAAACAACTAATTGCTACAATACTGTCTATTCCCTGGGATGCCAAACCACATAGTAGGGCTGTATTACTATTATCCTTCTCATCTTTCCTATTACCTATTTCCTTAGCTTCTTATGACTATAACTTTGTTGTTTGGATCTTATGATTTATGTCGATTGCTTTTATTAGTATCCTGTTATGATGTATGTTGAATCAAATCAGTGATTCTGGGCAACTAACGATCATAAAAACAATTAAAAGAGTCAAAACATAATACAAATAGCAGCCAATAGGTATAATCTGTCTGTCAATATAGCTAGGAAATGGGGCCCTTCACACACTCAGGACTCCTGGCCTGGGCACATAGCCAGATTTTCAAGGCCTTCCAGAAGGCCAGCAGGATCAGGGTCAGCCTAATATTAGGAGAGAGGGAATGTTCCAGAGGGCATGCGCTATGGCAGACCTCCTGGTGCCTGCCAGCTGACACTCCTTGGTTGACAGGATCCAGAGCATGCTCATTCTACATACTGGATTGTAAGGATAGAAACAACTGGAAGAAGACATCCCCTCAAGTATCCCTGTCCCAAGCCATGAAGCATGAAGATAAGAACTAGCACCTTGAATTGTACCCAAAAACACACTCGCAACCAATGCAGCCCCAGAAACAGTGGTGTTACGTGTGCTAAATAACTGCAACCATTTACATCCTCATTCTGTACCAGCTGAAGCTTCTGAATGCTCCTCAAGGAAAGCCTCATGAAGATCCCTTTATATTAGTCCAAAGGGAAGGTTACAAAAATGAGTGACAGTGACCAGAGCATCCGGATCCAGGAATGAGAATGGGGACCATTGGCGCATAACCCACAGGTGTGTTGAGGCCCTCTTAGCCACAGCTATCACCTGTTCTTCCAGCAGGAGCCAAAATTTGAATTACAACCACATTTTCTCTGTGATGGTTATATTGACCAGTGTCCTTTGGGCTTCTGGTTGAACACCCTTCTTTTATTGAATATGGTCATGAAATGCACACAGAGAAAGAATAGAAATCATAAATATGACCTAAAATGTGATCTGTTTGCTAAATACTGGTAAGTCCTATACTAGATAAAGAAATCTAGTCAAACAAATGAGTCAGAAACATACTTGTTTATTGATTTATTGAGGAAAATGATCCAAAACTACATTATGTGTGTTTGGGGAAAGTATGTGAACTTTTGCTTTCAATAATCGGCCCAAACTGCCAAATAGCTAAGTTTCCAATAACTCTTGTTCACTCCCGTGCATCAGCTTGGAGGAATTTTAACCCATTCCTCTTTGCAAAACAGCTTCAACTCAGGGATGTTGGTGGAGTTCCTCACATAATCTGCCCACTTCAGGTCCTTCTACCACATTTCTATAGGATTAAAATTACCTTTCTTCTGTTTTACCCATTCTTTGGTAATACAACTTGTGTGGTTTGGGTCATTGTTTTGATGCATGACCCACTTTCTCTTGAGCTTTAATTCATGGACAGATACCCTGACATTTCCTGTAGAATTTGCTGGTACAATTCAGAATTCATATAATCAACTAGCTGATAACCTGGTGCTGCCCAGGTATTTATTTATCCCAACTCTCCTTCCATGAACATCGCCACAATCTCTAATGTTGGATTTCCCCTCTTACCAGAAGGACCCCCCTTGTGGAGTACTGTGAAGCCGTTACCATAGCAACTCCACAGTGCTGTACAGTAGAAGCCATTTTAAGGCAGTACGGTAGAAGCTGTTTAAGGCACAACAGGCTCTTAACAGAACACATACTCCAAGGGGTGTTGGGGGTGTCTTACCACTACAGTATTTGTTTCCTAAGGGTAAGTAATCTGTGTACCAAGTTTGGTTGAAATTGTTTGAGGCATTCCAGAGTTATACTGGAAGACACACAAACAGCCATTTATATATATATACATACATTTATAGATACATACATACATACATACATACATACATACATACATACATACATATATGTTGTGACTCAGCAGAAGTTTGCTGTGAGTTGAGTCGGGATGCAGGAATAATGAGCAGCTGTTGTTCGTTAGGGTCGTCTTCTACAGATAAAAGACGGATGGTGCCACGCCTTAGTGGCAGAAGTCAGCGTTTGTGGTTCGTCGTTCATCGGTCAGGATTTGTTGTTCGTGAGAGGCACTTGGATAAGTGATTTGCTTTCTGTAACTCTGATTCAAAGAGGCACTTGAATAAGTGATTTGCTTTCTTTCTGTAAACCTGGTTTTGCTGTAAGAGCTTTTTGTTTTTGCTTTTGCTGTGTAACTTTTTGCCAGAGACTTTATCTACGTTTAATTTTGGGCTCGCAGCCAGCTTGAGCCAGGACTGATAAATATATTTCCTTTGAAGTTCTGTCTGACTGCCGTTTGTGAACAAGTGAAGAGGGGGGGTCAGAATACATACATACACATACATATATACACACACACATAATATATATATACACCAGGGGTGGGTTTCAACCGGTTCGCAGCGGTCCCTGCAAACCGGTTGGTCGGCGAACCCGGAAGTAAGTAACTTCTGGGAACAGCGAAGGGCGCGCCCCCCCGCCCGCGGTCCTTACCCGGTTTTGACAAGTTCTGCGCTTCTACGCATGCGCAGGATGCATACAGTGCCTGCGCGATCCTCCAGGAGCAGCTGGAGCGTCGCGCAGATGCTAGTACGCATGCGTGCACCGCGCACGTGCACGAGGACGCCGCCGGCCCTGTTCCAACCAAACCGGTTGGAACGGGGCAAGAAACCCACCCCTGTTATACACACACACACATATATAGATATATGATAAAAAGCTATTCTCATTCACAGGCAGCAAAGCAGGCCCGAACCATGGAACAATCAACCAATCACTTTGGTTCGCAGATGGGATAGGGTTTTTATGCTGCAATGCAGGGCTTATCTTTTGCCAATCATAACATTTTTCATTCAAGCCAAAGAGTTCTATTTTTGTCTCATGCATCCACATTCTTCCAATAACCCTGTGGCTTATCCATGTGGTCTTTCACAAACTGTGGATGGGCTACATTTGGGGGAGTTTCTCCTTGTAACCTTGTGCGCACCATGGTTGTTCAGTGGTGATCTCACGAATATAGATGTTTGCCAATTCCTTACATCTTGCTCAGGGTTCTTTGAGAACTCCTGGAGGTCTTGCTCTTAGTGGGAACTTGGTCAATCACTCCTGGGTAGGATAATAATGGGGTTGAACTGCCTCCATTTGCACACAATCTGTGTGGCAGTGGACTGATGAAGTCCAAACTCTTTGGAAACCATTTTGTAATCTGTTCCAGCCTGATCAACATCAATTGCTTTTTCTTTGGGTTATAACACACTGCCACATACCTGTGTTGTGAAAACTAGTCTTGATAGTATATGCTTGAAATTCGGTTCTTTAAAAAAACTCAGAACCTGCCTGATCATCATCTCACTGAAAATGAACATATAACCCTACCCCATTTCCCTGAAAATAAGACCTCCCCGGATAATAAGCCCATTAGACTTTTGAGTGCATGTGCTAAAATAAGCCCTCCCTCAAAAATAAGCCCTCCCCCAAAATATTGCAACACAGCAGCAGCCATGAGGTGACCACCCTTGCCACCTCCTGCACAGAGGTGAATTTCCGCCAGTTCTGGCCAGATTGGGCGAACTGGTAGTGTGGCGGTGGGAGACTCCACCTGCCCACCTGGACGCTTCTGCACATGCACAGAAGCATTCATGCGCGCACAAGCAAACCGATAGTAAATAATTGGAAACCCACCACTGCTCCTGCACCTCAAAAATAATAAGACCTCCCCAAAAATAAGGCCAAGTGCTTATTTCTAGGGGGGTGTCAAAAGAAAATAAGACCCTGTCTTATTTTGGGGAAACATGGTAGAAGTTCATACATTTGATATACACAAATGTGCAGCTTCAGATCATTTTCCTCAATAGATGAATAAAACTGATACTTTAAAACTTGTTTTAATTGGGTTTTATCTAATTTTAGAATGTGTGGAGAAAAGACCTCATTTTAAGTAATATTCATGCACAAATACTGAAAATTTGAATGGGTTCAGAAACTGTTAAGCACCATCCGTACATACTGCAATGCTGGAAATCAGAACTCCTTGAATCCATTTATTAGCGTTTATTATTTATGGTTCATATGGTTCTTATGGTTCCTTCACCCCAAAATAAGCTTTGGTGCATTTCATAATATCATGCCCCCCAGGACAGGTGTGTGTGTGTGTGTGTGTGTGTGTGTGTGATGAAAATATATAATAGTCAACCCTAGATATATTGCAGAGCAGAGAACATTTCAGATAGGAACAGATGAAAAAAAGAAAAAGAAGTTGCTTAATATTTTTGGAATTTCATTCCAGATCTCAGAACCGTAGCTTTTTCATTTGGCCAAGTGAATAGCTAATTAAAGTAAGCACTTTAATTCATGTATTGCTTACTTCTCAAAGGCAACTGGACTTTGTTTTTCCTTGAAGTTGTTTTGCTTCTCATCCAAGAAGCTTCTTCAGTTTGGGACAAACCACAACCTGGATGGCTGAGAATCTCCATAGATCTTTTGTTTACTTCTCTGTTGTCCTGCGAGATGTGTGTTGCAGGGTCTGCATGATGCAGAAAAAACATCACACTCTGATGTTGCAGTTAAAAATGAAGTTGATTGAGACTTCCTAGATATTAGCAAGTCCTAGCCAACTTTGGCTGATACTGAAAAAGCTAAGCAGAGTTGGTCCTGGTTAGTACGCAAATGGGAGAGTACCACAAAATATCAGGACTGTAGGCAAGAAAGTTTTACATCCTAGGAGTCAATGACAAATCATTCCCATATCAGTTCATGTTATACCCATGTGCTACCAAAACATAACATTTTATCACCAGGATTAAAACTTGACTCAAAGACTTTCATTTAATCTTTCACCTTTTCATCTTTATCTTTATTTCTATAATTTCAGGACAAACTAGCTGGTGAAATGGGAGAAATCCCTCCAAGTAAGGTAAAATTATAAGCAATAATTTGCAAACGGTTTTTCCTTATTTTACAATATGCATTATTTTTAATGTTGGCTAATTGTTTCAATCCCCTCAATATTTTATGAGAGATTGCTGTTTGAGCACTATTGTGTTTTTGATCTTACTGGCAATAAATATCTTATTCCATCCAATTGTAATATGATCACCTAAAGCCAAAATACAGGATTACTGTAACTGTTTAGCTTTATGTGCATTTGACAAGCTGAAAGAAATTCTACTCCCTCGTTCTCTTTTTCTTATTTTTAATAACATTGACTTTTAAATCATAAAATGGATTATTTGTTTTCACCTCAACAGGAGACAGAATAGTGGATTTTTGTCAAAAAAAATTTTTTGAAAATGGCAACAAGTCAGACAAATCAAACCTTACTTATTGCTAAAGAAACAAGAGATTATCCTGGATAATCAATTAGATTCAAGTGTCAAGACTTCTTTTCTCATGGAAAAATTTCATCCTGATCTATTAAAAAATGATTAAAGCAGTGTTTCTCAGCCTTGGCAATTTTAAAATATGCGGATCATATGGTTGGGGGAATTCTGGGAGTTGAAGTTGAAACTGTGCTGAGAAAATTCTGGAGTAAAGTTGTATTGGCTGGGGAATTCTGGGAGTTGAAGTCCACAAGTCTTAAAATTGCCAAGGCACAGGGACTAAAACATACATATCTATTTCCTTACTGAATGCAAACTATAAACTTTTATGGAATTACTAAGAAAATAAATAAATGGACTTTACTGAATACATTATACAGATTGAAAACTGGATTTATTACAAAAACATACATGAGAGACATCACATATAATTAGAATATTATAGATCAGGGGTATCAAACTCAAGGCCCATAGGCCGTACAGGGTGCTTAGAGCTGGCTCACGGGGCCGGTGTGGAAACAGCAAAGGACTAGCTTTTGGTGCCTCTGCCAGCAAAAAGGGAGCTGGGGGGTGGGTGGGAACGGGACGTCCCATTTTTGCTGGCAGAAGGCTGCAGGAGTTCGTCATTGCCAAAAACAGGGTGTGGCCTTCCTGAGCCCCATTTTCACTGGCAGAGGGCTAGCAAAACAAACTAAATAAAACAAAAGGAGAAATGCAAGAAGGGACAGGAAAAAAAGGAAATGGAAAGAGGAAAGACAAAGAAAAAGAAGGGAAGATGGGAAGAGAGCAAGCAAGGAAAATAAGGAAGGAAGGAAAGGAAGAAGAAAGGAGAATGAAGAGGGAAGGAAATAGAAAAGGAAGGAAGATTATGAGAGTGAGGGAGGGTCTCAGGGAAGTCCTGCCTTAGCACTTGGCCACCACAGGTGCCCCCGACATGAGTCCCATGTCACACCCACCATGCCCCCCCCCCAAGGTCAAACACGACCCTGATGCGGCCCTCAATGAAATTGAGTTTGACACCCTTGTTATAGATAAATCAGAAAAGTAAGAAGGTGACTATGACTTCTCAATACAGAGAAAACTCTTGCAAGGATTTTTTGAAGATGAATTTTAGAATTTTAAATAAGCAATAGTTTTAAAATTATTTCCAAAAACAATATGGAACTAAGGACATTTGATTGAATATGAAAACCTAACTTAAGTTTTCAGAGATTTGTTGGGTCTTACTTACAAACTATCAGTGAAATATGAGTCAGAACAATAAACGAATTAAAGACTATATGATTAAATGGATGCAGAATTAAGATACAATAAATTTGCAATAATACAAATGTTATTAGTGGAGAGACATTAACACCAAATATTAAAGAACACTGCTACGTTTATTACTCCAGTATTAGCTGCTAAAACAGACAATTCAGTTTCTAAAAGTTGGAAATGTAACAACCAAATTCGTTTGTTTTTCCATATTTGGTTGCAATTTAGTAAAGTCTAACAATTTTGGGAAAATTACTTACAACAGAATGAAAAAATTAAAAGCTAATTTTTCTCTTAAAACTTGTTGTTTTTTAAAAAAGTAAATAATTACTAAATCTTATATTCCCACAAATTATTCTTACGGTAATTAGTTTTGCATATAAGTAACTATTATAAGAATATTTTATGAGTCTTAATGCAAAATACATACATTACCTTTTGCAGAAGAATGTTAATTAAATTGTGGGAGGCTGCTTGTGCTTTTAAGATAGGTAACATTCTATCTTAAAAGTAAATTTGATACTCAATTCAATTCGGAAATCATTTTTGAACTGTACTTCGACAGAGGCTTATACCATACACAAATTTGGTTTTCTCTTTAACCTAAAGTCTTAACATTTTAACCTTTCAGCAGAAACTGCTTAGGCTGACATTATTACGATTCCTAATTCATTCTATGATCTATATTCTGCTGATTGCCATTGATATTTATACATTACTTGGATTTTAACAATGATGTGGGGTTTTTAAAATATTATATTCAATTATTTAAAATTAATAACCCTGAAAAATATAACCAAGTCATATAACACTTATACATGCCCTTTATTCTTGTTTTTCTTTTCTACTTTTCTTTCGTTTCCTTTTCAGCAATGTGCTGTGTTTGTGTGTGTGTGTGTGTGTGTGTGTGTGTATTATAATATAATATTTTTTTAAAATACTGACTACATGCCTCAGAGTTACCAAGACCAGGAGTGATGCTAGAGTTCACTATATTTTCTGTCTTATCATTATCATGCCATGCCATATATAGGTAAATTACTCAGATTCTGAGAAAGTCCCATCTCTCTTACAAGCTGATCTCAAGAGTAAGGAATTAGGAGAAGATACTTCTTTCCTCCATAAAGGTAGAAAAGTACTTTACAACCTATAACCAGAAACTGCATCAAGGTAAGTGGAAAACAAGGCCAGGAATATTCAGGCTCTTCCTGCTAGCTGTCAATAGGTGGCCCATCTCCAACCATCCAACCAAGTTGTCTGAACCTAATCAGCTGATTTTTGATTACCACCTGTCGGCTGTGACCAGGGGGGCATTTGCCCAGGTTCGCCTGGTGCGCCAGTTGCGACCCTACCTGAACCGGGAGGCTCTTACAACAGTCACTCGGGCCCTTGTGACCTCTAGGCTGGAATACTGCAATGTGCTCTACATGGGGCTGCCCTTGAAGAGCATCTGGCGACTTCAGCTAGTCCAGAATGCGGCCGCGCGAGTGATTGTGGGTGCACCTTGGTTCGCCCACATAACACCTATCCTCCGCGAGCTGCGCTGGCTACCTGTTGATCTCCGGGTGCGCTTCAAGGTGCTACTTACCACCTACAAAGCCCTTCATGGTAGTGGATCTAGGTACTTGAGAGACCGCCTCCTGCCAATTACCTCCTCACGACCCATTAGATCGCATAGATTGGGCCTCCTCCGAGTTCCATCTGCCAGTCAGTGTCGACTGGCAACTACGCGGAGGAGAGCCTTTTCAGTAGCAGCTCCGACCCTTTGGAACGATCTCCCCGTGGAGATTCGTACCCTCACCACCCTCCAGACCTTCCGCACAGCCCTCAAGACCTGGCTATCCCGTCAGGCCTGGGGTTAAAGATCATAATCCATCCCCGCCCGAATGTTGAATGAATGTTGCTTTACTCTTTTAATTATGTATTGTCCTATATGTCATTGTGTGTTTCCCCTTCCTATATAAGTTGTAAGCCGCCCTGAGTCCCCTCAGGGAAAAGGGCGGCCTATAAATAAACTTAAAATCACCAAAAAAAAAAAAAATCACCTAGGATATTTGCAAAATATCAGGAACCAACGCATCCTGTTCATATACCTTAAATGGTTAGCCAATCCCCCAGTAAAATAAGAGAGGTGAAGAGAGATCAAAGGCATTTAATCTCTCAAATGAGCTGAGCCGAGATGGCACAGTGGTTAAATGCAGCACTGCAGGCTACTTCAGCTGACTGCAGTTCTGCAGTTCGGCTGTTCAAATCTCACCGGCTCAGGGTTGACTCAGCCTTCCATTCTTCCGAGGTGGGTAAAATGAGGACTCGGATTGTTGTTGGGGGCAATATGCTGATTCTGTAAACCGCTTAGAGAGGGCTGAAAGCCCTATGAAGCGGTATATAAGTCTAACTGCTATTGCTATTGCATTAAAAAAGACCCACCTCAGCACACACCCTGATACAAGTAATCCTCAACTTAAGACCGCATTTGAGTCCAAAATTTCTCTTGCTAGGTGAAACATTTGTTAAGTGAGTTTTCTCCCATTTTATGACCTTTCTGGCCACAGTTGTTAAGTGAATCACTGCAGTTCATAAGTTGGAACAGGTTGTTAAGTGAATCTGGCTTCACTTGAAGGGATCATGAGGGAATCCGCATGAACCCGGGACACTGCAACCATCATAAATATGAGTCAGTTGCCAAGCATCTGAATTTTGATCACATGAGGGATGGGGATGGTGCAACGCAACAGTTGTTAAGCGTGAAAAATGGTCATAAGTCAATTTTTCAGTGCAGTTATAATTTTGAATGGTCACTAAATGAACTGTTGTTAAGTCAAAAACTACTTGTAAAAGGCAGGGCCAAAGTATATACATATCCTGTTCACAAGAATCTGCATTGTAATCTTTTCCCTTGCAATAAATCTAATTAACAAAACTTTAAAAGAATCTCTCTCTTAGGACATTTGGTTATTCTCTACTTCTATCTTTTTTTTAAAAAATCATCTTTTAAAACGAAACTTCCAGAGAGAACCCGAGGATATATCTGGAGATATAAGGTTATTTACAGAGAGGAAAATGCTGGTACACAATTGGGAGTAGTTTTTCCCAAACTTGTCCCAGCTATTGTAAATGACTTCCAAGACAACACTACCATTAGTCATGCCATCTAAAGCTCATGGGAGACAGTTTAATAAATTTAGAGGGAACCAGAGAGATCATAGGAGAGAACAACCTGCTAAGCAGTTCATACAAAGACAGTAGAGCCATGTGAAAAATTGGAGTGCTGAATTCTGAACGTTTAAATAAATCTGAACTTAAATTTACATTCTTTGAACAAAATCACATAAAATATAATTTTGGACATACAAGGATGGGATTAATCAATGGCTCCAGAGCTTGATCAGAAGTCTGTTTTGTAGATTAGCTGTGTTTGGGCTGGCTGATTCAACAGAAGTCAAACATCCATGGGACAAAGAGGCAGACAGCCTCAAAGGAAAAGAAATTATATCCAAATTAGGCTTTGATTTGCACAGAGGTAAGGGTGTTTAACAATTGAACAGTATTTATGCCGGAGTTTTAAATTAACTAATATGTAGGGTCCTTTGTGAAGTGTTTGAAAAAGAATGAAATCTTCTCTTAGAAATCAGGAATCTATTTGCGTTTTTCCAGAATTCTGGCATTTTGCTCAAAAGACAGTTCCTACTAACTAAAATTCAAATCATTATTTTTGCTTCTTATTATCAACCTTTTAATAACAAAGACATAGCACACAAAGAACTAAAGTGATGCTAATGAGCTCTTATTTAAATATTATACCTGGGCGGCCTCCAGGGGAAAGAAATCCTTACATTGTTACTAAGTAATCATTTTAACCAATTTAACTCTTATTAGCAGATTACAAAAACCAAATCAACTTTATAGGCAATATTCTCAGTACAAAATGGGAGGCAGTTATCAAAATTTGGCTTTGTGTGTCCAAACTCATTTATTATTTTTTATGTTTTGGACTCTTACATTTATGTTCTAAATCTTAAATATATCTAACAGCAAATGCCAACACACCCAAATACTGATTGGACTTAATACGTTTGATGTAAATGCTAGCCACGCCCCCAGTGTGTTCTGATCCTTCCAAGGGAAGCTGACAATAGCTCTTTACAGTGTGTCATGGCTATGTCACAAATAAGTACAGTAGCGCCATCTAGTGATCAGCCTTTCTGAATTTCATACAATATTCAAAATACATCATTATTTCTATCCCACCCTTCTTACGTATACATCACTTTATGGTTTATGCTCTAAGATACAAACCAAAAGTATTGGGTGGAAGCGTTTGGGGAACATTTACGTAAATCCCCCATTAGAACTGCATCCAATTTTATATGATCCTCGGTAAAAGAGCATTTTTCTGCCATTCAATGGTAAGGGTGCATATTTTGCATGCAAATTAGCTTAGCGTCAGTCTCTAAAGGGAATTACCAGTTAGAATAGGGAATATTGAGCACGATGAGCACAATGGTTTGGTATAAAGCACATTCCTTTATATTCACAAACATTTATGGCACAGTCTTCAACTGTATACATTTTGGCATATCCAAAAAAATCATTACATTTCTTTGTGGAGTTTCTGTAGCTCATCTCCCTACAAAAGTGGTCCTTAATATTTGTGTTTCTTAAACATATATTTTTAAAAGCTGGCACATTATGATGGTCAACACATTTTTGTTTCATTTCAGGTAATAGGTAAAAAGGTAAAAACGGGTTTAAAAATATAGGTAAGTATAGATAAAGCATAAGTAAGTTCAGGTAACTTTCAAAATATTAAAGCTGTTGATAATTTATTTGAAAAATAAGACACAGTGCTAGGATTGAAATAAAACTTCCAGAAAATGTCCAACAATGAGAGAGACATGGAAGCAAAGTAAGCTCACTTGCCCATTTTATTACACATAAAATAGGAACGATGAATACTTAAAATTCTGCAGCTGGAATAACTTTATAACCTGATTCCAGCTACAATATTTTCTTAAGATCTTGTTTCCTAACACCAAAAACAATTTATTTATTTTTAAATGAAGGATCACGGAAAACTATGACACATATATATCTTTTAGGTTTCTTACCAATATGAAGCTTGATTTCTCAATATTAAGATTACCTAAAGGAAACTCTGCCTGTAGAGACAAAGGCAGAACAGAACCTCTCAAAACAGAGTATGAGCCTTTTGTTCCAGAAAGTTCCAGGTTATGGCATCAGCTTCTCTTCTGCTGTTATCACAGTTTCTTGATTAGAGGCCAAAGTCCCACCTATAATTCCCTAACAAAAAGAGGTACCTGTGCAGACAAGATTAAAATGACTTGCAGGGATAGCCAGAGACAAGGGAAACCTTCCAAATGTTTGACTAATATCTTTGCTGAATAACTGGTTTTGAAGACTTTCACATTTCAGCAAAGGCACATGTGAATAGACAGGAGGGAGGAGGGAGGAATAAGGCAATTCATTAGGTTTGCTCTGCCAAATTAATAGCCTGATTAAGGAGGGCTAAATCCTAGAATGTAATAAAATGGGGGGGGGAGAGAGGTTGTATGGGCTTTGTACCACTAGAGGGCAACACAGAAACAAGCTACAATTGCCAAGTAGTTTTTACAGAGGTGAAAACTATGCCAAGAGAAGCACTTCAATATCCCATAATGCTCTGCAGCAAAAGCAGAGTTAGAGTAATAAACAGGAATAGAACTTCTGTCCCCTCTCAGCAGTTCATCTGACCTCCTTAAAAGCATGACTTCTTTTAATTAGATAAAATCTTTTAATTAGATAAACTCAATGCCCTCATATTTGACGGAACCAATGCGAGTTTCAGGTAACAGGCAACGTCCATCCAGTGTGAAGGCAGTAATATAGGTTGCCACATGTCCAGCATCCTCTTCAGATTTTAATGCCACAATTATCTGATCATCAGTGTCAGGGACAAACTTGAAGGAGGAGAAGCCATGGGTGGGAATGACATCACCAATACGGCTCACAGAGATATCAGTGAAGTCTGGTGTGGAACTAAGAAGCAAGTTGGTGCCACGATGCTCATCCTCCTGCTCATTGTAGCGTCCATGGCTGGCACGGCGTGGTAGAAAGAACCAACGCTGCAGTCTCTCACTCCAAGAGGCAGACTCATGGATCAAGTAACCTGGGAAGCATATAGAACCAAGATAGATATCCTCAAGCATAACCAGAATGACTTACAGGATAACAGAATTGGAAGGGATCTTGGATGGAGTCCATTAAATGGCTAGTACAAATATGTGTTGTTGCCGGGGTTGGTGGGTGGGTTATTATTTTATTATTCTTTTTATTTCTTATATATGGTGTTTTTTATTTCATTGTAAGCTGCCTTGAGTAGCCATTTTCTAAATAAATAAATAAATAGGTTTTCTAGTGCAACTCCCTGCTCAAGCAGAAAAACGACACTACACAAGCTGACAGAGTTCCAAAGGAAGAACCATAATATGACAAGATTAAACAATGATGGTAGAAACTTTATAGGTATTGATCTGGGTAAATCACAGCCAGCATAAGAATATACATTATACACTGCCTTCTCTAAGGACACTCATACTTTTCATCCTCAAAATCCAAATCCTCTTCAACTTTTTAATTCCAACAATTCAGTGTGTATAAGCCTTCATTTTACAAGAAAGGAAGTATTAGAAGCAGAATTTGCATAATATTTAGCTATTGGCAGGTTTATTATGTTGTTAACAGAAGCCAAGAGCCCATTGCTCACCTGGAGATTTGATCCCAGCTGCAGTCCGGAGTGCATTGTAATTGATGACCCAGTTCTCATGAGCCACGTCACCTTTGTAACCGATGACTTTCACCCATTCTGGATTTTGATTGAGCACCTCTCCTGTAGTTGTGGTCCAATCCTTGCCCAAGCCTCCCACATAGAGGTGCTCATCCTTCACTGCCAACCATTCTGCCTTAAATCCTGAACAAAATGTGAGACAATGTAAGTAAGGCAACACTTATCCAACCCAAACTACCTTCGCAAGATAGGTGCCACAGTTTCCCCAGTAGGTTGAAAAGGGCTTTTCCGATCTTTAAGACAAATATTAAAATTTCTCAGGATTTGTTCAAAGCATGAGTAAAATACAGATTGACCAAATGTATGGAGTTTCTCAAACATCCAGGTCATGATTGTCCCAAAGATACTTTTCCAAATGGCAAGTAGACTTTCTTGGGTTTTTTTGTTTTTGTTTGAAAAATGTTTCGCTTCTGAATCCTTCCATTCCCCATCAATCAGTTAAAACTGAAGAAGCTTCTTGGATGAGAAGTGAAACATTTTCAAACAAAAAACCCAAGAAGGTCCAATTGACTTTTGGAAAAAGCACCTTTGAGAAAATTTGGTCAAATTACTGTACGAATTATTTTCTTTAACATAAACCAGGTTTTACAATGTTTTTCCTGAAAATGGACAATTGCTTCTGGTTTTCAGCAAATCCAGCCCATAGCAAATCATGGGTTCAGTTAACAACTGTGGCATTCACTTAATGACCCCTGTAAAAAAGGTTGGTCACATGACCAATCCAATTTACAACCATCATGACTTACAACCATAATAGGCGGACTCCATTACAGTTATAACTCAAGGACTAACTGTAAAGAGGTCCTAAGACTAAAATGTTTGAGAACTGCCCATTTACATTATTATATTCTGCAGATAAAAATGTCTTACTGTCATGATTTTATATGGGTTATGATCTTGACATAGGTCATAATTTATAAAACATATCTACAGCAGCTCAATACATTCCTTCAATGTTTTACAACATACATCATTTTTATCAGTTTTTTTAAAACCTCATAATACTGGAAAACTGTTCCATCTTTTTCTTTTTGCAGTTTTAATGGTATTTCTATAAACTGCCCTGAATCATTAAAGGTGTGAGAAACAAGACATGCTAAATAATTTAGTATAAAATGCTATAGTACTCTTCCATTGAGGTGTGCATGCATGTATATAAAATGGAAATAGAAGTTCGCACTGACCATTATTTATCCAACTGGATAATGGAAAAAGCATTATAGCTACATGAACAGCGCTATAACATTATTTTAATATAAATATTTCAATATTACTTTAATGTATTAAAAACACAACAAAAAATTCCAAATCAAAAGCATTTCAAATGTTATATTCTCCCTTTTTTCTTGTTTTTATAGTATATTTCATTTTTTAAATTTTTTGAAGATGGGGTGTGTGATTTTAGACCAAAAGGCAGAACAATTTTAAGATAAATATTTCTTTTACCTCAAAAGAAGTTTCACCTCTACTAGACAGTGTAACAGAATGTTAGTAAATTGGGTAAACTTCAAAAAAGGAAACATGATATTTAGAGAATTCTTAAAGGTTTCTGGTGGCCATAGCTTTACTTATGACATTAAGAAAGTGAGGAACTACATAAAGGTTAGGGAGCCTTCCAGTACAAAACCTTGAATTTAAACCTGAGCTCACCTTTGTCAATTGTGCCATCTCCATCAGATAATATCACCCAAGGTACTACCCTGGTGTCATCAATCTGGTAGACCACACCCGTTCGATCATCCACGGCATAGAGTTTACCATTAAAGACTACCAATTCAGAAAGCTCCATGCCACGTCCTTTTTCCGCTAGGTGAGATTCCAATATATGGTCCTTTGTATCCCACTCAACAGAGACATGGTCCCCACTGGCTGACAATGTGAGATAACCCTTCTTCAAGTAGCTGAACCAGGTATGCTCACTGGGACCCTTGGAGTTTGTGTCAAGATCAGCAATGAGTCCAATACGGTACCGCACACCTTCTGGGATTCGCTGAGGTGGTGACAGTGGGTAAGTGTCATTATACCTCTCACTGGATAGAACATTAAGCCTCCAGTTATGAGCATTGAGAGGGACTGGCCTGTTTGCAGGGGATGAACGCTGGAAACAAAGGAGAAGCAACACCAGGACAAGGGCCAGAGTGGTCACCACAATGGCCTTCCAACGCAGGCGGAAACGGGGGTCAGCTGTTTTGGTCATGGACGCCAGCACTGGAAGACTGCCCACACTAATCCTCAAGGGATTCAGAGTATCATCCCATTGCAAGCGTGGGCGAGCTGAGATGGGCATCAGCCTGAGGTTCCTGGGAACCTTGGAAAGAAAAGACAAGGTCAGAATGAAAGGATGGGGATAATGAACACACCAATTGAGTACTGTGGTTAATTGCCTATGTCTATAGGAGAATGACAAGGAAAAAACAAGAAACAGAAAGAGCTGCAATAGCTTGACAGAATGTCAGACAACTGAGAAATTCTGCAGTAGAACAGGAAACAAGGCTGTGGTCCTTCCAAGAAATACGTTACTTGGATACCTGGTGGAGATGGAGGAAATTGCATATGAGAAACTGACACATAGAAAGCAGAACTGCCAAATGATTAAGGCATTTTTGGTGGTTAGTGATACACCAAGTGTAGCCATCTGCCGGCCCCCACCCTTCGGCCTCCATGTGTCGCGTTTTAGACCTGTTCCAGGCTGCAGGGATTGCCACAGATCCCCTCCTATGTTCCTTGCATATTTGCCCTCTGCATCATGTGTTTTCAGCCTCCGAATGCTCCATTTCAGACCCATTGAAGGATGCAGGGATCACCACAGCACATTGCCGCCGATCGCTGCCTCCATGTATTACGATTTGGCCTCCGCATGACCCATTTGTGGCTTCTGCGCATTGCATTTTTTGGGCAGCAATCGGTGATGTGCTTTATTGACCCCCGCAGCCCTGAATGGGTCTGAAACAGACAATTTGAAGGCTTAAAATGTGATGTGCAGAGGCCAAAAAGGCACCCCGGAACTGCTGCTGCCCTGTCAGATCAGTTCCGCGCTGCACCTGTTCTACTCACCAGAACAACCTGCGAAGTTCAGCTGCATTTTTGATGCTGTGTTTGCGCCCCAACCCATGGACTCACAACCAGCGAATCTGTTGCTAAAGTTCACCTCTAGGAACAGCTGATTGGGGGTATTCCAGGAGGCCGATCAACCCGCCAATCAGCTGCTCGTGCTGAAGCTGACCAGGCTGTTTGCTACAGATGCTAGCCAGATGAATACCAATGGATGCTGGTAGGCAAAGGCCTTTTTCTTATTTTCCTCCCAAAAAACTAATGTGTCTTTTATACTCCGAAAAATATAGTAAAACTGTATTAAATGTGTCTTGTTAAAATAACATAGCTTACAATCTATCATTTTGCCTTTCTTCCAAGGAGTTCTGGATAGTATTAATACCACCTCCCATTTTATTAGCAAAAAACACCTTCATGAGGTAAAGGTTCCTCTCACACATATGTGCTAGTTATTCCCAACTCTAGGAGGCAGTGCTCAACTCCGTTTCAAAGCCAAAGAGCCAATCGTTGCTCAAGGACATCTCCGTGGACATATGGCCAGCATGAGTAAAGCCAAAGGTGCACAGAACACTGTTACCTTCCCACCAAAGGTGGTCCCTATTTTTCTACTTGCATTTTTACATGCTTTAGAACTGCTAGGTTGGCAGAAGCTGTGACAAGTAATGGGAGCTCACTCCATTATGTGGCACTAGGGATTTGAACCGCCGAACTGCCGACCTTTCTGATTGACAAGCTCAGCGTATTAGCCACTCAACCACTGTGTCTCTCTATGAGCTAGGTCAGGATAAAAGACATGACAATCAAGGCCACTCATTAAGCTCTATCCAAGTTAAGTCTATCCTTTGCCACAGAGGCTGTTCATATACAAAACTATCCTACGTTGCTTGAAGATAATGATATCTTTAAAGCTAAGCATAAGACCAAATTAGCAAACCGCAGTATACTTAAAAAGTGATCCCAACTCACAGAATTTGTTCTCAACAATTAAAATAAATTCATAATAATCAGTTAAACCGTTGCTGCTAAACTAATTAAAAGTGGAATTTCAAACCTGAACAAAACAATGCTAGAAGGTGGCAAATGGGAACATAAAGGTAGTGTGCTAAAGTTATGTAAAACACATCTACTTCCAGCAATTGTTTCAACCCAATTTCCCTCTTCTTACTAATGAGGAAGTTCCATGGCTGTGACCAGCAGTCACCACCAAAGTTTCTACATGCGCTTTCAGAAAGCACTAGATCTAATGCTTCACCTACTACTAGGAAATACCCCCTACTCTTTTCATTATACCAAATAGAAATTAATACCCCTTACAGACCTGTTTGATCGCTCCAGAATCATATCTTGCTGGAACCTCAGGGGAGAAACTTCACTAACAGAATGCAACAGGTGGCAAAGCTCAACTCCTCCTCCAGAAGGATTGAGGAAATACAATCAGGAAATGTCAACAGGTCAAAAAGATTGCAGACTGGTCCAACCAGTTCCACTGAAAGACCCAAAGGGCATTTTCTTTTCTTTTCTGCTCAAGTTACGGTGCTATGTCTCATATATTGCAAACTCCACCCTCTCAGAACTTATATAACAGTTCTCCCCATATTACTCTACATTACTACCGGTAGATTTATCATACATCCGGGACTAGATAAAACAGCACTGCAATGAAATAGTAAGGGGGAAGGGAACTTTTTTTGTATGGTAAACATCTAAGGTGCACATGGAGACTGAAAATCAGATGTTAAATTTCCATCAATTCCACAGCCAATTTACCCATAAGAATCTCTTTGCTGGAAGTATATGAAGAGCTGAAAACATTTTTCCATTGACAACTCTCAATTGATCCAATGACAGTACTGCATCAGAAGTCTTCCTGAATGAGACATTCTGGGAAATAAAAATATTTGATGAGGGATAAATTGATGGGGCAAGATTTGCAGGGGCACAACTGGCATCTTTGTGCCCAGGCAAGTATCCTATCAAGAGAAGTAATTGCTTCAGCATTTTACAAAATGCCTAGAGAAACTCCACAGCATTCCAGAGTTTTGAATATAAGTATTTCTGGGACCCAGAGTGAAGCAAATCAATTGATGGAGGCAGGCCTGGCAGAAATGAAAAGCATGTACAGGCAGCTGTGCAAGGGCTCAAGATTGCCATTGCTGTTCTGTGCTTTCCTGCTCCAATTATGCATTATCTTTCTCTTCACTATCAACATGTTTTGGGCTGCAGCAGCATCCTCAGGTATTTCATTCTAGGGATGAAAAACGGGAGCAAACCGAAGCTTATTTTGAAAGGGCTGCTGCTGTCTTCATCAATTCCTTGCTTGGGGCAAGGGAGCCAATGGAAGGCAAGTCAGGAAAGGGGCACAAGGATGGACAAGAGTGATCAGTATCTGCATCACCAGGCCCCAATGGCTTTGACCTAAACCACAGAGGTCTGCTGTCATCCTATTTGTTCCCCCCTCTCGCCCCCTCTGAAAGCTGACACTAGGCTTGCAGGTTGAGACAATAAGATCATCTCATATACAGCAAAAGCAATACCATACATAGGCTGGAACAACATCTGAGGATGGAGACAAAAGCAATATGATTAACTGAAAAAATGCTTTACCTAAACCCAGATAAAATGAATAGTTTGGGGGCGGGGGAAGGGGGGCAAACTGAAGCCAATCACATAAGAAAAAGGTGGGAAATGCATTTTCCTCTCAATCTCACCAGTTCTTCCTGAAAATCTAAGTATCTGGCAAAAGCAGCAAAAACCAAAACCCCCTACATCTCCCCTTTGCTAACCACTCACCGACCAGGCTCCTCCCCACACCGGGAACAACCGGAGGAGGGAAGATCTTTCTGCAGCAAACCCTCCCTCCAAAATGACTGCAGATCCCAACATGCACTACACCCAGGAGTTCACTACGGATCCCGACACCCCCTAGTTTAATCAAGAGAATATATTTCACTTCCTGTACACAAAGACTACATTTCCCACAATTCATTACACACGGAATAAACGAGGCTGAAGGCAGAGTTGAAACAGAAGTACAGTATGCCCTAAGTCTTGGTTCAGTAATAATGTATTACCCCTCCAGATAGGTGTCATCTAAACACAGGAAATGGACACACGGAGATAGCAATAGCAATAGCAATAGCAATAGCAGTAGACTTATATACCGCTTCATAGGCCTTTCAGGCCTCTCTAAGCGGTTTACAGAGAGTCAGCATATTGCCCCCAACAATCTGGGTCCTCATTTTACCCACCTCGGAAGGATGGAAGGCTGAGTCAACCCTGAGCCGGTGGGATTTGAACCGCTGACCTGCTGATCTAGCAGTAGCCTGCAGTGCTGCTTTTAACCACTGCGCCACCTTGGATAGTAATATCACAAACAAAATATGAAAGAAATAATACAAATTCAACCACACGTATTGTTATGTGTGGCTGCTATGCCTATTCCATCTGCAAAAATATCAGTGAACATGGTGGATAGCTAGGTAAGCAGAGAATAAGCACCAATCAGTCTTGAACAATTAACCAGCTTTCCTAACCACTATCATGAGGCCCATTTCTGTCAAATTATTTGGCACATCTGTGCCAGACACCTGGATCACAGCTATAGCTATGTCAAATGCTGCAGGGGCAACAAGCATAATGCTTTCTTGCAAAGAAATGCAGCCAGAATATAGTAATTGCTTGTTCCGGGTTTTTCTCCCGTTCGCTCGGGGGCAGGGGCGGGGGGGCTAAAACGCTGCTGAAAATATCCTATGAACGATTTTCAGTCAGAAGAAAAACAACAAGATATATTATTACTGGAAAGATTTGATTATAGTCTGCATAAAATATCTGCTCAAGGTGGCAAAGCTTCCATCCACATCTCCAATTAAGCGGAGTAGTGAGATTCGCCCGTACATCAAAATCTGGAAGACTTTTAGGTCTCCAGCACTTGCACCAAATGAGGGCGATTATTGCAGAAATATTTCCTGCTATATGTGAACCTCGGGAGGCGATTTCTTTCCCAATATGAAAATTTGGAAAAAAAATTCATCCCATTCCCAATACCCCTATGCATATATACCCACACACGCCCTCCTCCCGCAAATCTTCGCAGTTCACCTTCTGCGCGTTGCTAGACTTACAGAGGGGCCTGGTAGCAGAGAGCGGCACTACAGCTTTTGCTGCAGAGGGCCCAGAAATCCTGGCGTTTGCCCAAAAAAAAAAAAAAAAAAAAAAAAACCAACCACAAAACCCAGATATACTTTATTTTTGCCTCCGCAGTTTTGAACAGCGCGCAAAAGGAAGCCCCGCGAGGGTCCTCGTTGAGCGAATTCAAGGAGCTTTCGAGCCTCGGACATTTCCCTACATCCTAGTAGTCGTTGGAGAGGATCATCTGCCCGTCGACGAGGCTGGTGTGAGGTTCAAGAACGCTCGGACGGGGTTGAGAACTCCCGGAGCTTTCATGGCAGTTCCAAACCAGGAGTTCGGAGCCATTTCCTGGGGCGGCTTTAGATGGATGAGGTCATAAATGTTGTATTCCTTCCCAGGCTCTGCAGGAAACAAACGCCGCCCGCTGGCTCCCTGCTTTCCCTCTCCTTCGCCCTAAGGCTTCTGAGGCTACGGGGGTGGGGGTGGGGGTGAGGGGTGGGGTTCGCCACCATTTTTAAACGGCCCTCTCGCCCGCCATCTTAAGCTACCCAAAATACCACGCTCGAAATCGGGTAGAGCATTTCGGGTAATTTAAGATGGCGGGTGCCGAGACAGCCTTGGCAGGTCGTCGTCTTCCTCTACAAATCTCGTTGAAGCGCTCCTCGGGACTCTCAGCAGTTGCTGGTCTAACTTCACTGTCTGTTGGAAAGCGAAATTAGAAGAGAGGATGCCGATCTCCCTCGGCGCCCCGTGTCTTTTTAACTCTTCTCACGGATTTTACTGAAAAATCATGTACCAGCCCTGGAGTTTCAAAACTTGTGGAAAGAAAAATGGTGTTAATAAGGGACCAAGAAAGCCCACCGTGCGCTATAAAGCTGTATTTAGCCTCTGGTATCAAAATCGTTTTGAGAAACAAATGGTGTATGGTCTCCTGCTTTTGGGGGTAGGGGTTGGACTAGATGACCTACAAGGTCCCTTCCAACTCTGTTATTCTATTAATTGGGTCAGCATAAAATAGCCACCACGCGTAGTAATTTGCGTCAAAATAGCACACATATATTCCTAAGGGAGGTCAGACATTAAACATTGAAAATGTATCTCCTGTCCACATTGCTGGCTGTTATTAAGGCTGTATCTGTTGATACGGTAGTCCCAAATGTACTTTTACATGAGGCAACTGGCCTTTCTTGGGCTTTTTTTTTCTTTTGAAGATGTTTCACTCTCATCCAAGAAGCTGCTTCAGAGCTGAAGAAGCTTCTTAGATGAAAAGTTAAACATTTTCAAAAGAAAAAAACAAAACCAGAAAGTCCAGTTGCCTACTGAAAAAACACCTTTGGGACAACCATGACCTGAGTGACTTGAGAATCTCTACAGACTTAATATGGTAGTGTTCTTATTCTTAGGTTGGCAAAAAACAAACTATTAAGTACTGGCCTGACATTTCTTGATTCCCATTGCTATTCCTAGTTGCATCTGTTCCCAGCCAGTATCTCAACCCCGTAATTAATTATATATATTTCAAGAATATCCTTGATGTCAGAAGCTACAGTACTGTTTTAATAGCTAAGTATGGTTTAAACTTGTCTCAAGCATGAACAATGAAATGAAGACTGTTGTGGAGATTTAGCAGAAAAAAATACGTTGCAAGGTTGTTTTTGTCAGTAAGTGCAAGTGGGGAAATGCCTTAAGGGCTCCAAGTAACAATAAACCTTAATGTACATTTTTTTGCTAATATTACTCGGATTTCCTCGAAGGTGAACCTTACAGTATTAAATTTTTAGTAACTGCTCTGAAAAGATGTTTTTTGTGATGTTTGATATGCCTTGCAGAAGTAAGGTTATCTGATGAAATGTGTAGAACTCATTTCAAAAGAACAATTCCATACAAAAAAACCACAGTCTAGGTAATTAGAGGTGACAGATCTACCTGTCATCAAAACTAATGAATCCACTTTATTTGGTTTCAAGTTTCAAGATTAAAGGTAATAAATCCATTTTGTTTGGATTCAAGATTATTTGCAGGCAACATTAAGCTGGCAGGAATAATACCTCAGATGATACACTCAGGATCCAGATGGATCTTGCTCAAGAGAGGTAACTATGAGAGGGATCTTGGAGCTCTAGTGGACAATCACTTAAACATAAGCTAGCAGTGTGCGGCAGCAGCCCCCCCCCCAAAAAAGCCAATTCAATCTTACATAAACAGAGGGATAGAATCAAGATTGCAAGAAGTATTAGTATTGCTTTGTAAAACCTTAGTAAGACCACACTTGGAATACTGCATCCAGTTTTGGTCACCACATTATAAAAAAATATGTTGAGACTCTGGAAAACTGTAGAGAAGAGCAACAAAGATGATTAGGGGCCTGGAGACTAAAACATGAGCAGTTGCAAGGATTGGTTATGGCTAGTCTAGTGAAAAGAAGGGCTAGGGGCTAGGGGGTGGCATGAGACCAGTGTTCCGATATGTGAGAGGCTGCCACAAAGAAGTGGGAGTCAAATTATTTTCCAAAGCACCAGAAGGCAAGACAAGAACCAACGGATGGAAACTAATGAAGGAGAGAATCAACCTGGAATTAAGAAGAAACTTTCTAACAGAACAATTAACCAGTGGAACAGCTTCCTTCAAAAGTGGTGGGTGCTCCATCACTGGGGGTTTTAAAGAAGAGACTGGACAGAGACTGGACAACCATTTGTCTGAAATGGTATAAGGTCTCCTTGAGCAGGGAGTTGGACTAGAAGACCTCTGGCGCCGTCCAACTCTTATTCTGTTAACTACTAAAAAGTCATTTGTTTTATTCAAAATAATTTATTTTGGCTTAATTGTTTTTCATTTAATCTTTGCTCATATAGTTTTTTTAAATTTAATAATGAGATTTGCCTAATGCCTAAAATGAAAAGGATTCTAAAGGCAATATGCAGAGTTTACTTATAAAATGCAGTAAAGTCAGTATAATTAAAGCAGTAATCTAATTAAATCTCATTTTAAATTAACACTAAAAGTAAAAAGCTAAAATGTATTGAATTTGCACTGCTGCATATAATTAATTCCCTAAAGCCTGCCAGAACAGCCATGTGTTCACCTGCTTCTGGAAGGCTAAAGGGCCATCCTTTACCTCAGGGCAAGCTATTCTGAAGGAAGCTGCTATAACAATTGCCTTCAACTGTGCCCCTATGCCCGATTGATGGGGACTCTTAGCAGTTGTTCTCTTAACTGTTCAGGTATAGAGAGCAGACACTATAAGGAAATTGTGGTTCCTTAGTTACCAAGACCCTGAATCATACAGGGCTTTATAGGTACTGATCTAACTTCTTACAAAGCAATTTGAAATACATTCACAAACCTACTGGTAGCCAAGGCATCTTCTGCATGAGGGATGTAATATGGCCATGTCAGGTGTTAGGCAGACTCATGTGTTTCAGCAATCTGTAGATGATAAGGTATCCTATTATAGATAATGATAAGGTATCCTATTATAGATTTGTCTAGTGTACCAGACAAAACTGCAAAAGCATTCTAGGTGCAATTGCCCTCTGTTCTAACTTGCAGTCCAGAAGGATACTTGTGATTGACAGTATTGAGGGCCATTGAGAGGTCTAGGAGAAACATGATGGTTGAACCACTCACATCTAAGACCTTTTACTGGTCACCCGTGAAAGTTACCAATGCAGTTTCCATCTGATATCCAGGCCTGAACCCACACTGCTAAGTGACCAGAGCATATCTATCCTCTAGAACTCTCTGCACATATAGCTTCATCACTTAACTTTCCTTCAAAAGGGAAGACTTAGAGATAGGATAGTAGTTGCCCCATTTTATTGGGTGCAGCAGATCACTTGAGGAGGTTTTTTAATGGCATCTCATTGTCCCTCAAAAAGGCATTGATTAAAGCCCAATTTGGCTTATAATTCTCTTCTGGTCACCTTTATTAGCCTGGTGGAGCAAGGGTCCAATCCACAAGTGACAGAGCCATGATGACAGAGGACTTATGTGGGATT
Organism: Thamnophis sirtalis; assembly: GCF_051295495.1. Classification (NCBI taxonomy): domain Eukaryota; kingdom Metazoa; phylum Chordata; class Lepidosauria; order Squamata; family Natricidae; genus Thamnophis; species Thamnophis sirtalis. The sequence goes on from NW_028261383.1 coordinate 130,823,507, forward strand.
TGCAGCTCAAAAAAAAACCCCTGATAAGCCCAGAAGGCATCAACTTGACCATCTTAATAGACTATGTCCATTTGGCGAGAATGGGATTTATTTATGAAAAACTGAGGCCGATATTCCAAAAGCAACCAGAACAATGCCCAGAATAACATACATTTTTAGTATAAATTGTTGCTCTATACCTCGTATTGCCTTCCCTCATTGACCATCAGGTTCTGCCATCTGCTGTTACTTCTGAGACACTAATAGAAAAGGTAAAGACTCCTTTTACTTAAACATGTCTCCTAATGTCTTCGTGAACACACCCATAGAGCTTTCTTGGCAATAGTACAAAAGCAGTTTTCTGTTTATTTCAGTTTTCTTTGGGATGTTTCTACCCCAAGGGATTAGGATTTCCTGGCAGTCTTCCATTCTACTACTCACTAGGCCCAGCCTTCTTTTTTGAAGATCAGTCAACTTTGACTAAGTTCTGCCACCTGCTGTGAGATTGAAGAATGACTCATATGGTGTTGTATTCTCAGGTGGGCATTACGTTTATGAACATTAACAAACAGTGAATAGTGTAAATTTTTGAGCTCCCCAGAACTTCATCATGCCAAGTATTAAGAAGGATACAGTCATTGTTTGGACTTCAGGGGTGTCAAACTAGCGACTCGCGGGCTGGATGTGGCTTGCGCAGGCCACGCCCACCTGAGTACTGCGAAGGGGTAAAATGTTGCAAAATGTCATGTGATGGCAACGTGATGTGACGAGTTTGATAACCATGGTTTAAACTGTTATGGTTATTTTGTGCTTGTGGAAAGGAAATAGTAATCATTTAGTTTCCCCCCTGTCTGCTTCAAGAGGTACAGAGAGTTTGGCATGTGTAAGATTTTCACAAAGATGATTATACTTGATGGATTATTTCAGGGTTTGAGATTACTATCAGTCTTTTAAGTTGTCTCATTTTCACTTCTGCCAATAAAAAATACATACATCCTGGCAGCATGTTGTTCTAGCATGTTTGCAAGAGATATCATGATAAGTACTGCAACATGAATAATGAAGCCCTCATTTTGCAGCTTTTGCATGGTGAATCCCCTGGAGCTAGTGACAAAGAGAGAGAAGACTGATTTTCTCCAGATCTATCCAGGTTGAGTCAAAGCATTGACTTTCTTGTAATTTACTAGATTCAGTGCACCTGCTTGAATGGGCGATATGGAGGGTGAACATTAGAGAGTAAGCAGACAGCAGTTATTAGCATCCTTCCTGAAAATACACTTTAGTAGGTAGATTGGAATAAAACTCAGAGTTTAAGATAAAAGAATCAGTGATGTGATTCAGTGTAACTCAGTTATATAAGTAGCTATTCTTCAAAGAGCAGCTGTCCCTTGTCAAGCATTCTGTTCGTTCTAATGGAGAAATTCCATTTCCCCGCCTTCCTCTTTTTGGTTTGTTTATTTCAATTTCTGGCACATCCCTTCTCCAATATATTCCCAACAGGATGGATTTTGGAATTTGAGGCTGGAATTGTGCTGAGGTCTGTACTGCAGCTGGGGGACAACTGCCAATCCCTGCAATATCTGACCCTTCTTCTATTTCTCCTAATGTTGTTGTCTGCCTGTCTCCTAGCCTCCTGTAAGCAAGCAGATAGTGAGAGGATTTGTAGTATTTCCACATGGCCATACATTCCCTCTGAGTTATACAGATTTCAGTCAAGAGAGGCAAGCAAATGGCCAACCGTGACCCATCAAAAGTGCGAACGTCATAAGCACGCCGACAACACCGCAGCGCTAAAACCGCGATTTCAAACAAACAACGCCGACAACAGCGCGCCGACCGAAGCGCAATTTCATTTAAGGGAAGATTTACAGTTAGGTTTAGGATTAGGTTTAGGGTTAGGTTGAGGGTTAGGTTGAGGGTTACGTTACAGCGCGCTTCTGTCGGCGCGCTTTTGTCGGCGCGCTTTAGGGCTAATTAGTCGCTAATTTGTCACGCGGTTTTGTCACCGCGCTTTAGACACCGTGGTTTAGTCAGGCGCGCTTTTGTTGTGCGCACATTTGTGGTGGAACCATGGTCAACAACGCTAAAAAGTGGGTACTGAGGAAGCTCAATAGAAGCATGTTTAAATACCATCTTTCTTATCTTTATAAATAACTAGCCAATAGCCTGGTGTTGCCCGGGTATTTATTTATAGGGGGAAAATGTCCAGGCCAAACGTAATTTCTAATGTTGGAATTTCCCGCTTACCAGAGGGAGCGCCCTTGTGGAGTACTGTGAAGCCGTTGCCATGGCAACTCCACTGTTCTGTACAGCAGAAGCCATTTTATGGCAGTACAGTAGAAACCATTTAAAGGCACAACAGGCTGTACCTTAACAGAACACACACCCCATGGGGTGTTAGAGGTGTATTACCCCCACAATATTTTTTCCAGGGAGTAAATATACCTTAATACTCCTTCCTCCTCCTATTTTTCTCACAACAGCCCTGGGAAATGAAGTGGACCAAGAGTGAGTGACTGGCCTAAAGAGTTCTGGCAAATTTGTAGTTGCCGCTGAGGGAAAAAAGTCAAAAGAATTAACAGTATAACGATTTGCTATCCTAGTTAAGACAAAGATAAATGCAGATGAGTAACTTGCCAATTGGCAAGTGTGGGAAGACCCTTTGAAAAATCTCCAACCTTTGCTGCTCATTAGACATTGTGGCAACAGTCCTCCTGCCCCCCAGGTCACCATACTCATTAATACAGATGAGTAATCTAAGTGAGGAAAATCTTAAAGCTTTGTGAGTTGGTTGTTTACATTGGGAATTCTTTAAGTCCAATAGACTAGACTATAGATGGAAAACCCCGAAAAAATTCTTATACCCAGTGCTGCCTTTTATGTATTCAAGGAATTGGTACTAAGTGCATACCACTTCTGATCTTGGAAGTCCATTTAGCCATCCTTTAGTACTACTTAATGGCTCTGCTTAACATGAATTTGTAATCACGACCACATCTGGTGATAGTGAATCTATAACTTAACTGGAGTGTATGCCGTATACAAAAACATATTTTATCTGATCTGAATCTCTGCCCAATGAGTTTCATCAAATGAACTAAAGTTTATAATGTCACAAGAGAGAAAGAAAATGTGTTCAAAGTACAAAGGTCCATTTTCAGGGGGTGTGGGTGGATTTCCTAGAATAGATGCTTAAAGTAAACAAACTGATTAAGGAAGTGGAATAGATAATCTCACAAATTCCTGGATTTAAAAAAGAAGTTTGTCTCCAAATTGTTGTATTGCTGTTAATTAGCTTTGGACTGACTTAATTGGGTTTGTATTTAGCAAATATAATTTTGGTAAAATTCTTTCCCCCCCCCCCACCTCCCACCCCGCATATGTATCTATTTTCTATGGACAGTGGTGAGGCTGATAAAATAATGGTAATATAGAGGAGAGCAGTGATATAAGCAGTTCTGCCTTTTCTATTGTCCATTATGTCAGTCTTTTCCTAACAGTCAAGTGAGGGGATTGGACTATTACTGAAAATAGAAATGTGGATTTCTATGGATAATGTTAGTATTTATCTCAGCATAATGAATGGTGCAATGCATTTCTTGGCTGGTAAGGGAACAATGGAAAAAAATAGGTAAGTTAATAAGACTTTAGCAAGTCTTCCTTGCTTAGATCTTCACAGATTCCTTAATAAACAGAAAAAGCATTTCTGTTCTGCAAAAAGTCATTGTTATAATAACAAATAATGAGATGTGGGAAACAATCACGGGCACATTTTCTAGAGCAAGTATTTTTTTAAACTTTTTTCTCCCAGGACTTGCTCCCACTTTTAAAAATTATGGAACTTTTGACATATTTGTCAATATTTACCTTACTGAAACATAAAATTAATGCATTCACTGCTACTACACTTCACAATTATTTGATTGGATTTTAATATTGTATTATTTTTCAACTTAGGCTGGCAAATAATTTGATTTTGTAAACCCATGAAAGGCTCTTGGGGGATCCCCAGAGCTCCTAGGATCACACTTTAAGAAACACTGTCATAGAAGAAGCCTGGTAGTAGATAAGGTGACAAGAGGAAATTCCTCCCCCCCAGCTAAAACCATCATTAGCCTGAACAGGCAATGCTTGACTAAGTGGCTCAGAGGTAGTATAAAGCATTTTTTCAATGCTCCTATTTTGGAGGAGGGGTGTGTGAAGGTGGAAGGAAATAATCAGGCTTAGAGAAGCTATGCCTAAAAGTATCCTTATTCAGCAGGAGCCGAGCCCTTGGAAATGAGGACAAGGTGAGGAACTGAGGACTAGGTGAGGAAGATGCTGGCTCAATGTACTTCAAGCTTCATTTCCTCTTTCTTGGTATATTGGTGCACAAGTCCAAAAGGAAACAGTTAGGAAGTTGTTTGCTTCCTTTCCTTCTCTCAGACTGGGTTAGTTGAGGCTGCCTGCTTGCAGAGGATTCCTTGCTTTTTATGTTTTCCCTGGCAGATTGAGGACAACAAACATGAGCCTCCCACCAGATTCTGACATTCTGTTTTTCTAGTGCTTTCCTATATTATCCTAATTTTGATTCCCGGTACACTTTCTGACTTGCTTCTCATATTCCCCCTGCAGACTTCATGTCTGCAGAAAAGGCTCCCAGAGTTCCTTGCATATGATTTATAAAATAAAGTGTTCCTTCAGGTTTATAATATAAAAGTCATGACACCAAAAGAGAAAAGGTTGGGGAGGGAAAACAAAATGACCAAGCCCAGGACAACAGTTCATAAAGCCAAACAGGAGTCTCAGTTATGACCAGCTGGAATGAGAACAAGTCAAGGATAGGAGGAGCTGCCTGGTGTCTCAGCAGAACTGATATGATGCCTCTATTATTTCCTACTATGTCTCTGTACTTTAATGTTTCTTTATCCTTTTGTACAAAGTCTTTCACTAAATTACCTGTAAGTATTAGTTTTGGGGTAAGAAAGCATAGACTGTATAAAGCTAACTAGTCAGAAGAAGCAAAATTCAACACAGGGACAGATAAAAGTTAAGTTTCCAACCTCATCGTGATGTACAAGTTTATTATTCAGCGGATGTTTATCGGTCACTGACTCGCATTTATATTCAGTATGTAAAAGAAGCAAATTTGGGACCAACAGGAGAGAAGGGAGAAAGAGTTGTGAGCTGGTAGCTTGAAGCGATCTTGCTAGGGATCTGCTTGGTAGAAATGCATTTTGGTTATCCCCACTTACATGCTGCTGCTTGTAGCAAATAAGCCAGACACATTTGAAAAAAAAACAAGGAAAAGTAATGATTATGTAATAATATAGAGAGATGGCACTAAAGGAATCAGAGTATCTGATTCCTTGGCTTCAGAAGTGCCGTTTCCCCACTTTTGTGAACAATGACACTATCTCCCCCCCCACCCGCCAATGTTTCACTTCTTGGCTCTGGATCCCTAACATCTGGAGGTACTTTCTGGCAGAGGAAACCTGTTTTTTTTCTCTCAGCTGTGGGTGCTGGGCATACATATGGTTAATGGCAGCTGTGCTCACAACTGAGGGAGGAGGGCTGGCGGCGTGCAGTGTCTGCCCCTTTCTTTCCCTTTCTCTCTCTCTCTCTGTTTTCCAGAAAGCGACTTTCTGCTTGGCGCCTGAGATCTGAAGACTACAGGCGGAACTGCTGGGCTCTCCTCTCTGCCTTCTCACAGGGAGGGGAAGACTTTACGTGGAGGGAGATGCTGTAGACGTCCAAAAGGCAAACAGAAGCAGTGGCTGTGGCAGCCTATCATCCTGTCCCCAAGGTAGGTGCCAGCAAGTTGGGCAATACCAAGGGTAGGTACTTAAAGCTGTTTGAAACCATGCAAGCAAAGGGACAGACGCTGCTCTGAACAGGAGGGAGATGAATGACCAAGTCTTCCTGGAGTCTTGTGTTTGAGAGTCCTTCTTCCAGAATGTACTGCAGAGCTTGGGCAGTGATGCTTTAGCTGTTCCAGAGGATGGAAATGGCCCTGGATCTGCCTGGAGTGCCTGCCTTCTATTACAATAAGAGATAAGTTGCTTTTCTCTCTCTCCATTCTACTACATCACTTTGTTGGTCAGAGATCTCTATCTCAGGTAGATGTACAGAGTGAGTCTATCTCAGGTAGATGTACAGAGTGAGTCAAGGTTCACATTTACATCCCCTGGTCTTATACAAATTCTGCTTTGGAGGAATTGTCAACTGAGAACCAGCTGGGCAGTCATGGATGGATAATTGCTCTGGCATGGGGAAGGGTTAGGTTAGTCCTTGTCCCTTTGAGCTTGATGCCTATCATCACAGTTCCTGAAACCTTAGCTCCTTCACCCCAAATGTCCTTTCTGTGTTTGCCAGAGTGTTAAGAGTTTCTAAGGCTGAGAAGATTTTTCTTGCAGGCCATGATGACTTTATATTCCCAGGCACTACTGGCTGCTATAGCAGACCCTTGGGAGATGGCAAGTTGCCAGTGTGAAACCGGAAAAAACAAATACAGTCTGAGAACACATCTTTGTATGCACTTCTGGCCATCTCTCCATGCCAGTCAACATTGGCCAGGCCTGTTCTATGCTGTCCTGCCCCGTCCCGTCCCCCACCCTCTCTGCATGTATAGAGATCTTTTTAATAGACAGAAGCTATCTGCCAAGCATCTATTTATGGGGATAGTTTTCTCTTTTTCCAGGATCAATTAGATGTTTCATTTTCTGCAACACTGCTTGCATACAATTTTGGGGAGACTTTGAGGAAAAACTAAGGACAGAAACAGTATATCTATTCAAATTCCTTGTTTTCACCATTCCAAGGCTTTGGGACAAGTGGGCTTTCAGAAAGTACCATGAAAGTTGAATATAATCTCATTAATTATGGAATGGGTTTAACCAAGAGCTTTCTCAGAAATAACCATTGCCATTTAACATTTGCCATGCAACAAAGTTTCTATAGGGCATCTCATAATGCTGGAGTTCAGTCCAGAGAAAGAAAAATTTGGAGAAGCTACTAAGAAACAGGTTCCCACCTCTGTGTAGGATGCTACCGTATATGGAAGCTTGTAAGTCTATATGCAGACGTTTTGTACCAATTAATATATGTTGGTTTCGAGACATCAGATCCAACCTCCTTGTTGAAACCCATGAGAACTAAATTCTTGGGCACTTACTCTTTACTTTTTTGAAGTTCATGGTGAAATATAATAGGAAGCATTATACTGTTAGTACTATGTACCTTAATCAATACGAGAGTATTTACACATTCATATACTTGATGATTGAAGAATGCCTGAGCTTGCATGTGTGCTGCCTAAATGTAGTCTATAAAAGCGTGGCTTCTACTTGCAGTGGACTACAGTTGTGTTCCTTTGACAACATGCCATCTCATTCTTTTCCATAAGAGATACCACTATTTCCATGAGAATCTTGTAGATCCAGATCTTGAGCCAGCTGTGTGGTATAAAAAGATGCTGAGACTCTAGAAAGAATGTAAAGAAAAGCAACAAAGATTATTAGGGGACTGGATGCTAAAACATATAAAGAACGGTTGCAGGAATCGGATATGCCTAGTTTAATAAAAAAAAGGATTAGGAGTGACATGATAGCAGTGTTCCAATATCTAAGGGGCTGTCACAAAGAAAAGGGGGGGGGGGTTAACTTATTCTCCAAAGCACCTGAAGGCAGGACAAGAAGCAATGAAACTTACCAAGGAGAAATCCAACCTAGAACTAAGGAGGAATTTCTCGTCAGTGAGAACAATCAGTGGAACGACCTGCCTCCAGAAGCTGTGGGTGCTCCATCACTGAAGATTTTTAAGAAGAGATTGGACAGCCGTTTGTCTGAAATGGTATAGGGTTTCCTGCCTGAACAGTGAGTTGGACTTGAAGATCTCCAAGATCCCTTCCAACTCTGTTATTCTGCATTTCTTGGAGCCTTTTGACCACGGATTTTAGGAAATATGGTCAATTTTGTTGGGAACTATTTTCTCTTGGTTTATTACAGACTAAGGGTGGGCAAGCTTTCAGTCTCTTCACATTTATAACTGCTATATACATCTCTATGTATTTTGCTTTGAAAGCCACAGATGAAAGGCAATTAAGAGGGAGTGAAGTTCATTATTGCATTGAAATGTCCCAGGTGCAGTTTTTTAATCAGATTTTTAGAGCAGAATTATGTGTGGGAGAAACGTACCCATCTCAATCTTCTCTGGAGTCTTTTTCCCACCTCATTTTAAAGGAAAGTTATTTAGGAAGCATGTGTCTGGAATGTCCAGCTTCCATTTTTCCACGGCAAAGAGATAGAGGAAAAGCTATTTGCAGGAGGAAAAGAATGGATGATGGGGAAGTGGATTGAACCATCCCTCTCCCCCACCCCAGTCATATTTTAACCACAATGACTCTCAGCTTATTTTTCCTACTGCCCTTTTCAACAACTTTATCCATGAAAGCAAGGTTGGAGACTCAATGATTGTTATGTAATATTACTTGATCAAGTGATGATTTCATGAAAAGAAGTTCTATCATCACCAGCTCTTTCAAGCAGCCAGTAGTATTTCTTTTCCAAATTTTTGCTTTCACCACCACACTGCCTCAGCCTCCTGCCACCAGTTTAGAAGCATTTGCAGCTAGGAAGAATAGGGATCCCGACTCTCAGTGGCAGAGTGGATATCACAGCAAATCTTGTCTGATTCCTCTAAGCCAGTAGATTTAAATTCATTCCAGAGAACCTCACAAGACATAGTCTCACTTTGGAAGGAGTTGCCCAGCTGGTGTTTAAGCCCTCGGACTGGTTTTGTCCAGCAGAAATCTAAAAAAAAATATTCACAGTGTTTTTGCAGATGTTCTTTCACTAGTCTTTCTCTAAAAAGAGTCCATGTTATTTTGAAAGTGACTGCTGGATGATAACACAAGCCCAGGGAGTTCCACCTCTGGCCTTGTGATGATTATACAATTTGGGACAGTACACTAACAAGAGTATCGCTTGTCCTTTGAGTGCAACAGTATAAACAAAGCCTTGCAACTGGTATTTCTAGTGCTTTTTATTAAATATTGCAGTGGAAGGGAGGCTCTATTTCCTATGCATAGGCAGAGCATTGGCAGAAACGAATAGTGAGCAAGCAGGATAATTTCCTACCTCTTGAGCATCTCCAGCAGTTTTATCAGCCTGTTTTCTCCAACAGGACACAACGCCATGAAGGGACCACTGGTACACAGTATTTTTTGGCTTATCTGCCTACTATTTCAGACTTCTGGAACCGAGAGAAAGGCCGAAGAGGGGCCCGGAATTCCCACACGACCACCATTCTGGGATCAGTCTTCTAGGTGAGTCATTGCAATAAAACCAATATGCCATAAATAACACACACTCATAAATACATACACACACAAGCACCTGTTCTCTTGAGTAGTGGAAGCTGATCTCAAGGGACCGTGTTTAAACAGACCACACATCTGGGCAGCTGTTCAGAACTGTGAAACTTTTAACCAGAACTGCTGACAGTTGAAGAAAACACTTCATGGTTGTACTTCAATGCCCAATTAACTTCATTAATGTGCATCTTCAGTGTGCAGTTTATGCACAATTAACTCACTCTGTCCCACTTTAAATTAAGCCAGAGGCTGCTGGGTACAAATGGCTCTGAAGGAGGTGCAAATGACTGCAAAAAAACTTAATGGTTGAATCATAGGCACACAATTAAAGATCCTGTTTAATCAGAGTGAACATTCTCTAGGCATCTCTGTACTGGAAAGGGACATGTTTGTTGATGCTGGCACCCACCACTCACAATAAACTCCTTCACTGTCCAGCCTCCATCCAGTCTTAATGTGGCCAGATCGTTCCTAGAAAACGGGATAGAAATGTTGAGTGCTTCTGTGTTCTTTGAGAAATGTCCAGTGAGGGGTAACAATCTCCTGCTGAATTTGTTTAGCTACTTCTTTTCATCTCCGAACAGAAAGAAATAGAAATAACTAGACAATCTGTGACCCACTGGGTCATCCTTTCAGATATATTCCCTTACCTAAACAAACAGGAATAATCATGAATGGGGGGGGGGGACAGTGGTAGTGAAAGCAACTTCCAAAGTCCTGCCTGTTTCCCCACTGATTTCGCATGTGGAGGTATTGGGAATCACTCTTCCTTGCTGACCTGGGGAACTGCCTACCACTTTGTTGGAGGAACAAAGGGAGCAGTGGACCACAAGGAAAACCACCTATACTCCCCATCCTAGTATGTCTCTCAGGGTCCCCTCCTTTCAGGGAGAAACAGGGCTCATCCATCAACTTCCAATGCTTCCCAGTCAGTCCTGCCTCTCTAGCAGGCATCCAAGTTTCCTGGCCTTTCCTCACCATCCATCAATGTTAAGAGATTTCAAATTGTAGTCTTTGTTCCAAACCAGCCAATTGCCACTCACCTCTTGGATCTTGCTGCCAGCCAATTGGGTGCAGGAGCTACAGGGAGGCAGGAAAGCAGCTGGAATACGCCCCTTCCGTCTTCCCTTGTGGCACACAACCTAAAGTTTCTGGGAAGTGTACTTGGAAGGCACAGTAGTGCTGAAGTGGCCAAAGCTTTGCTAAATTTAAGTCCCATAGGAATAAATGGGTCCTGAATTTTGGATGCCTTTGAAGTAGGTTGATTCAAAAATGTTGCCCTCTGATGCACCATTTCAGCCAACAAACAGACATGTAAATTTTAGTAGTACATAGATGCACACTAGATTTATTTAGGCATCTTAACTCTTCTTCCCGTGATCTCCTGTGGTCTATTATATCCATTGTGAGCTCCCCGTGACTTAAGGGTCAGAGAAAGAAATTTAGGAAGGACCCACCCTAATTGAATAGGCAGTCAAAAATAGCGGCAGGAAGTTTACATGCAGACTTGCAAGATACTATTAATGTAGATTTATAACAAAGTTGAATTCGTTAAAAAATGTTTGGGTGGCAATTCTACCAATAAGATCATTACACATACTATAGTATCTAGGACAGTGATGGCTAGCCTTTTTTGTTGTTGGGGTGCCAAAAATGGGAGGGCATGCACGTTTTTGTCTCTGTGTGTGTGCCGGCACCCATAATGCAACATGCAGCGCATGCACACACAACCCCACACACACTCTGCCCACATATGCCGTTCTACTTGCCTCCAAGCTGAGCTTGGTATTTTCTCCGTGGGGGGCAGGGGGGGCATATTCACACACACACCAAGCTCCAGGAAAGCCTCCAGAGCCTGGGGAGGGTGAAAAACAGGCCCAACGGGCAAACTGGAAGTTAGGAAACAATCTATTTCTGGCTTCCGGAGGACCTTCCGGGGGTCCGGGGGAGGCCTTTTCTGCATTCCCCAGGCTCTGGAGACTTTACTGAAACCTGGGGAGGATGAAAACGGCTGGCCCCGGCCCTCTGGAAGACCAAAAATCAGCTGGCCAGCACATGCATGCACGCTGCAGTTGATGGCTCGCATGGTGGCAGATATGGCTCCTTATGCCACCTGATACTGGCCCCGATCCCTCAATATCTTTCATATTGGAACCCCTTCCCTCCTCTCCCCTGTCTTTCTGGCTACCATCATTTGTTGGTTTATGTTTCAGGCAAAGGGTTGGAATAATGGTTTGTAATAATGGAGTTTGAATGCTAGATCACAAAAAGGGGGGGGGGAGAAATACAAAGAAATATCTTTCCAAACCCTTCCTCCCCTTCCCCAAATTATAGTGCTAATTACAGGAAGTGGGAGGAGGTCCTGTCTAGTGCCTTGGAAAAAATCATTTAACCCAGTGTCTTGGCAAGTTGATCCCCTATTCCTGCTTTAGGCCAAAGGTTGTTCCCCCTGGAGGAGCACAAACTAGCAATCATCTGCTAAAAGTTATGAGAGAAAAAAAGATATGGCATCTTTTTAAATTAAAGTAGCTGAAGGGCATGGCTTTTTCTTCAAAAGATGTATAATTAGATGGGTAGCACCAGCCCTCATGGTTGTAAATTCAGATTTTGTAGTCCCCTACAGTCATTGGGTGCAGCTTTCTCTTCTACAGTGGCTGGCAATTTTTCTTCCCGTCCAAGGATTTAGATTCCTCTGGGTCTTTTTAGTCTGGCCAATCAATGATCTGTTTCCACTCCCACCTCCATAAAATGTCTATTCTATTTCATTTTTAATGAACCTTGGCAGGAACTGAGAGCTAGAAAATCTTTGTTATAATGTATATAATAGCTTATATAATAGTATATAATATAATAGCTATAATGTGTCTATTCTACCACAATGCACATCTTCATAAGATTTCCTGGGTTGAGGAGGGAACCCAGCTGTGCCAATGGCCTGACTTTTCTCCCTTCCCCATTCCCAAATCACCCCTGCCAGTGTTTTTATCTCTGCTTTGCAAGCTGGTGTAATGTGAAGGAGTCTAGACATGTAGGTTTTGGACTATGGGAAGACTCAAATTCAAATTTGTCTTCAGCAAGAAATCTCACTGGATGACTATGGAACAGCTTATTCTTTTTCTACTTCACAGGGCTGTTGTGGGGGGAAATTACAGAAGGTCTTAGGAAAAAAAGGTGGAATATTCATCTAACAAACAAATAATGTTTCAGCTGTCCTCTTCAGCTAGTTCATATAATATAGATTAGAGTATAATCTAATAGTAGTAGTAGTAGTATTTAGAGCCTTTCTTCACTTCTTGTTTACCACAACAATTGAAAAACCTGGCAAACCCCATTGTACACATTGGTTCATTTCACTGGCTGTCTCTTATCCCAGGCCGTTGATTCCTAATGCCACATCTTGGTTTTTACCCTGTAGCAAAATGTATAGAACAGAAAATTGGGAAGATGTATAGTCATGCTAGCAAGTAGCAACCTTTTGTATTTCTATAGCAAGGGCTAAGTTTCCCTAAGGATCATTAGTAAAAAAAGGTAGGCAGGTGAACTTATGTGGTGCAGTTACAATAGATCACAGATTTATTGGAAGAAGGCGATAGGTTGATGGCTTTAATTTACAATCCTCCCTTGTTTTTCTTTTTGTTCATTTGTTCAGTTTTTCTTATCCTTAATAGATTCTGTTGTTGCTTTTATAAGAAAAAAATAAGAGGAAAATGATGGGAAGGTTGCAATGGGTTTTTTGTTTTTGTTTTTCATGTTTAAATATCTGTCCAGCTAGTTTTTATTATTGCTTAAATGTATTAAAATACAGATATAACAAGGTCCATTGTGACAATCTTTTCTGTATGATCATTTTATTCTGCCTTTATTTTGTACAACTCAAGACAACCAACATAATGTTCCCGCCTCCTATTTTCCTAACAGTAACCCTGTTTGGTGGGTTGGGCTGAGAGAGGGAGCAACTGGCCCAAAGTCACCCATCCAGTTCCCATGCCCAAGTGAGGGCTTGATCTCCCATCTCCTGGTTTCTCTCCACTATTTTAACCATTAAACCAAAATGGGTCACTTCTCCAATTAAAAGAACGTGCACCCCTTGTTTCTATTAGACAATCCTATAGCATCCTCATGAGAGACGTAGTGGTTCAGTGGCTAAGATGCTGAGTTTGTTTGTTTGTTTATTTATTTATTAAAATTTATATGCCACCCAATCCCGAAGGACTCCGGGCAAAAAAAGAAAAAGAGAAAGGAATTATTTTTTTTTTTAAAAAAGACAGTTTAAAATCACAAAACCACATGCATTCATTCTAACCGGGGCTGGACCTCAACAATGAGGTCAACAGCCACAGGCCTGCTGGAACAGCCAGGTTTTTACAGCTTTCCTGAAGGCCATGAGAGTGGGTATGGTCCGGATCTCGGGGGGTAGCTGATTCCAAAGAGTCGAAGCAGCCACAGAGAAGGCTCTCCTCCGGGGGCCTGCCAGCCGACACTGTCTGGCTGACGGCATCTGAAGGAGGCCCAATCTGTGGGATCTTACCAGCCGCTGGGAGGTATGTGGCAGTAGGTGGTCTCGAAGGTCCACTGGCCCTAAGCCATGTAGGGCTTTAAAGGTAATAACCAAAACCTTGAATTGCGTCTGGAGACCAATTGGTAGCCAGTGCAGCTCGTGGAGGACAGGTGTAACGTGGGTGTACCTCGGTACACCCAATATCGCTCGCGTGGCTGCATTCTGGACTAGCTCAGTCTCCAAACACTATTCAAGGGTAGCCCCATGTAGAGCGTGTTGCAATAATCCAGCCTTGAGGTGACAAAGGCGTGAGTAACCGTTTGAAGTGCCTCCCGATCCAAATAGGGCCGCAATTGGTGCACCAGGCGAACCTGGGCAAAGGCCCCCCTGGTCACAGCCGACAGATGATGTTCCAGTGTCAGCTGCGAATCCAGGAGGACCCCCAAATTGCGAGCCCTCTCTGAGGGGTGTAAATTTTCATCCCCCAGGGTTAAGGATGGACTGTCTAGGCTGTCCTTCGGGGGCAGCATCCAAAGCCACTCAGTCTTGTTGATCAGAAAGGTTGGCAGTTTGGCGATTTGAATCCCTAGTGCCACGTAATGGAGTGAGCTCCCGTTACTTGTCCCAGCTTCTGCCAACCTAGCAGTTCGAAAGCACATAAAAAATGCAAGTAGAAAAATAAGGACCACCTTTGGTGGGAAGGTAATAGTGTTCCGTGTGTCTTCGGCTTTAGTCATGCCAGCCGCATGACCATGGAGACGTCTTCAGACAGTGCTGGCTCTTCGGCTTTGAAATGGAGATGAGCACCGCCCCCTAGAGTCAGGATTGACTAGCACTCATGTGCAAGGGGAATCTTTACCTTTACCTTTATAGCATCCTCATACATGTCATTCTGGAAGTAGCTGGAGAGTTTGTCTACAGGGTATACATATTTATTTTTCTCATTCATAACAAATTAGGTGCTTGGGACTGTCATCATAGTTACTAGAATGGAAAAAGAATAAAATATGATTTTCAATCTCACTGTAAACTGATCAGATCAATTGAAAGATGGTCTTGTCTTGAATTGAAGTAATAAAAAACTATCCCAGTTTTCAAATGACAGTTCAAAAGCTGTAGTCACACAATCCTGGATGACAAACACTTATAGTTTCATAAAAAGTCAAGCTTCCAAGATTAACTAGGTATCAGAGTTTTGAAGTACAAGTACCTTGACCATTGCAAAAAGGACTGATTCCATGTATGTTCTAATATTTGAATGAACAAAGACTAAAAAAATTTCTCAACAGCTCTTGCGTTCTGCCAAAAGACACCTGCCACATCTTGGATTGAATTATAATCCATACACACAAAGTATTCTTTCCCATAATATGCAATTTCTCCGCCATTTTGATCTCTGGTGCTTAAGTTGGAGGCGGTGATCTACTTGCACATTTAATTATCATATCTTGGCTTCAAAGTCTGGGTTCAAGGTTGCAGGATTGGGGAAGACAACTGTGCTAGGCCCTGGTTACTTGGGTTGGATTTGCTCATTATTTGCTGCCCAGGCAGGGGTCCCAATAATTCCTGTCAACTACATTTAATTTTTCATATTTTGTAAAACAGGGTTGTTGGGGAATAGGATGGGCTTATAGAAGTGAAACTCCGGGTCCGCATCTCCTTTCCCAGTTCTGTCCCTTTGACCATTCTGTCTATGCTGTTTCTGCCTCCCAGAACTGAATATGGCTATCAGAGACACAGCAAGCAGCCAGGAAGGTCGGAGTGTGTTCGCTGCTGTGATCCTCCTGCAGCACATCCCATGTATTACCCCGTGCCTCAGATCAACATGACCATCCTGAAAGGTAAGAGGTACCGGGCCAGTTGTGCTACTTGCATTCAAAATGTGAGATGTAGGGAAAGGTTGGCCATTAGTTTATCCACGAGCAATATGCACCACAAACATACCTCTGTGGACAACATGAAAGTTATCATGGATATTAAAGCATCAGGCACATATACCCATGGTCTGTTGGACTGGAGATGTTTTGCTTGCCCTCCTAAGATTCCTGATCTGGATCTTTTTCTTTTTTGTTTTGTCATCCTGGAAAAACAGTTATTGTTCCTGCTATTACTCATTTCAAGGCTTAAAATTGGCAATATCCTCTGACTAACCTTTCTCCAATGCCAAGGCCACTTCCACACAATTGTTTTGCTGTACTCCTGTCCCTGAGCCAGCAGGAAATCATGCTGTGCTAAATCTTGCTGCCCCTATACATGCCCTTATGGGCCACTGCCCATAAAGCTTTAATGGGCAACTCCTAAGGACTGTGAAAGGCTGTTTTCCTGGTTGATAGCCAAGTTTGCCCAACATCATCCGTCATATGAAAAGCCTCCTCCAATGGATACGGACAAAACAGTGATTACTCCATACATTCCTCCCTATTTCTTTCCTGTGATGATATCGACTGATTTTTTTAAAAAATTACTTGAAAGTACAGGTGAACTAGTTGACTGACCTATCAACCACTAGATGGCAGCAAATAGAGTTTTTTGTCTCTCTTGGTTGCCACTTAGTGGTCATTCAGGGTTGAACAATGAAAATGCAGTTGTTGGATAAATGCTGTTGCAGAATTGGAGTTTAAGAAAGGGGATTATGGGGATTGATATGAAAGCTATAAATTACTCTAAGATAATTATATGAGGAAAGGACATTAGGAGCAAATGCTTAAGCAATTCCCTACCATCCAAGCTACGGAAGTACAAAAAATGAGTCCTTTCAATAATATCCCAAAGATGCTTTTTCAAGAGGCAACTGGACTGCCTCTTGAAAAAGCACTTTGGGACAGTGGTGGGTTTCAATTTATTTTACTACCGGTTCATTTGTGTGCACGTACACAATGCTTGTGCACATGCTTCCTGGTGGGTGAAGCCTCCCACTGCCGCCACTACCGGTTCTCCTGATCTGAGACGATCCAGCAAAAACCCACTTCTGCTTTGGGACAACCATGACTGAGAATCTCCATAGACACTTTCAATAATACTTTGAGTAATCTTTCTTAAACCAGTGAAACCTTAACTAATCACTGGCTAATTGGACTAGATCAACCAATCCACTGGTGGCTAATAAAAGAGGTTATAGTAATTGGGGTTCTGATGTCCCATGTAGCCGAAAGAGGATTGAAGGGTAGAAGAAATCATTATGAATAGGAAGCCAGCAGAACCAATTTGAATCTGCAGTTTGTCAGTACAGGACACCTAATTTCAGGTTGCCTTCCCCATGTGCATCAGTATTCCCTTTATTTCCCCACATCCAGCAACTGGAGACAGAATAAGAGAAAAACACAGAACAAAGCATTGAAAAGCATATTTGAGTTGCCTTCTGTGAGATACAGGAGGGGCATGTGGACATGCCCTCTGGAAGTAGTTAGTAGGCTCTCTTTACCCTGGTATAAGACAGTTTTACAGATTTGTCCCAAGGCTGTATAGTGAGTTGGTTGGGGCAGCCTGAGGGAACATCATTTACATTTCCTACAATGTCCCCAGCATAACATTGCCCTGGAGCATTATGAGAAGTTAAAACACCGGCTCAGAAAAATGAGAACATAAATATAGCTGTATTGGATTTAACTAAGGCATATTGTGCTGGGACTTTGTTCCTATCCAATACTTTTGGTTCATACACAAATGAAATTTCCCCACTTCTGTTCTCCACCAGTTGGTTTTACAGGATTGAGAAGCTGCTCTGATCAGGGAGGTAATAGAGCTATCATGACTAGTAGGCATGGATAAGCTGCATCCCCATTAATTTGCTGAATCCCCTTTAAGATATTTAACTCAGCAGCAGCATTATAGTGTGAGGTAATGAACACAGCTGTTTGATCAACTTTGGAACAGAGGAGAGAAGAAGACATAAAACGCCTCATGTTAAAATCAGTTCTGTACTTGTAAATCCTTCACATCAGGGGGCAAGATAGCCAGGATTTCTACATCCATTTCACCTGGTTTTCAGAATCTGTTCCATCCATAGGGTGCCTCCCCTCCGTCTTAGATTATTACATCAATTCTGCCTATGGAAGCAGATGGGGAGGGAGCATAGTGCATAGCCAGAGGGCGAATAAGCTAACAATATTGCAGCAGCCTCATCTCCTTATTCATGAGGGGATTTCCAAAGTGCATAAATTTCAGAGAACTCTAGGATATGCCCTAACATTTCTAAGTTCCATCATTTCATAAGGGACAGAATCACAACTTATCACTTGGCATCGGCAACTCAGGTCATGCTTTGAAATCCCTGCCCATCTGACCCAAACCATTTAGCTGCCAGTTTGGAGCGGAAATGGGATAGGCTTCCAGAAGCCATGGAGAATTGGCATTTGGAGTCCCTCCCACGTTTTAACCACAATATGAAGAGGCTGTCTTTGGACAAAACCTTGGGTTCTGCAGAATCTAGAGAGTTAGGCTAGGGGGAAGTTGTATGGGTTAAGTAAATTCCTTGGCTGGAAGAAACTGTTATGATAATTTTATCCAAATTCCTTCTTTAGCAGAGGCCAAGGGAAACCAACAATTAGTCTTGAGTCAGACTTAGGACACCAGAGGTTGTGTTAGGACATGGCCTGATCTGGAGGGTGGAGAGGTATCATCAGAAAAGGCCCCAGGACTGCTGAATCTAAGATTTCAAAGGAAAATCCCTGAAACCAATAGGGCAACAGTGGCAATAGACAGAAACCTACACACACTTTCATAACCCCACCACATCCCATTCTACACACAGTTTTTCTTCTATCGGTATACCAGTAATTCGTATTTGCATTTCCTCTACTTATTTTTCAATTTATATCCTGCTACTCCTTCAGGGTCTCAAAGCAATATAGATAGTAGGTGTCCACAGTTATAAAAATAAAACAACCCTATGAAATTAGGCTAAGAAAGATGGAAATGCAGTTATTTCATTTAAGGACTGGATTAATCCTGGGTTAATAACTATGCGTATGTCCATACCTTTGTCCACATAAATCTGTACCTCCCTTCCCCTTACAGGGCAAGTTAGTTTGATAAAATCTTTAAACTGAATTAATGGAAGGTTTTCCAACCCGACACTCTCATTCTCTCACATGGGGATGCACACAATGTTTATAACATTCATATATGCATAACACAATTCCACCCCCTTGGCAACTGCAATTACTCTTTCCTGCTGACTGCAGATTCATTTGGGAAAAGCATTCAGTTGAAACCAAAAATAAGTGCTCCTAGCAGGACTGGGGAGCAGTGGAGAGAGGCCAACCAAATCATATGGGGAGACTGCAGGCTGCAACTGGCCTATGAGCCAGAGGTTCTCCACTTGAGTTACTCTCTGAGTATACTGTATATTGTAGAGTTCTCCCTTTTTCTTCCAATCCCTGTCTTTTGATTGTTCTAGATTCAAAACTGAAAACTTTCACATTTTCGAACATTTATTTTCAGATTACATGTTCAGATTACATGGGGTATGTTACACGTTTTAAACCATTGCTCCATATTTAATATTTAAACTGATTTAGCATAAAATTCAATGATAAGTCTATTTAATATAAAACAAAGATACTCATTGCTTTGAAGGCATTGCAGTACAGACATACTTTCATCCATGGAGGAAAAAGTATTTTACCTCATATGCATCTGTCTGCAATCTAAGCCAGGAAGGACATTATATTATGTAGTGTTTTTTCCTGCCACAAGAATGGAGATGGTATATATAGTTTTATGAAATGGTAAGCCAGCAAGGAATAGCAGTGGACCGACTGGTGCCATTTCTGTTCAGGGTTTTCTGCCACAAATGGGATGCATGGATTCTTTTATGTATCTCCCTGTTGTATTCAAATGTATAAATAGATATTTAGCCAAGAAATCAGCCGTTTTTTACACCACAGTATTAGAAATAAGATGTAAATAGCAGGGAGGAAGTCTTGTAAAGTGCCAAGAAAAAAAAAGTAGGATTCAGATCAATATTTGTTGCCCAAAGCATTTTGGACATTTTTCCATATTAAGGGCATTTTCTGCTTTCTGGTTTGAAGCCAGAAAGTCATTGCACTTTATGTGATCCTTCTCTCTTACTTTGGTGATCCCATAAATCCTTGTGGTTGTCCCTCTTCAATTGTTCCTAAAAGATGCCTTCACCAATTGCTACCTGCCAGACGGATTGGACATTAGTAGCCTTAATCCTCATTTAGCTGGAGTAAAACTCCCACACGCATCCTTGGGGGTGGGAGGTGGGGACACAAGCTAGCTGAAGGAAACTGCGACCTGTCATGACATCTTTATTTCTCAGGTGAGAAAGGGGACCGTGGTGATCGTGGCTTCCAAGGGAAGTTGGGAAAAGCCGGCGCAGCAGGCAAGAAGGGTGAGATGGGCTTCAAGGGGCAAAAGGGCAACATGGGATCACCTGGAGAGAATTACAAAACCAACTACGCTGCCTTTTCGGTGGGTCGGCGGAAACCCTTGCATAGCAATGACTATTACCAGATACTCGTCTTTGACACTGAGTTTGTGAACCTCTACAGCCACTTCAATATGTTTATGGGCAAGTTCTACTGCTATGTCCCGGGCATATATTTCTTCAGTCTCAATGTGCACACCTGGAACCAGAAGGAGACCTACCTCCACATCATGCACAACACAAAGGAAGCAGCCATCCTATATGCACAGGCTAGCGACCGAAGCATCATGCAGAGCCAGAGCCTCATGATCGAGCTGCAGGACCAGGATGAAATCTGGATACGGCTCTTCAAGGGTGAACGTGACAATGCTGTGTTCAGTGATGAATATGACACCTATGTCACCTTCAGTGGATATCTGGTTAAGCCCAGCTCAGAGCCTTGAATCAGCTAGCAGGTGGGCAGCTTGTTCCTATCAGCTTTGGCTTGTCCCCTTTTATTTGCTGATTTCTAGCACTGCTCGCTGCGGGGAAGCACTCACTTGCACTGGAAGCACCCACAGAACTCGGACCTTGATGAGATATTCTAAACTAGGATCTCTCTTTTGATAAACATGGCTTTTCTTCTACATCAGCCTTACCTAGTGCTCTCCTAACGTGATGGACTAGAACTTCCAAGATGTCCAGTTTGTCTGGTTACAGTTTTCAGTCTAGTTAGGATTGAGGCTTTGGAAAGATGTAATCCAACACATCTTGAGGATCCCAAACTGGAGATTGAATCTTATTAGTTTATCTTGAATTTCACTGATCAAACACTCATATCTTCCCAGATTATAACCGTTCTGACCTAGGTTTCCCAAGAGCATGAAACAAACTCCTTGTCCCGACAAAAAAACCTTTTATTAATTTACTGTGAATTCTGCTCATTCACATCCAGCAAAGTCTTTCAAGGGAGGATTTACAGCCACAGACCTTACCTGGAGTAGAAAGCTGCCAG
The DNA here is from genome assembly GCF_051295495.1 of Thamnophis sirtalis. Taxonomy (NCBI): domain Eukaryota; kingdom Metazoa; phylum Chordata; class Lepidosauria; order Squamata; family Natricidae; genus Thamnophis; species Thamnophis sirtalis. The sequence continues at coordinate 130,844,724 of NW_028261383.1, forward strand.
GCCAATATCTGCAAAACTTGGCAAGGAGTCTCAGAGAGTCACGAACCAATTAAATGAACTAACTGTCTCCTGCAAACTCCACTCCCTTTTCACTCCTCTTTTATCTCCTCTGGGCAGGGCCATTCATTGTTCACCTGTGGCCTTACTCCCAAGTCAGCCCCTGTTCTTTAGCTGTTCCCTTCGTCTGGCAACTCTGTGCATGCACACTAGGAACAAGCTCCAGTTGTTTGTCTGCCTCACTGATGTCTGACTCTGAAGGCAGCTGATAACTGGCATATGGCTCTGGCCCCCTCTCTGCCTCTGACACACAGCCCTCATCAGAGCCTTCCCCAGACTCCAGGACTGGCCCATGTTCCTCCCCAACCTCCTCACTGTCCAAATCTGCTGCCAGCTATGCTGGCTTCTCACGGGCCACAACAATAACTTAATCATTGTCCTGGTAGGCCTGCCTGCCATAACTTGGAGATCTTTCTGTGGTACTAGGATACAGATCCATTATCTCTCTGATTTCTGGTGTATCCATTACCCATCATTGAACTTTATCCTTCCTGGTGGAATCTCCTCCCTCACAGCTATGAAACTGCACTACCTCTAATTCATGTCCATATTGACCTTAATCTCCAGCATTCACTTGTATTAATTTCCAAACCTTCTCCAGAGGACTCAGCTGTGCTCCCTGAGAGAGGTACCACTACCATCATGTTTGTGGTTTTTTGCCCTCAGTTGAACATAGATGATCCCCTCTATATGATTTAAACACCTTTCCCCCATTGACTTCTGTCCTTCAGGCCTTCTTTTTCATTTAATCTTTTAGGTCTTAGAGTTCTCTGCAATGCACCTAAAGCCTTCCTCTGCCCCCTAGCTGGACATTGCGTTAATACCACCTAATAATAAAAAGCTTGTTATTATTCAGTATAACATTAGTTGAAAAAGTTATACCTTTTCTTTCTTTTGGAAGGCCTTGTTAACTGACCTTTTCATTCAGAAGCTCCTGTTTATCTGCATCTGATGGGGATGCCTTAAAAAACATAACACTAAAGCACTGGTTCCACAAACCACTACCTCCTTCCTGTTGCAAGCATATTCTCTCTAGTACAGTTCTTGGGCACTGCCCACTATGGTCATTTTGACTTGGTTTGCAGGGAAGAATTAAGATTGAATTCCTGGCTTCAATCAGAGGCATCTGTCTGTGTAACACCTTTTTAAAGTGCTTGTTGGGTATTACACAGGTGTTTGCTATAAATGGGCTTAACACTCTTAAGAGAATATGTTAGTCCCCTGCTGTACAGAAGGTCAATTTAATTATACGTTTCCTGCTGTGCCAGGTCAATGCAGACCCCATGCATGGTGTGAAGAGGAAGGAATCTTCAGCTGTTTCCCACTTTTCCATGTAATGATCAATGATCATGACAATAGTGATGACAATAATGATGGTGGCGTTGAATCTTCCCCACTTTTGGCGCTGGGGAGGGCTGGGAAATGGAAGCAAACTCCTGTTTTTTCCTTTTATTTGGGAGTCCTGGCACAGGACTTCAAGGTGGTCATGAATGGGTCAGATCCACTTTCAACCCGCAGGTTGAGAAATATGATTGGCTGCTCATATGCCTGGGAAGGCAGCAAGGACTCCACATTCTTAAGTCCATATGCCAAGGATTGGGGCAAGTGACCCAGGACCGCAATGAGTGTGAATGATTCATAGTTGTTGAGAAGAGAGAGTGGCTGGATGGGTATTTACATTCTTAAAGGTCACTCTTTTGCCTCCTCCTTTGCCCATTCTGATTTGCAGAGGATACTTGATGGCATAGAAGCACTGCAGCCCCCTTTCCACGTAGAAGCCACTTTATACCAAGTACATCAGTGGTGGGTTTCCATTTTTTTTACTACCAGTTCGCTCGTGCATGCACTTGCATGCACAGAAGCTTTTGCACATGCGCAGAAGTGTCCAGGCAGGTGGGTGGAGCCTCCGGCCACCACTACTACCGATTCCCCTGATCCAGGCCGAACTGGGAGCAACCCACCTCTGAAGTACATACATACACACACAAGTCAAAAGAGGACTCTTTTCCTGTGGATTTTTAAAATATTTTAACTGCCTTTCAACTTTGCCGTCTTTTTTGTGCAATTCTTGCAGAGTCTTTCAGCCAGCTCTGCTTTCCATCTTCTGCCGCTTGCATTTTTTTTTCTGACAGTGCCACAGTTTCCACACACAGATGTTTCCCATTCCAAAAATATTACCCACTCTTTTTCTTTCTCCATTCTTTTGAAGTCTATCCATTCCCCCATCTGGAGCCCCCAATCTTCTCTTTGAGTGTGACGTTGTAGAGACAAATTATAGGACATTTCTGCTGACTGAAGGATTGGAACAGCACAGTATATCCTGAGATATAACACAGGCTCGACTTTTGTTATGCCTTCATCCAGTCTCCAAATACACCATACAACTCAGCTCTTTGGGGCACCTATTTTGGATGATAGTTTTTAGAAATTGAGAGGGGGAAGACCTGGGAAACAATGAGGGATGCTAATGAGCAGAACTCTAATGGCTGAGATGATGTAGGACAAAGAAAGGCTGAAATGACTAGTTTGAATCCCACTTCAAGGCTACATACCATGTTCTGGTTTGCCGAGTCCTTTGTTTACTATTGTTGCTGAAACAGCTCACTTCTTCTAATGGACACCATGTTTTCTATCAGGAAAAGAAAGTTTTGTGACCATTTAGTGAAGGCTTGAGTCATTCTTAATTTGTGCCAGTGATCATCAGTACAGGTAGTCCTCGATTTACAAGAGTTCATTTAGTGACCGTTCAAGGTTACAACGGCACTGAAAAAAAGTGACTTATGGTAGTTTTTCACACTTACGACCGATGCAGCATCCCCATGGTCACGTGATCAAAATTCAGATTCCTGGCAACCAGTTCATAATTATGGTGGTTGCAATGTCCTGCGGCCAACTTTCGCGACCTTCTGACAAGCAAAGTCAATAGGGAATCCAGATTCACTTAACAACCATGTTACTAACTTAACAATTTCACTGATTCACTTAATGGTGGCAAGAAAAGTCATAAAATGGGGTAAAACTCACCTAACAAATGTTTCATTTAATAACATTAAAATTCGGGTCGTATGTCGAGGACTATCTGTACTGGAACTAGTCACTTTTCAGCTTCCAGAGGAGAGAAATCAGCTTTACAACATACATAAACATAACAACTACGGTGGACATGCATTCTATGGACACTAAAACTATTGTCTTTGTTGTTTCTTTTGATGGATGCTCTCCTATTTCCTTGTTCTATAAACCATAAAATCTCCAGATGAATGCAGGTTTCAGTCTCTCCAGGTAACACATTGTATTGTTTAATGCAGGAAACAATTGCTTGCTATTAGTTGGCCACCAGCAGCTTCAGAAAATGTCTGAAGTCATCTGTTTATACAGGATCTTTTGCCTACCTGGTTGGATTGAATCCATGAATGGTGATTGCTCTCATGGCCCCATTTTTAAGAAAATCATTGCAAATCATAGGCTCCATATGTTTGTACCTGCATACCATGCCATGACCAGGTACATAAAGGTTTTGTATGCTGTATTTCTATTAGCTGACAGCATGGGGGAAATATGAAACAAAAAACGCATCAAACATCTATTATCCAATCACCTCTCATCAAAGCAACTCCTTAGCAGGTCATTATGGCCTCCTTCATGTAGGCAAACATTTTGCTTGCTCTCCTGAAATAATGGTTGTGGAATAGCCTGGTGGGTGTTTTGCCTACCGTATTTTCAGACTATAAGATGTACCAGAGTATAAGACGCACCAAGATTTTGAAGAGGTAAATTAAAAAAAAGGGGGGGTTGCCCTCCCCGGCCCCCGAATCCTCCGCAGGTCCTTGGGGCATGCAGAGAGTTTGAGAGGCCTGCAAAATGCTCCTGGGGGCTGGGGAAAGCAAAAATGCAACACATGGGTGGGTGGGGGGTTGGGAGGTGATAAACGGGCCCATTTTTCACAAAAACAGGGTGTGCAGAGAGTTTGGAGTGCTGCAGAGTGCTCCTGGGGGCTTGGGAGGGCAAAAACAGCCCTGTTTTGTGAAAAATGGGCCAATTTTTTGCTTGTTTTTGCCCTCCACAGCCCTCAGGAGCACTTTGTAGGCCTACCAAACCCTCAATTTTTGCAGAAAACGGGGTGCGCAGGGTGGTATTTTGGGAGGCCAAAAATGTATAAGATGCACCCAGATTTCCACCCTCTTTTGGGGGGGGAAATGTGCGTCTTATACTCCAAAAATATGGTATTTACCAAATAGCTGCCATAGTTGTCATTATCATATTCACACAGCAGTAGAAGACAAGCTGTTGAAGTTCTCTCACTACACTCAGCTTCCCATCTTACTTTCTCTTATCTCAGTTTTCCTTTTATCATTTTTTTTCTAGGCAGCTACATACTTCTACCTCCAATGTTTATTCCCCAAGAATACATGTGAGGCTTATGTGGAGTCAGTGGCATTCCTGTGGTACAAATGATGGTGGAGGCTGGTACTCAGTATCTCAGCTACCCTGTCCCCCTTTTTTCTTTATGATCTAAAAATAAATTAAAATCAGGTGGGGTAGGGATCTCTTGGGCTTCTTCAGTCTTCCAAGTTATATTTTACAGCATGCCAATAAAAACACGAATGCTTTCTTTTGCTTTCCCTAAACCCCTGCCCCCCCCTCACCCCCAGGTATGTTGGACAAGGATCCTTTGTCCCGATCTCTTGGTCCAATGTAAAGGAAAGGCACTCGATTTGGGGAAGTAAAAACATCACACATTTTCAAAAACAAGTAGCTAATTATTTTCAAGTATATGTTTAAAGGAGGAAGATAGTTATTAGCAAAGCACAAAACGCTGGTGGATTAGTAAGGGCTTGAACTGGAAGTGGTTGCAGAGGATATTGTTTTCCCCGAAGGTCTGTATAAACATTGGATCAAAGCAAGGTCTTGGGAGATACATGGAGCTCTGGTAATTTGTTTCCCCATAATATTTGAATGTGTTTCATCTCCTTATAATGCTCCTCTTTCAACTTACTCCACCCAGTAATGAAGGATCCGCTAGAACTGATTGAGAAAACAAATAAAGTTCCCTCTGGGAGCATTGTTTGCATTTCAAGAGATCCGGCCAACTCCAAGTTAGGCTGTCTTTTGGAAAACAGTTAAATCTGAGGGGAGGGGGGAGGAGATAGAAGTTTTCTAATAAACAGGGTCATGTATCTCAAACACTCCAAATCCCATGGTTCATTCCGTATAAGAAACTATAAGGCACAGATGGCTGGTTTGTTGTGAACAAGTGTGTATACGTATATTCTTATGCATAACCTTCTAACTCTCAAGAAATATGTAAAAACTTTGCTTCATATTGGATTTTCATATTTCAGCTTACATCACATCCAGAAATGGTTGCAATATGATATGATAATTCTGCAGTGCACAAAAATGCAGTCATAATAATTCATCTTTTAGAGGTTCATGTCTCATTGTGGGAAGACATCTAATCTAAGGAAACATTTAATAGAAGTGGGAATCTGTGAGTTAGAATGGAACACCAGACAAAATTATGGTTAAGAAGCATACATACTGATATACTATTAGCATTGTTTCAGCTACTTTGTATGTTTAATTTGCTAACACAAGAGGATAAAGTTAATTTTCTAGGCTAATTGTGTAAGATTTCATTCAACAACTAAGATTTTCAGTTTCCCCAAAATGGGACCAAAAAACCAAAACAAAATAATAAAAAAACACAATGTGCAAATGATAGACAGATAAGGGACATGTAAAGTACAATTATTTGCTTTTCTTTTTAACTGTCCAACTTAAAAGAACAATTCTTGTTCAGGTAAATAAATGAATAGGATCAAACAAAATTTTGCATTTAAAATTTTTAAATATAAATACAGCCAATATTGTACTGTACTTTTTTGTACTATGAACTCTGCTTTATAAAAGATACTTTTCAAAGTCTTTGTGAATTTCTCTAAGCAAATTGTTATCTGCAAACTGTTTTTTGAACAGAACTCTTAAACTATATACTCTAATTGTAATTTGAAACAGTGTGCTGCATTTCCTGTTTGCCTGAGCTTATTTGGGTATTTGCAGGTCAATACTCAGTAGGCTGCTCTTTGACATGTTTCAGTATGGTATGTAGGGTAGTTTTAAGAGGGAATAAAAAGTCTTACCCTACGGCAATTGTACAAGTTAGGTTCTTTTGTGGGCTGGGGAAAGCAAGCTATGAATTTGCCTAAAGCACTTTTTGCAGGTACTGCTATATATCTGAGACTTCTCCCACAGAACTGTCTTCATCCTCCTTATAATAATCATGGTTATTTTTGAAGTAAAGATAATATGGCATCTTGGTTCCTGCAGATGGGGAATTGTCAAAGATGAGAGTGGGGGAAGCAATTCTCACTAGTGGAAAGTCTCCATGTCCTCCAGCTCCAAAGAGGCAGTGTGAAGCAATCATTTACAGCATTCCTCTGGAGAAGAAGCTGAGACTCAGAGAGAGAGTTGTGCATGCAGGTATCTCAGGAGTATTAAGAAAGATGTCTGAACCCCAAAGCAATGGAGGTCTCCAGCAGGGAGAGAGTTCAGACTCTGATCCCCCTGAGGCAATTGAAGGCAAATAGAGAAAGGAAGAGAGAGGGAGGGAGAGAGGAAGAGAGAGAGAGAGAAAGAAAAAGAAAAAAAAGAAAGGGAAGTGTTGGCACTGCCGTTTCTTTCCTTCTCCCACATTACTGCTATGTTGTAGATTCATCTGTGGCCTTATCTGCAAGACCAAATTTGTTCTTGGTCTATGGCAAGGGGGGAACCTATGGACACCGAGGCAGCCATGTTCCATTTCTTTGTGCATCTATGACCCTGACAAACATGCAAAGGCAACCTGGGAACGTTCTCAAAGCAGCTATTTTGAGCCTTCTGGAGGAGCAGTTGTCTCAAAGCTTTGGTGAGGCTTGCTCCACTTGTAGTACTCTGTGAAGCCCCTTTTGAAATCTTTGCACAGCGCCAGCGTATTCCTCTGATCACTGAACTGGCCTGGCTGATTCTTTTTACTCTTGTCAACTTTGAAATGCTAAGAACACAATGAGGATGCAGTTATCAGTCAGTTCTCTCTTTCCACCTAACAAGAATGTGTTAAATGTCATTTGGTTAGTACCCCATGCAAACGACTTGTCAGTCCTGAAACAACACAAAAAAGGAGTTAAATCAGGGGTGAAATCCAGCAGGTTCTGGAGAACGCGTAGCGGAAATTTTTAGTAGTTTGGAGAAACGGTAGCAGACATTTTGAATAGTTTGGAGAACCAGCAAATGCCACCTCTGGCTGGCCCCAGAGTGGGGTGGGAATGGAGATTTTGCAGTATCCTTCCCCTGGATTGTGAAGGGAATGGGGATTTTTCAGTATCCTTCCCCTCCACGTCCACCAAGCTACAGCACGCCCACCAAGCCACACCCACAGAACCGGCAGTAAAAAAAAAAATTGAATTTCACCACTGAGTTAAATTGCTAGCTGAGTACCACCATGATTGCCCCAAAATTTGTGATAGTCAGAATTGCTTGTCAGCCTTATAAGGTAGACCAATCATGACCAGATGATTGTTGTAAATGCTACATTTGCAAGTCTAAAAATACACCTCCACACTACCCCATCTCCTTTACCGCCCATGAAACTAGGGAGGGTTTCTTATGAACCTCTTCCCACTCTCACATTCCTGCTGAGGGCTCCCTTGTGTTGGGGTCTGACACCTTGCCTTTTTATCTGACTGTTCTCTTTATTGTAAAGTGGGCCTTTAATAGGCAAGAAGCAGACCAGCATTGATACAACAGCATTTATTGACTGAAACTGGAACTTGGGAAGGACAGGCAATTGCCTGTAGTTTGTACTCTGGGCCCACACAGGGCCCATCATAATACATGAAAACCCCCACCCAAGTATGAATGTTCAAAGTTTCCCTCCAAAACAGTTTCAGTTAACAGTTAGGGTCATCTAAAGGTTAGTTTCACTTTAGCAGGGCTTAACACAACTATATGTATTCAATACATAACACCCTTGGCTGTGTCTCTTTGCCCTGTCTTCCCCGCATATCATTACACGGTCTGAACACCAAGCCATTAATTTCCCCTCTTAAAATCCCAAAGATAATTGTGAAGGCAGCACACCATCGGTTTGGCAACAGGGGCTTTTTCTGATGCTTCTAACCTTGATTGTGGTAAAAGCCAAAATGAGAAGGAAAACACTGGCCCTGCAACTGTAAAGAGTTCTACAAGAAACTAGTTATTTGACCCTTGACAGTCAGGGGCTGCACATGAGACTGCCCCTGGACAACATCTGGAAACTATAATTAGAACAAAATGCAGCTGCTTGGGCATGATGGCTTATCCGAGGGACTGCCTTCTTCCCTATCCATCTAATCCGATCAAACAGGGACAACTCCCTCCAAGTCTTTTCCCTGCAGGATTGTTACATGGGGTGTGGTAAGTGAGCATTTCCTTTCCTTTCCTCCTATTCTTATAAAACTCCCTTCTAGAAGAGTTTCTGTCAGCTTCACCCTTCTCAGCAGTGCCAGGAAAATGCTGAAGACCTGGTCCTTCTTGCACAGAAAGAGGGTGTTTTGTAACTGAAGTTGAGATTCACAGGTGCTTTCATGTTGTGGGTTTTATATTTTCTGATTGGGCTATTTCTATACATCCTTGAGGTTTCTGGGTAGTAGTTTATGTTGCTGCTGTTGGCCAGCCAAAATCTCCAGGAATGTGTGGCATACAAGCATTGTAAGTATGTAAGAAAAGGGAAGGGAAAGAAATTAAATGTTCTAAACCAAATGCTTATTGTTTACATTGCAAAAACTGTAACTTCTTATAAAGAGAGTTCCACAAACTGTTCTCTGTGCTGCAGTGAACAATATAGCCTCATCTCCCATATTACATATCAAACAAAAGGGGGAGAAAAAAAGAAAAGTAAACGGGTACTGAACCAGGGGTGAAATCCAGCAGGTTCTGACAGGTTCTGGAAAACCGGTAGCAGAAATTTTTAGTAGTTTGCAGAACCGGCAAATGCTACCTCTGGCTGGCCAGAGTGGTGTGGGAATGGAGATTTTGCAGTATCCTTCCCCTGCCACGCCCACCAAGCCACAACCACCAAGCCACACCACGCCCATCAAGCCACGCCCATAGAACTGGTAGTAAAAAATATTTTAATTTCACCACTGTATTGAACATATACATAGGTCCTTGTGGAAAGCGAGTGGATGGAGGATGGATTTTTGTCAATTTTATCTCTTTGGCTGCATTGTTTAAATTGTTAAACCGGACTAATTGTTTTAAATTTTATCTCTGTTAAACCAAGCAAGCATTCCTCTTAGAGGACCTGTTAGAACAACTGAAAGTTAGAAGAGAGGATGGGTGAGACAGGAGTTCCCTCCAAAAAGAAAATGGACAGTTCACAAATTTTGCAGGGCTTCACTGTTGCATAAATAAAAATTACTGGATGTGATTTAGACTACACACAGCTGAGCTTTCAGATTCAGCCAACATTGTGGCATCAGCGAAGTCCAGACCTGCTATTGAATCAGTGCCAAGTCTTCCCATGAAGTGGCTAGGTGGGAAACCCAAATGCCATTAAAAATAAAACTCATAATACATTAATAGACAAAACTATATATGGACAGTCGGAAATATGTCCTGTAAAATTCAGCTGGAGTTTAATTAAGATACATGGTGTGACATTACAACTCGTATAGCTGAAATTAGCCAGCTTTCAATAGCACCAATCATTTCATGGATATGGCAATCCAAGTCACCCTTGAGAATAGTCTTTTACTTGCTTGCTAGTTTGCTTGTTCCTTTCCCCATAAAATTTCAATTCTGGAGGGTCAGCCCTTTGATCTTAAAACCAAAGAATTCCTTCCTTTTTTCACTAATGGGATAAGGTAAACAAGAACAATTTTGATGCTTAAAACTGAATTTACAACTTTCAGCTGCAGCTCTATCTGTTGTTACTATCTTTCCACTTCAACATTTGTCTGAACATCATATTGGAGCTAAACACAACTATAAACCTAAGTTTCCATTTCCTTTTTCTTAAAGCATATTTGTTACCATGGCGCTCATGAGGAAAACAACAACAATACAAACACACCACTACCTCTGTGGAGCCAATCAGCGTTTTAGTTGCAAGCTTTCAAGTTTATTAACACTTTTCAGCACATTGTTGTTGGTGACGGAAAAATAAACAAGAGAGGAAAATGTTTCTGGTTGATATTAGAGGTTATTTTCATTTCAACTATATTTTCATGAGCCAGATTTCCAAGCTGAATTCATTACACATTTTGTAACATGTAGAAGAAGAGATTGGACAACCATTTGTCTGAAGTGGTATATGGTTTCCGTCTTGACTGAGGATTAAACTAAAAAACCTCCAAGGTCCCTTCCAACTGTGTTATTCTATTCCAGTGCCTTTACATAAATTGCAATAAAGTATGTTGTTCTTATAACACTCATGGTCCCTGGAAATTATTCTAAAAATTAACAGTGAAGACCTCCACATAATGCAGGTGCTCCCTATCAGGGTCAGGATGGCTGTCATCCTGTTCATTATATCAACAGAAATAAAAACGAGCTATTTATCTGTCCTTATTGCTTCCCCTGTTCCTTTTATAACAGTAGTGATTGCTTATGTGCCATAAATTCAGTGTTGCCTCTTAGTGAATACATAGTTTTTTTCCCATGATGATTTGTCTCTAACCTGGTCCTTCCAGTCTTCCAAAGATGAACTTACACAATTCTAAAATTGAGTCGATCCACCTCACTTGCTAGTTGTCCTCTTCTTCTCTTTCCTTCCACCTTTCAGAGCTTTTTCCAGAAAGCTAGGTTTTTGTGTCTGAAGTAGGATAATTAAGAGTCTGGTCATTTGTGCCTTGAGTGAGAACTCTAGATGGAGTAATAGCAGTGCCAATTCTCATTTCAAGAAGGTGCTAAGTGAAGTTTATTTTGCAGCTCTTTCAGCTTGGCATCAGAGAAACAAGGTTTTTTTCCTTCATGGGTGCTAATTTTTCTTTCAGGCAAGGCAATCTCAGAAGAATGCTTGGCTATACTGCAAATTGCTCCTGGCTTCCTGTTTATCATGTTGCAAATACTTTTTTCTTTGCCAAGAGTGCCAAATATTCCTCAGGGCTTTTATCCAGATGTCTTGCCACACTTTGCCCTCCTATAGTCCAGAAAAGAGAAATTATTTTCCTGAAAGAAGATTCTGCTTCCCAGGCTCCAAATCCAGATATTTGTAAGCAAGAGGGTTTGTATCTAGTTGGGATACTAATGATTCAGAGGTATTTTTCTCTCCTTCCTTGCTGAACATACAGAAAGGAGAGAATAAAAGAAGCATTGGCCAGAGATAGCATTAAGAAAAAGAGTTAACCAAGTGCTTGGGTCTTGTTAGATATGAATGATGACAAGAGCCTTTCTACAGTACTTCAGAATTTCCAAGCACTTAAGAACCTGAGATGTAGGTCACCATTATTCACATTTTAATGAAGGGAACAGCAGCTGAAAGAGCATGTCTGATTCAAAGCCACAAATAGTCTGGGGGACAGATGAGATTGTACTTGTGTGTCCTCTTGACACCAGCCCATTTGTAAGTACAAAAGATCAGTTCACAATACAGCTGTGGAACATTACCCAAAATCATCAGCAAAGCCTTCCCAGGACATCTTGTCATGAGTGAAACGGGGCATGTAAAATACAGACTAGGATTTTATACACTTTAAGAAGTGGAACAGCTTGATACATTTATTTTATCTGCAGCAATGGAAGAGTAATTGCTGTGAGAAATGAGAAATTATTGGAAGTTTGAAATCTGAGGGTTACCCAAACTTTGGAGCTATTGAGTCCTTTATTCCATTGGATTGAGGTGAAAGAAGAAAAAAACCCCCAAAACAATGTACTTTATAATGAGAGAAGCAGGCAGGAGCTGCTTAAGACTAAAAATATGGTCCTAACTAAGAATATGTAGAATGTATTGTCAACAAACCGGCTTTCTTTTCTTTCGGTCCTCCAGGTGTGTTGAATTACAGTTCCAGATTGTGGCCTGGCATTTCTGTAGATTTCCAAGTTCAGAAGGCAAATGTAAATGATGTGGCAAAAATAATGTGGAAGCGATTAAGGTCCTACTCCTCTATGAACTAATCTCCAAGTCCAGCATTAACTTGGTTGTAGCGATTACATGCAGAGAACCTCAGCACTTGAAGGATCAGATGATGGAATGTACGTACCGATGAGGCCCTGTGGATCAGAGGAAGGGTCACATGTGGAGATAGGACCCAGGTGTGGATGGAATGGACATGAGAGTGAGGAATATGAATTCTGATCAAACATTTTCTCTTGTCTTCATTTCTTTGCCTTGACAATTAAGAGCTTTGCTCCTTTCCTGTCTCTCTCACTGAGGAAGGAGAGGGGGGGTGTCAGGGGGGAGGGTTGCCTTAGAAAAAAACTGTTTGTTCTTTTATTCTGCTCTGCAATCTGAAGGAGGAGGGGGCTGCACATTAACAGCGAGACAGAAGTTAGCACTTTAAAACCACTAGCCAGGATATTAGGAACAAGAATAGCTCACTTATAAGAAAAACTCAAAAATCCACATAATTAGCACACTTTGCAAGATACCCATGACCTGGGGTGAAAAACAGGTTACATGACATTTAGCTATTTAACATAACAAGGGTAAAGGTTTAGAGGGGGCTGAAATCCACATAACTAATCAATATTATCTGTTATGCATGCATTATTAGGAGAAGGGCAAAGGGTTGAATGCGACCATCCCTTGGCTTTAAAAAAACTGCTGTAAGATTATAATCTTGGTCCTTGGTTAGCTTTTCAAACCGGGGTTCTTATATCTTAGTACCAAAATAAAAATATAATTCTGCATCACACCTTTTGTCTGGTGGCTTCAACACCAAGCAAGAGCCCAGTTTTGGGGACAACATGCTATATAAGTGCTTTCCTTGTGCGCCACCACTTTCTTCTATCTGAGACAGCCTCCAAAGCCCTAATACTTGGAAAAACTGCAATTTACATGCCAACTTCAATCCATGGAATCCATGGAGCTCTGCCATGGGCCAAGGAAGTACACTTGTTTTTGTTCTTAAAGCATGTTGAGTTAAAGCTTGAGAGACCGCCTACTGCCGATCACCTCCACACGACCCATTAGATCTCATCGTTTAGGCCTCCTCCGAGTTCCATCCGCTGGCCAATGCCGACTGGCCACCACGCGGAGGAGAGCCTTCTCGGTGGTAGCCCCGACCCAATGGAACGATCTCCCCGTGGAGATTCGTACCCTCACCACCCTCCAGACCTTCCGCACAGCCCTTAGAATCTGGCTATCCCGTCAGGCCTGGGGCTAAAGATTGTAACCCGCCCGAATGGTATGAATGTTGCGTTTTAATCATGTACTGTCTTATATGTAAAAGTCTGTTCCCCCCCCCTTCCTTTGGATTGTGAGCCGCCCTGAGTCCCCCCAGGGAAAAGGGCGGCATACAAATAAACAATAAAAAAAAAGCAAGGACAAAGATCAGTCAGCTCTCTCTGCCTCCCCCATATCCACTTAAATAGAATAGAATAGAATTCTTTATTGGCCAAGTGTGATTGGACACACAAGAAATTTGTCTTTGGTGCATATGCTCTCAGGGCACATAAAAAGACAAGATACATTCATCAAGAATCATAAGGTACAGCACTTAATGATAGTCATAGGGTACAAATAAGCAATCAGGAAACAATCAATATCAGTATAAAGAAGGGGCTCATGAAGAGAGCAGGTGCAATGGCAGCAGTCAAAGCGCCTCCCTCCCACCTAGTTGTAAGTGACAGAAGCAAAAGGGGGATGGGGAAGAGATGAAAGAAGAAGGGACAAAGGTATAATAAGGGCAGAAGGCCCTCCACCTTTTAAGGCTCGTTGCAATCTACTGCAGAAGAGATTGAGGGGTGGGAACTACATCAGTGCTGTGATGACCTTCAGAAGCAATTATTCACAAAGCTTCTTTTCCCTAGCAGCTGGGAAGAGCCCTGGCAGCCATGAAGGAGCTCTGTTCCTAAATCATAGAAGGCTCTATTTTAGCTACTGCGTTTTCTGTCTAGATGCTGAAGCTGCCAGGAGACCTTTCCCACACAGGATCTGCCAGACCTAGAGGGGCACATTGCAACGATTAGGGAAGTGAGTCTCTCCTCCACATTCATTAATGCCAGCTGCCTCTAGTTTCACTCTTCATTTAATAGTTTGTGTATTTAAGCCTTATTTATTATCTATGGCTATTATTGGCTCTATGCAAACTCTGTTTTTCTGTGCCTTACACAAATTGACACCTCTTTGGAACTGAGTTGCTTCTGTATTAGCAGCTGATATATCATGTTGGGATTCGTTCTAAACCCTATATTGTTCTGTAACTTTTTCCATTGGAAGTTCTTTTCAGAGGGTTGTATGGAACAGCTCTATCTATCTATCATCTCTTTTGCTGTTTTCTTACTTGTGACAAGTTTATAAAAAGGAATTTTCCATTTGCTGTTTTCCTTTTTAAATAAAGCTTGATTTTATTGATCTCTTGTGGAATTGGTCTAAGTCCTGACATATGAGGAAGGGAATGAGGGGCTGATTTATACTTTCCCTAGTTACAAGTATCCTTGCTACAAGCTGCCAATTTATTTCCCTTTTATCTTCTTTTTTCTTACTAGCTATGAGAATCCTATCTCTCACACACAATGGGGCTAGTGGGGAATACGATAAAGGTATCTTTCTGGAAGACAGGCAGCAGCAGCTGAAGTAACTACAGAATGGCACAACAAAGCAGGAGATGGAACCACAATTTGTAGATCTGAGGGGCTTCTGGAAGAGGAAAGGTAAAATCCTCCAACTGTTCACCCTACCAATTTAGCCCTATTGCACCCTGATCCATCTAGAACAGTGTTTTTCAACCTTTTTTGTGCAAAGGCACACTTTTTTCATGAAAAAAATCACGAGGCACACCACCATTAGAAAATGTTAAATTTTTTTAACTCTGTGCCTATATTGACTATATATAAAGTAATTCTCCCACGGCACACCTTACACTATGTCACGGCACACTAGTGTGCCACGGCACAGTGGTTGAAAAACACTGATCTAGAAGGAGAGGGAAAATTCAGTTACCGAACAGGATAGGTACATGGTACGTGGAGGACACTTTCACTTAAAAGAATCAATAGCACTTGTAATGATCATCAGGAGACAAAAACTTCATGTTGAGGCAATAATTTTATTAGAACAGCTGAACAAAATAGTTGCAAGTTTTTGTGCTTCCCCAAAAATTATTGATGAGGCAAGGAAGTTTCAAAAACCTGAGGATAATTAGTGAAAATCCAGGCAAAGAATTTTTCTTGTATTGTGATAGGTCAGTGAGGATGAATCTTTCCGGTACCAAGTGCCAAAATGGTTAGTGTGTGGGCATGCACGTGCATGCTGGAAACCGAAAGAGCAGCCGCCCAGAGCACATGTATGACCCAGGCAGCTGCTCTTCTGGTTTCTGGTACATGCATGCGCACCAGCCACCTGGTCTTCCGGTTTCTGGCACACATGCGTGCACGAAGACCAACTGGCCGGTATGCATGTGTGCACCAGAAACTGGAAGAGCAGCCACCCGGTGAGTATACATGTGCTGGGAAGATGATGTTCTGGTTTCTGGTGCACGCATGTGCACCAGCCAGCTATCTTCATGTGCACATATGTGCCAGAAACCAGACGATCAGGTGGCCAGTGCACATGTGTGTGCCGGAAACCAGAAGATCATCTTTCCAGAACACGCATGCGCACCAGGCAGCTGCTCTTCTGGCACTCCCACATATATGAAGACCAGCTGGCTGGTGCGCTGGAATCCGGAAGAGTAATGGACGACAGCTCATGTGCCCGGAGAGATGGCTCTGTGTGCCACTTCGGGCACATGTGCCATAGGTTTGCCATCAAAGTGATAGGTGTTCAAACCATGTGTCTGCCAGATAATATTTCTAGAGGGAGGGACTGAAAGTCTCCTAGGATCCAAAATGGTTCTTGTCAGAGACTTGGAATGACTCTTCCAAAACCTTTAGGGAAGAGGCAGCAAGCAAATAATTGTTCCCCATTTTGTTACTTAGCATAAATCGGTATTAGACTGGATTATAGAAAATAATCTAAAATTATTTCTGAAAAGAACAATTAGCCACTTTGCAGGGCTAATTCTGTAAGGAAGGCAGGAAGGAAACATTCTGGTGTTGTTTCTAGTCTAATCTTTACTGCCCTTCTTACAGAAACTGCCTCTCTGGTTAACCCTTATTACATTGTAACAGCTGAGGCGAAGCGCCCATTGACATAGCAATAGCAGTTAGACTTATATACCGCTTCATAGGGCTTTCAGCCCTCTCTAAGCTGTTTACAGAGTCAGCATATTGCCCCCAACAACAATCCGGGTCCTCATTTTACCCACCTCGGAAGGATGGAAGGCTGAGTCAACCCTGAGCCGGTGAGATTTGAACAGCCGAACTGCAGGACTGCAGTCAGCTGAAGTAGCCTGTAGTGCTGCATTTAACTACTGCGCCACCTCAGCTCAGTTCAGGAGCCAAGGTGGCGCAGTGGTTAAATGCAGCACTGCAGGCTACTGCTAGATCAGCAGGTCAGCGGTTCAAATCTCACCGGCTCAGGGTTGACTCAGCCTTCCATCCTTCCGAGGTGGGTAAAATGAGGACCCAGATTGTTGGGGGCAATATGCTGACTCTCTGTAAACCGCTTAGAGAGGCCTGAAAGGCCTATGAAGCGGTATATAAGTCCACTGCTATTGCTATTGCTATAGTTCTATGAGTGACATAGAGTTGGCCACGCCCACCCAGTCACATGACCACCGAGCCACACCTACCCAGCTGGTCATTAGGGCAGAGAACCAGTTGTTGAATTATTTGAATCCCACCACTGATTTACATAGTGGCTCTCTGGAGTGCTAGGTTGAAGAAGGTCAGGGGTCTCTTAGGTATCAATATTTTGGAGGGTATGGCTTATGTAATGTTGTCTTGAAATGGTATCAAACTATGCTTTATGACAGGAGATGCAGTTATACCACCACAGATGAGCGTCAAAGGTATTATCTGGAGAAGGTTAAATTAGAAAGAGAATAAGCATGTTTGGATGAAAGGGTAATGCACATATCCAAATTTAGGGTCCTTTGTAGAATAAGATGGGCTGGAAATTGCAAGGGGAAATCACGATGAATAAATTGCCTCATGAAGAACCAAGTTATTGGTGTTATTCCACCAAGTAGAATAACAGTTTCTAGATCAACAGAATAATAGTTGTCTTCAGAGGAGAGAGAGAAGGCTTGTGAAATGACAGCTCCCAGTTTCAAATAAATCATCTAGAGCAGGGGTGTCCAAACTTGGGAACTTTTAAGACTTGTGGACTTCAACTCCCAGAATTCCCCCCCCCCCAGCCATGCTTAAATCTTAACGTTCCCAAGTTTGGACACCCCTGCTCTAGAGAGAAGTGGTTTGAATATACACATCCACAGGGGAGAAGCAATGCAATGACGATATGCAGATTAGAGAGATTGTTCCCAGAGTAAACTGAGAATGAAATTAACAATACCCAAAGCTATTAAAATTCCAAATGAAATAACCTTGTTAGGAATGAGATAGCAGTGGAATGACAACTACGTCACAGGATTTCTGAGCAACCATCCTCCTCACCCAACACATTACTTCTGCATACCAATGGCCATAGCAGCCCTTCCACTTCTCCAACCAAGCACCCTTCAGATGCTGCCACGAAATCTGGGATTTTGTAAGCCTGGTAAGTCTAGCGCATACTGTACTTGCTGATTGCAGGAAGCCTTTCTCTACAGATGTTTTATTTTATTTTTTTATTTATTTTATTGCAAATTTATATGCCGCCCTTTTCCCTGAGGGGACTCAGGGCGGCTTACAGCAATAAAGGGAAGGGGGTGCAAGACAAAACTTAAAAAGAAAAAAAAAATCGTGATTAAAGGAAATTGGTCATAAAAACACAACATTCACTCAACATTCGGGCGGGGTGAGAGTAATCCTATCCCCAGGCCTGACGGGATAGCCAGTTCTTGAGGGCTGTGCGGAAGGCCTGGACTGTGGTGAGGGTACGGATCTCCACGGGGAGGTTGTTCCATAATGTCGGAGCTGCAACTGAGAAGGCTCTCCTCCGCGTGCATTGGGCATATTGGAGAATACTGTGGGCAGTGGGCCTCTCTTTTTCTGTTTGTTATTTCACACTTGGTTTTCTGATTGTTTGCTCTGATTGTTTCAATTTGTTTTATGTGAGTATTATGTACAGTACTCCAGTTCTGATAGTTCACTTTAGCAGATATTTTACAACACAACTACAGTTAGTTCTTAACTTATGGCTGGTTATTTAGCGACTATTTGAAAGTTAAGACAAACCTCCCCAGAGTTACTGGCAACTCAGGTTCAAAGTTCTGATGGCCAGGTAATTGCATTTTGAGCACTTGGCAATTTGCTTGCATTTATGGCAGTTTGCATCATCTTGCAGTCACATGTACATGATTTATGACATTTTTTCCCCCTGGAAACCACATTTACTTCCAGTTTCTAGCAAAAAATGCCCATGGTTACAATGGGCTCGCTTAGTGGCCATGTTCATGTAACCACAAAAAGAATCATAAAATCAGGTCACGGCCATCTACTTAACAATCAGCATGACTTATGACAGTAATTTTGGACTCAACTGGGGTCATAAGTCAAGTAAAGAAAAATAAAACAAAAAAGATATGTTTGGAAGGAATGTAAGATTAATTAAAAGTAAGATAAGATTAGTGCTGCATATGAAATTATTTTGTATCAATTTAGATTTAGAACCCCAGTTTTACACATTTTCCTGTATCCAAGTGGGTTTTAATGGAATATCTTCTAAATAAGGTGGGAATTATCCCTTCCAACTCTTATTATTCGATGTTCACAAGACCGGTAAGCGAGAGCGCCTCTGAGGATAGGCAGAGCGCGTCCTCTTTTGTCTTAATTGCCTCTCTTCATAGTTAATTCGGGAGGGATTTTTGAATGGGAAGGCGTGGTTTCTTTTCCTCCGAGAGTGGCCGGCGTCTTCCTCTTGCCAGGAAAAAAGAGGTCGGTCGTAGCCGACTATAAAAGCGCGCTCGCTCCGGATGACAGCCGCCGTGGGTTTTGCCCGCTCGCTCCGCTTAAACGGACTGCCTGGAGACGTCGAGCAGTTGCGAGGATTGGCTGGGGGAATCGGAGGTGGCTCCATGTGACCGGGAGGAGGAAGCCGCAAGAGAGAGAAGAGAGAGAGAGAGGCCGCAATGGAAGGCCGTGAGCTGGACGGGAGGCAGAGAGGGGCCAAGCGCGCCCAGGAAGAAAACGGCCGCGGGCTGGAAGAGGAGCAGACTTCCGCCAAGGGGCGCTTCAAGCCTGGGCTAAGGTAAGGAAGGAACGGGAGCCGGGCGGGAGTGCGATGGGGGTTTGTAACGGGGCGAGTGCCGATGGAAAGCCTGCCGCCCGGGTGATGGTTGCGCTCTGAGTTGGCGAGAGGAGCCTTCTGCACACGCTCAGAGGCTATGCCGGCTGCTTCCTCAAGGTTCTGCCACAGTAGTGAGAAATGGTAACATGGTGCTGCTCAAGCCATCCTTGGACCGGGAGGATTTTTAGTGGACTTGAGTGGCACGCTTCCCTCGTGGCATCCCCCCCCCCCCCCCAAGTAAGCGATTGGCTAATTGGAAACTCTCTTTTTAACCCTTCCAGATTTGGGCTGGAAAAAAAGGGGTTCTCTGAGCTGCAGTCCTGAAAGCAAGCCTGGGTGCTTCCTAGAATCTTCAGGGATGGGTTAGAAGTTTCTCTCAACTCTGCATCTCTTGGCTGATGTTATTTCCCATGTCTGGAAGCAGAGTCCTGTCACTTGGGAACCCTGAATTTCCAAGTTACGTTTTGACAGGAGCTGTAGAAAAAATAATCATAAAGATGCAAAATAATGGAAGAGAATAATTTGGCACAAAGTGAAAACGAAACTATGATGTAAAAAGGACTATGTAAATGAGAGGATGCAAAAGAAAAGACCTGGACAACTCTTTATTCCTATGATATGTATAATTTGTTTTAAAAAATGAAAAAAAACATTGAATGGAAGTTTTGACAGGAGCTGTGAATGGGCAGGTCTCTTTGGCATAACTCTCCTTCCCTTCACTGGGTGATCTCTTGATGTCCCGCAGCCAGCTCCCTCATTCTCCCAGCTAGGCTGAAGGCCTTGCTAACAAAAGCACCTTTGCATGACTGAGGATGGAGAATATGCCTGAACCTGCTTTGCATGAACCGCGGATTTCCTATAAAGTCTTGCCCTGCTCTTCGCATCCTATGGTTTCTAGAAAAGCCAGATCTAATCTGGTTCAAAGGGATTTCATCAGAATCCTTTTCAGAATTTGAGGCAATATTAAGGGGCACCTTGATATTGTAATAAGGGCAGCCTTACCCCGTTGCTGAGAGGATTGGATGGCGCTTCCCCCTCACACATCTATGGGGGCTTAACCAGTAAATCTACGTACTACTACATGTAAATTGAGGATTACAGGTAGTCCTCAATTTACAACTGTTTGTTTAGCAACCATTTGAAGTACTGAGGAAGTGACTCATGGCCAATGCTCACACTTAACAACCATCATAGTATCTCCACGGTCACATGATCAAAATTTGAATACGTATTTATAACCGTTACTGCATCCCAGATTCATGTGATTGCCATTTGTGACCTTCCCAGTCAGCTTCTGACAAGCAAAATCAATGGAGGAAATTGGATTCTCTTAACAACCGCACAATTTATTTAACAACCGCAGTGATTCACTTAACACCACGGCAAAAAGGGTAATAAAATCAGGCACAACTCGCTGCATTGCTTAGCAACAGAAATTCTGGTTCCAATTGTCATAAGTCAAGGACTATCTGTATCTCCATTATTTATACAGATGAAAGAGAGATCCACAGGAAATCCAGTAGAACATCCTTGCAGGAAACTGTGCAGAGATTATAATCTTAGCGTTCCCAACATTGGAAACAGGTGGAATTGCATTCCAAGGACAGTGGAAATGCAGAAACCTGGGATGATGAAGTAGGATTTGCCTACCACAAAATTAAAGCACTTTGAGTCAGCCGAAACTAACATTGACCTGAAATCATCTGTTCTCACTCTTGATTCTTATCCTGACTCTGCCATGGCATCCACAGAGTGATTGGTTTAATTCTGTGGCCCTCCTTTTTTGGCACATTACCAGCTGCAAAGCAAAATATCTACCAATCATGGCATCAGGGGCATCCACAGGGAAAAGTTAAAAAGAAAAAGAAATTCAGTCTTGTGTCAGAACTGCACAATTGAAGCCCTTTCTGCCTTGATGTTTTAACATCCCAACCTCATTAACCTGGGAGGCACCACAGCCCAAAGGGGAGAAGACTGGTCTTAGAATCTGTCATCTCTGGGTAACTCCTCTTAATAATACAACACAAGTTTAGTAAATGTATCTATTTTATAATTATGTTCATTTATATTTTATGTACAGTTTAATGCAAGGTCCTTGGTGCTCTCCAAACTTGGTGATTTTCTTACAGACATTACCCAAACTAGGAAACTTTATTGGCACTGAAATGTCTGCAAGAAAACAACCAAGCTCAGGGAGCACCAACGACCCCTCATTTCAATACTGAGCTACGAGTATTCTTTATCAGTACATGATTTAATATTTATATATAATGTAATGTTCAGATTAATATTTGCTTATATTATTATTTATTTAATTAACTGTTATAACAAGTTTAATAAAGAAAGGAAGAACCAAATAAGGCATGGAATAGTTTCATGGGAGTGATTACTTTTCTTTAGAATTTATCTCCTTCCCATCATTTTGTTGTTACGCTGTTTCAGCCTAACACCAAAACAGAAAAGACCACACAGCTGCAGTGTAAGTGTTGCTGTGCCAATCTAGTTGAGTGGTAATGAGTGGTACTCTTTCTTTCCACCTGTTATTTACATCAACAAAGCTAAATAAATTCTCTATCCAGTTGCTCTTGAAAAGGTGACCACAAAGCTACCACACCCTTGTGGCTTTCCTGGCAAAAATATTCTAATTACTTTTGCTGATGCTACTTTGTAGTTTGCTTGATGAGTTTATACAGCGAGCATCACAAATCTGATCACAATTCAGCTTGCTGATATTTTTTAAAGTGGCATAAGTCTTCAGGTTGGAGTTGAATCCTGCTGATCTTGTAGACAGGTCTGTGATGTTTTTCTTTACTCCTGTGGACAAGAATGAGTGTGCCATGGCTATGTGCAAGCAGGGACATGATCCTGATTAGAGATTGGAGGTGTGAATAAGGCCCTAAATTCATTGGCAAAATCTTTGCCCACATCAGTGTCACATTGCTATAAAACTGAACTCAGTTTATATGTAATTGGTCTCTCTTCTAGGCCAAACTCTATTGCTGTCTCTTCAGAATCCAAATGTAGAGCAATCTGCAGAAAACGTGTTCCAATGCATTTAAACTCTTCAGAATCCTTCAGATAAATCCTTCATTGGGCAGACACACAGTCTTTTTATAGCATTTTATTGGAAATATTATGTTCATCAAATTATCTACCAAGAAAGTTGCCTATTTTGATGCCATGTCAGTGACAGTCAAATATGTATTTGTTTGTTCATGCAGGCTATCTCTATGTCGCTATATTGAAAGAAATAGTTCTTTTAAACTAGTGAGGGGTTTTGTGCATGTTTTTCTGTTTAATGATTCTGTACTAATTTTGTTTCTATCCAGACACACATTATTGAATGTGTCTGGATTCAATGTGTGGAATGTAGAGAAATAAATAAATATGGCCATCCGTGTAATAAAGATGTCTTCCACAGTATGAAGAAAATTTGTGGGTGAAGATGGGAACTTTTAGCAAGGCAAATTGCTCTTTTGGGATGTATTAATGGGAACAAAACATCCAATTCTCAAGAAGTAACTTCTACTCTGTCTTAATCAGGCGCCATTTGAAATATTGTGTCTAGTTTTAGGTACCACAATCCAAAAAAGGCATAGAGGAATTGGACCAAGTTTAGAGGAGGATTGCTAAATTAGTGAGGAAACTGGAAATCAAGTCCTTTGAAGCCTGCTTGAAAGAAGTTAGTTCACAGAAGGTAAGACAAAGAGCATCATGGCAAGCCTTCAGATAATCAAACATTGTCATGGAAAGGAGGAAGATGGCCTGTTTGCTGTTGGCCTAGAGGTCAGGACCAGAATCAGTGTGTTGAAACTTAATAGAAGTAGATTCAGATTAGGTATTAAGAAGAATTTCCTGTTGTTAAGAGTGTCAACCAATGGAACAGACTGCCAGTGGTATGATGTTCTTCTAAAGAACATCTAAACTTCTAAATGAAGTCTTCAAACAGATGGATGGATAGGTGTCTGTTTAAAGAAGGGAGCTGGAATAGATGATGTCTGAGGTTATATCCAGTTCTATATTTCTATGATCCTTCTGATTCTTTTTTCTTTCTTTTCAGTTTGCAGCAGGATATGGAGAGTCAGAGATCTTCCGTTCGCCATAGAGTGGTCAATTTTGCTCCTGATCCACTCCCTGGTATGATTTGCTGTTGGGTGGCTTACACTTTCACCCCCAGGGAACCAGAATACTTCTCTGCTTGAAACCGTAACCTCTGAACGTCTCTTTCCAGCCAGGCAATATGACAGGCACACCACTGAACCAATCAGCTTCTACCTCTCTGGATTGGAAGAGCTGCTTGCTTGGAAACCCACCAAGGATGATGCTTTCAATGTGTCTACTGAACCGTTGGCTAAACGCCAGCCCCCTCTTGAGAGCCACCGGCCCCGAACCCTGGTCTGCCATGACATGAAGGGAGGCTATCTTGAAGACAGGTGGAGAATGAAGCAGGCTTTGTAACTGATTCTCTACTAAAGTTGCTGGGACCATTCCATACCTCCTGGCTCTCCTGGATAGGATTTCATTTGCTCACCTGTCAGGGATTCCTGGTTAGTTGGAGTGGCCAGATGCAGCATTCAAACCAAGACTTATGAAAGCTTTTCATATAATCTTAGTAATATTATAGTCTTATAATTGAGATGGTGGTCCAGCAGAATATTATTACTTTCATTTTGAAAATGGAATGTGCAGGAGGAATGTTCAGGTGGAGGTTTGGGAAAAAAGCTTCCCAGAAGGTATTTTAAAAGCCAAGCTATGTGTGACATCAGTGGTGATGTCAGTTAATGTTCCCCAACCTGACATCTTTCTATGCACATCCTTGATTTTAATTCCAAGAATGTTCAGCAATATTATGTTGGCCTAGGAATTCCAGGTGCTGAAGTCCATACCTCTGCAAGGCTGGCTGGGGAAAATAGTAGGTTTTGTATGTAAAAAAATATAGGTGAAAACTGCCTCCACAGGCCTGTAACTTTGCAGAGGTGTTGGTGGGGGTTCTCTAGTTGAGTGATCTATGGTGAAAAGTACAGTGAGGTGCTAAAATGATCCAAGAGTTTTGTCCTTCCCCCTCTCCCCCCCTCCCAGTCTGCTTTCTAGCATCTGTGCTCTGCTCAAGGGATTTGGTCCCCAAGCAGTTTCATTAGCTGTATTATGTGTCATTCAAAACAATATCCTGTTTTATTGGCTTCCGGTACTCCTTGAAATTGGCTTTGCAATGCTTGCACTAAAAGGGAACAGGGAATTAAATTTGGCTTCTGCAATTATCAGGGGAAATCCAGTTGTTAATATAAAACCTCCTAAGGGAGCATGGTAGCTAGGGGCCTTTTGCTTCAGGTGGAGTGAAATAAATGACAAACAGCTTTGGCTGGTTTGAGTAGTCTGAACAGACTGATAAAGTACTCAGAGTGACTTTGGCCTGTGGGGTGGAAAGTGAATGTATTGCACCCCTTTCGACTTTTGCTAATTTTTTCTCTTTGTCTCCTCACCCCCCCCCCATGGTGCCTCTACAGGTTCATCCAGGGTGCAAAGGTGCATGACCCCTACGTCTTTTACCACTGGTGCTACATTGACATTTTTATCTACTTCAGTCATCACTTGGTCACCATCCCCCCAGTGGTGTGGACCAACGCTGCTCACCGCAACGGCGTCCTCATGCTAGGTAGGTTTAAGGAGATGGTGAGTGGCCGGAGCAGAGCCCTTCTCTGAAAAGTGACATATTTAGTGCATGCAGTAAAGATGGAAATGCTCATGTACTGTAATCCTTCCCTGTCCTTCCTTCTGAGATGGAGGCCTCCATTTCTGGAGCAATGGAATCACTCTCCTTCCCATTAATTGGGTCCTTGGCATTGTGTTGTTGGCTGTTGCTGGATAGGTGTATTCCTATTACTCTTTCCTCTTTCTGCAAGTTCCTGCAAAACATAGGAATTGTCATTGGCCCTGATCAAAGTCCTGGGTTAGGGCTGGGTAGTCCTGAATTCAAGCTCATCTTCAGCCACAGAACCTCACAGGGTGACTCGAGCTGTTATTCTCAACTCAATCTGAGAGTTATTGGGATAAGATGAGAGGAGATAATCCACCTTCAACCCCCAGGGAAAAAGCTCCCATTTTGTATCTATGATTACCATATTTTTCACTCCTTAAGATGCACTCCTCCCCCCACAGAAAGTCTGGTGCCGGTCCTTTGGTGAATAGCATCCAGGCCGTGGCAGTGGGGTCCTTTTGCAGTGCTGAACCTGCCTCTTCTGTTTTTATCATTGCCTGCTTCTTCTGTCTCTTTCTGCAGTGCAGGAGTCAATAGGTAGAGCTGGCGCATGAGAGGACACCTATCAGTAATCCTCTCAGGCTCCGCCTGATATTTTTTTGTCTTGTTGTCCTCCTCTAAACCTAGATGCGTCTTATGGCCCAGTGCGTCTTATGGAGCGAAAAATACGGTATTTATGCAATTTAAGAAAATAATAAAAGCAAATTGGATTACTCCCCATAGGGAATAGTTTACAAAACCAGGAATTGTGGTATGGCTCCTTAATGCCTATGATAGCAACCTTCTTTTTTGGCTTTCCTTAATGGTAGAGACTATTTCTGACTTTTCCGACATCTAGCTTGGTGTCATTTTTATGTTCTGTGGATTTTTCGAAAGGATTTAGTTGGCCTCTGGTGGCAAGCGAAATACTGGATCTGGTCACTTCTATGCAGCAGAGCTCTCTTATTTTCTTCTTTAACATCTGTTTGGTTGATATTCCTTCGTTAGGATCAGTGCTGGCCTCCTACTGGCCTGGTCGGAGAAAGTTTGAAGCAGACTGAAGCCAGGAGAGTCAGTGTCTTCTATGTTGCCTCTTTTGCTTGCAGGAACGTTCATCACAGAGTGGATGGAGGGGGAGAAGACGTGTGAATCATTTCTGGCAGGCGAGGAGGAAGCATATCTTGCGGTGGCTAAGCAGCTGGCTGCAATCGCAGAGTTTTATCATTTTGATGGCTGGTTGATCAACATTGAAAACACTTTGAGTGTAAGTCAGAGTTGCTTCCTGCTTGTCCTCTCCCTGTACACCTGGATCTATGCTAGCCTAAGCCAGGATGGAGCCTCACAGCTGTTCCTGAAACTTGCAGGATCTGCACTCCTATTAGCATAATGTGTACATTAAACAACCATGGGTATGTTCTATAATAGATTCTCTCTTGTCAGTTCCAGCCTTGATTCTTTAAAGATCCTGGTGTCTGCAGGAGATAAAGGGGAGCAACAAATTCATCCTCCAGCTTGTAAAAAACTAAAAGTAACAGCAATCAAAAGAGCTTGTGGGCGGCTTTTGCGACCTGTTAAGTCTTTTTACAGTTTTAACTGCTATATATCAACTTGCAGGTTTATATATTTTACGTTATTTGTATTCTGCCCATTTTCAGAAACTCTGACTCACATCAAATTAAAAATAACATAAAATACCCATTGTTAAGAGAAAGATATAAAAATCAGCATCCCCAACTGGGAACTGATGCCTCAGGCCTCAAATGTTCCTAGGAAAATTGAGTTTCCAAAGGTATACGGGCCATCTGGAGTTTGGGAGACAGTGGGTTGCAACGGATTGGGACTTCCATGAAAAAGTCCACCTCCAGATTCTTCTTACCCTAATTCCTGTGAAGCACCTCTTTTTCAAGCAGGATGTTTGTTTAACTTGCTCTTTATGAGTTTCAGAACTAGCTATGGCATGCTTTCCTATTTATTTATTACTAGCTGATAACCTGGTGTTGCCTGGGTATTTATTTATAGGGGGGAAATGTCCGGACCAAACGTAATTTCTAATGTTGGATTTTCCCTCATTACCAGAGGGAGCCCCCTTGTGGAGTATTGTGAAGCCATTACCATGGCAACTCCACTGTACTGTATAGTAGAGGCCATCTTAAGGCACAACAGGCTGTATCTGAACAGAACACCCATCCCGAGGGGTGTTAGAGGTGTCTTACCCCCACAATATTTTTTTTCCAGAGAATAATTCACATGTGTTCCAAGTTTGGTTGAAATTGCTTCAGGCATTCCAGAGTTAGGCTGGAAAACACACACACACACACACACACACAGCGCCATTTATAGATAGATGATAGATAGATAGATAGATAGATAGATAGATAGATAGATAGATAGATAGATAGATAGATGATAGATAGATAGATAGATAGATAGATAGATAGATAGATAGATAGATAGATAGATAGATAGATAGATAGATTCAATTTAAAGGCTGCCCAACCCCCAAATTGTAACTCTGGCGGTAGCATAGGATTACAGCCAATACCACATTCTGTAAAAAAAAAGGAAAAAAAAGACCTGATGCAGTTGAGGCCAGTTCACAATCATTCAGCTCAAAACCGTTTCAAATGGGCTTCTCCACTGCCTTGACCCAGTGTGTTGTCTGAGGAGAAGCCAGTCTTTGAGGCTGAATTGAAGGCTAGCAAAGTTGGGCTCACTGAATCTTGGGGAGCGGAGGAATTAGTTGTTCCAGAGGGAAGACATCCCAATAGAAACCAAAGCTGAGGCTTACAAGTGGAGCAGTACTGAGGACAGCAAGGCAGATGGTCTTGGGTTCAAGAAAATGATAATCAAGAAGAAAGATGTAAAGAAGTTGAATGAGATTCTTCCAGACTGGAAGTCTTGTGGGTTGACATGAGTGTTTGTAGAATGGAGTTTATTACGTGGATGTCCATGTATCAGACTAAAGAAGTCAGGCTTGTTTGCAGAAGGTAGTTAAAATGGCAGCTATGACTAAGTGATTGAAGTTAGCAAACATCAATCACATTAGTGTCATCACCATTTTGAATGTCTTGATGCCTCTTGCCCATGGACAGCCCAGAAAGGGAACAATGTGTCAAGAAAGAGGCAGGATGTTTTTCTTAAGTGAAAAACAAAATGCTGAGGTAAAGTTTAGATAAAATCACAAGGGAGATTTCTGAACTTAAATCAGAGGATCCATATTTCGAAGAGGACAAGGAGTATATTTGGCTCTTGATATTCTTTTCCCCCAAAGCCTGGTCAGGACAAAGAAGGTGTAGGGGCCAAGTCCAAAACTTGTTTTGATTATGTTGAGATTTAATTGCATGTCAATATAATTACATTTGATTAATAGGTTTATGCCCCATAAATTCAAAAAAATTCTCATCCCATGTAATTAAAAATGACATTTTGGTGGCAAATTTTAAAAGTGTGTTCGAGGTCCCAAACAAACAAATCCTGTGTGTCATAATTGTGAGGAGCTCTGCATTTCTCATTTACATCAAAATCTCTAGAGGTGCTTCTTTAAATCTGAGGTATTTATTCCCCCCCCCCCCCCCATGAAGTAATGAGGACACCTCTCCAGATTGCTTTAGGGGCACCACTTGTCTTTTTTTTCCAGGCATAGGTTGACATTTATTTCATTCAGTTTTCATTAATTCTCTTTTTTAAAAGAAGTCTGCTGACCACAGTCATCTTCTTTCGCAAGCTAGCAGAATTCTTTTTGCTTTCATTTGTGAGAATTCTTTCCTTCAAATTTTTTCCTTTAATGGAGATGGTTTGGGTGAAAACAACCTCCATGGTGAATGCAATGTGCATTTTACATTTTCATGTATTCTGTGTAGTACTGTTTCTTAAACTATTTTCTGCAGGATATTAACAACAACGTGAAAACTTGTTTCCAAGATACACACACACTTTATAAATAAATAAATCCATTCTATTTCCTTAGCCGTATCCCTTCCCTACTGCAAATAAAGAGACAGGGGAAGATATCTTTCAATCACACTGAAACCTGAATATTCATTACTAGAAGGCTTTTGGAGGGTAGTTCCACCCTCCCAAAGATATTTTATGTGAAGTCACTTAAGTAAAAACTGATTTTCGGCAATCGCTGTAATTAAAAAGAAATATTAAAGTAGACTGAATGTTCTGTCATTTTTAAGACTTGAATAAATCTCTTGTCATGTATTGATGAAATAATATTGTTGGATGCAAGGTCATAAACCATGCTTTTTACTTCAATACACCCTTTTCTTCTTTTAGAAACAGTCATAAATGTTCCTCATTAAAATTGTATAGATTGTTTGATATTCCATGGACTTGAAAAGTTTAAGGGAAACTCCGACAGATGATACATATAGTTTTATGTAGGGAGGTATGGCATTCTGTTGCTATCCAGAGTTTGAAAACAGCAAGATATGATTAATTGATGGTTTGCAAAGCAGAGTGACTGTGTTTAACTTTCCTGGCAGGCTTCGGCAGCTCAGAAGATGCCCCATTTCTTGCAGCATCTGACAGCCGAGGTGCACAGACTGATACCTGGAGGACAAGTGTTGTGGTATGACAGTGTCCTGAAGAATGGAGAGCTCAAGTGGCAGAATGAGCTCAATGAACTAAACAAGTGAGTCCTGCATTATCTTTCTTTCAGATCTTTTTTTTCTCTCTTTCTCTCCAAAAAGCCGAGAAGGGGAAGGCAAGCAGGGCACTCAAGCTAAAAGTACTTTGTGCAACTGTACTGAATTTCCACCCTCATATAGCATCTTCTTGAAATACTAGTCACACAATGGTGGCTTAGTCATAAAGTCAATAACTGCATCACAAGGAATGTGGTGGCACAAGAGTCAGTAAGTGGATTGCTAACATGAAACTGCTTTGGGCAAATATCTATTTTCTAACCAAACCAGTTGGAAAGATTGTTTTGAAAATGGAGCAGGAGATTAATTTTGTTATTTGAAAGAAGGCCAAAATACTGTATGAATGTCAATGCAAACCCTAAATGTTCAAGCCTTAAATTAAGTCCCGTGCTTAGCAAGGAATCAAAAAACTGGTGAAAGTCATAGGTGACTTGTTCTAACCATTGGGGATTAATGCATGATGGTCTGCCCTCCCAAATCCTGGGTGGGAGAGGGAGCAATCATATCCATTTCGGAATGAACAAAGCATCATGGAATTAGCCAGGGTGGGGGTGGGGGGGTTGGCCTTGGCCATAATTGCTTCAGTAGAGAAATTAGCAGGCTTGGGCTACAAAAAATCATGAAGGTAGAAATATATTCCTAGTCTGGTACTGTCCAGATTGGCTTGGCTTGGCAATCATAGAAAGTGGCTATTCAAGCTGGATTTGTAGACAAATCTGGAAGCCGTCAAGATGAAGAAAATTGAGCTGGAGCTTTCTGGGCATATTAAATGATATGACATGGGGAGTTTTCCTGGAGGAACACCCCCCCCCCCCCTTAAATACAGCCTATGCCTTGGTTGTCATGGCTGGCTCTAATTTAGCAATAGCAATAGCAGTTGGACTTATATACCGCTTCATAGGGCTTTCAGCCCTCTCTAAGCGGTTTACAGAGTCAGCATATCACCCCCACAGTCTGGGTCCTCATTTCACCCATCTCGGAAGGATGGAAGGTTGAGTCAACCTTGAGCCAGTGAGATTAGAACCGCTGAACTGCAGATAACAGTCAGCTGAAGTGGCCTGCAGTATTGCACCCTAACCACTGCACCACCTCGGCTCTAATTTGCCTCCCTTGTGCATTTGCAGAGTTTATTTTGATGCTTGTGATGGCTTCTTCACCAATTACAACTGGAAAGAGGTACATCTGCTGCGGACGAGAGAGGTGGCCGGCATTCGGCAGACTGATGTCTATGTTGGGGTTGATGTATTTGGACGAGGCGATGTTGTGAGCAGCGGCTTTGATACCAAGAAGGTAGGCTGGCGGGCACCCTGAACAATGGAAGGCTGCCTTGCAGTCATTGGCTATGCCAGGCACAATAGATCAGTTGGCAGCATTTATTCCGATTCGCTCGGGGAACCACCAAGAACCAAAAGCCTGTCAGGTTTTGCATAAATGACCCTGCTAGGACAGCCTGCCAAGATATTTGTCCTTAGGGAGGGAAGCTGTTTTCCTAGAAGCCCTGAACCAGCCATGCTCTAAATCCCCACAGTAGAAAAAATGGTGATTCTTTTATTCTTTGTTTCTCTTCAGTCACTGCAGATGATTCGGGAGCAGGGTCTTTCGGTGGCCCTCTTTGCACCTGGCTGGGTATATGAGCACCTGGGCCCAAGAGACTTCCTGAACAATGAGGATAAGTAAGGCCCTATGTGGGAAAGGACTTTCTTCTAGGGATGGTTTTCAGGAACCCCCAATGAGGAGATCACCTCTTTGGGGCTCTGGGCTGGCAGGTCTAACAGGAGAAAAGCCCATGGAGTTATGGTGATTTCTCTCTCTTTGTGACCTCAGGTTCTTTTTTTTAATTAAAGTTTTTTTTAATTGTTCCATTTTTATAACACATAACCACATATATACTGTTACATAACCAACATTATTTTATATTATTAAATATTAACATCAATTTGTCTTACCAAAAACTCCCCAAAAACATTTATTGGCTCCTCTGCTCTCCATACCCTGTCCATCACTTTCTTCTCCCTCTTTCCTCCTTGTAGATTCTGGAGCCTCCTATCGCAGCTGCTATCTGTTCACCGCATTGTCTCCCTCCCTTTTTGCACCAGCTTCAGTCTGGGTGTGGGTAATCGACACTTCAGTTATGGACAGGTAGGAGCACTTGGAAAAGGGACACTTTGGGTAGGAAGAATGGAGCTGGGAATGAGCGGGCAGAAGGTAGTTCTGCCAATCCTTCTCCTTGTGACTTAGCCCTCTCAGGGCCAGAGCTAACTTTTCATGACTGCCTGGTTGATTAGTCAGCTCATACTGGATCAAGGCAGAGGTGATATTCAGCAGTTTCTTACCAGTTCTGGAGGGAAATTTTGAGTAATTCGGAGAACCAGTAAATACCACCTTGACTGGCCCTGCCCCCATCTATTCTCTGCCTCCCGAGTCCCTGCTGATGGGGAGGGAATGGAGATTTTGCAGTAACCTTCCCCTGCCACGCCCACAAAGCCACTCCCACAGAACCGGTAGTAAAAAAAATTGGATCCCACCACTGGATCAAGGCCATCACTGTTTTCCAAATATAGAGGACTGTAGGAGATTTTCTGTGGTTAGTTATTGATCTTGAATCTTTTTCTAGGACTCTCCCTTGCAGACATTTTCCAATTGTTTTCCTTGAGCTCCATGGGTGTTGCTGTAG
Organism: Thamnophis sirtalis; assembly: GCF_051295495.1. Classification (NCBI taxonomy): domain Eukaryota; kingdom Metazoa; phylum Chordata; class Lepidosauria; order Squamata; family Natricidae; genus Thamnophis; species Thamnophis sirtalis. The sequence continues at coordinate 130,877,294 of NW_028261383.1, forward strand.
GATTTCAGCCTGCGTGTCTTATAACTTCAGTACATTTCAATTGCGGATAGAAAATGAGACAGCCTTTGGAATAGCCATTTTGCCCCTCTTGAGAATGATGGGTGTCAAAGTGCTTGGTGGTCTGGAGGGAGTCTCTCTATGTTTTCCTTTTATTAGCAAGTGAAAGGGTGTGCCTGGTATTGAAGGTATGCTGCTTTTGGGCAGGGGAGGAGGGCAGGTGTACTGAATGTCACACCTTCAAAGGCTACTAAGATGCTTGGGGGCTCCTATTGCAAATGGCCTTTGGGTGTGCAAGAGCAGTCCTTACTGTGGGCAAGGTGCTTTGGAAGTCAAGCTGTCCCAACTCATCCTGCAGCGGCTCTTTTCTTTGGTCAGGAGGCAAGGACAGAGCCGTGGTACAACTTAAGTGCTCAAGACATCCAGCCAATATATGGCAGCCACAGAACGCCTGACAGGGGCTGGGTGCGGACACGGTGCTGCCTGCAAGAAGCCTGGTGTGGGGGAAGCTCCTTGCTGCTGGAGGGGGCTATCCTGCCCAAGGTTGATCATGTCACAACCAGGTGAGTGCTGATGGGAAGGGGGAGTGCAAAATCACAGGTAGAGTTTCTGCCTTTCTCAAACCTGATACTCTCCAATTGGGAATTACAAGATCCCTGAGGCCTTTCTCTCTCTTTCTGAGCACCTCTCCCTCCTACAAGATCCCCTTAGCTCAGGGAGGCAGTTCTCAAAAACAAAGGTCTCTGCCAGCTGAGGGCCAAGGGGGATAAAAAACCATTTTTCTTTATCCAGTCAGCAAATAGCTATGATTGTGGCTTGTGGAAGAGATGCCATCTCCACAGCTGCACAGTCCTTGAAGAAAGGAAGTTCAAGGGCAGCATCTCCTTGGCTGCCATCCTCTTTCTGGGCTCTAAAAATGAAACATTTCCAACTCAGTGTTTCTACATTCAATTATGACCAGTGGTTATGATGTTGAAAACATGTGAGGGAGACCAGATACCTATCTGTTGCCTTCCCTCAGAGCCCCAACGGCCTGCTTGTGATTTTCCTCTAGAAACTCAAAGGCTTCTCCTCTAGGTGCTCTTTGAAGCCTAACTCTGCGGGACTGCAAAACACAAGGTGAGCCAATGAATGTCAGGGTTCCAAGTAACACCCCCCCCCCCCCCAAGGAAGACTCTGAGGCTGGAGTCTTTCCCACAGAAGATATTGTGGCAGGCCTGAAGGCCCAATGGGAAAGATGACTTCCAGGCCTGACAACGCCATTAAACAGACTCCTCACTTTGGGCTTCTTTTAACTCTTAGAGATGGTGATGGAGAGAGTGACCTCAGGGATGGTGTAGCTAAGCAGAATCCTCCAGAGATGCCTTGTCTGCGTAAACCTGAGCCTGAGTGAAGGCACGGAGATGAGTCTGCTGCAACAACCGCTATTCACAACAACTAACAATGAACAAACATTTGTAGCCTGACAGCTCTTTTATATGCGAGCTGTCAGACCATTTAACCAATGGGAAACCTGCTATGCTCCCGCCAGACTGCAGCTGCGTCGGGACCAATTAGCGCTCATGTCTTGCTTGATTGACATCTGCAGTCGTAGGCGTGAGGACTTAGCATTGTCCTTTCTCCAAAGTGTAGCATTTTCAGGACAGCAATGCAATGAACCATGTAGGCCGAGTATGATAACCAAGGGGGCTGCTGAATCATTTTTCTGATTATAAATGGTCTCTTGCTGGAGGAACTTTTGATATATATGTGCACACCCCTACTTCAGACTGCAGAAGACTTGTGCTCTCCAGTTTGTCTTTGGGCTTCTCTCTTTGCTTCCAACTAGCCGAGTCTGCTTTAAATTGGCAAACATGATTGATGACTGCTCAAAGAGAAATAATACGCCAGTGTAGTCGAGGGCAGGACTGCCTTTTTTAGAGCCGCTGATCCCACCGTTTTTTTGAGAGCAAAAAGAACTTTACACAGGCAGGAGAAGGTGCATCTCATTTTACACACTTACGACTATAATCCTCCACTAAAAATCACAACTGAGCCCCAAAAGTTTCATTACTAAGCCAAGAGTTGTTAAGTGAGTTTTGCCTCATTTTATGATCTTTTTTAAGTGAATCATTGCAGTTGTTAAGTGAATCATGAATCATTGTGTGAATCTGACTTCCCCCTTGGTTTAAAGACAAATCAATTAAATGTTGGAAATGCCACCAGATGCCGGGGTCATATTAACATATGTGGTGGACATGTAGAGAAGCGAAAAAATACTGGGCAAAGATTCGAATGTGGCTGGAGAAGATGATGCAGCAACATGTTGATTTAAAACCTGAATTGTTTTTGTTGGGTATTCTACCAGTGAAATACAGTAAAGAAAATGTTTATTTGATTATTCATGTAATAACTGCCACTAGAATTGTATTTGCACAAAATTGGAAAGTTGGAGAAATCCCTATAGAGGAAAACGTGACTAAGAAAATTTTAGAATGTGCAGAAATGAGTAGATTAACACTAGTAATTAAAGGAAAGGAAGAATCTGATTATTATAATATATGGGGGTTATTTTATCTTTGGTTAGAAAATGAATATGGACAAAAAGTATTATAAAATAAAAATAAATTAGAAAGAGAAATGTTATAACAGGAAATAAGTTAAGTTTTAATGTTAAGTAAGTATATATATATATATATATATATATATATATATATATATATAGATAGATAGATAGATAGATAGATAGATAGATAGATAGATAGATAGAGAGAGAGAGAGAGAGAGAGAGAGAGAGAGAGAGAGAGAGAGAGAGAGAGAGAGAGAGAGAGAGAGAGAGAGAGAGAGAGAGAGAGACTTTGCTTGTTGAAAGGCAGCTGGGGAAGGTTCCAAATGGTGATCACGTGACTGTGAGAACATGTAATTGTCATAAATACATTCCAGCTGCCGAGCCCCTGAATTTTGATCAGGTGACTACAGGAGAGGCTGCAATGGTCCCCAGTGCCCTGTAACTTCAGAGGTCATTAAGTGGAAGGTTGTAAGTCGAGGACTACCTGTATTCCAACAAGTAGAAAAATTGAAGAATTCATATGTTTCACCCTTTCTGAGACTTAAGGGAGAGGCAGTCAATCCTTAGAAGAGCTGGGCTGCCCTGGGGCCCATTGCCTGGATTCCTCACTGGTGGAGCTGGCTCAGGTCCAGTATGCTGCAGCTCTGGCTCTCCATCAGCAACCTGGTAATCAGAATTAGGGTGGCAGCAGGCGGAGGAGGGGAAGTGGTGGGACCGGTTGTTTGGAAGTGAGGAGAGGAAGCCACTTTCCTTATCGGCCGTGACCCATCAAAGTATGGAGGCACAAAGACAACATTGGAGCAGAAGTTTCCCCAGGCCTTCTGAAGGAAGGAATCACAAGGCAAGCAAAGGAAAACTATATACTTAGTTGTGCTTTGCCCCCTTAGTCACAAAATGCCCATCCTCTCTTGCTTTTATCAAGCAGTAAAAAAAGTGTCTCCGTCAGGTATTATTTTGCTTCTGTGCCAGTGTGCATCCAGGCTGAAACAAACCCTAGAACAGGGATGGCTAACCTCTTTCCCATCGTGTGCCAAAAGCTGGGGGGAGCTCAGGGGGGTCATGCATGGGTATGCCCACCTCCTGCCTGCATGCATGGGTGACCCTGCCCCCGCGCATGTGTGAGCGACCCCCACCCTCCCCCTACTTTTGGCACGTGATAGACCCGTTTTTCGCTCTCCCCAGGCTCCAGAGGCTTTCTAGGAGCCTGGGGAGGGTGAAAACAGCCTCCCCCTCCCCCCCAGAAGCCTTCAGGAGGGAGAAGAATGGCCCAATGTGCAAACCGGAAGTCCCTTCCTGAACTTCTGGTTTGCGTGTTGGGTTGTTTTTCACCCTCAGGAGGCTTCAGGAAAGCCTCCGGAGGGCGGAAAATGGCTGAAAATGAAGGCCGAAGTCAGTTGGCCAGTATACACATGTGTGCTGGAACTGACAGGGCAAAGCCTTGTGTGCCCTAACAAATGGCTCCGCATGCCACCTGTGGCACATGTGCCATAGGTTCGCCATCACGGCCCTAGAATGCCAGGTGTTTCGGAGAGGTTTCTGTAGATTTCTCTTCACTGACCCTGCACATTTTGAAGGGGCCCTGATCACAAAGAACAAACAGATGGAGTAACCCCCGAGAGAGATGGTTTTTCCATTGTTTTCCTCATGCGTTTTTAGACTCTGTTGAGAAACATTCTTTTGCGATGTTGCCTGGGCTGCCCTTCATCCCTTGAATTGGCTGTACGCATGGTCCTAGCCAAGCCCCTGGGCCACCTGCTGAGAAAGAGACTCTTGGGTTGCCTTGAGTTTACAAGACCAGGGTGTGTTCTGTGGAGTTTCTGGCAGCTGAACAGAGAATCTGGGGTGTTCTCTGTGGAGAATGTCTCATTCCCTCTCTCCCTCAAATCGCTTTTTGGTCCAGGAGGCCTCAGGCTGAGAATCTGTTCTTGTTCTGAAGAGAGGATAAAATTGGATTAGATCTCATTCTGTGGGGATCCCAGGATAGATTTGATCATAGGAGGTGGGGCTGACATGGATAACGAAAACAAGAAAAATAAGAAACATGAACTGATTTGATCATATGTGGAGTGGAGAAATTGGCATGGCCAGGAATAGGTAAACTCCCTCATAAAACACAGCAGCAACTGCAGCAGTTTCCATATTTTTTAAATCAATATTTATTAACTTTATCTTATATAAAATACAAACAGAAGTAAAGATAATAGGAAAATGGGGAGAGAACAAGAAAGGAGAAAGAAATAAAAAATAGGAACTTCCAAGTCAGTAAAGTACAAACAGAATTACTACCGCAACTTTTTTACTTATACCTAATTAGTGGGAATCTTTCCTTTTTTGCACATACAGGATTCTCGCTGCAATCAACATATATAATAAAGTTCCAATTTTCCCCCAGGTCTTTAGCAACAGCAGCAGTTTCCAAAAATTGCTGTACTTCTGTAGTACTCCTGTAATCTGGTGGAGGAGACATAGACCCAATTCCTGGTGGAGAGAGACCTAACGAGGGAGAGGGAGAGCGAGAGAATGAACAGCAGCTGTCCAGTGAAAAATTGGAGTGGCCATATTTTAGGGCAATAAAAAATGAGGATGTTTTAATTAAAACTCCAGAAAGTACTGGGTGGTACTACAGTATATAGGCAAAATAAAGGAATGTGTCTCAAAGAGCTTAATGTCCAAGGGTGAACCAACAGTTTGGTGTGGTGGTTACAAAGCATATTTAAGGTGTTGACTAGGATCTATAAAGCCCTAGATGGCATGGAGCTACGGAACCATCTTCCATACAGTGGCCTTTTTAATTTCAGCTCCCTGATTCAGCATGGTCAACTTTGAGGCCCATGGGAGGCATAACCACTTGGCCCGTTCCTTCATTGTTCATCTGAGTCCGTTCTGTTATCCTGTCCCTTGTGCAAAGTGGGGCAGGTGGGGTAGAGGTCATTGGCCTGGGCCTTGAAGACCTTTTCATTTTCAGATGGCGCTGTGCTTCCTCATGGCCCAGAGTTGGCAGTGACGGTGTATTCTCTGTCTTTTTCCCTGTCTGGGGCTTGGGGGTTACCAGGCTATTCTCATTCCAGATGCCAGCACCCTCACGGTTATTCCTGGTCTTGATTTTTAAACACGAGTCCCATTTCCATGACACGGCTCTGACGCCTTTGCTCACCACCCGAGAATCATGGTCACACACTGACAGCGGGACATCTACTTTATCAGGTAAGGCCTTTTGCCTTGAGGACTCCTTGCATGGATGCTTACAGCGTTCTTGAAGTGGCAGATGTGACTTCCAGGTTTTGCTGGCTCATTTCTCTTTCCCCTGCTCTGTTGGATGTTTCTTCCACAGGAGAATCAACACGACACACACCCTCCTTGCTTCACACACCTCCTCCCGACCTCTCCCGGCTACTCCGAGGATGCGAACAGGGTGCGGAACATGGGTGGCAAAATCGGTGAGCGAATACTAAATGTGAAGAATGTTGTCTCTGCTCATTTTCTCCAATGAAACTCTCTCATATGTGGCAGTGGCTACTTATTGTTACTATTCTCTCCCCTTGTTTTGTGGCATTATATCATATGCTCCCCTGTAGAGAGGAGCCTGCTGTCATCTTTACCCATTCAGCACCACACATGTGGATGATGGAAAGAAGGGTCAAAAGGTTAGCTTTTGTGCCTGGCTGGCAGAAGCATTGTGGACAGTCAGGATGGACTTAGTAATAGCACGCCAGCCACCATGTTTCACCTTTCCCATTACTCCCTTGCTAGGTGCTATGAATTAGAGCTCCAGAATTGCTTCCTAGATGAACTCTCCCTCACTGTGTCCCGTCGTCATCCTGGACAGGAGGAGATGCCCTTCACTTGCCGCCTGGGCAAGATCTGGGTGAGGAAATTGTGGAAAGTAATTAGGAATTGCTATGAATAGCTTCCAAAGCAGGGGTGGGTGGGTGGGTGGGTCAACTACTTTCCATTAGTTATCTGTTCTGACCCCCTCCTCCGTCCAGTAATGAATGCCCAGACAAGTGTAACTGGACTTCCACAGCACTTTATTAGCAAGAAACATAAATCTTGGTGGCTGAAAGCCCAAGCATAACAAACAGATAAGAACCTTGGCAGCAACTCAGACTTCGACAGAGACAGATAACAGCTTCTCCAGCGTTAAGAATGAAGTTGAATCCTGCAAACCAGACTCCTCCTAGAGTCTCTCCTTAAATACAATCTTGAGAGGAGCCTAATTACAACTACCTGGGTTCAATTATCTTTTGTAACTACGTAGCTCTTCTCTCTGTCAATCTTCCCGGCGTTGCTAGGCATCCAGGACCATCTCCCTTGTCTCCTCGTCACGACTCTAAAGCCTGACGTCAGGAGCACACTCCCTTCGGCTCTCACCGCTGCTCCATGCCTCAGGCGCCTCTGCGCCCTGCTCAGAGTCGGAACCCTGTCCAGGGTCCTCCACCTCTTCCAGAGCCGACTCATAAGGCCCTTTGCTGTCGGAGTCTGTTTGCAGCTCCAACGACTCCTGCTGGGCCACAACAGTCATGCAATATGGCTGGGGAGATACTCTACAATCTGGGCCCTTGTTCTTTAAACCAGCAGTTGCTTCACAGCAGGCTTTTGCTTCTCATCAGAGTGGCTGAAAAGTTGCCATCCCAGCTGCTTTGTCCAGTACACTCCTTCCTTCTTGGTGTTTGTACCAAAGTTATTTTTTCTTACGTTTGTGGAGTCTGGTCAATGCCACCAGATGCTCTTCAGACTTTAATCCCTTCATTGCCTCCCCCCTTCTCCCCCATCAGTGCAAATCATGCCAGATCCTGCAAGCACTTATTCTGAGAACAGACCTGGGGGCAAAGATTACTTGATCCAGGCTACCCAAGGGCCCCTTTTTACCCCTTCATTTCCTCATTGCTTTCCAGTCCTCTGCTATGAATCTGTCCAATTGTTTGGTGATCCTTTCCCTCCCTTTTATGACTACCTTGGTGGTTATAAGAACTGTGGTGGTGCAGTGGTTAGAGTGCAGTACTGCAAGCTACTTCTGCTTACTGCTGGCTACCTGCAATTTGGGCAGTTCAAATCTCACCAGGCTCAAGGTTGACTCAGCCTTCCATCCTTCCGAGGTGGGCAAAATGAGGACCCAGACTGTTGCTGACTCTGTAAACAGCTCAGAGGGCTGTAAAGCAGTATATAAGTCTAAGTGCTATTGCTATTGTGCTTTTCCTTATAGGTGCTGGATGCTGCCTCCCTACGCTCCCTGTCCACTTCCAATGCTACCAGTTCCATGTTGCCCATGGATACCTCCCATGTCCACTGGCACCGGCCTTCAGCTGAACACCTCTTTGTCAGTCTCACCTTGAGCTGGACTTACCCTCCCAGCAAGGCCACCTGCTTCCGTGTGCATCACCGGAGCGGGTCATGCGTCAGAGACTCTGAACCACCTCTTCTCCTGCTTGGGGAAGCTCACGCCTGCCTGTACCGCGTGACTCAGCTGGCAGTGCCTAACCCGCAAACTGTGTCCTCATGCCGCCTGGAGTTTCTGGTGGAGCCGGTTCCTAATGATGGGAGCAACATTGATCCTGCCATGTGGGGAAAACTCATCTTTGTGTACTCGAACCCAAAGCTACCAGAGACCACTGCCACACTTTCTCCACACCCACACCCAGGCCCATGACCATAACATAGTCTTGGTTTTTGATGGGTGAAGCTTCTGTCTAAGAGGTGTGCAAGGGGACATCCTTTTAATAAAGCCTCTTTGTTGCTTTCATTAGAGTTATTATTTCTTTGCCCAGGACACGGTCCTGTCGTCTCACAGAATTGACATTCAGGAGCCAAAGATACTTGGAGGTACACGGCTCCTGTGTCCTTGGCAGGGAATAAATGCTCAAAATGGATTTCTTAATGGACAGCCTAGCCTACAGGCCTTGCTTTTAAAATATAAACATTCATTCACTGCACAAATAGTGTCATTAGGATTAGGATTAGGATTACTTTATTTATATGCCGCCCTTTTCCCTGGGGGGACTCAGGGGGGCTCACAATCCAAGGGGGAGGGGAGTACAAGACAAAAATACACACATAAAACAGTACATCGTTAAAAAAACGCAACAGTCATACTATTCGGGTGGGGTTGAAATCTTAGCCCCAGGCTTGTCGGGACAGCCAGGTTTTAAGGGCTATGCGGAAGGTCTGGAGGGTGGTGAGGGTACGAATCTCCACGGGGAGTTCGTTCCATAGGGTCGGAGCAGCCACCGAGAAGGCTCTCCTCCGGGTAGTTGCCAGTCGACATTGACCGGCTGATGGAATTTGGAGGAGGCCTAATCTATGGGATCTTATTGGCCTAGTGGAGGTAATTGGCAGTAGGCGGTCTCTCAAGTATCCAGATCCAAATGAATGATTTAAAATGAAAACAAGGTGGAAGTTGTCAAATCCGCTGATTCCAGTCATCCCTTTAATGAACATAGAAGGAAAAATCATTGGCTCTCATCAACGGAGAGCTTTATTCTCAAATGACATAGAATGGTAACTTTTGGAAGTCTAGGGATGAGTCCAGTGTTACAACTGGAGAACATTTCACTTTCTTAATAAATAACCAATACTACAGAACTGTGTTCCCCATCCTCAGTAACTTTAAGATGGGTGGACTTCAACATCCAGAATTCCCTAGCCGGCATGGATTCTGCATTTCTGCATAGTTGACCCAGGAACCCTTAACCTTGTGGTGTTTCCTCTCAACCCCTAGAAACCACCTCCCAGCAACTCTTCTCAGCTCCATTGTTGTTGCCTGCAAATAATGATAAGGAAAGATGGCAAAGAGATGCCTGGGCATTTCATTATGCATCCCTATATATGGAAGTGGGTTGGGAGCTGGTGCACAATGCAGCATTCTTTTGCCATGGAATCTGCTTGGGTTGTGGTCATAACGGGACTACTGCAATCAATAGGGATTTGTTGTAAGGGATGCACGGTAATTTGCAGCTCAGTACTGAATGCAGTTCTCAATGTGTAAAGGCTAAATAAGTACATTGTGAGACCTGTTATTTCTTCAATGGGATTATTCCTATAGTTCCCTGAATGTAAAGGTCAAATGCTGGATTTTTACTGTGCTGCTGCGGAAGCAAACTTGCTAACTTTTAAATTCTTATTCAATTTCATATTCATAACTGCGTTGTGCTTCCGTGGCGTTTGTTGCGATTGCCGCAGCTATTAATAATGTTGCAGTAAAATTTCTGTCTTGAATTTATCCTCTTTTCATAGATACTCAAAAAAAAAATTGCGTTTCCTTCCCTAGGATTATTAGGAGAGCATACAAAATCCAAAATCTAAAAATACCAACAGCATTTTTGTGCACTTTGGAGTTTGGCTTTACAGAAAAGAAAGAGTGCCATAGAGTTCAAAGTTTTGCTTAATGATCAGCTCCTTCTCTCCGGGGGCAAAACAGCAATTTAAAATTTTAAATAAAGTTCTTAATTTTTTCCTTTTCCCTTGTGGAAAGTGGTGGAGACCAATCTCCTGATTTAGCGGAAATTAAAAGTGGGGCTATGTAAAGAAAACAGGCGCCTGTATGCAGAGCAAAACACGAGTTGCAAGTGACACAGAGCAGCTGCACTGCTGAGGCATGGAGGGCAAAAAGGGGCCACTGAGCTTTGCGCACCATTGCAGCGTTCAGAATTAACGTTAACCTAGTCATTGCACTTCCAGAATGTTGTACAATTTTTGTTCCGGTCCCTTGGCCTCTTTGGCAAGAGCTGACAATACTATTTGTTTCAGAAGAAAACTCTCAGCTGAAATGATTTGTTGTGGCTTGCTTTGGTTGCGTGCTTGGCTCTGCTGCAGGTTAGGCGGGGAGATTTATAGGAAGCTGTGTCTGATCTGAATGAGAAGGAGGCTAAATGGGAAGCTCCCACACTTACTGCGCCATGGTGGCAGCTGTAATTTCTTCCCCCCTTTGTTGTAATAGGAATACTTTTTAGTTCCTCATTCTGCCCCGTAGACGGGCGAACACCTGGGAGAAGACCCTGGTCAACCATGTCTGGGTTGCTGCCAAGAAGACTACAGGGACGGGTCCATGGAGTTGAGCTCAGTTTGAAGCGGGTGTTGCCTTTAAACCAGTGCTTCTCAACCTTGGCCCACCTGAAGATCCGTGGACTTCAACTCCCAGAATTCCCCAGCCAGCAGATTCTGGGAGTTGAAGTCCACGCATCTTCAGATGATCAAGGTTGAGAAGCACTGCTTTAAACTCTTACGAGAGGGCCAGAGAATGGATCATGCGATCTCCTGCTTCTCTTCCTGGACCAGTCTGTTCTGGGTGATGTGGGGGAGTCCCTCTCGTCCTGCTTTGCGCAAAAACCACCCTTTCTGAATTCCTGATGCAGCGCTGGCAAGAGAATTGATAGCAGCAATTATTCCTTCGCAGTCTGGCATGCAGGCAATTAGCAGCTGGGAGTTTGGCCAAGCACGGCACACATGGGGATCTCGGCTCTTTGCTGCACAGGCCTGTCTCCACATGTGGCCACGGCTCAAGGCAAAGGAAATTGATACAGCGACATTTACGCTGCCGGTGCTGGTCAGATGGGCATGACTGCAACGAGAGCAAGAAATTGACATTTTGAAAAATGTCGGCCCTGGCATAGGGATGGACCCATGACATTTTCTCTCTTGGTTTTGGGTTTTTGCTCTTTTTAACTTTTATGCACCAGGGCGCCCACGTTGCTCAGCTGTAGCCCTTATTTCAGGCAATGAAGACACCGTTGTTTTTTGTTTTTTTTAATCTCTAATGTTTCCTCTTTCCTGTCCTCTCCCTCCAGTGGCACATCTTCATTAATTGATGGAGGTGGTATTTATGATGAGAGGTTCTTGTACAAATCCACTGGGTCTGTTGCGGGGACGTGGATGACAGCCTTCTCCGTGTACTTGGGTTCTGAGTATTTATTTTTAAAGTACAATTCTCATTTAGCTCTCCACTAACCATGCTGACTGGAGGTGGTGGGCAGTGAACTCTGATACAGAAATCTGCTAAGAGTTTCCATCCTCCATTTCTACGGCCCCATCTGAGTATTTCCTTTACACCTGCTCTTTCTACTCTGATAAGCATTCAAGGCACCTAAAAATGTCCCTTTAAAGGGTTTGTCCTGCAGAGCCGCATAGCTGAACAAATGGGCAAGGAAAGAATTGGCTTCCTTAGCCATCAGTCTCAGCTCCTGAGATTGGGCCCAGTAACAGATCACTACTGCTGATGTTCTCCATATAAGGTGACGTGTGATCTTTTTAACTTGCACCAGTTTTCTAGCCCGATTTTGCACGATTTGCAACTTCCAGGCATTTCCAGAGGGATCGGAATTGATCCAGACTGAGATGATTTCCATACGAAGACAGAATTGCAGCTGGAGGTCAGGGGTGTCTGCAGGGCAAGGGTGAGGTCATACCACATACAACAGAGAGGAGGGTTTCAATTGTGTAGTTGTGGTTGCCATCTTGACTTTACCGCCCAGCTAACCCCATCCCCCTAATTCTTTCAGATACTTAGGTGGCGGTGATAGAAATGATAGGAGTCTCAGGTGTAGAAGGAAATAAATGCTATTTATGGGAACTATATAATTCAGTCAACATATAACCTCCTGATCGATGCAAAGTCCTTTGCTATGAAGGGATGCAAAATTTTATGAATCCTTTTGAAGGAGCTGCACTTGTGAACCAGCAGGATGCTGGCAGGGCAATGAGTCTGGGGCTGCCCAATGCCTTTACCTACCTATCTTGGACATCGGCAGCAGACACAGAGGAAGCATGGGATGTGGTGTGGTGTGTGTGAAATCCCAGACCACTGGCCCTGGTGTACAAGCCTAATGGAGAGGGGGGGAGAGATGTTGTTTCTCTTTATTCAGCAAATGCAAGCAAGGTCATTTCCCTGATAGGCAAATAGGATTTTCTCAATCCAAGAGAATTAGTGTGCCCAATATCTCTTCTAGTCCCGCTTTCCTGTATCTAGACTTGGTCTTCTGCCCTAATTAGGTTGGGCGAGCTCAATATAGTTGCAAAAACAGTATCAATCCAGTGCTTAGAAGTGGGATTTCTAAAAGGCACATCACATATGCCCGATGCTTTGGAGCATCTAATCAGTGCTTCTCCGCTCTGTCCAGCCCAAGACGGTTGCCGTAAAATTAGCAAAATGGGTTGGGTCAAAGCTGAGCCAATGACCTGAACTGGATTGAAGGGAAGGGAAAAGGATGCAGCAAGACGATTGGGTGGCCTTGAAAAGTTAGCCAGAAATGTTCTTCAGGATGTTAGTAGTTTGGGCGCATGAACCAATCTTCTGCAAGATTTCTTGTACTGCCTTACTAGGAAAGAATTGTTTTCTGTCCCTGGTTTTCTCCTGTCTGGGATTTTTTATCATACATCCTCCTCTTCCTAGAGCCAGAATGGGACAACTTGCTACGGCCAACTTGCCATAGGTAACTCACGGCCAATTCGCTGCAGGACAACTCGGCATGGGACAATTCAATGATTCAATTTAATTATTTAAAACAAATCATTATTTTAATTTTGATCATGCACATTTCCATTTTGTCCCACCTTTGGCATCCTTTCTTTAATGATTCTACTCTACTATGTCTTGGCTATTAGTGTTAACTCTTGTCCCGTGGTGAATTGGTCATGGCAAGTTGTCTGTGATGAGTTGTCATAGACCCTCCTAGAGCAGCCTGTATTGTGCAAATTCCCAGCTTCCTTCCCGTTTGCACCCTTCACCACATTTAACCACCTCCCAATCAAAATCTTGAGCCATCCTCATTGAAGAAAGAAACCTTTATTAATAAATAATAATAGTAATAATAATAAATACTGTTTATTTGAATGGTCACACTTTTGAAGCATATAGAATGGGGTGGGTAGCTGATGCTCCCAGGGTGGGAGAGGGAGTAGCAAATGGGAGGGGTGGGTTGTACAAGGGGGCAGGAGTGGCAAAGGTGGGGCTATATACAACGGGAATAGAAAAGGAGGATCATCTGGTTGCTGGCATGTCAGGAGCTTTAATGCTGAATAGAAAGTGAGGTTTCATGAGATGACTAAGCCAAGGGGAGGTCAGAAGCAGGGAGGAGGCCCTGAGTCCATCTGGCTCTGGGGTGGGGTGGGCGGGTAATGGGACATGCACTCCTCCCATGAAGGGCTGTGGGCAGGGAGGAAACCCTGGGCGGCAGCGGCGGCGGTGGCAGCATCAGCGGCGGTGGTGCAGCTTGGTTTGTGTAGCAAAACGGTTCTTTCTCCGAATGCCCTGGTGCCCAGCCTGGCCCCCTCCCCAGCTGGGGGCTATGCTGCTATCCCTTGCCAGCCACACAGTCCTTGAGGAAATGCTTGCCCAGCACCCTGGCTTCAGTGTGATGGAGGGGGAGGCGTTTCTCAGCCCTCCGGAGCAAGATGGGAGGTTCTGGGGGAGACCTGGAGATCTCAGATGTTCTCAGCTCTGAGTTCAGCCAGGCCTCCCCCAAGGACAGCTGCCGGGGTGGAGCTGGCTGCCTTGTGGGCCGATGGGAGCCGGGATCCTCAGGGGGAGAGGAAAGTGCAACTTCTTCAAAGAAACCCCCCTTGAAAACCTGGGGTGCCCATCCACCGGCGTACCCCAGAAGCCCTCAGCCTGGCCCTACACCGTACAGGAATCCAAGGCTTGCCGACTTGACCAACGGATGAACCAGCTAAGCGCGAAAACACTGGGAACTTCTGGGATGCAAGAAGCAGGACGGCTAGCCCTGCCGGGCGCTCATGGCGTCGTCTGCGGTCTGGAAGGGCCGCAGGTCTTCAGGAGGGCTGGAAGGAAGACGTGATGGCCTGGGGCCTGCAGATTCCAGTCTGTGTCAGTACCTGTCCCTCCTGGTCCCATGGTCTGCAGCGGGGAGGAGCAGGGCACGGGTCTCCTGATGCGGACAGCATTATGGAGTCTGCGTGGGGCTGCCCTGCCGTCCATCTGTCCGGGCAGACTGTCAGTAGTTGCGCTCCGGCTGGCCTGTCGCTTGGGGCGCATGTGTGGACAGAAGGGGGCTTTCACTCAGTCGCTTGGCTTGTTAGTTTTGTAATTGTTTGTTGCTTTGCTTTAAAAAAAAATGTTTTGTGCCCTTCCTGGTCCCAGAAGGAAACAGCTGAAGGTTTCACTAAAACAGAAAACAAAGGCAGAATGTTCTATGGAGCAACCTGCAGGCTGTGGCCTGGGGGGGAAACGGGGCAGGGGGAGAAGGCAGGGAAGCGCTTTCCGCTCTCTCTGTGTGTGCTGGTCCAAAATGTTAGATTTGGGAAGTGGGACTCCCAAGTATCTTTAAGCTCTGCAGGCCCCTTTGGTACATAGTTGTGGGCCCATTTTGCTCAGCAAAATCAGGGATGAGGAAAGTTACCCAAGCCCAGCATAGAACTGGTAGCTAGCATTGTGGAAGGAAGCTGGGATTGCTGGGCCCCACCCAGGGCCCGAACCCAGTCAGTTCCCTCAAAGACCTACATGCTAGAGGAGGGGACCTGTGGCGTCTCCTACCCGCTGCACGTTCTCCAGAATAAACCCCCCCCCCATCTGTACCAAGGCCAGCATAGCAGTCATTTCCCTCACTCATTTCCCAATGGGAAGAGGGGAACTCAGTTTCTCTCCACTTGCAAGAGAGGGAGAAAGATGCCCATCTGATTGACACAGGGCCTGTGTGTCCCCTATGGGAAGGATCTGGGCTACTGCCCGCCTGGCACTTTTACCCTGCCTTTGGTGTGAGGGAGAAGAAGGGCCACTGCACCTGAGGGGGATGGTATCCTGAGTTCCTTTGGCCAGAGTCTCTCCTTTAGCTGTGTGAGAGCAGAAATGATGCAGGAGGCCTCACAGGGGCCTCCTCCAATAGTATCCCAAAGGCTGTCATGGGACTTGATCTAACAGGAGAACTCAAGACACTGGGAGGCTCTACAGGAGGCAGGGGACTTCCTTGAGGTTATCTTGTTGGGGTGGATGTGTGTGTGTGAGTCTTTTTGTGGTAAAAGCAGGCCCCTGTTCCAGCTCCCTGGCTGGCTGCTTTGCAAAAATGACACAAACATGGCCATTACACCATCAGAGACAAGTGGGAAGAGAGGCATGGCAGGCGGCTTGAGGTAAAGAGATGGGTGATTTAGGCTGCCGAGGGCCAGCAGCAAGGGGACAGGGGCCCATGTCCACGGGGTTTTGGCTGGATTTCTAAGGAGCAGTCAGTGTTACTACTGTGAGGAGGGTCTGGGTCTGTCTTGCTAGTAGGGAGTGAAGCGGCTGTACCCTCCTCGGTATAGACTAGCCTGCAACATCAAAGACGGAGAAAAAGCCAATCAGTATAAAGGAGAGGCACAGCCCATCCCTGCCCTGTCCTTGGAGCCAATATGGGGCTGGGCACTGAGGCTGGCAGAGAACTTCTTCTGAGGAGATGGGAGCAGTGGGGGGGCGGGGAGAAGTAAAGGGTGGGTGGGTGGTTGGACTCAACCTCCCAGAATGCAAAGCTGCCTTGGAGCAGACTTCACCGGAAAACCATCCAGACGGATAAGGCAGGTATGGATTTTAAAAAAGGAAAGCAAAGTAAAATGGTGCTTTGGGGGCAGGTGGCCTAGCACTTTGCTAGGAATCCTTCCATGGGTAAAGGAAGCAAAGGCCTTGCAGAACCCTGCCTCAATTTCCCTTAATCTAGACAGATGCCTCCCTCTCAGTATTCTCCTCCTTCTGAGGGTTGAGGGGGAAATAACAAGGGTTTTGTTATTTGTTAACTAACAGTTAGTTTGTATTTTAATCTGATTTATATTCTTTCTTTTAAAGTGATGTTAAAGATTTATTAGCTTTCAACATTCCTAAACTGATAAACAAGCTGGAGACTAGCTCCAGATAAGAAAAGTTTGTTAGTACAAATTGGGGTCTGGCTTATTTCTTGTGAACCCTAAACAACCTTTCTCCTTACAATTTATTCCCCCTGAGACCTCATTTTAATAAACATGTATGCTATTGTCCTGTCCAATCAACTTTTCTCTTTCAGGTTTCTTTGTTATGTTAACTATAAAAGGGGATGTAAACTAAAGATCTGGGTTCCCTCTTTGAATGAGGAATCCCTTTTGTCTGAATATTCTGATAAATTGTAATAAAATGATCTTCCTGTCTCGGTTTGTCTCACTGGAAAATATGCACACTGAGGCACGAGCCTGAAAAAGCCACATTTGGCTATCAGGGTTCAATGCAAATCTGTGAGCTGGTGGAATTTCTCGTGGTTATCCCCAGGAAGGCCCTGATGGGCAAAGGTGATGACAGGGTGGCTTGAAATCTTTCTCCTCTTTGATGCTGCCTAGAGACCTGTTTACAAGGAGGCATCACTGCGGGAACCAGACGTGGAAGTGTGTTCAGAAACAGGAAGGATGGGGGGGGGGAGGTGGCTTTGGGGGGGAGGGTCCCTGTGCACGCACACCTTGCTCAGCTCCAACCCACTTCCCTCCGTATCTGCTCCTTTAAGCACTGCTTCTGAATGGAAGGTCCCTTACACCTGTGCAAGCTGCTGCTTGCTTCAGGTGGCTTTTAAGAAGGGCATCGCTTGCTCAGGAAACCATCCTTTCTATTATGCACATCCCTGGCAATGAGGGCAACCAGGGCGAGGCCCAGCCCTAGACGTGTGCTGCTTCTGAAGGAGTCTTCCTGCTTAGGGTTTCTCTGGCCCTGGAGAGCTGATTAATAGGATGACAGCTGAGGTCCGAGTGTCAATGTCCCCAGAGACATCCCAGATCTTTCTTCCTCTTTGCCCAAGTACCCAACCTGACCGCCCACCTCCCACCTCCCCAAGGCCTGCATGGCTATGCACAAAGGGATAGAAGGCCCCATTCTTACCATGGTGCCGATGCTGTAGGTGGCAGCAGGGCCAATAGTGTGGTGATAAGGGTCTGCAGCTGCATAAACTCTGCCGTAACTAGGAGCGAACACAGGGGGCAGCGTTAGAAACTGAGGAATCGCTGAGTTGCCAACCCTAAGTGTTCAAAAAACCATGAATCAGGCCCCAGGCATCATTAACTTTGCTTCAAATCATGATACACACAGAAGAAACGACAAGAAACGTTCACTGAGCTTTTAGCAAAGACCCCCGAGTGACTTTTCCCAAGTGGGTGTCCGCTAAATGTGCAAGGACCGTGATGGCGAACCTATGGCACGCATGCCCAAAATGGCACATGGAGCCGTGTCGCCTGGCCTGTGAAGCGTTGCCTGTTCCTCATCTGGGTTGCTGGCGTTCCTGCGCGTACCACAATCACCTGGCCTTCGTGCCTGCGGCAGTGCTGGAAACTGGAAGAACTGGTTTTCCGTTTTCCGGTACAAGCATGCACGCTGGCTAGCTGATCGCCATGTGCCCATGCACAGCAGTAGCCAGAAAAATAGCTAGATGGCACGCATGCATGCGCCACAAACCATCAGTTCATTTCCCAGTGCACGCAAGCCCCCTGGGCAGCTTCACTTCCAGGTTGTGGCCCCGACAAGTGCATGCACACACTCCCTTTTTGGCACTCGGTGCCAAAAAGATTCGTCATCACAATGGTAGGACAGGAACTCCAGCCTTAAAGCCATGCCGCTTGGGAATGCCAGCGGTTGCCGTTGCAGCATTGTTTGGGAGATGCCAATTGGGGAAAGCGACCCAGTAGCGAATTGCTCCAATTCCCCGCCCCACAGAGACATCATTTCAAACCATAAGCATATCAAAAAGGTGAGGGTTAGAATTCAAAAACTACATTTATTATTGACAATCCTCATTCCCTTTTTTGCTGGGATTTAGTTTCGGAAGGGAGAAGGAAAGGACCGGCTTCAGGAGGAACAAGAAGGTCACTGTAAGGATGTCCTTTCCTAGAGAGATACTAATGCCCCCAAAATGTACAGGTTATCACTATAGCCTAAACAAGAAGTGGGCAAGCCTCCTTTGGAGAGTTGGGGGAAATTGGTAGGACAGGGCCCCCAACTGTGTAGTCTCATGATTGTCTCTTTGAGGTCTGCAAGGAATTTTGGATTTCTCCTTTAGTTCTGTGCATTTTGTACCTCAAAAAACAAAAAAACAAAAACAAAAAAACAACTACCTTAGTTCTGCTTTTCCGGTTGTGCAAACAGAGATTGTGGAGGTGTGATTTGCAGGGGAGAAAGTGTGTAACCCAGAAGCAGGGAAAGAGTATTTGTTTTCCCAGGAGGGAAGGAATAAAACCATTTGGCAGCCAAAGGACGTGGGGTAGAGTCATACCAGCTGCAGCTCTTCCACATTATCCTTGTTTAACTTCTTGTGTGCATCCTGCAATTCTATGAGGGCACACAGATCACTATTTATTTTAATCAAAGGAGGAGTAGGAGTGCCTGCGTGACTGGGTCGTGCTGATTAGAACTGGTTTTGTAAGGTAGACACAGAATGTAAATAATTGTTTCCTGGCTGTGGATGAAGTTGGAGCAGATCTTTTGTCAATATCTTTAGTCAAAAAGGAAGAAATTATGTGAGGATTTTATGTGTGGGAGAAATGAATAAACAACCAACAGCTAAAATTTCCGAAACTCTTTGACCAACAACCTCAAGTGAAGAATGGAATTAATGTGAAGGTAGAAAAACTAATATTCTAAGAAGATTTTATCATAAGAATTCTTAGGATTTCTTTTCTGTAAATAATGTAACAGAAGGTAGCAGCGTCTAGCCAGTGCTGGCTGATTTTGAAAAGGCAAACAAGATTGGAACTTGTTATTCTCTGGATGGGAGACCACCAGGAATTCCCAGGTTAGACTGAGAAATTAGAAAGACATTCTAGAATTGGGCACTGCTAATCCGCTTCTATACTGTTGCCAAGAAAACTATGTGAATGTCATAGAAATCATTGCTTCTGAGCAGTTTGGTTAAGATCAAGAAGCGTGTCCCGGAAAGGAAGCTTGAATCAACTTTTAATCTTGAAACAGCCCTGTATAGTAGGTAAGTACCAGAGTATTAACAATGACCTACTTTACAGGGCTGCAGTGCTATAGATGGGAACGGCTCTGCTGAAAGCATCACCATCTAAGACCACACATACATGTTCCTTGTCAGATGTGAATGTTCAATCTGATTGGCAAGACCAGCTTGTCCCAATGCAAGTAATTGTGAGCCGTCTTTCAAGAGTAGAAACACGCAACACCTTCAATCCATCAGGAAGGCCACTTGCCTGGTCCCCTCCCTCCTATGTTCATTAAATGTGTTTTCTGACTTATCTCTTTGGTCAGTTGTTGGGCTTCATTTCACTGTAAGCCAATGCCTCTATTCTAAGGGGAAACTGTGCCTGGTAGTGGGAAGGATCCTGCTTCCCTGGCCATCGGTTGCTGTCCTCCTGACCATTCAGCCCTGGGGGGCTGCAGGGGGGGCTGCTACCTTCTGACCAGAAGTCTGGACCAGAAAAGCTATTCTTTTTTTCTTTGTTTCCCAGAAGAACTGGTGAAACACTGACGTTTTTAAAAAAAGAAAGCTCACTAGTAGAATGATGAAAAGCTAAGCTTTTTTTTTTAAAAAAATAACTAGCTGATAACCTGGCATTGCCCAGGTATTTATTTATAGGGGGAAAATGTCTGGACCAAATGTAATTTGTAATGTAGGATTTCCCCCACCACCATCAGAGGGAGCATCCTTGTGGAGTACTGTGAAGCCGTTACCATGGCAACTCCACTGTGCTGTACAGTAGAAGCCATTTTAAATAACAACAGCCTGTATCTTAACAGAACACACACACCGAGGCGTGTTAGGGGTGTCTTACCCCCACAATATTTTTTTCCAGAGAGTAAGTCATTTGTGTACAAGTTTGGTTGAAATTGCTTGCGGCGTTCCAGAGTTATGCTGGAACACACACACACATACACACACACAGCCATTTTTATTTATATAGATAGATCGGTGGAATGGGGAAACAAGGATCTTTTGGTTTTTGTTTAATTAGGTGAAATTTGCAAGAGTTGTGACTCCTTTCAACTGACTAGAAGAATGAGAAACCTGTGGTACTTTTCTTTTCTTCTGGTCCATTGGTCCAGACGCAAGGGAGGGGCTCATATTAAAAACGTTCCAATGGAAACCAGTATCCCAAAACATCCCCCGTGGAAAGAAAGTACTCAAGAAGTGGGAACACCCACCATCTGGGGCTACAATAAATGCAGCCTGAAGTGAGCACCAGGCCACCGTCATGGCCAAAAAGGAGGAAAACTGGAGTTTGAAATCTGGAAAGGTTTTGTTTCCTGCAGGTTTCTACATGGAAGGCAAGCAATTAAAAGCTGCCATGTGGAAGAACCCTTAGTTTATAGCTTCCTTTCTTAATGAGAGTACGGCACACCTTTTATGATATCTCCCTATGAATTAACGCAACATATGTGCATTTTAAGTGGAACTGAACAGCTGAACACACACATTGCTTTACTGAGCATGATAATACAAATATAGAAAGCAGGAGAATGAAACATGTTTCTGAGCAGAATAAAATACCACTGATAAAAATGTACTGCTCTGCTAGTAATATTTCTTGCAATGGGTCACTCCACCCGTTTTATCCCAATATTTCTTAGTTAAGCCCCTCATAATGTATTGTTTCTCATAATATTTTCGTGTCCTTCCTATTTATTTGCCCAGTTATTACTTTGTTGTGCATCTTTAACCTGCTTTTCATTAACAGCAGAATAATAATCTACCGCTAACCTAATTAAATGACAGTCATTTTTTTTAATAGGATGCTAAAACATGTAAAGGGAGTAGGATGATAAGACAATTGCATGTCAATAAATACCTGATTAAGAAAATAGTCTCTCCCACTTCCTAAATAGAGCTTCAGCAGCTACCACTGTAATAGCTGGGCCTGTGTGAAGAAGTGCTGCTTGGTTTTGCAGAATTGTTTTGGCTTCAATAACTGCAGTGAAAAGGCCCCGCAGTGTGGAAAAGCAACTTTGCTTTGAATGAAATGTCTTTGGTGCATGATCAGAATTTCCTTGGAGTCCTGTGAAGTGACTTCTCCCAGAAAGTGTGCTCCAGCCCCTTATTTTGTGGAACCACGTTGAAAAAGCGCTTGGCTGAGTGAACAATCAAAACTAAACGCCCCCTTCAATGTTTCCTACCCCCCCCTTGTAATAATTGTGTTTAGAAAAGGAAGATAAGCACAAAGGATTAATTGAGTTGTCTTGTTGCCTCCGAGAGACTCCGTTTAACAACATAACCCCTCCAAATGCAGGCCACTTCAATATAGCCATTCATCTTATCAGCATGAAATTATGTATACTGGCAAGCCAGAAAGCGCACACATTTCAGTGACAGGTATAAAAAAAAAAAGTGTGTGTGTGGGGAGATGCAATCGTTGTTTGTGAGGAGCAGGAGAGAGGAACAAGAACAGGGGACAGAAGGAGGCATGGCTCAGGCCAGAGACTCTTTGCACTGTGGACAAATCAGCTCCCAGTAGAGGTGGGTTGCTGCCTTCTTTGGCCCAGTTCAGCCGAACCGGAATTCAGGCAGCGACCCAGGCCTGACACGCCCCTGAACCGGTTCCCTTGCTGTTGCTTGGGCGCCCCCCATTTTGAATTGTAGTGACTGCGCATGCGCAGTTCACTATAAATTGTTCTGTGTATGCGCGCAGAAAAATTTATATAGAACCCACGTGCGCGTAGGGCGCATCGGGGGTGTGGGGGTTGCAAACTGGCAGTAACCCACCCCTGGTTCCCAGCCCTTTGGAATGTTGGGGACTCTGCTGCTTTTTTTCAGGGTCTGCCAGGACTTCTGATATTCCCCCTCCCCCTGGGCAAACCAGTCCATGGGGGTTGGAAAACGTTTTTGAGGGAAAGCAGTGCTGTCCCTTTTCTCCACCCCCTGGTGCATCAGTAACAATTCCTTGGTGCAGGGGCTCCATTATAGTCCCTGCATCCAAGGGATGGGCTGACAAAGGGACCAGATGCCAAGGAGGAAGACGGCTTACCTGTCGCTGTAAGCTGTTGTTGCCGCTGCCGCAGGCTGGGCGTATCTGTAGGCCGCATAGCCCCCCTGGAGGAGATGGGAGAGACAAGCATTAGGGGTGATGGCGCGACTGCAGAAGGGCACATCTTTGGGGGGATCTCAGGTGCTGGCTAGGAGGGAGATAGGTACCCACAGGCCCAGCCCCTCTCCAATCTCATTAGCATTCCCTGGGGGCCTTGCTACCATTAACCTGCAGAAATTAAACATGCTGAGGAGAGAATGTCACCTCCCTAGCGGGTGGCGGTGTTAACGAGATGTCGCCTCTGATAAATCTGTCAGTGTGTGCCTGAAGTATTGCCCAGAGCACTTTAAATATGGAGGGGAAATGCTGCTGTAGAACCTGGCAGGCTGACACCAGGCCAGAAAATAAATCCTGCCCTCTGTAGGAGCAGATGCAACCCTTGCCCTACCTCCCAGGTAGCCGACTTCCCCTTCTCCAGCTGCCGAAGCAGGCAGGGAAGTGTGATTTCAAGCCTTCCTTTTCCACCCTTAACCTCCCTCAGCTGTCGAAAGTGCTGGGATGAGCCTTGGAAGAGTGATGAGGAAAGCTGTACGGCTTATGGGGGAGGCTCAGAGGCTGCCCAACTGCTGCTTCTTCTTCTTCCCGAGCTCTGGGCCCCCGGGTTGTTTTCCCCACTGTGTTTTGGCAGCCTCGGCTCCTATTTGCATCACTTAATGAAAAGAGCAAGCAGGGGGGATTTCTCCTTGACAGAACAGCCTTCCTGGAAGGGCCCTGTGCCTGGTTACCAGCAAAGTCCGCCAGGTCTCTGCAGGAACTTAAGTACCAGAGGATGCTTTGCCTGGAAAGGGAGGGGGAGAGGATCTCCAAAGGAAACTTTGAAAGGCTGGACTTACATAAATTTCAGCACCGTAGAATCCGTCTTGGTAAACCACTCTGCAAAAGCAAGAAGAATGTGGCCGTGACTGAGAGTTACTTTGGGAAGGGCTCACTCCGCAAGGCTGGCTGTGTTCCAGATGGGAACTCTAGAACAGGCCTCAGACGAGGCCTTTGTGGCTTTGGGGTTTGGCCCCCTCCGTTGCTCTTCTCTACCTTGACAGCAGGAGAGGTGCAACACAGGCGCCATGCGATAGACAGATAGAGCTGTCTGCCTGACAGTCAACAGGGAGGATCATGAAGGTGTTTCTGGGGGAACCTGGACACAGCTGCTCGTGGCTGTGCAGCCCTGCACAATAAGTCACACGCATTCTGTGGCAGATTTTGCTTCATTTTTATCACTTTAAAAAGGATCAGCTTTCTGATCCATAGGCTAGAGGATGATCAACACAGCTATCTATTCTCTTCCACATGTCATCTAGCGATGCTTCCCTTCCTGCATCCCTCATGTTTGTCTAATTAGTAAAAGGAGCCTATACAACACAAGAAGGAAGATGATCAGCTTCGGAAGGAAGCATGAAAATAAATATGTTGTGCACAGTACACCGGCATGTACTTAATTGGCTTGCATAATTTATGCTGGCCAAGGAAACAGAAAATTCCTGTTGAAAAAATGGAATGACTGGGGACATGACTTCTCCGGCTGTATGAGTTGACTGTGAAATGTACAGTGCCACCGGGGCAAATTCTCTGCCTAATCTTACCAAAATGGTGGCCCCTCCGGAAATGCCACAATTTCCATAATTTCCAGACAATAGGGACGATCTGTAGGAATCTCTATAGGAAAATTGAGGCCAATGAGAAATCCAAGGATAACTCTGAATTTTCCAAGCATGTGTCCAGAAATCTAGGACAACAGAGACTTTATGTCTTAATCACACTGGAACCACAAACCGAGGCACTTCAGGAAGAAATGTCTTAGAGTTAACATGGCTTATAATCAGATCACACTGCCCAGAGCTGAGACACATGGGAAAGAATCTTCTGGGTCTTGAGAAGATTGCACGTATAACTTCAGCCTTTTTTGGAAGTGCCGAACCACCCATTTTTATAAGGTAGCCTCTCTGCTCAATACTCACGCTCCGTAAGTGGGGATGGGTGGAGGTGGGGGAGCTGCTCGGAACGTGTTGTAGACTGTGCGTCCTCGGCCCCTTAAGTGCGTTCCCCGGTACGCTACTGCAGTTCCTGTGGCTGGATATGGAAAACCGGTCACTGGAGGAGGGGAAGAAATAACCATGAGGACCAGGCTTGAATAGCCCCAAATTTTAAACTCTGTTGTCCATTTCCTCCTTCCCCTTCCAAGAATAAGAGATGAACTTTTCCCACCTCCTTCCTCAGGTACACTATATTGCCAAAAATATTCGCTCACAACTGAGTCTGATTATGTGGATGGGTGAGCGAATGCTTTTGGCAATAGTGTATGTTCCTCACAGATAACCTATGAACCCAACCTGTGATGAAATTCAAATGTTTTTACTACCGGTTCTATGGGTGTGGTGTGACTTGGTGGGCATGACAGTGAAAGGATACTGCAAAATCTCCATTCCCTCCCCACTTTGGGGGCAGCCAGAGGTGGCATTTGCTGGTACTCCAAACTACTCAAAATTTCCGCTACTGGTTCTCCAGAACCTGTCAGAACCTGCGAGATTTCACCCCTGAACCCAACCCATCAATGCAACGGTGTTTCCTATTTAATGTTTGAGGAGCTGTTTCCCAGAAGGGGGAGGGGCTACCCTATTTTCCAAAGCATCTGAAGGCAGGACAAGAAGTTACGGATGGAAACCTATCAAAGAGGGATCCAATCTAGAACTAAAGGGAAATTTCTTGACAATGAGTACAATTAATCAATGGCAGGACTTGCATTCAGAAATTGTGGTGCTCCATCACTGAAGGTTTTTAAGAAATTGGAAGCTATTTGTCTGGAATGATAGGGTGCTCTTGCTTGAGCAGAGGGTTGGACTAGAAGACCTCTAAGGTCCCTTCCAACTCTGTTATTCTGTATTTAAGTTTTTATTCCAAATATTTGCTTTCAAGATTTTTACCCTCTGTCATAATTGTATCAAGAATTATGCACCAGAGCTTCAGAATATGTCTATGTCTCAATTCTAATCACATTTGTTCCCTTTTTTTCCACAATAAAACCCAGATGCAGACATAGTTTTCTCTCTCTACTTTATCCCTACTTTTACCCAAACCAGTGCCTGAAGCTGCTTATGTGAAGTACAGATGGAGGAATGAACTGTTTTCAAGGACTATAAGATCTACAAACAGAGCCACCTGCTAAACAGAGCGCAAGATGTCAGGGGTGAGGGCTAAACGATGTCTCACATCCCTCCCAATCCCATCAGGATTCATACACCATATTAAACCCTAAACCTAGGCTAATAACACAGGATTCCTCTACTTATATGCTGGGGCCCAAACAAACAAATGAGATTATGGTTTTATGTGATGGCTGGGTTCATACAATAGGCTAAGAGAGAGAGAGAGAAACTGGGAACCACAGCATCCTGAGCTATAAATTCCATAGGCCCATTTAGCTGTGTTGAATATGTTGTGCAAAAGCATATTAGCTGTGCCAAGAATATTGTGAGATGCACTGAATACATTTAGTGATATGTTTTATGGTGTGTTTATACTACCCTAAATGTGGTTCTGAACTGTTATAATTTGGCCAGTCTAGAACCCTAATTTACAACAGGGAGTCAAAAAGTCTAGCCATTTTACTATAAATTACTAAATAATGTACCTCTAGATTCTGGTTGATAGTCTATCAATCCTAGAGTGAAGTTGTAAGATAGTGATTTGCCTAAAATTAGGCAGAAAGCCCCATGGCTAAGCAGGAATTTTAACCAAGTGTTTCCCAGATCCAGCACCTCCATTCCCTCCTCAACCCTCCCCTCCCCGCTCCCCGGCTTTTCGACTTCTTGCTCTTTTCTTTGTAAGGAATAGCCTGTGGCTATTGTGGCTAGGAGTAAGCAAGAGCTAGATTCTGGTACGAGATTCAGTAGTCCTGCTAGATGCCTAAGAGAGAAACGCTTGTCCATGGATCTGGCCCAATTCAGACATTACCTGCATAGAATTCAGGGCCATAGACGGCACCCACTACGGGGTTCAGCTTCCAGCCTGGTAACAAAGAAAGGGGCAGTCAGAAAGCATTGCTCCTCCCAGTTCTCCTAAACTCTCCCTAACAGGGGAAGCAATGGCATTCTGAGAAGTAGGTTGGACGGAGTGCTAAACTCATTAGGCATTGCCTTTGAAGCAGTGATGAAATTCAAATTCTTTTACTACCGGTTCTGTGGGCGTGGATTGGTGGGCATCGCAGGGGAAGGATACTGTGAAATCCCCATTCCCTCCCCACTCTGGGGGCAGCCAGAGGTGGTATTTGCTGGTTCTCCGAACCACTCAAAATTTCCACTACTGGTTCTCCAGAACCTGTCAGAACCTGCTAGATTTCATCCCTGCTTTGAAGAGTTTCCCTCTGGAGCAGTTGCTCTAATCAGCTGGCTGCTCCACCTCTTGCCATCTTTGTTTCCAGAAATACAACCCAAATTCATGCTTTGCATTTTTTTTTGAGACAACCCCCCCCCCCCCCGGAAGTCAGAACACTTCCCCATTCCCAACCTATAGGGTGGCCTGGAGGAAAGCAAGCTGCCCCCTTTCCAGGAATGCCTGTCTCTGAACTCACTTCAAACACCCCCTTCCTTATTCCATTACCGTTTGTGTAGGGATTAGCTGCCTTTTTGTTTGTCATGACCCGTGCGGTAGCATTGTTGACCTGTTGAGAAACAAGCACCAGGTTACTGATAAGACTTTGGGGGGTCCAAGTGGAATTCACTTCTCAACATCTTGGATTATTGGCCTCCTGAGTTTTAATCTTACAGCTCCTTCCAAGGGTGCTGGCCACAAACAGGAGCGCAACATTAGAACTACTGATGGGCTCGTTGCAAGAGACCACTGCTGAAACTCTCTCTTCCCAGGGTCGTGTTCACAGCTAGCATGCGGGGCCCTGCACAGGCAGTTTTCATGCATACTAGAAATACCATTAACTGGACAGACTAAGCAACGCAGGCAAGAGGAGACCTAAGAAATTAACCCAGTAGAACAAAAGGGTGGGAGTTCCAGCAGAAGAGGATGTCAGGGGCAACAATGCAGCACCCTCCCTCTACCTCATAACTCTGGTGAACCAGAGATCCAGGGATCATCTTCAGTGCTCCAGTGTAAACAAAAGGCTCAACAGCTACCAAGAACTACATTTACAGAAGGGCCTTTTACGTGGTCTATTCTGAAATTGCTCTGTGCTTCCTTTTTGGAAGGCAAAGAGCAAGAATCTCTGACAGGTGACAATTGCACAGGATGGTTTAGGCAGATATTTTTTGGGGGGAAACTTGGACACATCATACTTCACTTCCTTCCCTTAACATTGTCTGAAATGCCTGCCTGTAGCAGATTCTTGATGGAGATGTTCTGCCTTCCTTCCCTTCTGCATCCTCCCCTACCAACCAACCTACGGGAATCAAAAGCACAGGACATGCAACATTCACTCGCCCGCCTGCTTGTCCTGGCTAATCACGGAGACAGAAATATATACTTGTATATTTAAAGGGTTGTGATGTGGTTGCAAGTGTGAGGCCTAATGCCCGACGCAGAGCAGGCAGTGCATTTGTTCGCACCTCAATTTTGCGTCCCTCTACGATGGTGCCGTTCAGCTTCTCCCGTGCCCGATCGGCATCTGCACTAGTTTCAAAAGTTACAAACCCAAAACCCTGTGAGTGAGGGAGAGAAAGGAAAAAAGGAAAGAAAGAGAGGGGGGGTCGGGGAGGGAGAGAGGCAGGAAAAGGCGAAAAGGATGAAGAAAGAAAAAAGAGGGGCGGGAGGAACAGGACAGAGAGAAGGGGTGAGTAAGGAGCAGCAGAGAAAAGAGGCAGGATGTGAGCTTCCCAAGCCACCCTAAAGACCGGGCGAAGGGGTCAGGGGTGGGTAGGGGAAGGAGCGAGGACAAGGGAGGATAAGGACTGAGAGGAGTAAGAGGACAGGACAAGATCTGCATCACCACTCCGTTAGGGCAATACAGCCCCAAAGGACTGCAAATGTGTAGGATTATTTCCCCCGACTATTGGCTTTACATTTATATCATCCAGGCTAGAGAGAGAGACACAGTGGGCCTCCTAAAGAGGCCGCAGGGATGGTTGGGGTACAGTTCTGCCCCCTCCAGAACGCCCAACCACCGTGTGACACTTGCTCAGCTTCTGTTCAGTTTAGCTCCCGCAGTCAATAACGGAACAGCAGGAGTTTAAGCCCTGAAAGGATTTCCCAAGTTTCTTTCAAACTTAAAATACCTGAATTATCTCCTGGAACCAAAATTCAATAGTGTATTTTCATGTCTATTATGGGGGAAGAAGAAATATCCACATGTTTCCTCCAAACCTTAATATCATGTTGCCTTAAGTGGCATGTTATGTTATTTTATTCTCTCTGTCTCTGGTTAGAGCAATTTCTAATCTCACCATGAGAGGGTGATCTTTTTCTGCATTAAATTACTTTTAGTGGCAGCTTTGTGGCTGACAGTTTTCCCTCTTTCTACAGGACTCTGAATCTAGCATTGTTTTGGTTAATTCTTTGCAACCAGCACAGCATGGTTTTCAAAGGGAGAGTTAGAATATCAACAGGTCCTTCTTCCATCTAAAGTCACCAGGCTTGAAGGGATGGTGAGGGGA
The DNA here is from genome assembly GCF_051295495.1 of Thamnophis sirtalis. Taxonomy (NCBI): domain Eukaryota; kingdom Metazoa; phylum Chordata; class Lepidosauria; order Squamata; family Natricidae; genus Thamnophis; species Thamnophis sirtalis. The sequence continues at coordinate 130,906,388 of NW_028261383.1, forward strand.
GGGGCAGTTAGAAACCAGGAGGCCCCCTGTGGCAGAGAAAGGAAGTGGTAAAAGGCAGGGATGCAGAACGGAGGAGACAGACTGGCCCCTTGGGAACACCCATCTACGGGGACATTTGGGTTGTAGCAGACGCCAACATGTTGAACCCACCTTGGAACCGCGCTCATTGAAAATGATCTCAACATCCAGGATCTTTCCAAATTGCTGGGAGGAGAAAAAGAGGGACAGGGGAAGGGGGAAGAAGGAAAGGTGAAAATGGGAGCGGAGACATCGTTTCTTTCCATCCCGGCTTGGAAAACCCTTGAGCTTTGATTTATTCCCAAAGGGGGCATGTCCCGCAGACATCTATCGGACACCCTTGAGTATCAAATACAGGTAGTCCTCATGTACAGGTAGTCCAGGTAGTCCTTGATTTACGACCACAATTGAGCTCAAAATGTTCTGTGGTTAAGTGAGACATTAGTTAAGTGAGTTTTGCCCCATTTTATGACCTTTCTTGCCCCAGTGGCTAAGTGAATCACTGGAGTATAGTATAGTCTTTATTGTCATTGTACAAAATAAATACAACGAAATTGGTTATCCGGTTGTTAAGTGAGTCTGGCTTCCCCATTGACTTTACTTGTGAGAAGGTTGCAAAAAGGGATCACATGACCTTGGGACACAACAATGGCCATAAATATGAACCAGCTGCCAAGCATCTGAATTTTGATGACGCGATCATGGGGAATGCTGCAAAGGTCGTAACAGTGAAAAAACGCTCACAAGTCACATTTCTCAGAGCCATTGTAACTTTGAACGGTCACTAAACAAAGTGTTGTAAGTCGAGGACTACCTGTACTGACCACAATTGGGGTCGGCAACATTTCTAAGCACATGGTTCATGTGATGGTGCCCAACCTATGCTTGTTCCGCGGCAGTTTTAAGTCATGTGACTTGATATTTCTCACAGGCTTCCCCACTGACTTTGCTTGTTGGAAGCTGGCTGTAGAAGGCTGCAAATGGCAATGATCACATGACTGTGGGACACTGTAATTGTCATAAATGATTGTAAACTGGTTGTTCCGCAACTATGGCGATGCTTGCAACCGCCACAATTTCGAAGATCAATTGTAAACCTACTTTTTTTTTCCAAATTTGCAGTCATAAATTTGGTAAGCAAGGACTACCAGTATTTATACACATACAGAGAAAGAACTTCTGGGATCTACCATCACACTTAGGCAGATGCCGCTCTGTTTCCACTGGCTGCTAGGAACCACTATCACCCGTTGGAAGTACAGGAGGTGTTTTCTGCCTTACGCAATACTCAGCCTTTGAATGACATGTCCTAGACATGCTCAGAGAAACAGGTTTAATCCTGCTTGAACCCTGATCACCACAAGACCTGCAGAGTTCTGTGGGGGTCAGAGGGAACAGATAGCCAAAGGGAACATTCCTGCCAAAGAGGAATGAAAGCAAGAAGCAGGCACTTTAGATACACGGATAATTAAAAGGTAGAACAAGAGTTCATAGAAGCCGTATAAAGATAAGAAGTAGATCTGACAACATTTGGACCCAACACTCTTAGCTTGATTGATATTCACTATTTTGGACTGATTTGCTGAATTCATAAATGGTGATAAATAATGCTCTGTTTAAACCATTGTTTGTTAAGTCAGCCCTAGTGGTTCACACAAAACATTCAACTGTAAACTACCGTATTTTTAGGCGTATAAGACACACCCTTTTCCCTCAAAAAAGAGGGTGAATAACTGGGTGCCTCTTATACACTGAATACAGTATTTTTGGGCTACTGAAACCCCACCCCCTTTGCAAAAATGGCCATGCATAGCCTTTAGGAGGCTTCCGGAGTGCTCCTGGGGTCTGGGGAGGGCAGAAATGAGCATAAAATGGGCCTTTTGCTCACTTTTGCCCCCCCCCGCCCCCCAGGAGCACTCTACAAGCCTCATAAAGGCTGTGCATGCCATTTTTGACAAAAAAACGGGCCGTTTTTGGGAGGTCTGCAGAGTGCAAAAACTTCTTTATTTGCCTCTTCAAAATCTTGGTGCGTCTTATACGCCAAAAAATACGGTATATTTTACAAACCACAATGCCAGGTTCACGTATCACATGAAACAAACAAACAAACAAAAAACAACCCCTGAGTAAATTATAATGTGAAAGAAAGAACTAAGTCAGTTCGTTTCCCAGAAGAAACATCATGGGTCTTTGTACATTTCTATGTTTATTTAGCACAGGAAGGTGACGGACTTACCCCAAACATTTGCCGCAGATCAGGGTCCCGGAAGCGGAAAGGGATGTTGGAAACGTGTAGCCGCTTAGGCTGCTGCTTGTCAGAACCATTCTCCGGTAGGTGTAGTGTCTGGTTGTCTGTCTGCGCTGCTTCGTCTGTCTGCTGGTGAAAATAAATACATTAAAGCACCCTTGTGATTCTTTCTAGGTGTCTGTGTGTATGCATGCGGGTGCGTGGTGGTAGGGTGAGGCAGGGAGGGCCCCATCGCTGCTTGCGATTGGCAGATTTCAAAGGTATGAAATGAATGTAGCAAAAATGCTGGATTGGATTTGGGGCAATTAGGTTTTCAGCCTGCAGGCATATTCACTTTCCTGGGTTTAGCATATAATCTGTTCTTTCTGCTGAAGACTGGGGTTCATTTTCTGCAGTGCTTGGAGCTGGAGCCATTTCTCTGTTTAAAGCCCTCTTTTTGTTCCTTCTCTTTTCTCCCAATTCCTACCAGTTTGGTCGAGTAGGTATTAACTTGGCCCGCCACACCCCCGAACCAGTTTTATCGGTGATGTCGTAGGTGCCGCCATCTTGTTTATTGCTCCTGCGCATGTGCGCATAGCATGCATCGTGTGCGCCTCCGAAGCACATCCCTGAGCAAACGGCAGTAAAAGAAGCTGGAACCCACCCCTGAATTCCCCACCCCACCCCCAATCCACCAGAGACTTCCTCTCTGCCTGGAGAGCAGCTTGTTATTGATACAGCTCTGAAGTGATCTACTTTTGGAGGGCTCCTTCCATTCACACAGTGTCCCACTTCCACTTTGGTTTTGCTTCTTACGCCCCCAGTTCTGCAGGTGTTCTGAACTCATCACTTCAAGGGGGCTCTTTCATCTTAGCTCTCCCCAATGTTTTTTCCCCCACCTGTTGGACCCCATTTCCCTGTTCCCTGTCTAAGATAAGGCCAAAGCTTGGGGCTTTCTTGCTGCAGGGTCCCCATGATCCCAAGAGGCACTTGGGAACATGCATTCCTATGAAAGTGATGCTACTGGTCAACTTTTAATGTCATCCTGAGACGAGGCTCACACAGTGAGCTATTGCAGAGTTTGTTTAGCTGTGGCTTGCTGATTAAAAAACGAAGATCTGGGTTTACCCAACACTCAAGCCATAAACCATGACTTAGATGCATGATAACCAAACGCAAACAAATCACATGATGGTTTAGTGCAATATGAGAAGCCAGTCAGGGAGTGGTGGCATATGCTGTCACTTAGGGACTAAGAAAATGAGCTGTGAAACCAAACGTCCCCGGTTCAGCTCTTTAATTTGGCCTCAGACAAGCCACCATCCTTCAGCTTCACCTTCCCCATTTATAAAAAAAATAGAGGCCGTAGTCTTACCCCTCTACCTAGAACAGCAGTAGCACCCAAGAAAGTAGACCAAGAACCAGCGTGGACCCAAACGCACAAGCTTTGGGAAAAGGAGGCCGGGGATGCGTTGGCGCCATCCTGGGTTTGCATGCATTTTTGCATACACAGGACTAGGTGGGGAGGCCGAGCTCACTCTCAGAGCTGCGTGGTGGCGAGCAGCCAGCCTGGCACTCAGGGATTGAGGAGCAGCTGGGAACTGCTCACTCAGCGCTTCTTCGCTGAGCTGCATTACAACCACATCATTGGCACGATAGGATTGGCAAGCGGCCAAGCAGGTAGATTACAAGTGATTAGGGACACAAAGTGAGCCAGGAAACTTAAGTGCTGAGCCACAAATGCCCATGGGGTATCAGGGTGCTGGGATGGCTTCTCCAAATCGGCCTCCCGCTGCATAAGAACTCTGTTATTTTCACCCTGCTCTTTGCTATCTCTGGGCCTCAGATGGAAGTGGAAAGAAGGCCAAGCAGACAAACTACGAATGGAGGCAGAGAGGGCATTGGATCTGCAGCCTCGCTCTTCCCTGCTCCCCATAATGCAGCCTCTCAATCATGAGCCAAGGGGTCCATTTTTCCAACAGAAATTTCTTCTCATCCAATTTTGTACACCTTCCCGCAAAGTTCCATCCTTCCAGCTTGCATTTTTTTCAGGAAGAGACACTCCTTTCTCCTTCTTCATTGGATGTCTACTTCCCTGAACTGCCCCACTCCCTCAAAATGCAGGCAGGTTCAACAGCAAAGTCAGCCCTGTAGGGAAAAGTCTCTTACCGGTACCGTTTGTGTGCCTGCTATGGACTGTGTGCTGGCATCAGTGCCTGGCTGTTCGGAGTGGCTCTGTGCTGGGGTGTAGAGTGTCAAGGCATGCTCGGGTACTGTGCTCTGCCCCGAATAGTCCTGTGCTGGATGTGGGTGTGGTGGTGGAGGAACATACTCTGGAGGGATACCATTCTGTGGGGGTGGTGGATAGGTTGCCGGGGGATAGGGTTGAGCCATTGCGTCAGGCGGAGCCGTGGCGTCCTGATTGCCCTGCAGAGATAGGACAAGAGAAAAATACTCCTTATTCATGACTGACAACCTCAAGCCAGGCTGTGAGCTTGAACCTTCATCAGCTCCTCACTCTCTCTCAGCTCAGGTGAATTCCAGTTAATCTTCCCATAACACAAGGCCGTTAAGTATTGGCTAAAACAGTAATTGCTTCCAACACCAAGGCAAGAAAGAATGAACCTTTTCAACACAAACCTTTTAACTGCCATAGAATTGCTGGACATCAATTTATAGGAGCAGAGAGGAAGCAGTGTACACGGGACGATAAAATCTTCAGGGTAGATGTGCCCATCGTTATTCTAGTTTTCAATGGATTTGATTAGACTCTCATTCTCTTCTGGGAGAATTAGAGACATAAAAAGCATCTCACCAAAGGCAAGTTGGAATTACAAGGAAAAGATAAAAATTATGTGTAGAGCAAATAAAAACCTGCTCTAGAAAACCTGTCCAGCAACTTCATGGAAGATCAAAAGTGTATTTCTTTTATAGCATTCTTTTTCATGTACCATATTTTTCAGAATATAAGTATTTTTTCCCTCAAAAAAGAGGCTGAAAATCTGGGTGCGTCTTATACACTGAATACAGCATTTTTTTGTCTCCCCAAACCCCATCCCCTTCATAAAAATGGCCGTGCAGGGCATGGATAGGCTCTAGGAAGCTTTTAGAGAGCTCCTGGGGAGGGCAAAAATGAGCAAAAAAAAAAAAAAAAGGCCCATTTTTTGCTCAATCCCCCCCAGCTCCCAGGAGCACTTTATAAGCTTCCTAAAGGCTACCCATGTCCCCCCCTTTTTTTACAAAACACGGGCCCGTTTTTGTGAAAAACAGGCCATTTTTTGCTCATTTTTTGCCACCCCCATCTGCAAACCCCCTAAAGACTATACATGCCTTTTGGGGGGGGGAATGGGCCCATTTTCACAAAAAATGGGCCATTTTTGGGATATTTGCAGAGTGCAAAAACTTTTTTAAAAAATTTGCCTCTTCAAAACTTGGCTGCGTCTTATACTCCGGTACGTCTTATACTCTGAAAAATATGGTATATTCTAAAAAGCGAATTAGCTATTTTTAAAAAATATATATCGGCATGACAAATTGCAACAGCTACCAACTTTTATGTTTGTACGTCTAAACTGCAGGTACATCACCTGGACACCCATGGACTTAAGCAGAGTATCAATTTGTTTTTTAGAGATGGGAGAAAGTAAATTGGGTGAAAAAAATGGAAAAATTGCCTTTAGGACAGGATGAAAGCCCCCAGTTCATGCTTATCCCAGCTGAAAGGGAAGCAAAGGGGCCAAGAAAGCAGCAAGATCTTTGTAAGACACAGTATGTGTTTCGGTGTATTAACATAAACAATTATCTCGATCAAAGGTCAGCCATATTTCTAAATGTTGGGCCTACTAAATCCAAAGATTATACTTTCAAATGGAAGTGGAAATGTCCTTCCTTCCTAAACATACATGGGGCAGTCACCCAAGTATTGATTTAAGATGAGATATTGCAGGGATTTTATTATTCCTGCTATTTTGCCGTTCCTGCCTTCCAGCAAAAATCAAACCTTTATGTCCCATTCTCTTATAGGGATAAAGTTATTCATTCGAAATCATTGATATGCATTGATTAACACCTAAAACTGGCCTATCTTCATGTTTTAAAAAAGGGAAGGGGATTCTGAACTAGAGAAGAACATGGCACTTGCTAAATGATAGCAACTCAGTTTCTTAAATACTGCCTCAAAAATGTGTTAATTTCAATGAAAGTTAGAAAAGAGAAACAAGCACAACTGTACATTAGAGGTCTGTGGTTGCTTCTACACTAGATGTGTTTAGTACTGCTGAGACACTGTTATTCCACAATTTTCTGGAAGTGGAATTAAAATCAAAATTCCACCCAGCACTGAATATACCACTATATTATCTACAACAGTGTTTTTCAACCTTTTTTGTGCAAAGGCACACTTTTTTCATGAAAAAAATCACAAGGCACACCACCATTAGAAAATGTTAAAAAAATTTAACTCTGTGCCAATATTGACTATAGGCAGGTGTTTTTCCCACGGCACACCTTACACTATGTCACGGCACACTAGTGTGCCGCGGCACAGTGGTTGAAAAACACTGATCTACAACATATTCTTTCACCATTTAGATTTTTCTATAATGTTTATTCAGAATTAAATCCCATTCATAAACATCTTTCTCAACATTCATGGTTTTTATTGTCCAATTTACAGATATTTACCACTAAATTGTTTGTTCTTACTTATGACTACCCCGTTTACATATAGCCAATTTATTGATCTTTGAACAGCATTTCTTAATTGTTCCAGTGTTCCAGAGGCTTTAATTACTGGTTTTGAGCAAAAAAAATCATTTAAACCACCCCCTTCCCTATGGGAACAAAAACTGATGCTGAGACCATTAAACAAGGCTATTTATCATTACTAAGTAGCTATTCATCATTGTTTCCCACCCCCTTTGAAATGTACCCAAAAGAAAAATTCTGGTGGTTTCAGCTTACGACCACAATTGAGCCCAACATTTCTCTTGCTAAGTGAGACAGTTGAAACCGTATTTTTCAGATATAAGACGCACCAAGGTTTCGAAGAGGCAAATTAAAAAAAACATTTTTTCACTCTGTAAACCTCCCAAAAACGGGAGGTTTTCATAAAAACAAACCTGCTTCCCCCCCCCAAAGGCATGAATAGCCTTTAGGGGGCTTGCAGAGTGCTCCTGGGGCGTCCTCCCCCAAAACAAGAAAAAAAAATGGCCCATTTTTTGCAAAAACAGCTCCGTTTTTTGTCAAAAAATTGCATGCATAGCCTTTAGGCTTATAGAGTACTCCTGGGGGCTGGGGGGGGGGCAAAATTGAGCAAAAACCGGCCCATTTTTCACTCATTTCAATCTTCCCCAGCCCCCAGGAGCTCTCTGAAAGCCTCCTAAAGGCTCTGCATGGCCATTTTGGTGAAGGGGCGGAGTTTCAGGAGGCAAAAAAATGCTGAATTCAGTGTATAAGACGCACCCAGATTTTCAGCCTCTTTTTTGAGGGAAAAAGGTGCATCTTATACTCCGAAAAATACGGTAAGTGAATTCTGCTCCATTTTATGACCTTTCTTGCCATCCTTGTTAAGTGAATCACTGCAATTGTTAAATTAGTAGCATGGTTGTTAAGTTAATCTGGCTTGCCCCATTGACTCTGCTCGTCAGAAGGTCGCAAAAAGTGATCACATGACCCCGGGACACTGTGACCATCATAAATATGTGCCAGTTGCCAAGCGTTTGAATTTTGATCATGTGACCATGAGGATGCTGTAACAGCCGTGTGAAAAAATCATCATGTCACTTTTTTCCCAGTGCCATTATAACTTTGAACGGTCATTAAATGAACTGTTGTAAGTCGAGGACTATCTGTAAGATTTTGCGAAATGAGCCTCTCTATAAGGGCACAGGACACCCCCTTCTTCCCCTAAAAAAATCTGAATAGCATTTTACTTGTTCCCATAGGGCAGGCTATGTAACTCATAGAGGTTTATCGCCCCTCACCCATAATATAATAAATTTTCCCTGACCTAGACTATTTTTCAAATTTTTGTTACAAGTTAACTCTCATCAACTATTTTAATATGCTTAAATTAATGCTCTGCTCAAATATTCCTTAAATAAATTTTTGAATAAAATTATTGGACTATAAATCCTTTGGCTAGCCCTAAAACTTACATACTACTTGTTAACGGACATAAAATTGAGAGAGAAATACTTTGTACACAGTAAGGAATATTCATATACATATGGTCAAGAGTTCTAGTAGTGGCTTCTATATTCCAAGTACTGACAAAATGCAACTTGGTTCATCTTGAACATTTGGCAATAAAGATCAAGTCGGTAGAAAATTACCCCATCTATAATAGGAGACCCAATTTGGCAGATAGAAAGAAATGGTCAGTATAGGTAAGTGGGAATTGTGTTGGATTGGGTCGAAATTGTATCTATTTTGCTCGATATTCTGGGGAAAACCAGAAGTTGATGGGGATACCACAAGCAAGACATCAGGTACAACAAAAAGGCAACCCAGTTGAATTGCCTGTTCACTCTTGTGGACACAGAAATCAAAATCCATGACAACATGAATGATTTGGAAGAGAGTCCCAATTCTCCAAATCCCATGAAAGTACCCAGCTTGTATCCACGTCAACTGTCATCAGGGAATTTCAAGTTATGATTCACACACGGAAGATGTTTCCACCTTCTCTGCCTGATGTTAATTGTAACTGATTGCTGTTCTGTGTCTCCCACACGATGCCAAAAAAAAAAAAAAAAATCTTCTCAGCCACTAGTTACCATTAGAAATATTTGATGGGAATGTGACTCATATGCTAGGGACAGCTTATGTGACGATTGATCTTCAGGTGACAGTCATCACGAAAGGTATTATTTATTTATTACTGGATGCATATCAAAGGTGGGTTGCTTCTGGTTTGGCCCAGATCGGGCGAACCGGTAGTAGCGGGGGTGGAAGGCTCTGCCCATCCATCCAGATGCTCCTATGCATGCGCAGAAGCATCACGCACGAGTGTGCGCACGAGCGAACAGGTAGTAAAAAAAATGGAACCCACCACTGAGGCATATCCACGTTTTTTGTACTGTTCAAGATCCTCCTATTTTCCTCAAAACAACTTTTTGAGCAGAGGTGGGTTCCTACCGGTTTGGACCGGTTTGGCTGAACCAGTAATGGTTTGGCAGCATAGGTCGCTGGAACTGGCAGTGACCCAGGCTGCCACGCCCCTGAACCGGTTCTCCTATGAGGCTGCCATCTTGATTTTTGGTTCTGTGCATTTGGTTCTTCTTTTAATGTTTTGCGCATGTGCAGACCTATTTGTGTGCAAATGGGCACGCAAAATTTTTGCACCCACCAAACCGGCAGTAATGCTGGGAGCAACCTGCCCCTGCTTCTGAGGTGGGTTGGGCAAAGTCCCTCAGCCAATCTCCATGTCAAAAGGAGGACTAGAACAAGTGATCTCCCATATTCTAGTCCAGCATCTTAACCACTGTGCCAGATTGGTTCTCAAACACGCATCCACAGTGCCTCACAGTCCTAATATCCCACATCGAGCCATCCTCCTCCTCTGCAGATACACTTTTCTCTCCCTTGCCCACCAACACAGCTTCATACCTGACTGCTCCCCACACCCCTGCCTCCTTTCAATCCCTTATTCCTCGCCTTGTGCTGACAAATAGCCACCAGCCCTCTGCTAAGAGCCCAGATTCCGCATTCAGATGCTTTATAGCTGTATACCACAGTGCCTTTCTCTCTCTCTTGGGATGAAATACATCCACAGCTCCTGGAGCTGAGACAGGCTCTTTAATTGTGTGTGTGGTTAATTTATGACAAGGCAACATCACAGTGGGACAGGCTTGGGCAAGCAGGCTTTCCTTGCTTGAAGAGAGAAACCTTTCCGCTCCAGGCTCTGTCTTTAGGCTCTTTTATTCCCAATCACACCCTGGAGGATGTAGCAAAGCTGTGACGGTGAAAGTTGGGCAGGGGGAAAAGCCATTTCTGAACCTGCGAAATTGTTTTGTTACTCCTTGGGTTTTTCCTGCTTGGGAGTCAGGCTTCATTGGGAATGGGGAAAAGGGAAGGTAGGTGCTAATATACGTTTAGGAGGGGCTCCTGGCAGCACTATTTTACACTAATCATGCTATACACTGGAGAAGTAGTAGATGACTAAGCTCAGTAGTTTTACAGAAAGCTGATCTTAGTGTCCCAAATTAGCAGTCTTCACTGGGGAGACACCTTTGATACCGGAGACATTTTCCCTTTAAAATTTATGTAGCTTTCTGACCACCTACCACCCACTCCTTAGCCAAGGAAAACTTATTCAGGCAGAAATAATTGGTCCTTGAAGCTCTCCAGGAGACCATGTCTAAAGCAATGACCTCAATAAAGGCATGTATAGAAGGGAACTCCAGCAGATAATTAGGTCTCCATCCCTGGGTCCAAGGAAGGCAGCTCTATTCCTTTCTTCAAGCTTGAATAACTCTTCTCTCAAAGTGCTGGCAGTTCATAAAGTCTCTGAAACCCAGAGTCTCAAGAACATATTCTAGCGTTAGTGCATATCTGCATAACATTCTGAATTTCCAGAAATTCTCCCTTGAGAGAGGGAGGGACGGCTTCATGTAAACTATGCAGAAAATAATTAGGGAGTAGGAAGCAGACTATGGGCTGAAAAAGAAATGCAGGAAAACCTATCCACCAGTTAATTGATCAGCCGAATTAGCTGGCCAGAAGCAAATGAATTCCTGGTTCGAATGAGCCTCTAAGACAGAGACAGGGGAAGAAGAGGGACGAAGCATGTGAACGTACATGCACTTGTACGCATGAGTGAATAAAGGTTGTTCAATCCTATTGCAAACTAATATTCAGGCATTTCAATGAATCTGGTATCTCGCTTAACTCAATACTTTGTAGGTGCTCTCCATGGTACTAAATCTCAATAATCTAATGCAGGGGTGTCAAACTCGATTTCACTGAGGGCCGCATCACGGTGGTGTTTGACCTCAGGGGGGATGGATGGGGGTGGCCAGCTCAATGTCACTTGTGTCGGGGGCATCTGTGGTGGCCCGGATGGGGCCAGAGGGATCCATTATCTCTAGCTCAGTTTTCGGTTGTGACGGTCTCCTGTAGCCCTCTGCCAGCTCTGTGTTCACTGGCAGAGGCACTATGTGCGATCCTTCGCTGTTTCCAGGGCACCCCAGGGGCCAGATCTAAGTACTCCATGGGCTGGATCTGGCCTGCAGGCTTTGAATTTGACACCACTGGCCTATTGCCACACTTGATCAAAATATCCTCAAACATTCCACTCTGAAAATGATAGCAACAATCCATTTGATGGGATGGTTTTAGCACCCATAGATATTCAGGTTGATAGCCATGAACAATCAATGAGTAACCCCGGACCAATCACTTCCTCTCAGCCCAACCTACTCATAGGGTTAACACTGTGATGATAAAACGAAGGGAGATCCCACATAAATCACCTTGAATCCCTAAAGGAAAAGTGGAATATATGTCTAATAAAGCAGTAACAATAGCAGCCAAATCAGTAATAAACCAATCTGGATGCTTTCTAGTTGTGTGGATTGCAAGTCCCAGAATTCTTCAGTCAACTGGGCTATTTTTCAACATTCTTGGAAGTTAAGTGTGTGTATGTATGTATACACACACACAAACACAAACACACACACACATATTTGAAAGGCACCCTGTTTGTGAAAGGCTCACTAACTGAATCCCAGAGACCTGTGCTGCCATATATTATACCTTTCAATTACATTAAGAAAATTTCAGAATTATTAATTTGTAAAATGTGTTTGAAATATACAGAATTGCATTCCGTTACTTAAATATTTTGTTATACTGGAAAAATGCAGGAGAAGGCGGCTGAGTGGCCATCAAATATATAAGCCACACGTTCCTCTGGATGGCAGCAACTAGTTTCCTGTGAAGGGAAGGAGGTGTTTTATTTTCCTCAGATGACAGTTGAAAACAAAAATCCCACTTCTTAGCCACTGAAAATGTTATCTACACTTGAGCTTTATCCCACTATTTCCAGCTCTACAACTCCTGGTATTCCCAGCAAAAATGGCACTTAGGGAGGCCACTCTAAGAGACACATTTGCTATGTAGTTGAAAGGTGCTATATTGGGAAAACTGTCTTACTTAATGCCTGCATCAAATAAAATCTTGCAGTTCTGTTGAGAAACGTATTTGATGTCCCATGGGATAGCTTCCCCCTGAAATCTTAGAATTAGAAAATGCTGAAATCTGTCACGCAATCTATCCTATTATAGATTTAGATTTACTTCTCAAGATGTGTGCCTCTTGTGACCAACCCCATTTGGAAGAGAATCTAACAAAGCCCAAGAAGTTACTGGAAGAACACTGGGTAGTTGTTCATAGTATAGGCAGACAATTTTGTAAAGTCTCAAAAGAAATGAGACTTCTTTCTCAAATATTTTTCACAAATAAATATTTTTATCTGACTCCTGTACAATGGAACGGAGATAGGGTAAGAGCTAATTGAGAACATTATCTGCAAAAAAAAGAAAGAAAAAAAAAACATACCTTTCATGGCTTTTGAAACCATAAGCCTTGAGTTAGATAAGAGTTATGTTCCTGTCGTAAGATTAATCATAGCTTTATCCCTTTTATGCTGCTTTCTTCACGCAGATAGATGGAAAGGGAAAGGGCCTGCAGTGAAGACTGATAGAAGACACAATTTTGACCTATTATTTTGGAATGAATCTGAGCCCTAGTGGTGTTTAAAAGAGGCATATTGTGCAGTACTACGCAGTAGGTGACAAAAATAAGGGATCAACAAGAAGTGGCTACAATGCAGATTATTATATAAGCGATGTTTTAACACCCAGCTATACATTTTGGTTAGATTTAGGTTTTCATTCTTGTTTATCTGTATATTCCAGTTTGAGGAGTCCAGTGACTATAACAGGACTATAAAAAGACAAAACTAGTGGCAACAGAACTGGCAACCTGGTTTAGAACTGACTCTGGAGATACTGAGGTGGTGAATAGAACTGATTATGAATAGCGAAGGAACCATGAGAGACTAACATTTGATAGGGTAGAAAAAAAGACCTTGAAAAAGTCATTCAGATGCTGTACTGTATCTGTATTACACAAAGAACAGAATTATACAACAAATGATTTACCCTGCAAGACTCCACAGAAGCAAACACTGAACTCTGAAGAAGCAGAACAGAAAGAGTATTGATGCTTTTGCACTTTGGTGTTGGGGGAAGACTCTTGAGGATATAAGAATTGGCCAAGAAAACAAACAAATGGATCATGGAACAAATCAATCAGAGTTCTCACTTAAGGGACAAATGCCAGGTTCAAATTATCATATTTTGGCCACGTTATATAACCAACGAACTCTTTTGAAAAGGTTATGCTCTTGGGAAAGGTGGAAGAAAAGAGAAGAGGAAGACCAACAACAAGGTGGATGGATTCCATTATACTGGCAACTGGATTACTATCAGAAGACTAGCCTGGGGAGAAATCATCCTGAAAAGTCAATGCGGTCACTTAATATTGATATCTTCTTGATAATATATGAACAATCTTTCAGGTTTTATGGCGCTGCCTTCTGTAGTTGCATTTTTAATGAACTGCTTCTGGCTTTTGTTGTGCATTTATATATTTGTGTTGCATGCAATGTGGTGCTCTGCCTGAAAGTGATATAGAAATGCTTTAAATAATTATGGTTATTATCCAGATTTTGTTTAACGGGGGGGGGGGAGTACAATGCCTTTAGAATATACTGAACATGTTTTAATTAATGGATGAGGCGCTGGAGTCAAGGAATTCAAAATCCAAGGCAAAGCTAAAGGAAATATTACTTGTTCCAAGAAGGCCTGGGTGCTGCTCTTATATAATTCCCTTATCCCATCTATCTAATCTACTCCTCCTTGGGGAAGTTCTGTTCTCCTTCCCTAATTGTGTCGGAGGAGAACAGAATCCTTTTAATGTCTGATGTTTCTTTGTGTCACTTAACTTTTCTTTTGGCACATGCCTGCACTCGGGAATGCTCGCAAGAGAGAAAGAATTCTAGCTCCCCTGGGAATCTTGCCTGCCCTGATTTAAAGGACTTGATTTCAGAAGTGTTTTGGTTCTTGAGTTCGGGCTCTGTGGAGTGAGGGACCACATTTGGCAATTTTGCGAGCTATGCACCTTGGCGTTCCAGATTCCCTGGTATCTGTACCATAATTTTGTTATCTACTGGAATGTAGAAATTTGAACATATGCACTAGCCAATGATGGTTAACCGATTACGGACCGAGTGCCCAAAGCGCGCACATGCCCTTACCCCCAAAATGCAATGTGCGTCCCCCAGTGCACGCCCCTGCCCCATGCATGCACACATGCACCCGACCCCCACACACACTCCATCCCCTGCGCATCCGTGCATGACCCCCTCCCCCCCGTGTTCCCTCCACGCATGCGTGGCAGAGATCCGAAGGCCAGCTGGCCAAAAGGCGGCATGCATGCGTGCATGGTGCAGCTGAACTGGGGCGCTGTGTGCCACCTCTGGCACGTGTGCCATAGGTTCGCCATCACAGCACTAGTCTGTACTGTCTAGGAAAGAGAAGTCACATATGATTGGCAACTAGTGTTGGTGATAAAGGAAACCTAGCAGATTTTTTAAAAGGGTTATCAATTACGAGCACCCTACTGAAGCAAAACGCAGATTCTAGGTTCCAAAGAGGAGGAGTAGTAGTAGTAGTAGTAGTAGTAGTAGTAGTAGTAGTAGTAATAATAATAATAATAATAATAATAATAATAATAATAATAATAATAATAATAATAATAATAATAATAAATATTTTGAATGCAGGGCCACTAGTGAGGAGCAAGAGGTGCTTGCAATTTTCCCCAGCTGCAACATCAGCAAGCGGTTACTCTGCAACATCCGGAAAAAAAAGGATAATGCAATATCTAATGCAAATGCTGGCAGCTTCTTTGGCTCATCAGCTTTCTTCTTCCCTACTAAATCCCACCTAACTGGGCCAAAAGAATCAAAGTAAATATGTTTCACTGTGGTTTACCAGACCATTGCTCGCATTTGGAGACTTTCTCCAATCACTTTAATGTGTTGCAGAGAAACCTTCCTGATGTTGCATCATGTGAAATGAGTCGGATTAAAAGCAGGAAGAGTGCGGACGGGCACTTTGGAGAACACATTGCAGGGAAAGGGAGGCAGGGAACCATAAAAGGCAGCTCTATGGATTGTTCTGTTGACCACTCCTGACCTAAGGAAACACAAAACAAGCCATGAACATGAAATTGATTTCCTCCTGGCCACATCTTTACAATATAGATACTCATCACTAAACACAGAAAAACCAAACTGAGTGGGACATATTTGCCTGCTCCACTGACTTAAAAAATGACTACATGGGCCAGGCGACCGGAGTCGAGTCTTAAATTGCCACAAACAGGATTTCAGAGAAAACACACTTTTATGAAATATAAATATATATATATATACACACACCAATCCACCAAATGCAGGACTTGAATAAGAAACAGGCAACTAGTGTTTTCAAATAAAGTAACTGTGGGAAGTAGAAATGCATCCTTTGCCCTTCACCTTTATTAAGAAGACCCTTCCAATATTTCTGGAACAGCTGTACAACCCAGAATTCTCTTTCATGTGTAATTATGACAAAACGATTCCTTCTACTCTGCAGCTATCTTTACAATTTGCAGACATCACTATCACTTCATCGTCAGTTCTCTGGTGCCGTGCTTTCAGTCGGACTCCCTATGAACATGTTCAGGGTCCCCCATAGTACAGAGCATTCAAGTAGTGGCAGAATGTTCTTTTGTCTTTACTTATCTTTATTTTGGCATCCAGAATAATCCCACATATTGAAATGGTTGCTACTCTAGTACCATTTATTTAAATGTCTATTCTATTTAATCTTTCTTTTACCTTTTGTAATATGTGTTTTTATGTTGTACGCCACCCTGAGTCCTTTGCGAGAAGGGCGGTATATAAGTCCAATAAACCTAAACCTAACCTAAATGTCTATTCCTAGGAACAACTTCACTTGGCCAATCAGATTTGGCTTCGCGACAAAAAAGGAAATAAAGATAATTTACACTGAGGCCGGTGCTTGCCCTCCCTCTGAATTAACTTTATATCTCAATTCAATAAGATCACTCAAATGAAAAATGATGGAAGACGTGCAGGAGGAGCAGTCAATCCGGGTTACTGAAGATTGAGGGACTGGGAAACTCATAGAGAATTTAAAAAAAAATCAGCTGCAAGTATTCGGCACAGTTCTATTCTAATTACCCAAATGAGATTGCTATGCAAAAAGGACTGGGCCATGACAAAACTCAATGCCATGTTTGCTGAAGATAACTAAGCCACTTAAGCGATGTACCCAAATGAGAGAGATGGAATTAACATTTCCAGATGCATCAAAACACCCAGACAGTTCAGCAGAGTCCACCAGATAAGACTGGAATGAAGGCAGACACGAATCTCCTTATAGACGTTCGCCTCCATATCAGCTTTGAAAATATTTGGAAATTTGTTTATTGTTCCAGTCTTTCTTATTGAATAAGGAGAAAGATGTTATTTTTAATCATGTTTTTAAGTTGTTGTGTTTTTTTTTTAAAAAAAGAAAAATAATTAAGGTTGTGAATCTGCCTACATTGAAATTAATACATTGGACACAAGGACTTTTTCCATAACACCATCCTGGGTTTTTTGCTGAAGTGAATTCATCTATTATACTCCACTTTGGCCTGCAGCAGGGATCAGCACCCAACTAACCATAGCCTAACTTAGTGTTTCTCAACCTTAGCCATTTTAAAATGTGTGGACTTTAACTCCCAGAACTCCCCAGCCAGGAAGGCTGGTTGGAGAATTCTGGGAGTTGAAATCCACACATCTTTAAATGGCTAAGGTTCAGTGGTGGGTTCCTACCGGTTTGGCCGAACCCGTAGTGGCATGCCGGCCTGGGTCACAGAATCGGCAGCGACCCAGACTTCCCACGCCTCCAAGCTGGTTCCCTGGTCACCCCAGTCGTCACCGCCACCTTGTTTTTGAGTTCTGCGCATGCACAGAACAATCTCTATTAAATTGTGCATGTGCGCGTAGCGTGCGCCTCCCGCAAAGCACACTCACAAGTGAACTGGCAGTAACGCCGGCTAGTACCCACCCCTGCTAAGGTTGAGAAGCGCTGGTCTTTCTTGAATAGATAAATAGACTCAGAATACCTAATAATTTGATGGGAAAGCATTAGAAAATCCCGGAGCAAGGCTGGAGAGTTGAAAAAAGATCCTGGAAGAATGTTCAGACATCTTGACATTAAGAAGATTACATGGATATGTCCACAAATTCTTAAGGAGTCAAGCTCAACCTGAAGAAAGTTTCTCCTTCCATTCTTTTCCAGGTTTCTGGCGTGCATGCACGGACGATATTCACCTGGCCTTTGTGCATGCAGCAGTGCCAGAAACTGGAAGATCTGGTCTTCCGTTTCCAGGTGTGAGCATGCATGGGGGCCAGCTGATTGTCGTGCATGCATGTGAGTCAGTAACCAGAAGACTAGCTTGCTGGTGCACATCGGAAACCGGAAATCCATATGCCCCCTGGGCAGCTTCTCTTCCAAGTTGTGGCTCCGATGAGCATGTGCACATGTTCCAGTGGTGGGTTTCAAATTTTTTTAGAACCTCTTCTGTAGGTGTGGCCTGCTTTGTGGGAGTGGCTTGCCAGCCATGTGACCGAGTGGGAATGGCTTGGCAGTCATGTGACTGGGTGGGCGCGACCAAATTGTAAAATGTGGTGAAACTCACATAACAACGCTCTTGCTTAGCAACCAAAATGTTGGCTCAGAAACTCTGGCATTTGAAGTATGCAAGTATTAAAGCTGCCAAGTTACAAGACCCTTGCACCCCTAACCCTTTAGGAAAAAAAACCTCAGGGGTGTTCAAACTTGACAGCTTTAAGACTTAAAGGTTTAGATAGGACTCTTAGAGGCGGGCGGGGCGATTGGTGAGACAGCCAATCAGTGAACGGTGGGCGGGACAAGCATGGTGCGGACAGGCGGGGGGAGGGAGCTGGAATCGGTTCTAAACGGCACGGTAGATTTGTGGAACCTCTTCTATAGAAGAGGTTAGAACTGGCAGGAACCCACCCCTGGCGCGCTCCCTTTTCAGCACTCAGTGCTGAAAATGTTCGCCATCACTGGTCTATGGGCTGATCAATAAACTAAACTAACTAGTATATAATGTCAACATTTTGGATTGCCAGGTACTAAAAATAAAACAGATAGGACAATTTCTAGTATTCTTATTGTCCCCTGAAGTCACAAGATTTATATCAAAAAATACAGACTTAAAGAAAGTGAAACAAAAAAATTAAATGGCAGGTGACATTTCACTCCACTCTTTATTTAGGAAGGTAGAGAATAAATGAAAGCTGCATCATTGAAAGTGACATAATTAACAGTTTCTTACTCTCTGTGAACAGAAACGAAATAAACTGAGGAGGCAGGAACATTATGCAACAATAATAGATTGTTTTACATAACTGTTTTAAGCTGGGGTAAGGTATAAGGCATAACAAAGAGATGGCCTTTGTTTAAACCTAAACCATGGTCAAATTTATTTATTCCTGAGTAGACTCCTACAGGATTGCCCTGTGAGAATGTATGAAAAGGTGTAAAGAAACATTTTGCTTAAAATCTATAAAAATAAAGAAGGAAATGTCCATAATTGTGAATGGGAAGGATGGCTGGTCAATATATAGAAGTATGCATTAAGAATGTCACTATAAATACTGGAATTGAAGGGCTTCCTCCTGATTTGTTTTTAAAATCAAAAGTATTAGCAGTTTCATTAAAAAAGCCCAGACAATCAGAAAACACACACAACTCTCTGCGAAAGAAAGAAAGAAAAAAAAAAAGGGGGGGGGGAAGACAAAAACTGCAGAAAACAAGAATGTTTTGAAAAAAATACCTCAACTAAGCTTAACATGAAAAAGTCCACCCCATCTAAATTGTGTCTAATTCTAATATAAACAGAAGCAGCAACAACAACAAAAATGGAAAAATATGAATCAGGCTATTAAAATTTTATAATTTTCCTTAATTTCACCATTACTCAATTTTTAACCAATGAATTCAACTTAGACCATACAAAATCAGACTATCTCTGCCTGAAGCGCTGATGGATATCTTCCAACATATTGCATTTATGAACAATATTTCACAGACATATTTGCAATGCCTATATATTGTTTTTGAATTAACCAGGTTTTCTAGCATAAAGCCAGACCAAAACACATTCTGGTGTGTCATAGTTTTCTCTCCCAATTTTTCTGGCTTTTTTCCTTTCGTTTCTGAATCTGCTTCCTTGTTCTGTAGAAAAAGGTCTCTTTGCCATCTCCACTGAAAACTACGGTTCATTCAGCTTACATGACAGATACATTGGGCAGAACTACTAAATATTTTGAAATTAGTGATTGTCAGTATAACTAGTGGTGGGTTGACAGTCTAGAATTAGAGGCGATAGCATAAATAGGAACTGTATTTCAGGGGGGAAAATGGCTTTTGCATGTGTCGCCCAGATTGATTGACTGACTGATTTGGCATCAATACAATAGCAGAGTTGGAAGGGATAGTTAAGTTACTGGAAACCACAGTAACCAGAGAGCGAAGATGGCATATAATGGCAAATGGTGGGCATGGAGTATATTCAGAAAGCAGCATTCAGCATTTCCATAATTTCTAGAGAACATGGAAGCTTCTTTAACTGCAGAACGGAAGGAGAAAGTGGGGTGGTTGGTTGGTGGGCAAGGAACCAGACAGATAAAAATACAACTGTGCCCCATTCCACATCTAATGTTGTTGCTGCAGGCTCAAATTTCTCTTGTGAAATACAAATAATCTCCGTTAATCCCTTGGCCCGCCTCAGCAGCACTCACTGTCCTAAGGATCAGTCTCTTATTAGGCTCTCCTGATCTCCAAAGCATCTCATTGGCCTGATCTGTAGCTCCAAGTGAAAAAAATCTCCTGGCAAAAGAATAATGCTACATACATGTATGGACTGAATGGACTGAATCAGTGATGAGTTTTAAAATTTTTACTACTGGTTATCTGGGCTTGGCTTGGCTTGGTGGGCATGGTAGTAGAAGGATACAGCAAAATCCCCACTCCTGGGGGAAGGATACTGTAAAATCTCAATTTCCACCCTTCTCTTGGGGGAAGGATACTGTAAAATCCCCATTTCCACCACACTGCAGGGAAAGGATACTGTAAAATCTCCATTTCCACCCCACTCTTGGGGGAAGGATACTGTAAAATCTCCATTTCCACCCCACTCCAGGGGAAGGATACTATAAAAGCCGCATTTCCACCTCATTCCAGGGGAAGGATACCGTAAAATCTCCATTTTCACCACACTGCAGGGAAAGGATACTGTAAAATCTCCATTTCCACCTCACTCTTGGGGGAAGGATACCCTAAAATCTTCATTCCCTCCCCACTCCAGGGGAAGGATACTGTAAAATCCCCATTTCCACCCCACTCTTTGGGGAAGGATACTATAAAATCTCCATTTGCACCCCACTCTTGGGGGAAGGATACTGTAAAATCTCCATTCCCACCCTACCCCACTAACCTGCTTTCCAGCTCCATTTTCCTGTGCAGGGCAACAGAAGAAGACCCAGGCGATCAGCTGGTACTCTGATCAGCTGGTACTTGGGAGGCAGCGAATAGATGGGGCAGAGCCAGCCAGAGGTGGTATTTGCCAGTTCTCCGAACTACTCAACATTTCTGCTACTGGGTCGCCAGAAACAGTCAGAACCGGCTGAATGCCACCTCTGGGCTGAATGTAATGTTAGGACTGTGGTGCTTACCCTCTTGATTTCCAACTCATTTCTCCCCTCACCCACACTCCAGTGGTTAAGGAAAGAGTGTTGAGGTTTGCTCCTGCAGGAAATCCCTTCTAACCCCTGGACTCCATCAGACCTCTCTCTCTCTCTCCAAATGACAACAATGCTTCCCATTCTATTTCCCACAACCTCTTGGTTATCTTGCACATCCACCACTCTCTTGTAAACCTACACATTCTTTCTTGTCCCCAGAACTGGCTTTTGCTTTCATGAGAATGGCTGCCCTAAAGAGGATGAACACATTTAACTTCCACCAAACTGCTGCTTCAGTGTGGCTTTGAAAGAACACAGGAGCATTTTCTTGACCATGTGGTGTTCTATCAGTGAGATTAATGGAAAGAAATCTCACCGGGGTAGCTAAGATCAGAGGAAAGCATAATTGCGTAAATACATCCTGCTCCCAGAGCTGCCTGTCCAGCCTCCAAAGCAGAAAGGCCAACAAAACAGAAATACTCACTTATTCCAGAACAACAAAGAAGTTAAGAATCATTGTTTCACCTCTCCTGCACTGATTTTTACAACACAGGTTTATTTCATGTACATAAACTTCTCAATATATGCCACCCCTTTATATATATTTGGGCATACCAGGGGTTGTGACACTAATTACACACACACACACACACACACACACACACACACACACACACATCACATAGGAGAACATTTAGAAACAATATCAATGGAAAGTTTGAGTTGATATAATACTTTCTGTCACTGCAGGATTTTGCTGCCTCATCATTCAGCTGAAAGTGTCACCATCCCAAATGCTCCTGCAGTTTCTTGAACCTTGTTTCCTATCAAATGCCGTATCCAACCAAAGTGCAGCCTCCAGCCTCTCAAATGCCTCTAAGGACAAGCAGAGGCGGGGCAGCCTCTCTCCCTTCTTCCAACCCCTGCTTTTTCTTGTTAAGACTTCTGTCTTCTCTCAAGTGGAAATGGTCAATCAGAAATGGGCAGGATGAAGCAACACACGAAATAAATACAGCCACAAATCACTCATGCAGTTGCGCTCCACTTTCCATTTTCACGCGTCTCCCATGTGAAAGAGGAAAGTAGAGCCTCTGCTACATGGATCAGGCAGCCATTCCAGCTGAGACCTGCACTGGATCCACCCCCTCCTCGTACCTTCCATCTCCCTTCGGACTTATTCCTGCCCATTTGCTGGTTCTTATCCGCCCACTGGAGCTGGACATTCTGCTCTCAGGATGCCTCTGCAGCGCCTGGCCCAAGCTGTCTCATCTGCCTTGTTGGCAATGCTCAGAGTTGGATCTAATCTTGCACTGATTAAATGTCCTTCATTAACGAGTTTCTTTAATTAATGGAGTTTTTGGGCTTGCTTGGATTGCTCTCTCCCTGCTGGTCTCTGCCACCTCAGCACAAACATGGGGCCATTCCCTCTCAAGTCATTTAGTGAGTGGGGCTGGTTCCTGCCGACACCGCATTTTGCCAGTGGCGCCTGTCGTCTTTTGCTTGATGACTCCATTTTTAACATTTCCTCCTTTTATTTTGGGAAGGGGGAAAAAAAGAGTCCATGACCTTAAATCTCAAGGAAGTTGTACTTCACAATACAAATACAAATATCAAGATACCACCCAGGTCTTCCAGGATAGCTGCATTTAGACCAGGCTGCTGGTCTTGAAATAAAGACCTCCCAAGCACTCAAGGACCTCTTTAGTTTGGATGGGGAAGCAAAGTTTCTTGCCATACCACATAGTTGAATCCCCCTTGTTATTTGTATTTTTATTTATTAGTTTGTACAAGACAGCAGGCATAAATAAGCCGAGGTGGCGCAGTGGTTAAATGCAGCACTGCAGTTCAGCAGTTTGGCTGTTCAAATCCCACCAGGCTCAAGGTTGACTCAGCCTTCCATCCTTCCGAGGTGGGTAAAATGAGGACCCAGATTGTTGTTGGGGGCAATATGCTGACTCTGTAAACCGCTTAGAGAGGGCTGAAAGCCCTATGAAGCGGTATATAAGCCTAACTATTGCTATAAATATAAACATGGACATAAATGAAAGAAATGAATACAAATAAATGGGGATAGTAGGAGAGGAAGCATGCTGGTGCGCTTATGCACGCCCCCTTTACGGACCTCTTAGGAATGGGGTGAAGTCTACAGTAGACAGTTTAAGGTTGAAGCTGTGCGGGTTTGAGGATGTAACAATGGAGTCAGGTAGAGCATTCCAGGCGCTGACCCCTCTGTTGCTGAAGTCGTATTTTCTGCAATGGAGTTTGGAGCGATTTACTTTGAGTTTGTATTGATTGTTTGCCCAAGTATTATTCTGGTTGAAGCTGAAGTAGTCGTTGACAGGTAGGATGTTGTAACAGACAATTCTATATATTGTGCTTAGATCATGCCGCAGGCGGCACAGTTCCAGATTCACATGAAGAAAATTGAAGTTTTCCTGTTTGGGGCGTCTTCATATTGCCTTTTCTTGGCATGGGGTAAATTGGGATGTTATTGTGATAACCGGTGTGAGGATTCACATCCTCATTCAATTGGAAAGCAGGGGGGTCAAACTCGTGGCATCACGTTGTCGTCACAACTTTTTCCCCTCCGCTAAACCAGGGGTGGGTGTGGCCAGTGCATGACTAATGCGGTCCGTGGGCTGCGAGTTTGATACCCCAGCACTAGAGCAGCATGGAGGGCAAAGCTGTGCAGCCCTGAACATAGACGGGACATGACAATGGTGGGTCAGTCAGTTAACATCCCGCATAGCCATGCCTCCAAAATGCCATCTGTCCACCAGCTGGGCTGCCTTCCTATCACTGCAACAGCCCCAACATCAGCGTCCACAGAGGCTGTAGAGGCCAGCAGCTGGTCATGATTAACTACAGCCGTGGCATCTGTCCTGAGCTCACCACTCACTCCCACGCTTGCACTGCTGAAGCAACCAACCTGAAACCTATTCCCCGGCCTCCCAGATTTTTGACTTTTTTTTTAAGCAGGTTGAGAGGGAGGCAGGATAGTTCACTTTCCTAGTCCACTGGAAGGAGGTCCAGGAAGGGGCCGGGCAAAGAAGATTGAGTATTGCTTGAGGACTGAAGGAAAAGCTCCCCCGGGTTAAATATAAAGACGGCCATAATCTGGACACCTCTGGCCGTATCAATCAGCCATCTCTTAGCCTGTCCTTACCACAGTTATTGTCAGAATGAGATTTAAAAATGAGCCAAGCGACCATAAAAGCATGCTGTCATTTAAAAGATGACAAACAAATTAGTCTGGCTCTAAACTGAGTTGCTGTCCTAGCAGTACAGTATTTATCGATAGTATTTCCAATCTAATTCCTTAAATGGGCTGAAGGCTCCTCTTCTTTCACTGCCCAGGGACACGAAGACTAAGGGCATGTCACTGAATTAAATGGATTGGCCACGTTTACTCTTTCTTCCTCTGTGTCCCATTCATCCACAGCCTTCTCTTGGACTGAATTTAGGTGGCAGTCGCTTGGTGGTAAGACCTCTCTCTTTGCTGGCATTCAGTAAAGGTCTATACCCTGAAGGTACAATAAAAAAAAAATCAACCTTGAAAAATTCCGAAATCAACCTTGAAATCTTCCCTCTGGGCATCTAATCAGACATGACGAGGTCAAAGGCACCCATGGCTTGCCTAACCTGGTTTAACGTGAGCTGTGGCCACGGAGTGCGACATACAGCCGAGAGGGTCTCAGGAGCAGCCGTGTTCTCAGCAAAGTGTGAGGTTATCACACACATTTTGCTATTTGCTCCCATGCTGCAAATCTGGTGCCAAGTACTTGGGATTTGCATGATGATGTTGTCATGCACACACCATTATTTGCTGCCCCAAACTCCCCTCCACCCGCCACATAAACATGAATGTCAGTCATGATTAAAAGTCAGATTAAAAAACAGAATCTCTTGCTAAGATTGTGGGGCCCTGCCTTCTAAACCTTAAGGCGAGCTCACTTCAATTCAGTGGCAGGCAATCTAGAAGAACACACCTGTGCAGCCTCTAGTGCACCCCTCCCTGTCTCATTTAAATTGGTCCCACAGCTGCCAAGTGCTTAAAGTTAGCATCTGTCTGGGTGATGATATCCTGGCATGCTAACGGGCATCCTGCTATAACCAGGAGGCTGGTTGCCTGCAGTATTGCCTGGGTATGTTTCCTTTGCTATTGGAGATTAAATCACCCTCCTTTTGAATGGAAGAGGAAGTGCTGAATTGGGGAATCCGTAGCTCCCTTTACTTTTAGCAAATCAAAGCCATGTGTTGTTCTTCATTCTCACCTCCCCTGGATGTCACAACTGCAAACAAATTCAGCTAATATCAAGCCAGCAGAAACAATTGCTTATACAGCAACAATACGTTGCATCGATGCCAATCGCTAACATATTTGGGCATGCCTGCAAAGAGGCCGTATATATGTGTATAGGTGCACCAGGTATCTGGGTGGCAATTTGGATAGCCCTAAGAAAACGGTGAAGGGTAGTTCCCGGAAAAGAAATTACTCCGGTGGATTACAGCGGTTTTGCTAGGCTTGGGAGATGGTGGTGGTGGGGTAGGCAGTGAAAGCTGGGTTTGGCCTATACTTTGATGTGTCAAAGGTTACACACACACACACACACACACACACACACACACACACACACACACATCCCTGCCTGTGTTTGCTGGGTCTGAGCCAGAACAAAGCTGGCTGCCAGATAAAACTACACCCAGAGTGTTATGTTCCTAGCTCAAAGCCTATTAAGCAGTAGCTTTCATCCAAAGCTCCCTCCCCACTTCTCAGTGCCCCACAGCCACTCCATTTGTGCAAATCTCAGCACACCACAAAGGAGGTAGAAGGGCTGCAAGAAAAGAGCAAGCCTCTTTCCCACAGGCTTTTCCTGGGAGGTCCAAGGGGAGGAAACTCTAATTGGAAATGTCCCTCCACTGAGCCCCAGGAACTCTAAAGGCTGCAGCCATAAATGGGACCAACACAACTTGTACATGCAGAAGCAAATTGGAAAGAGGCTTTCCTTGCAGTTGGCTTTTAAAATGTTAGCATTCATTTAACTTTATATAAAGCTTCCTATGAGCATCACTGCGACTTCCCAATGCCAGCATGCAACCTAGCCACAACCATTCACTTTTTCTGCCCACTTTTTAATCTGGCCCTGGTACCCCAGCCTGGATTCAAGTGGGGCTCAGCTCTAGGTGGCTGAGCCTCTGCTGTTTTTTCTAATCTGGCCTCCTTTTCACACAGATGCCAGTCACCAGGAAGCTGAGGTTGCGCCTGGGAAGCAATTGTCTCCCTGAGAAGGAGTTGACGGCTCACGCCATCATTCAGCCAAGCATTGACCTGTGAATATTTCATTACCCTCAACAATGCACCATCCATACAAAGCAGGGAGCCCAACCGGTGGGAACAAGAACTAGTCACATTGACAGGGGAAGGCGGATGGAGCTGATGGAACTGGGGACAGGGGAAGCTGGCTGCTAAATTTAGGTTCCCCCAAACTGCCTTGGGAAACCAGCTGCCACATCCCCAGTGAGCACAAAGACGACAACTGTGTTCTCTCCTATGCTTCTTGGCTAGCTCCTCTTCTAAAGAACCAAAGACAAAAGACAGGGAGAAGCAGGAGAAAACCACCAGTTACGCACTTGTCTATTGTAGGATATTTGCCGATTATGGATGGCTTTCGGTCCGCCATACGGAAGGGAGCATCCATCCATCCGTTCTGTCAATGCAGAGGATGCACTTTCTGCCAACAACCCCCCTAGACCGGCAGAGCTCATTAATGCCCCTGGAAATATTGCGGTGGGATTAGGCAGGCTGGGCCATAAATCTATTGCTTGCAGCACACGGGAATAAACTTGCAGCGTGAAATGAATATGTTCTTCAGAATTCCATTTATTGTCGAGAGAAGTTACCCAGGGGTTGCCAAGATTTGATCTGCCAGATGCCAATAGTGTGATGGGCGAGAAACAGCGTCAGTTAGGAAATGCCTATTCAGATCTCACACTAGATTTAGTCCCTTAAAGTAACTGCTCTGCAACCCATCAAAGATATGAGATTAGGAGATATTTTGATTGGGGGGGGGCACAGTGCCTAGTGGTTAAAACACTGGGCCTCTCGGCTGGAAGATCAGCAGTTTGAGACCCAAGCACCACGTGATGGGGTGAGCTCCTGTTCTTGCCCCAGCTCCTGCCAACCTAGCAATTTGAAAGTATGCAAATGCAAGTCAATAAATAAGTACCACTTCGGTGAGAAGGTAACAGCATTCTTTGAGCATGGCCACATGACCACGGAAGCATCTTCGGACAATGGTGGCTCCCTCGGCTAAGAAATGGAAATGAGCACCGTCCCCTAGAGTTGGGCACGACTAGATAGGAGAAACCTTTACCTTTATTATTCCAATCATGAGGGGTAGATTCGTTTATTTGTTCTATACTCACTCTTGAAATTTAGAATGGCTTACATAACAAGCAAAACATAACAAAGAAAATCAATCAATCAATCAAGATCTAATTGCAATCAACCTATTAAGACAAATCAGGTTCACAATGTACATCAAAAGGTGGTCAGAACAAAGTTTTTAAAGTCCTCCAAAAGGCAAGTGGAATGGAAGACCTTTGGAGCAAAAGGAGAAAACTATTCATAACATGGGGGGCCAACACCAAAGAGACTTATCTTCAAGCTTCCAATCCTCCTATCTCCTGTAGAATGGGAAGTCTAGTGGTCCTAACAGGAATGCATATACAGTCAAGGTCAAATATAAGCAGAAGAGGTGATCTGAGGTCCAAGCCATGCATGGATTTACAGATAATAGGCAGGCCCTTCAACCTGACCCAGAGGCCTTTTTGACAACCAGTTCAGTGACCAAGAAACAGATGTAACACTACTTACCCCTCCTTGCTAATCGCTTGTCTACTGTAATCTCTCTGCAGCTTCTCACTCATTTTCACAGGTAGTCCCATGTAGATTGATTGCAATAGTCTAAATCAGGGGTCGGCAAACTTAAACACTCAAAGATCCATTTGGACCCATTTCCCACAGAAAAGAAAACACCAGGAGGCACAAAGGCCCTAACCGGAACCCTGGTCTAAATGAAAGTGCTACCTAATCTTAAAAGACCTAGAAATGGCAGACTACCTGGTGAGCTGGGCAACAGTCTCCTGGCCACAGCCCTAGAAGACTTTGGAACCTGTTTTTTTGGGATAAGCATGATCACACATGCCAGTTAATTTAGGAACCAGGATCAAGCCAGATCAATCATCCACAGATTGATGGCAACTCCCATCTTCCTGGGATTTAATCCGAGCTTGTTTTGCCCTATTTAGTTCCTCCACCCAAAAGTGCATAGATTAACCTAGCAAAGAAGACATACCGACTACCTTTTGAATTTCCTCACAGCCAGTATCGAAGCCTGTAATAAGATTCACTTTCACCATAATCTGAAATTAGAAATCTATTATACCCTTTTGGTCTGCGGGGGAATACTTTGTTCTTCCTTAAACTGGCATCTCCGTATTTCAGCATCTTACTCAAGCTCACACATCCCATCCATCTAGACTCACCTCACCTACACAGCTGGCCCGTATTTGGGTGCCTTCTCATAAGAATCTTTTTACCTCACTGTCTTGCCCCTCTATCTGGGAATTTGGGACTCGGCATCAAAATGATGACACCCTTAATAATGACGGGCTAAACAAGCAAGTCAGTTAAAACTCTGCCTTGAAATCTAGGTGTACAGAAAGCAAAGCCGAAGATACTGTGCCACCCCAACCCAGAAATATTGTGCCTAGTTTTATTTCTTCTCTGAAAAGTTTATTGCAAAACCAAAGGACAGAGAGGAATCCTAAGTGCAGATTGCCTGCTAAAAGCACAGGAGAGGGCTTTCTCGCACTGACCAAGCATCCTATTCATTATCTGGACTGGTGTACATGAATGTTCTCACATACAGACACACCTCTCCATAAATACACCCATGGCCAGCTGGTGATTGGGAACTAGCCACTGCCTATGTATAAGCAAGTACGTCTAGAGGGGAGGGGTCTGGTTACTTGTCTTCCTTAGCCAGAAAGCAAGGAGCTGAGAGAGCATGAAATATTAATGCTGTAAATGGTGCAATTTCATCTGCATTCAGCCAACTTCATGTATATTTCAGAGTGTGATGGGATGATACTGTTGTGTAACGGAGGCAAAATGGCGGACAAAGGCTTTGGCAAAGGGGATACAATTGGACTTTCCAGCATTGGCATTTCAGCTGCTCTATCAACAGGGCCTCAGACTTTACAGGAAGGAATGAGTTCCTTTTGGCATGCTGAGATTGTAGGGTGCAGATGTGTGTATTCTAAAACATGAGGGTGTCAGTCAGCTCTATATAAGTGAGCACTTCAAGGGTTGAGCTCAGACCATGGAAGATTGCCCTATGAGCACAGCACCAAGAATCTTGGGATATACCAGTCATGGTGAATAAAGGTAGGTCTCTTCTCCTGCGCAGAGATGTTCAGGATCTTTCTAATCCCGAAATTCAGGATGCTTCTTCTCTGATGCTGTGGTATTTGGATCAAGAGAGTACGGATTATTATGTGATTCCTACGCTGCAAGATTAAGATTACAAATGCACATCTTTGTACGTGCCTTCCTTCTAGTCCCAAACCATAAGTCTCAAACTTGTTTCAAATTTATGTACTTAATTTAAGACTTTTGCAGAAGAAAAGCTAGCATTTTTTTAAAAAAAAGAGCTATTGAGACAACATGATTTTCTACACAATATAAGACACAACACAGACACTATATAAGAGAAGAATACTGCAGCCATTTCTGGGCTGCTGTCTATTCCCCCCGTCAGGATTTAGATGAGCAAGCATCCATATAATCTCTGTAGGATTTCATGTTACAAAAAGTATATGACAGCTACCCAAAGCCATAGTTCCTCATCAAATTTCCTCTTAAACTGTTAAAGTATATAAAAACTTCTCCTGTGTCCTCAAATTGTCGGGTGCCTAAAAAAGAAGGAGGTAATAATGGCACCCAGAGATTGGGGAAAGTTTCACTACATATTTTAGCTTGGGAGAATTTGACACAGGGCTGCTGCTTTGAATTTCTTATATTACAATCTTTATATTGTAATATTTATATTGATATTGTTTCCTGACTGCTTATTTGTACCCTATGACGATCATTAAGTGCTGTACCTTATGATTCTTGACAAATGTATCTTGTCTTTTTATGTACACTGAGAGCAGATGCACCAAAGACAAATTCCTTGTGTTTCCAATCACACTTGGCCAATAAAGAATTCTATTCTATTCTTTCCAATCACCTAGTTTGTGATAGGATGAAATTTAATTCTTTAAATTAGAAAGCACTATGTTTGAGAAGGTTGCTGTAACATGCAGTTCTGCTCTCACTTCAGAAGATTATTTGACTACAATTGACGCATTATGGAAGAAATTGTATGATCAACCAGGAGTGTGGCAAAACACCAATGCAACCCTAAATTGTGACTACAAAGTCAGGTTTAGCCTCTGTTTTCCCCTTACAATTCAATCATGCACTTCAGACACGACCTAGAATTCCCCCATTTTTCATGGTGGAATACTCTGGTGGAATCCTGCTATAGCTTAGGCTCATGATAAGGAATCCATAACAACCCAGCAGTGCATCAAATCTGAAAGGTTTGCAAAAATAAAAAGGCCGATAAGTCCCAGATTTTAAATCAAAGAGTCTATAGCAGGATCATTCGAAAATAAGTTAAAATAAGAGAATATCGCTCAGGAAGAATGTTCACAGATGAGACCCAGTGGAAAAGGTACAATAACCTCCCTCCTTATCATCTACTAATTGTTCTGAAATGCCAACTTTTGCTAACTTTTTTTTTTAATCTGGCAAGCATTCAAAGCCATTTAACAGCTGCATGACAAGCAAAAATTCATCCAGGAAAGACTACTTTAGCATGGAGATGCAGCAATGGACAAAGATTCCGCTCAATGACGCAGCCAAGTAAATTTTGCTCCAGACTTCATAATCTTCTACCCTGGATCTCCCCCTTTAAGGTAGTCTTTGGGGGTTGAAATAACATGTATTTTTAAACTTAAAAACAATAAGATGACCCTATGTATGTTTATACATGCCTGTATGTATGATGAAATATGAAAACGAGAGAATGCTGGAGAAACCACTATCAACACCAATGGACTATGATAGGTCAGGGCGACTAAGGCACTGTCTCTATTTGTTGCTGTTCTAAGTGGATATTCATTACAGGGGATTTTGCCCCTCTAACTTGGCTGTGGATTCTAGACTTGAGATCCAGACAGAGTTACTTTTTTCATCAGTTTCCAAGATCAAAAACGTATGTACAGTCCTAATTTACAGTTCCGTGACAAGTTCAGTGCCATGCAGTCACCTAACGCTTTCAAGATAGGATATGGAGAAGCTGTCCTATTCAAATCTTTTTTCTTCTTTGAACACTTCTCAGTTGGAACTTCAATATTGTTTCCCAATTGCTAGAAAACAATTTAACTGGGCTTTAGCAGTCTAAATAACCTATCCCTGACATTTTCTGAATAGGATGAATGCAATTGGATACACGCTAGGGAAAAGTACCCTTAAAATTAGACCCATCTTGTATTGAAAACTATCTCATTTTTACTTCAGGCTACTTCATCTCCTCTCACCTGTCTCTATCTTAAATCTCAGGTACTCCTATTTCCTAGGTGTGTGTGTGTGTGTGAAGAATAGGAATTTCCCACCCTCTAACATTCAATCTCCTAATGAAGGCATTACACATGGTACAAGGGATTAAATGTGGGGATAAAATAATGTAGAGCTTTAAAAACATTTTACCTATCATTCTTCACCGTATTCTGCCTGCAGGAAATTCTCACTAGAAAAAGAGACACTGTCTTAGAACATGCTCCATCCAGATAGGCTATTCGTCTTCCCCACCAAGCCATATACTACCATCTGCCCCACAGGAAGGATTTATTGAAAGTTTATGTATGATTGCTGGTGTTAACGTAGGCCACCTGAAAAAAAAAACCAATAAACTTTTCCATATGATATTTTTTTCATAGGTGTTATTGGATTATTGATGCTGCCTGCCCTAAACTATGGGGATCAAGTGAGTTGGAAATCAAAGTAAATACATTTATATCTCTGATAGGACCATTTTTCAAGTTGCAGCTTTGATTCCAACAATTGTCATTTGGGACAATTCTTTTTATGACAGATAACTAACAAAGGGAAATAGTCAAAAAGACAAGACTATTTCTTTTGGATATCCCCATGAATTAATAATAGGAAAATAACCATTACAGGGGATGGCTAGCTTGGGAAAAGAAGCTCCAGAGGAATCCAAGTATGATCACAAAACTACAGGTTCAGGATAATCTACTATGTTATGGACAACAACATGTATTTATATTATTGCTTACATTTGCTCATAAGACAAAGAAAACCTGTTAGGTATGACTCCAATTGAGTTCTGTTTTGCACCTGTTGGCCTAACAAATTGAAATTCAAAGCCCAGCTTTGGCTGTTTATGCCATCTAGACTTTCTATTGCTCCTTTTATTAGACATTTAATCCTGCTATTTATTGTTAAATTATAGATGGATATTAGGATTTCATGGAAAGTGAATATTTAACTAAGATTGGAAGCTAAATTTGAAAATAAAGAGAAATGGCACGATCAATATATTTTCACAGGGGAGTTTGTTATCTTTAAAACAGGATTTTTAAAATCCTCTCTATGGCCCAGGTTGGCAAATAATGTAAGGAGACTTTGATGAGAGGGAAAAAATAATGATATATAAGTCCCTCATAAAAAGCGTATGTCTTCTTGGCTTTGAAACTGGAGGGTGACCAAAAAGAATATGGCAGGAGTAGGGATAGGAAGTCTAGATGGTTGATATACTACTGTCTGTTGTAGATAACTCAAGAGGGCAGAATCTATGAAATTAAAGAGAATTCTCCAAGATCAGCTTATATAATTATAAATCAGGAGTCCAGGTCCTCCATATTTATTTGACATTAAAAATCAAATGTATACCATTAATAAAAATCTAGGCTCAAATCCCCCGATCAAAATATTCAGTGAATGACCTTGGATCAGCCATTCTTCTCAAGGCAGAAGAACATAGAAGCTGTCACAACGATAACAGAGGCAGAGAGGGGAAAACTCTTGATGAACCCTGAGTGGCTAAAAATGTTGTTAGTTATCAGATTTTTATCCATAGGTGGGGGTGATAGTGGTGGAGGGAATCAATTCAAGTTGGCAAATGTATCATGGAATGAAGCCTAATGGCAGAGTAGGACAAAGGAATCAAATTCAGTTCTTGGTATGTCCAGCTTGAAAAAAAGGACAGAGTAACAAGGGTACATTGTAAAATCTCAGACAATGCTATGTCCCGGGCCCCTATGCGTTAAAGGAATAAACAAGGGGGTGGGGCAGTGAAGACTGTGAAACTACATTTCATTATTTTCATTGTTTTTACTTAGTTATGCTTTATTCTAACCTGTCTTTTACCTCCTTCAATTTTATGGTCTTACATGTTCAGACACAGGAGACCACATGAGTTCCTTGATGCACTAAATCAATTGAACTCAATAATTCATATGGGTCCAAAATGCTCGGGAAGGAAAACTTGGTGTTTCACTCTGGATTAAAACAGCCTTAAAGAAGTGCATGAAGACTTCCTTTCTATTGATTTGTGGAAACAAAAAGGTACCAACCATCCCTTTTAACCCCTATTCATGTGCATCCCAAGCAGAAATGTAATTTCCTTTTCTGGAAAAAAAATATGGATGTCTGGTCAGTTAAAAGGTTTGTAGGCAGCTAGTTCTAAAATAATACCAAAATATTAAGATTTTTGCGTTCCCTAAATAATGCATGTTCCCTAAATAATGCTTTGCTTCATAAAATATGCACTCTTGTACAAAACCATATACACGCATGGAAAAAGAGACATCCACATTCACACAATTTGTAAAAGACCTCTAAGCCCCGATGAGGATTTGAGGAATCATATCGGTGAGTCTATAGATTAAGACAAAGCCCTGTGCTTGCACACACACCCAAAGCAGAGTCTACAAACTAGTCACACACAAAACACACACACAAAATGATCCATCCCCGTGCGGACACGCTCTCTCTCATATGCATGCTCCACACTAATAGAAAACAGGAGCATAATTTTTCCTCTAATTACATATTCAGCACTTCTGAGAAAATGAGATTGGGTAATTCAGCAGGACTGAGAAACAAGATTCTAATAAAATGGAATTTGTAACAATTCCACTGTTAAATTAGTTAAATGGGGAGGAAGGCGCACTGGTAAATTGACCCTTTGCTCTTCTAACGACTAATCGGACTTTTGAACCCCAGTGTGCTAACAAAGCCTGTGACTGCTGTAGAAATTGGGGGAGGGGGAGAAGAAGAATCACTATGGGGCTAAGAAAGGAGCACAAGGAAATTAGGGTGAGGGAAGCCTTGCAGGACACAACAGGAAACTGCCAGCTGAGATGACTTTAATGTACAGCTGACCTTATCTTTACTTCCTAACCCTAACCGGTTAGGGTTCCTAACCAGTTTACTACTGGTTTGCTGAGAGGACATTTTGTGTGGGCGCTGCTTGCTTCACGGACGCCTGCGCCTGCTGTGTATTGTTGCGCATGTGCAGTTGACTGAAAACCGTTTTGCTCATTCGCAGAAACATGCCTGTGATGGAAGAAGAGACCAGGGAACTGGTTCGTGGGCGTGGCAGGCCTGTGTCGCTGCTGGTTCCAGAGACCCAGGCTGCCATACCACTACCGGTTCAGCTGAACCGGTCCGAACTGGTAGGAACCCACCACTGTTGTGTACTGATCCGGCTGTTGAAAGCAGGCAACTCAACTCTCATATAGGAAATGCTACCTTCCGACCATTCTGGGAAGAAATACCTGGAAATTAAAATTAGGTGAATAAATCAAGACTGCAAAGTCCCCTCTTAGCAGCCTCCCGTAAATTTCAAACCTTTAAAACTAACCTTTGTGTAGCAATAAGTGGGGCACCAAATGAGCAAAGAAGCCATTTCCCCAAATTCGATTTCATCGTACGGAGGTATTTTATATATGAGAACAAGAGTATCTGCACTATACTGGAAACTCGCTAGCATCTATTCACCAGAATTTCAGGCAGTTTTGTTGCATAACTAGTTAAACATAATTATGTGCTGTAAGATTATTATTGAAAGGGGAATCATTAATTTGGCTGCCATTTCTCTTATTTGAGATGAAATGGAAGAAGGCTGTTATAGCAGAGATGTGGAGTTTGAATATTTTATCTTTGAAATCCAAACAGTACTTAACAAAAGCCCATTATGAGTCAACACACCCTTATTTAGTTCCAGTTGCATTTTACTTACTCTACTTTAGTTTATTTATTTAGGAAATTTATATGGCTGCCTACTCACTCATAGTGACTATAGGCAGTTTATAAGCAATAAAAACACAAAATAGAAGGAAAAAAATTGGGGAGTTATTCCCACCTCCCCGACAACAACACACAAGTCAAATGAGCCACTTGATGGGCTCCATCTCTCTCTGGTTCCCCAGGCCTATTGGTAAAACCAAGTCTTCAGGGCTTTACAAAAGAGTGTCAAAATGGGGGCCAGTCTAATTTCTGAAGGGATGAAATTCCAAAGGGAGGGAGCCACCGCAGAGAAGGCCCTTCTTCGGAGTTCTGCCCGATGTACTTCCTTAGGGGATGGGATTCGCAATATTCCTTGCCTCCACGCTCTAGTGCATGGGTGTCAAACTTGCCGTGTCACATTACTGTCACATGACGTATCACCATCTTTTTTCCCTTCACGGAGCTAGGGTGGGCGTGGCCTGTGTGTGATGCATTTGGCCCGTGAGCCGTCAGTTTGACTCTAGTGGGTCAGGTGGATGTGACCTGCAAGAGACAGTCCCTCTGATAACCTGCTCCCAAGGCATGAAGGGCTTTAAAGATTGCAACCAGCACCTTGAATTGCACCCAGGAGCAAAATAGTAAGCAATGTAGCTCCCGTGGGAGAGGTAACACAGGTCTGCCCAAAAGCATGCGGGCTGCCGCATTTTGAACCAACTGGACTTTCTGGATGCTTTTCAAGGGTAGCCCCATATACAGTGTGTTGTAGAGGCAGTTACTAGGACTGTTTCTAATAGTAGGTTCTAACAATAACAACCCCGCCAATTTCTTCTAAAATTGAGATAGTAGGGAATGACACTGAGACAAAGTCAAGAA
This sequence comes from Thamnophis sirtalis, assembly GCF_051295495.1. Taxonomy (NCBI): domain Eukaryota; kingdom Metazoa; phylum Chordata; class Lepidosauria; order Squamata; family Natricidae; genus Thamnophis; species Thamnophis sirtalis. The sequence continues at coordinate 130,942,778 of NW_028261383.1, forward strand.
AGTACAAAAATTATTTCCCCTGGCCCTTGAAGTCTTTCATCTCTCCTCACACCCATTTCAGACAACATATAGAAATCCCACACTCTTTCTTTTATCCAAATGGTATATCCGGTTTACTGTTGCTTTTTACTTGGGAAAAGGAAAAACTCCAAAGCCTTAAGAAAGCTTGAGAACTTTCACCTACAGTTCGGCGTTCTCCCACTAAGTGATGGATCTCTTCACTTAGAAGGATGCCTTCTTAGACACTGCAAGCTTTAGTAAAGGAAGGCAGCCACCATGAAAAGGAAAGTAAATGGCATCACCACCACCTCCACCCTTTTACAGGAAGGGAGCAAGGAGAGCTGCAGAGGGGTGTCCTGGTTCTGCTTCAGATACCAAGACAACTCCACTGACCTTGGGTAGTTTGCAAACTGACTGCCAAGAAAATTAAAAGAAACATTTGCTGCCTGCAGGCAGCAGCAAACCTGCTGGATTGTTCTCGTACCTTGTTTCATCTCCCAGTCTGCCTGCCCATTGAGCCATCTTTGCATGTCTATCTTCAAACCGAATGGACAACTGGTGCTATCTAAGAGATCTCTAAGAAGACAGATATTTATTTAGTTATTTTTTAATCCGATTTGTAGAGATACCTGTCTATTTGAGAGATGCTGGATGACGGTGAACAAATGTTAGCTATAAGCTATTATGAATCCAGGGTTGGTCCTTTGAGCCAAGGGTCATGATAAAGTAATCTAGAAGAATTCATAAGGTCACTTGGATTTAACCAGTTCAGCGCATTAACATTATCCTGGAAGAGTCTTTCCTACCATTAGTGCAAAGGTAGCCCCTTTAGATGCCCTCTCACATTAAATCACCCAAGCAATTTTGCTCCTTAAAACAGTAGCTTCATTGTTGTTGATGATAAAGGAGTAGAGGAAGACACATTAATTTTTTTTAAAAAAGAAGAAGGCATCCCATCAAGAGCATGGAGACAGAGCAATGACTGAGCCAATGTTTGATTCAGTGGCAGAAAAGGCGTATATCTTCTGTCCGTCAAGAGACGGATGAGCTCTCTTGTTACATTACTCCTAAAAATCCCTACACCGTTTGTCCTTGCGCAGGGTATACAAAGAATGCAGAGATCTATCTCTTCACAAAACAACAAACACTCAAAACAAACAACCACAGCAAATGCTAAGCATTTCTCTTCAGATCAATATTTCTTAGAAACAGAAGAGTGAACATCTATTCAAGGGTGGCAAAAATATACCCACCTGAAACGTTCATTAGAGAAAAGCCTGAAAATTCAAAGTTGGGGAGAACGGAAAGTGACTCCCCACAATACCACCCCCTGTTTCTTAAGTCATTGCCTACACTTAATGCATGGTCCCTAGCAGTGGTGGGATTCAATTTTTTTTACTACCGGGTGTGGCTTTGTGGGCATGGCAGGGGAAGGATACTACAAAATCCCCATTCCCTCCCCACTCCACTAACCTGCTTTCCAGCTCCGTTCTCCTGTTCAGGGCAACAAAAGAAGATCAGCTGGGAGGCAGAAGCAGCGGGGCCAGCCTATTTGCCGGTTCTATGAACTACTCAAAATTTCCACTACCGGTTCTCCAGAACCTGTCAGAACTGGCTGAACACCACCTCTGGTCCCTAGGCTGTATAGTTGATTCCAGAGGAACTTTGGTTGTATAAGCTGGTTGTCTTTTGGGGGAAGGGGGCAGGCGGGATCAGGGGAATTTGTAAACCTCCTGTGTTTTTCACTGCTTATTTTGGCTCGTGCCTTTACATAAAAGGGGAGAGAGGGAAACACAAAACAGCTGTACAAAGGTATTTTGATTACTAAGGATTCAGCCCTTCCTATTGTATGTAGCCTTGTGCAAACTAAGTGGAATAACCTGAATGTTGCCTGGGCTCTTTGCTAATAGGAGGGAACAGGGACCACGACCCAAGCCCCACCCATGGAGACAGCACATCCAAAATATGGATTTGTATTTGAAATGATACGCTGGATTGCTCCGTTTTCATTCAAGGCAGTAAAGTTAATCATTTAAAATATAATCCCAAGAGATATTTCATTATTTGAGGTCTTCCCTTATGCATTCTCATTTATCAGGCCATTGATTTCAATAGATAAAAACAAGAGAAAAAAGAATTACGTTGACATAAGATGCAATGAGGAGAAAAACAGAGGGGTGGCTGGCTGATGAAATATACATTCTGTGGTTGAGCTTTCTTCTTAAAAAAGCACTCTGATTCTGCCACTTTTGCTTTAAACCCAAAAGTGTTTGTGTATGTGTCTGTGTGTACACACAAACACACACTCTCACACACACAATTTTATTAGAGATTAGTTAGAGAAAATAAAAAAAACTATAGGATATAAAAAAATGAAAGATAGAAAATGTAGAAAAGAAAAAAAATAACTTCCTCCTTCATCACAACCAATTTTAGTAATGTAGCACCGTCTCTTAAAAGTACTCTCTTCTTCCCATTTCCCCATCTCTCAACCACAAACAAAATTCAAAAGCTTCATCATTCCTTCCTTATCAGCAAAATTTCATCAGAGGTTACTATATATTTATTTTAACCTGGAACAAATAAGCAAACTCTATATTCCTCCCCTTTACTTTTAACAATCCTGGTTTTTAATCCCTTCAAATAATGTCATAGAACATGGGTGTCAAACTCAATTACGTCACGAGCTGGATCATGACGTATCACGATGTTTTTTGCCTCTGCGGCGCTGGGGTGGGTGTGGCCTCCATGTGACATAGCCATCCCATGTGCTGCCAGTTTCACAGCCCTGTTCTAGAACTCAATTTCATTTTATTTTTTCTTTGCCTCTTCTAAGAAATTCCTTCAAATCGTATCTGATCTCTTTTGTACATCCAGTAAAAAAAAAAGATTATCCAAATCACTCTTCTGGTTTGATATTTGTACGTCTTTTTTAAGCATTAAGACACCAACCAGTTTTGTTTGTTATGTCCAGTATATCCATCTTTTCTTGTAATTTGTTATACTTAAATCCACATTCAAATCAATTTCAATCATATTTAGTTTAGCTTATTCTTCTGAGATATCATTAATAATCATCTATTTATGGTGTCTTAAAATTAATTCTTAAATGAATTATATGTTCTTAAAATTAATTCCTGAATCCATTGTTTAAAAATATTCTTCAAAATTTCCACTGTCAAAAGCATTTTGCTCCATTCTTTATTAACAAGTCTAATTTAAGTATTCTTCTCCTTTAACTTAATTGTTAGTATCTTCTCGTTCTGTCCAATGTCTACTCTTCATAGTCCCTTCCTATTATGTTGGGTTCCCCCCCCCAAATAACCTAAACAATGAGAGTTTCCCATGGGAAATATTTTTTAATTAATTTCAAATATTTTATTAGAAATCCATCTGGACCTTTAGTCCATTTTTAACTTTCCAAAATCAACACTAGTCTAAACTCTCTTTTGCTGTTTATTGTCATATTTTTCTTGTCCTTTAAGTGGTATTCAAAGCTGAGGACAAGGAAACCCACACAGTGAATGTGATTAAAACTTGCCGTTCTGAAGTTTCTTAATATTTAAAAGCAGTAAAGGGTAATTCCAAAGTTGCTTATTAAGGAATGGGGTTCTGATAATGTCCATAAATGTTGCGTTATGACTATGAGCTTTTTATGGAATCCCTTGACTGCCAGCCGCTTCACTCATAAGCTCACCATAAAAACCTCAATTTCTGTGGTCTACTCACAAGAAGCAGCTGGCTGGAGGGCCCATGGCCACCAATCTCCACCAAAAATTCCATCCTGCTCCAGCAGGGATATGTAGCTCGCCATGGCCTCATTAAAGTTCTCTTCAAACCAAAATGCATTGCAGATTTTTTAAAAAAAATATTCTGATCAAACTAATTTCCGCAGTCCTTCTGCATATCCAGTTATTAATCTTTATCTGTGGTTAAGCACCAAAATAAAAAGAAGAGAAGCAGCACCGCAAACATTACAAATCCTGGTTTCAACATCCCCAAACATTAGCCACCATAGCTCATGGGGAAGGCCTGGATCAAAGTCCTCACCAGACATGCTAGAGCGGTGGCCCCCAACCTTTTGGGCACCAGGGACCGGTTTCATGGAGACTGATGTTTCCGTAGACCGGAGAGGGTGTGGTTTCAAAGCTGCTGCGTGGGGCTTCACTTGTTTGCATGGCCCGATTTCTGGCCTGGTGCCATTCCACGGACTGGGAATTGGGGACCCCTGTGCTAGAGGTCACATTGAAATTAAATTTTAGTTGAAAAGAAGTCTACTCTTAGAGTGAATAGATGAGACAGGACTCAGGCTTTAGGGACAAACAACAGCTCTTTATTAGATAACTATTTACAAATCCAGTGCTGGCCCGCTCGGACAGCTAGCCTTTTATAGGGAGTTGTCAGACGGCTCAGCCAATCGGCTTTGAGTATTTTCCTGCCGGAATGGAGGACCTTGGTGGAGCCTATTGCTCCAGTCTCAATATGTAACATCTACTGTCAAGAGAAAGAAAGCAACATGAAGCAGAGCATGGAGCTGTACTGGCACAGCTGGGCAGTTGTAGGTCCAGCTTATTTTCTGTATGAGACTTCCATGGAGGAATCAGGTGTTCCTCTTAGTCCCCACACGTTGTGGTTGCATCAGCGGAGAAAGGAGGTGGAGGGGGGGGGGAGAAGAGGGTGCACAAGGCCACAGCCTCTCTGATCCATCACCCTGGCAGCACTGATTGGAAAAGAGAGGGGATCGATACAGAGCGAGAAGGTGTCGGCGTCAGGTATTCGTGGCTGTCAGGGCCTCTGAATGGTCTGACGAGGGCTGGGAATGTGCTCCGGCTTTGCTAGGCAGGAAAGTGCTGAAGTGGCCACTTGGAAGGAAGGGGTGGGCGATTAATAGAACAAGATTATAGCTGTAGTGCATTGGCAGTGTGGGGGAGTACCGGGCATGGGCTGAAGAAACTCTATCAGCTCTTTATCTGTGGAAGTAGGAGCTCAAACTAATAAGAGCTGGGATGATCCCAGGCCAGTAGTCTCTCTCCTCCTGCATTTATTGCAGGGTTTTATGGGCCCATTGAAAAAGAAGTATCCAACTGTATTTATTCAAAGGAGTTGCAAAGGACACAATTCTTCCAAAAGCAATAATTAATAAAAAGTGCACACTCATCCCTCTCCCGCTCCCCCTCCCAGTACATCAAATGAACACCTTAAAAAGGAGGATGGATGCCTCACCACTTTGGTATAAAACCATAGAGTCTTATACCAAAACATAGAATCTTACAAACAGTGATCCCAGTTTAGCTGGCAGATACACTGCTAACCAGCCAACAGTCACCGTTCATGACTACACTTGATTTATATCACACACCAGAGACTAGGATGCCTTGGGAGTTCCACCCACCGCTAAAAACAATTAGGATTGCTTTTGAGGTCGCAGGTGATAAAGCTCATTGTGTGTCTCTTGGCTGAGGAGCGAGTCTAGCTTCGCTTATTAACATACTGAGGTTTTTGGCATCTATCTATATATTTGTTCTTTGCCGAAAGAAAATAGGGCTTTGTTTGGAAAAAAACAACAACAACCCCACAGCTACTTTCGTGATGGTGTAAAAGTGAAGCAGCACAACTTCTGCTTCAGCATTGCCAAACCATTCTTTAAAGCCACTCTGAGAAAATTAAGTATATTTAGACAGGTAGCAATTTCCAGAGTGACTCCACTATTCTAAAAAAAGTACCTCCACTCTGTTTTCTTTATTTATGTTTGAAGAACATGCATAAAGGAACAGCCAGAAACTGGGTCACTTGCAATGCTGGAAAGATTCAGGAAATATTGACAGGGCTTCCACAAAGGTTATAGCCTGGAGAACTTTGTGAAGCGCTAACCTCAAAAAAGAGTTTCCAGATGGAGAAAACCTGTGTTAGCAATTGAAAAGCACTGCAGATAGTCCTCAACTTACAACAGTTCATTTAGTGACCATTCAAAGTTACAGCGGCACTGAAAAAAGGGACCAGGATGTCCATTTTTCACATTTATGCTGCATCCCCACGATCACATGATAAAAAGTCAGATGTTTGGCAATTGACTCGTATTTATGACGGTTGCAGAGTCTCGGGGTCACCATGTGTGACCTTCTGACAGGCAAAATCAGCGGGGGAACCAGATCCACTTAACAATTGTATTACTAGCTTAACAATGTCAGTGATTCATTTAACAACGGTTACAAGAAGGGTCATAAAATGGGGCAAAACTCACTTAGTCTCTTAGCAACAGAAATGTTAGGCTCAATTGTAGTCATAAGTCAATAGCTATACAGCTATATAATATAACTATATTATCCTCTTTAATAGATTTTATGCAGCAAAGTCAGAAGTGGTGGGAATATAAGAAGTTCTGAACTTATGCCCATTAAATTTCATGCATATGAACACTACTAGTCCCACTTGGAAGTGGCCATCGTTTCAACTCCATTTGGAAGCAGCCGTTTCACACACAAAGGAATAATGCCTGATACAAGTTCCTCAAACAAGGTATGCAAGTGGGGACTAGTGGCTGGACGAGTTGGAACATACAGTACGTAAAGAAGAAAAACTGCAAAGCCTTGGGAAGTAGCAGCAGCTGCTGCTAAGCTCCTAGCTTAGTTAGATGCAGCAAAGATATTGCAATCCTGTATATATCTGGTTAGAATTTCATTAAAAAAAAAAGAAATTCATTTACAAGCTAATTAGTATAATTAACACTAATTAACGCCTCAAAACACACAGGTCCCCAAACAACTTGCCGTCTCATTCCATGTCTTCTTATCACTCGCCTTTCTAGACTTACCATGCCAACTCTCCAGAGATTGTTGGACTCCAGTTCCCATCAACTCTAACCATCAGGGCCAGTGGGAGGAATATTAGAAACTGTATATCTGAAGGGACACAAGTTCCCCACCCCGTGCATCTCCACTCCGATTCTCAAAGTTGGACGGATGGTGAGAGTTGCTAGAGAAGCTCTGTGCCGACTAGCCTCCCAATGGAAGGGGTGATTTAGCCAGAGGGTTCAGTGATGGATCAACTTGCTGTTTTTCAACCATCTGCTTTTTCTTACTATCTGGCTCCCACTTTCCAAGGATCCCATCTTCCAGCTCTCTCTTTTTCCTTGGGACTCTTAAGTCCCTAAATATGCTTCAGACCTCTATGTCTAGAGGCAGGGCCATTGAAACTTAGTGAAATAGCCTGTATAGTTGATAGCGCATTAGGATTATACTGGAGGGCAAGGCATAGAGAGAGAGACACACACAATTTCATTTTTGTTATGGCTTAATGAAAAAGTACTCATCAATATGTTAATTGTGAGTTCATTTTAACAACTCTAAATGCTGTTCTCCAGAATGGGACATTTTAGTTGCTCCTAAGATTACCCAAATGTGTTTGCTGCTCATTACTAGAACAATCACACATATAACCCGGGTGCAATTTAAAGTGCAAAAGGACTTCCCCCTGCACACATACGGTACAAAGTACTAGATTTGATTGACCAATGCCATCATTGCTAAAAAGTTTATATGCAAGTAGCCTAATTACAATTTGGGTAATTAAAACATCAATTGTTTAATTTGTAAAGGCAAGTTATAATTACTGGAGCTGCTCATTGAGGACTGCACTTACTCTGGTTCTGATTAAAATTTTCAGGACTGGGCTGACCACTGGTCAAATTGAGACAGTGGCTTCAGGCAGCTGATTTTTCTGAGAATAACAAAAGGGTAGCAAAGTGTCAGATATATAATTTAATAGTGCTGTCTTTTTTTCTTTTTATTTAATGCCAGAATATGTATTTGGATTTGAGATGGACAGAAGCATTATTTCCTACTTTGCCTTGGGCAGCAAATGTCTTGGGCAAGCAATGTGTACTCTGATGTAAGTATGAAAAATATAGTTTAATTAGTGAGCATCACCAGTTTCTAAATCACACTTCCTTCATCTTGTGAATCAATCAGCCATGCAGATGTTTTGGAATTGAAATACTTTTTAAAAATTGATTTAGTCGGTTTAAAGGATGATTATAATCTAAATAGATTTCAATGTCAAATCACCGTCTGTAGACACAATGAGTGACATAGCAGCAAAATTGTCTGAGTCCTACAAAATGTGTTGCATAAATATTACACAATTTCATGAATTACTATTGAGTAGCGGAGGCATCAGATGCTGGATATGAAACAGCCTTCTCCAAACATGGGGGGCTTCCAAATGGGTTGGGTGTCATGTCCCCATCTCCTAGCCAGAATCTTGGTTGGGGAAGGGAGTTGGAATCCAGAAAGGGAAGACTAGTCCCATGTTAAGTATTTATGCTGGCCCTGCAGTAGGCAAAAGGGATTAGCCCCTTTTCACTGCTTAAAAGCAAAAACCCCTAGAAGGCAGCTGAAGATAACACCAAAGAATATCCCATAGGTTTTCATATCTTGTGCCAGCACTTGACAATTAAAACGTTAGGCAAAGTCCAAAGCCAGACAAGGCAATGGAAGCAGCACTTTGAAAGCAATGGGAATGAATACAGAGGAGAGGAGGCCACGGTGGAAAATGAAACAGGGAACAAATTCCGGTCCTAGAGATTTGGAACATTTTATTGGTGTAGCATACTAAATCAAGAAATAATTGCTCCTCTGCCCTTCTGCTCAAATCTGATCTGGTCAACTTCATAGCTTCTTTTCTACCCCTCTCTTTGAGCTGGGCATATATATCTTCTCTACTTTATCTCAATTTATTTGAAGTTCCAACAAGCCCCTCTCTCAAATGAATTCTTCTTTTTCTTATGGTTTTCTAAGCATCATTCTGATCATTGGAGCCACTCCCAGGATTTGCTCTCCAGACTGTCTTCTCTGCCAGGGATTGCCTCATTGTTTGTAGCTGATCCCTTAGGGCCAGAGATTACATCCTGGCAGGATCTGCTCCAAGATCATCCAGAGGCTTGGACTAGAACCCGCTGATTCAGTGCAAATTCCATCAGTAATGGACGTTCAACTCAGATACAGCAAGAAGGTGGCTCAGTTCTGGCAGAAGCTCTCTAGAGACGGAGGAGCCAGGAGCCAGCTGGAATTCTCTGAGTAAGTGAGACACCCTGGCAAACAAGAGCCCAGGCTAGGACATAACCGGGTGGGGTACTTCCAAGTGAACTGGGACATTCCTCTGGACTACACTGGCATCATTTTTTCTGTTGCATTTTGCCAGACGTCCAATTTCCTGAATTTGCTACGACGACTTTCTTTCCAGAAATCTTGCAAAAGTGAGGCAAACTTTTTATGACGCCAGACATTCAGCCAAAATGACTGGACAGGAAGTCCTTGACTTACAACAACAAACATTTGTTTAGAGATCGTTTGAAGCAGGGGTGAAATGCTATCGGTTCTGCCCAGTTTGCTGGAATCAGTAGTAACAATTGCTTCCGGTTCCGCCAACCGGTAGTAAAAAATGCTTTTAAAAAGTTTAAAAAAAGGTTCCCACAATCGCGCGGCACAACTGATGAACCTTTTTTAAAAACTTTTTTAACAGCATTTTTTACTACCTATTCCACCAATGCTTTAAAAAGTAACAAAAAAAGGTTCCAACTATCAGCTGTTTGACAATCAGCTGTGCTGGGGGATGTCAGAACCTTTTTAAAAAAAATTTTAAAAAGCATTTTTTTTACTACCTATTAGCCCTAGCCATTACTCTGTGAGGTTCCTGCTTGATGTTGCAGGGGCCATTTTGTGTGCTTTTGCATTGTGCGTGAGTCAGTTGTGTGGCTTTTGTGTTGTTTGTCTGCAAAGTCTGAAAGTTGGTTTTTGAGCTCACCCGGTCACATGACCATGACCACCAAGCCACGCCCACAGAACCAGTAGGGAAAATTTTAAGATTTCACTACTGGTTTGAAGTTATAATGGCAATAAAATAAATGACCTATGGCCATTTTTCACACTTACCACCACTGCAGCATCCCTCATGATCACGTCATCAAAATTCAGATGCTTGGCAACCGGTTCATTCTATTTATGATGTTTGCAGTGTCATGTGATCACTTTTGCAGCCTTCTGACCAGCAAAGTCAATGGGGAAGCCAGATTCATTTAACAACCATGTTACTAATTTAACTACAGTGATCCACTTAACAACTGTGGCAAGGAAGGGCACAAAATGCGGCAAAGCTTACTTAACGACTGTCTCGTTTAGCAACAAAATTTTTTATATATATATATTTTTTATCTTTTATTTTCAAAATGGACATAACACAAAGAATCCTCCTTCTTTACATACTGTAGAAAGTGTATCAGTTGGTTACAAAAGACTTTCGTGCATCTCTTCCACAGTTATCAACATAATTCATATTAACTCAAGCATTTTAACTCAGATATATTTATACATATTACCATAATCATACATCCATTTTCATTTGACTTTAATTGTCCTTCATCATAAAATATACCAAGATTTAAAACAAAACGACATACTGGCATTTTTTGCTATTTCTAAAATCCTCCAATGACACTGAATCCTTATGTCCTATTCTAGCTAAACATCCATAATATTTAGTAACAAACTTTTCTAATCCTCCTTTCCAAATCACTGTTTACAATTTACATCCACTTTCCTTATGTTGTACCCATACATATATATATATACGTTGTTATCATTATCCCTCCTTTATTTGACTGTGTCCTATATCATAACATTTCCCCCCTAATAAACAAAACAACTAAATTTAACTTAGTTCTTTTTTATTAAAAGAACTTTATATATAATTTAAAAAAATTCTAATCTTCCTTTCATAGGTACCATTCAATATTCATGTCCAATTATTACTTATCATAGCAATACATATGTATGCATAATTATCATTATCAATTATTTAACTATATCTATTGTCACTAAATTTCACTAAGTTTAACTAGTTTTAGATTATAACCAGCAACAGAAATTTTGTGGCTCAATTATGGTCGTGGGTGGAGAATTACCTGTATAGAAAAGTGTCTAAGGACTAGGATTGTGTCATCTAACCAACCTCACCAAATAGGTACCTTGGATTTATAAACAACAAATTCTTATCCCGCATGTTTACAGTGAATGGCACAGTTTCCCAAAAGCAACCAAGTTCACAAGAGTTTTAGTTTAATGAGTAAAGAAAGGGACATCTGCATAGCACAATCCTTCTCTCAAACTCGTCTACAAATATGACTTATGAGTGTTATCTTTCCTTTATGTCGGTTAGCCTAGTCTGTCAAAATGTTTGCATTATTCTCCTGTCTTCAGCAGAATTATTTTTTTTCCTACTCACAGAATTTTAATGCAGGATTCTAAACCCTGCAGCTCAATAAAAATGAAAGGGAAAAACTTTATTTTACACAAATTTTTGTTTTCTCTTCCAGTGTGCAAGATGTGGCCAAACATAATAAGTATCATGCTTCAAGATCTGAACTTGACCATTGTGGGTCATCAAAAGCCATTGAACATCTCAGCAGGAAGCACAAAGTTCACACAAACACAGAAATGATACAAATACTTGGTAGATTATGAAATGATATACTTGATCTATGGACAGAGAACTTGGATATGTTGACGATGGATCACTTATAGTTTTGAATGTATACAAAATGCATTTTCCCTAAGGACTATATTCTACAGCTGGGATGAGGGAACCAAGTAAGGATTCCAGATATCATTGCTTTCTAAAATGAAAATAACTAAACTCAGAACTACCTTGAATCTTATTGTGGGCAATCTTTATGCCAGATGTACATGGCCCAGTGCTCAGAAAAATTCAACTTTTTCACTATTTTAAATAATAATTTTTATTAAAGTTTTAAAATATCAAGATAAAAAACTAATGTACACTAAAAAATATTTAAAAAGGAAAGGAAAAATAAAAAGTACAGAGGAAAGAAAGGGCAGAAGGAAAAAATAAAAAAAAGAAATAAAGAAATGACTTTTCCCTTCATCAAAACAACTACGAGTCATTTCAGTAACTAATCACTTCTCTAATAATTCAATCAAAAAATATGTTCATACTGTATCTCATGTTATTTATTAACAAATAATAAAAAATTAGATAATGTTCATATACTTGAACTTTTAACAAAAAGACAATGGTAACTGTAAAGTATTAATGTAATATTAATATACTATAAGTAGCTGGTAAACATATTTATATCTAGTCTTCTTCACACATGAAAAAAATGCAAAACCTTATACAAAAAATAATTTAGGGAAAAGTTAACTTCGCAACTAAAGTGATAGGGTGCATCTTTCATTGTTTGGGAGAAGTAATCCAAGACAACTGGTTTGCAACCATGGATGTGGTTTAAACGAAGAAAAGAGTTGGACTGGGGTAAACAGATAGTTATAAGAGAAAGCAGGCTGAGCTGGAAGGGAAAGTTAAATGTGTCATCAGTTTAGGGTGATTGCGTTACCACAAGAGACCCAAGTCTAGTTAATTCTGTTGATCCTTAGCTACAGCTAATTTAGCTTTGCTTGTTAGTTGACTAGATTTTGCGTATAGGTAGCAATAATAAACTCTACTATGCATAGAATTTAACAAATGCTCTCAGTTATTTGCATCTGACATTAGCAGACTTTCTCTGCTGAAGGTTTTATTTCAAAAACACATCTGCACAAAGAGAAGCAAGCTAAGCCAATGCAAACTCTGAAGAAATTCTGGCAAGCAGAACAGGTAATCCTCTATTTACAATCACAAACGGGAGAGGAAAATTCATTGTTACACGGTGCAGTTGTTAAATGACATCATGTAACCATACTAGTGGTGGGTTCCGGATCCCATTCCAACCGGTACAGTTGGAATGGGCCTGGCATCATCAACATGGACGTGCACAGTGCATGCATGTGTCTTGCCATCCAGCGATGCCTTTGTGATGCTCCAGCTGCTTGTCGGACCGTTGCGCAGGTGCTGTACAAGCCGTGCGCGGAAGCGCCAAAGACATTAAAGACAGGTAAGAAGCACGAGCGGGCGGGTGAGGCATACCGCCTGCAACTCACCACTGAACCACACTAAACTTTATCATCACTTTTGCCATCTCATTAAGCAAGACATCATACAATTGCAGCTTCCCATCTCCTGTAGGCTTCCCCAATGACTTGGCTTGATGGAAGCTGGATGGGAAAGTCACAAATTGCGATCATATGACTGCAGAACTCTGCAACTATCATAAGTGCAAGCAGGTTGCCACGTTTCTGACTGCATTTGTATGACTTCAGGATGCTGTAATAGTCATAAGTGCAAGCCAATTGCCAAGCAATCAGATCACACACATGTGATTGCAAGGATGCTACAATGGTCATAAAAATGAGAATTGGTTGTAAGCCACTTTTTTCAGTGTCATAACTTCCAATGAGCTAGACAAAGGGTTGTAAGTTGAGGATTACCTATATCAGTAAGCTACTAACCCTTTCTTGTCTAATCATATTAGAAGGATAGTAGATTTCTCAGTAGACACACATGACTTCATGAACAAGAAATTTTATCTGCAATCTCAACCGTAAAACAACCTAGAAATATTATAAGTTCCAGAAATAAAATCTGAGAATGTATTTGTCTTCTTCCAGTTGGGCTCCTTTAATCCAATCAATCAATCAATCAATCAATCAATCAATCAATCAATCAATCAATCGTCAAAAAAAGTACTACTAGGCTTCTGATTTTCTGACATTCCTTGATAATAACTCTGCTCTGGTTTGGTAGTTCTTCTCTTATTCTTTTTGTGCACCCTTTTCTTTCTTGTTCTTCTGAACTAGTATGACAAAACGACAAAGTCAAGAGAATTCAGTCAACTTTTAATGTTGGCAAACACTGTCTGGTGCTATTAGCTGGTTTGGGTTGCTCTTATGGCCATGGTGCATCTTGGCAAATTGCTCTCCCCATCATATAATTTCAAACCAAGAAGGGTGGAATGTTTGAATGTACACACATGTTCACATGTGAAACCATTTATTAAATTATAGGATGTTTCTAGTTAAAACAACATATCATCTTCACCACATGTTCCTATTTCTGAGATCCAAGTTACTTTTATCCATTGCAGCAAATACTAGACATGAATAAAATGACTCCATATATGCCAAAATGGAAGCTATAGAAATTAAAGTCCATATAAAGTATTCACCAAATCTTTCAATTAAAGTTTGCTTATCACTGCTAGCAAAAGTATTGAATTTGGTCTATTGTGTATAAAGTTCCATGAGTTAAAATGAAAGTAGGAATTAAAAAAAAAAACCCTCTACGTCTATGTATTTACGCATGTTAAGTATATGCATAATATGAGTACACATGAAAGTATATTAATAGATAACACATACAGCATGTCCCAAATTTGTAAATCACTTGAATATCTATTTGTATAAGACCTGTATTATAAAACAATGTGGAAAATGTTGTTTGAGCAGGCAGGTTGCTGAGCGCATGTATTTGCACATGCAGGAACCAAACAGATCAGTTGGGTGGCTGGGATGTCAGGACATTACAAATTTCAGCAACCTAAGAGCCACAGTTCAAGAGTTGCATTCCAAGTGGGCGCATGCAGGACATATTTGAGGGAGGTGAAAGGATGAAATGGAGTCTGCAAAGTTTGTTTTAAGGATCCACTTAGATTTTTTTAAAAAAATGGTAGCAACAACTGGGCGGGGGGGCAACTCTCTCTAGGCCGCGGGTGTCAAACTCGTGGCATCACATTGCTATCACATGACATATCATGATGTTTTTCCCTTCATGGAGCTTAGGTGGGTGTGGCCTGTGCATGACACATCCAGCCCATGGGCCACTAATTTATCACTCCTGTTCTAGGCACATAAAAGTATGGCCCAGGTGAGTTCCTACCGGTTCAGATGAACCAGTAGTGGTTTGGCAGTTTGGGTCGCTGGAACCGGCAGCAACCCAAGCCTACCACACCCACGAACTGGTTCTCCGGGCAGCACCAATGGCACCATCTTATTTTTCAGTTCTGCACATGTGCAGAACAATTTTAATTGCACTGCGCATGCACACATACTGCAGATGTGCATGCAGCACGCACACGAGAGAACCGGCAGTAGTGCCTGCCGGAACCCACCCCTGGTGTGGCCCTATCTTCACTTTCCATATCTCTGCTTTAAGTGAATGTGTGCAAGCAAGGAAGTTATAAATCTTATCCAATTAGTCTGATTAGAAGTATTTCTTATAATTAACATACACACACATTTTTCATATAGGAAAAAAGTAATGTGGCATAAATAGATCAATAGTCCTTGGTTACCGATGCCTCATTCAGCAACTGTTCAAACTTACAGTGATGCTAAACAAGGAGATTTACGACTGGTCCTCAAACTTGCAGCCATTCCAGCAATCATGTGGTCACAATTTGGGCACCTTTGCAACCAGTGTATATTTACAATAGTTAAAGTCAGCGATGGGATTCACTTACCTTCCCTACCGGTTTGCAAATGTGAGCATGTGCATGCCCAGTGCTCACGCATTACGTCGGGGTGGGTGGGCACAGCTTCCCGCAGCTGCTGCTACCGGTTCACCCGAACCAGAGAGAACCGGCTGAATACCACCTTTGGTTGCACCTTTGGTGTTCCATGGTCATGTGATCACAATTTGTTATCCGCACAGCTAGCTTCCAAAAGCAAGCTCAATAGGAAAGACAACAGGAAGCTGCCAATTGTGGTCACATGGTGTCTCACTTAATAATGACAGATGTTGGCTTACTGAATGCAGTAGAAGTGAAGTCGTAACTCTAGTCGTAGTCATGTAATGTTCTGCTTAACGACCACGGCACAAGAAACCACTGGTTGCCCTCTGACACCAGTGGATGACATCGCCAGATCTTGCTGCTTTAGCAGAATAAGGAAGATACTCAGAGATGATTCACACCCTGGTCAGTGTCTCTTTGCACTTCTACCATCGGGCAGAAGACATCAAAGTATAGCCAGCCGAACAAATAGGTTTAAAGATAATTTCTATCCTTGGGCTGTGAGACTTTTAAATACAACCACAATCACTCCATGCACACGCTAGTTTTTTTCCTTTTTCTTTCTTTTTTCATTTCTGTTATAATTTTGCCCCAGTGAGGTTAAAACCAATTTCGTTGTATTTAAGTACAATGACAATAAAGATTATACTTATACTTATGTCACTTAGTGACAGAGTTGTTGTCCCGGATGTGGTTGGTTAAGTAAGAACTACCTGTAATTGCCAACTTCCATTTAATTTGGTCTTTATTTTTTGCTTTGCTTTGTCTCCCCACCCCCTTAATTTACAACCCCTGTCCACCTTCTCTGCAGCCAAGATTAAATGAATTACTAAAGCTGCTATATTAACCTCTCTTCGTGTATTTGTCCAAAACTCTATGTAAAACATTTCCTGTAGGCCGCCTGGACCTAATATCCACCAGCTATTTCCAGGTTTAGGGCAGCACAGCAGAAAGGATCCTAGCTAGGCTGAGATTATTAATAATAAGGAAAAAATATTGAAAGGGTTGAAGAGGCAAGAATAAATAACTAAGAAAGAATTACGTGATTGGTGATGAAAGAATACCTATTCTCCAGGGATGTTTTTAATTTGATGACATCATTCTCCTACCTCCAAGTTCCTTTTAAACTATAGCCTTTTTGAGTTCAAGAAGGCTCCGTCCTTTTGGAAGCAAACTGTGCTTGGGTTTGCCCCAAACTTCATAGGATTCTTGCTGCCTTCAAACAACATGTACCAGAGAGAGTAAATGTGCAAGCAGCTTTGATCCTCTCTCCACAAACCAGCCCACATTAATACAGTCTGTCCAGTGCTGATTGCAGGATCCACTGAACAGTCACAAGACTTCAACGGATAATTAGAACTGCAAAAATAAAAAACAAAACAAAACAAAAAAAACCATTGATACCAACCTGCCTTCCATTGAGGACCTGTATCAAAAAGTCAAAAAGAGGGCTGTGAAAATATCTACAGACCCCTCGCATCCTGTTGTTTCAACTCCTACCCTCAAAACAACTCTATAGGACACTGCACACCAGAACCACTAGACACGAGGACAGTTCCCCCCCCCCCCGAATGCCATCACTCTGCTTAACAACTAATTCCCACAACACTGTCAAACTATTTACTAAGACTATATTACTATTATTCTTCTCATCCTTCCTACCTCCTTCCAATTATGGCTATAACCATGTTGCTTGTATCTTTACAATTTACATTGCTTTATTTGTTTCCTAGTATGATTTGATTGCTTATTAGTAACCTATGACTAACACTATCTTATGATTCTTGATGAATGTATTCTATTTTATTTTGCTTTATGTACCGAGAGCATATGCACCAAAGACAAATTCCTTGTGTGTCCAATCACACTTGGCCAATAAAGAATTCTATTCTATAACCGGTTCGGCAAGATGATTCAGAATGGAGTGTAGCTTGAACTAACTGGTGCAGAAGAAAGCTGCTTGCAGCAGAAAATTAATAACAATAGCACTTAGACTTATATACCGCTTCATAATGCTTTACAGCCCTCTCTAAGCGGTTTACAGAGTCAGCATATTGTCCCCAACAACCTGGGTCTTCTAATGAGGATGAGAACTATTTTTAAGCACCAAGCTACTGGACAGGAAGAGATGAACTCTGTCAATTCTGCTGCACCAGGAAAAGCCTTTGGTGGCTTTGTAGCTTTTCTTTAATTTATCTTTGATTAGGTCAGCCACAATGCTGTGGTTCAACCCTCAATGCAACCTGCACACACCTTGTGTTTGCCTCTTTATTCCCCCCAACCTCTTCCCATCTGCAACCAAGAGAATTTCTTACTTGCCAGCTTTTGCCAGTTTCAATTGCCTATATCATATCTATTGAGATCCACATACAAATCCAGTTGCTAAACAGGGAAGCAGAACCTGGAGGGGATGGCACAGTCTAGGCTCTTTGAGCAGTTTTTGGTTATATTTTGCCACCAATCTTTGCAAATCATTATCTTCCAAATATTGGAGATTATAATGAAATATTAAAAAGTCCTACTGAACATGGGGCAGTTTATGTGTGGGCAGGCAGCGCATGCGTTTCATTTTAATAAAACTCCAGCAAAGGCAAAGTTTGCCTTTTATATGGCTTCCATCAACAGATAATCAGTTTCCAAATCAAAGTATCACCATGTGTGGAAGGAATTGAGAGTCCTCTTCATAGACTTAAACTCTACTGTACTCTTTCATCCCCTTTGTTAAGACAGAAGGTGTGTGATAGTTTTGACACCAGAATAGCAGCTGAATTTTACATGCGCACTTCCGAATAGCAACTCAAAATAGGATTTTGGAAAGAGTTAAATCTGCATTTTATCAGAAGGAAAGCACTTCTATTTTGAAGGCATACACAGCTTAGAGTAACTCAACATCTTGACAGAATCTGAAGCAGCCTTCAGACTTCAGCTACCATGTGGTAGACATGTTAATCTCCCCATCTCCAAATTAAAAAAAAATTACAATGCCTCTGCAATGGGATTCGGGTGACAGTGGATCACAGCATATTATGGGACAGACACATCTTAATACCTCAAAATATAAGGGGCAAATTAATATTAAAGTAATTCAACTAAAACTCTGACATTCACTAGGGATGGAGCAAATCAAACTTAATGAAACAAACGTTCAAATTTTATTTGAACTGTGGTAAAATCCAATTTCAGTCCTACCATTTACCAGTAATGTTCCCTGCCAATAGTGTGGAAATTCACATGAACAATTCAGCTTGTCATTGGACACACACAACAATAATTTTCAGCTTGCTCCAGGTATAAAACCCCACATTTTCAATCTACTTCTAAACATCTAAAATACATGCCCATTTTATATGTATAATAACAAACACCTATGCACAGGTATCCATTATAAAAGAATTCTAATGTATTTAACTCCATACGTACTGCTTATTTATATGCAGAAGAAATTTTACTATTTTCAAAACCTGCTTCTTAAAGCTTTAGTTTCTGAAACCCATTCTGAATTTGCCTGTAAATGTTGTGTAAGATTATACTTTTGCTAACCAAAATCAGTGCAATATTTTGGCTATGTACTCCCAAACGGATCAGTTAAACTAATATAATATACAATATTACACACATCCATTTATATGCACACCAAGTGTCAAGCAATTAGCAAGGACTAATGAAGGAGACACTTATTTTTATGGTTTTTAATCTTGGAGGTTTAGAGGAGAAACTGTGAACAACACATCTATAAGAGATAAAGTGTCACTAGAGATTGCACTACTGATCTTTTTACATTTAACATCTGTGAACATGTAACCAAATGTTAAATATGTACAAAAATAATCCTATTATGACTGAACACATTAGCATCATCACTATTAAAACTGGGCCAAAATATTCAATTTTTAAACTTTTGAATGACAAATCTTTATTTTGCAAACAAGATAAATTAGTATGATAAAGGTATTGTGTTAGGCCAAGGATCCATTTAGCTAATATATCCCCAGCTATTAAAAATATTCTTTTTCTAAAAGGTGTTTACACGAACAAATATTAAATAAAAGCAATGGGAAGAAACAAACATATCCCTTTGGAGAGGCAGTGAAATGGCAGGTTCAATTTGCAATATCTAGAGGCTCCATTAAAATCTCACAAAATTGTCAATTATCCAATTAATATAGGAATATGAGAGTGCCTGTGCACATGGCATCTGGACATTTTCTTGCCAAAGTCAAAAATCTTGAACTGGCCCTGGATTGTCGTTTGAATGTCACCAAACTTCTGCTAATTATGTAAGAGCTGGAGGTAAATTGAAACCGGACACTCTTGATATTTGATAAACTGTGTTGATGGGTCTAAATAATCTAGTATTTATAATCAACCTTTCATAGCGTTCAGGTTTTTAACTTGGGTGAAAATTCCTTGGGCAGTAGAGATTTCAGATATTTTGCTTACTATCGAATGTGTGGGGTTCCCCCCAACCCACCATAGGAACCAAACCACAATTAAGGTTAACGTTCAATTTTAAAGTTACTTTTGAATGCCCCAAAATGAACCATGGCAGCGAGCCTACATTCAGTCTCCATGCCACATGCAGGAAGGCCTCAAAGGAATAAACCTGAATCAAAATGGTGGGGGACAGGAGAAGAATAATTGTGTCACGAGCTGCAGCTTCCACATAGGCCTCTCCTTAAGTGCTTTGCATACAGTAGATAGTTTTTGCCAGTTAATTTTCTCTTGTGTTTAAATATTATTTAATGGTTTTTAAATTAATTTTTAAATTAAACTAATTTGATAATGACTAAAAACTTCAGATGCAGATTGTTTCCTGCCCAGAAGAAGAGAAATTCTAGTCTATTCTCCAAACAAAACAAACAAGTCGCAAACAAATAATCCCCATAAAATTATATAACAACCCCCCCCCCCCAAAAAAGAAGAAAGTGGAAGAGGTTTAGAAAGCAGAGAGGGTGGGGAAGCTGGATGAAAATAAGGAGTCTTGAGAAAAGCTAAGAAAACCAAGCTATTCAGTGAAGATTCTCCTTCCCCTAAATTCCTCTGTGCTGAGGTTTTGGGCTGCAACCACTCATTTAATGAACTTCCTTGCAATATTCCCTTGTCCGGTCTAGAGGAAATGCAATGTACACCAGGCAAAACGTCCATGCAGCTTTCCTGAAGTCTTAGCTGGCTGAAGGGCTACGCAGTGCGACCAAAAGCAAAACCCCCAAAGGATCCCCCCTAACAGAATACCCTCCATGTTTTAATCATATTAGCCCAGTCTGTCTTCTAGTTCAAAGCAGGAGAGGCTTCCCTAGTATTCCCTTCAAGTATTCATAAATCCCTCATGCTGCTGACTGTGATATTTTTCTGAATGAGTCTTCATTTTCCCAGGGAATTCCATGCCTTAGCAAGAAGCTACTGAAATTACAAAAAGCCTCTCATCCAAACTCCCATGCCTCCTCTGGAACAGGAGCCATTCCATTCTGACTCTCTGACTAACACGTACTAAGAAAAGAGAAAATCATGATTCAGAGAATTCCCCTTCTCCAGATTGCCGAGAGAGAAAAAAGCAGCCGCCGCGTTAGTCTGCAAACTTAAGGAAGTCTTAGGTGAGAATGTTCTGTTCAAAGGTTTGAAGCATTAAAGCAAACGGTAATAACCTCCCCTTCTTTTATTTAAGATTTTAGGACAAACTGGGACTGCCCTTCTACCCCAAAGGTGGCTGGCCATGTCAACTACTTAGTGCCAATGGTTAGGAAGCTATGAATTTTTAAAAACTCCTTTGAGCTCAAATGGAAGGGTTAGCACAGCTGGGAGACAGGGATTTCCGATGCTGCAAAAGAGACTTTTGAAGCCACAGCTTCCATTCCTCTGGAGATCCCAGGCGAGAAGCATGTGTGGCTCCTTGATCACAGTGCCAAAGTGAAAGAAAGTGCTGTTGCCCTGCTGGTGAGGGTGCCGTGGGCATCACAAAGCCCCCCCGCCCCTTGAGAGAAGTTAAGGAACTAGACTCACATTGCAGCGAGATGCTTCAGCTAAGGGGAGACACGCCTGGCAAAACCAAAGCTGCCTGGAAATTGGGTTGCAGCACTTTGGAGGGCCAAGCCGAGACAGTCAGATCTCTCTTTTCAATGACTTCACATGTATACATACAAAACAAACACATTCGACCCACCCTGGGAGCATAAAAATTTGACTGCAACTAAAAGGTAACTGAAAGAGAGCGAGAAGAGAGAGAGGTAGAACGAGAAGAGAGAGGGGTAGCCCACATGCATCACATCTGCTGGCAGAAAAATCATGCTTTAAATACATTCTAAATGGGGTTTCACCGGTAACACAAACAGGTATGCTCCAGATATACAACACAGCCACCTATTTGTCTTAATGGGGGGGGGAGGTAAAGTTGAACAGTGCTGCACCTCCCACCCCCATTTACAAGCTCAGAGAAGTGTCATCTCCTTGATCTTGAGCTCCCTGCCAAGTCAGCCCTACCGCAGCCAGACAGCGCACAGGTGCAGCTCCAACCTGTGAGCAAGGTAGAGCTGCCTTTGGGGAGCCCGGGGTAGGGGCGACAGGGAAGCCCTGGATCTTTTCAGCCCTGGGGAGGCCAGCCACGTGTGAACCGGAGGCACAAAGAGGTGACTTACCTGCTGGAGGTAGAGGAAGGCTGGGGGGCAAGGGAGAGAGTGCGGGAGCAAGGCGGAGTTGGAGACTAGGAGGCAGCCGGAGTTAGCCATCGAGCAGAGCATGGGTCGCCAGCAAACCCAGGAGCGGCGGAGGTTGGCAGCTCCTTCTGCTTCTTCTCTTCGCAGGACTTGCTTTTTTCCCCTTCCGTTTTCGGCCGTCCCCCACCCGCTTTGGCAGCTCCCTCGCGTGGAGCGATTTAAGAGGGCTCCATGAGAAGAGCTGCCTTGTGTGTCCTCGGTTCAAACAGCGAAGGAGCAGCGTGCCGGCTGAGAGTCGGTGCCATTAGACGAAGCGGCTGAACGAGCGCATGGTCTGCAAAGGGTGTGTGTGTGCGTGTGTGTGTGCGCGTGTCCGCGTGGGGGGGGGGGAGAAAGAGAGGGTTGAGAGGCGGGGGGAGTCCCCTGTGCATTCAGATATCAAACAGCTCGCTAGGAAACCAAGAAAATCCGGAACAGCTGAGCCTGCACTTAACCCCTCACCTGCTGCAGCTCAGCTTCTTGCCCTGCGATAAATAGGCCACTAAGCAAGCTTAGCCGATACAGTTAAGGGTGGGGTACCTAGCTCAGCTTTGCTGCCGACTCGGCCATCACCCCAGAGAAAGTGACCAAGATCTTCGGAACACTTCCAGAGATATAAATGACTCCAAAGCCTTGTTTCTTCCTTTCGACCTCTCTCTCCCAATCCCTGGGGACTGAAACCAGCAAGCCCAAGATAGGCAGTTGAAGAAAGTTAAAACTTCTGGTCAAGAGACAGAAGAAAGAAAGACAAGTATATAGTGTGGCCGAAGGAGATTTCAAAGGGGAGGAAAAAAACCTCTTTGGCTTGTGAGTCTGGATAAAATAAAATCAAGACGACTTCACATTCTCTTTTCCTTGAAAAGAGAACCAGGATCTGTATAAGAATGTGATCTTATCAAAGGAAATAGAAAAAGGCTAAAGAGATATTTCTGTAACATAGTTCAGGGCTCTGCCTGTATCAAACTCAAACATACAGGCTCTCCTCCACCTGACACAAGTTGAATCCAGAATGCTCCTCACAGACAGCAGCTTCCATCTCACAAGGCTCCTGAGTGATGCTGTAATGCAATGTATAATGGAACCTGCCAGAACCATCTTTTTTTGATGCAAGTTCTGTTGAAAAAAGGATCCTTCACTTTTGGATCTGCAGCAAAATGCAAACCTTCAGCGTACACATTGTACAGTAATGGAAGATTCTACCCCTAGCAGCAGCCCTCCTTTTGGTGAAGTTTCCAATTATTTCCAACTTTATATCCTTCTTGCCCAACAGTTAACATTTAGCCAGATAATTAAATTCTTTGTAGAGAGAGTTCCATCATACAAACAATATTTTGTGCTCTCATTCAGCCCACTTCTCATAAATTCCACATTTAAATAGGAATTTAAATACATCTGCAATAAAAAAAATCCTCTTTGCCATTTGACAAGGCTTTTACAGACTGCCACACACCACCCCAAAGTTGCAAATAAATATCTATTTTCTTGGTACATTTTTTTTATAGTGCCTTTATAGTTGCACACCTATTACTAGTGAATTCAATTCTGAGAAATTCCTGCTGTGAAATCTTTGGTATTGATCAGCGCCTTCAACAGTAAATTTCAGAAGAGTCGTTTCAATAGAAAAAGATAGAAAAATAAATCCCGTGAAAGTTATAAGTGAGGGTATCCTTCGACCAGACACTGAGGAATCTTGCCCTTTCGAAAGCTGATAAACACAACCAGATTTTAAAAACCCATTTGCTTAGGAACTGCAGTTATTTCAATTATGTAATAAAAAGATTCTGTCCAGGATAATGGATCCATAGCCGCCATCATGTGGCTATGTTATATCAGTATATTGGCAAATGGAACATAACCCACAGCTTGCTAATATTGACACAACAACCCACCAAATCTAAATAACATAGCTTGAGTTATAAAAATACAGTTCAACCAAACAAGGTTGTGTACCATATTCTTTTACAAATACCGAGGTTCACACACTCTGGAGGCTCCAGGAAAAGAAAACTCCACAGCAGCTAGGAAAATCACTTGTAAGTCCTGGTTATATAGCTAATAGCTTGTTTCTCAAGGACATGTTGAAGGCTTGCACCATGGAATTCCTGCAGGCTTTAGGAAAACTCGGGATGCCTCAGCATTTAACTGACCTTTGACCATCTCAGAAACTAAGCAGGACTAGTTTAGACTTGGATGGATGATTGCTTGGGAATCCCAGAGCAATAGCCTAGTCTGAGAAGAAGAAAAAATAATCCCAGAAGAAGCCAATAGCAAATTACTACTGTAATGCTGCCAGAAACCTCTGCATGGATGCAGTCACCAGGAGTAAACTCAACTTAAGGGAGCATGAAAAATGATCCATTATTTTAGACACGCCCGTAAAGGCCACTTGGGGCTTCAGCTTAAGGCCGCTTCTCTGCAGGGCCCAGTTTAAATCTTCCGGCCAGCTGCAAAGCCACCTGTATCCAGCTTCCTTGTGCAGCATAAATGTGAATCCAGTATTCAGTTCAGCCAGAACGTGGGGAACGCGGCAATTGGGCTGCCTTCCAAGGCTCCAGGCAGAATCCTCCCTGCCAGGCAGAGATGCTTCTAAGTGAGTTTTATTAGGTGATTCTTCCTGCTGCAGCAGCCATCTGAAAAATGCAGAGTATAAAATTGGGGACTTAAATTATTTCCAGATCTGATTCACATGCAGATGCACAATCCATACTTTGACTGAAGAAGGATGGCTTTGTTTCTTCTTTTCGCTGAACCATAGAGTCCTGAGAAAACACGATCTTTTCCTTTGAGGGCTCAGTGTGAGCCCTAGAGATATTGGCAAAAATACATTGGGTGGCTTTTGAACAAACTGGGTGTAGAGACTTACAGATTTAATGAAGCAATAGAAGCTGCTGTGAGCTTTGGCATTTTCCCAACCGTGAGGACAATTAACCAGTGGATCAGTTTGCCTTCAGAAGTTGCGGGTGCTCCATCCCTGGAGGATTTCAAGAAGAGACTGGACAGTTACCTGTCTGAAATGGTATACAGGATCTTCTGCTTTAGCAGGGGGCTGGACTAGAAGACCTCCAAGAAGACCTTCCAGCTCTATTCTGATTCCCAGGAAATGATGCAAAATAGCAGCTATTCAGGAGAGAGGCCCGAGGCTCCTGAGCAGCATCCATGATCAGGGAATAGAAGACAATTGGAGATTTATGGATGTTGACTGGGTCTCTTGGTGAAAAGGATCTATGGCAAGAGCAATAGCAGGAAAAAGGAGTGTCAAGGTTTACCCATTTTGAGAACAGAGGGGGATCAAAAAAATGCTTCTTTAACGGGGTTGGCTGGTTAGGTCACATGTCTCCTATTGTTCCCCCCACCCCCATACAATTAACCCCAACAGCAAAACAGGGACTCTTCTCTGCCATGTTCCTCAGGGGGACCTGATCTTATTTTTAATCAACATCCCATGCAAACTAATCAGCTAGAAACAAATTCTGAATGAGATGCCTCAAAGGATGCAGTAATATATTAGAAAGAAATCTATTGGGTTTCCCAAGAAGAGGCAACATGTTTACTAATGGCTCGGTAACATCTTTGTGTACACACACACACACTGAATAGGAGGCAGAAGTTATGGAAAGATACTGCTATGTGTAGTATTTTTTTTATCTTTATTTTTTAATATAAGAAGATTAAATAAAAACCAACACCCCACACAGTACCAGAATAGAAAAGACAGCCTACAGAAAAAGCGCAATATTAAAAACGATTAATAAACCACATGAAAATTAAACGTGAAACCGTCAATAAATAAATGAAAAAAGGGCCCTTCCCCAAACTTTATTAAGATTGTAACAAAACCTAACAAATCACAATACTATACATCTAAAATATAGGCTAAATGTATAAATGTCATGGGTTTAGAAAGGATATCTTGTAATACAATACTATAATCAAATACAGAAATATATACAACTACCTAGAAATATCACTGTATTATTGTAAAATTTCATGAAATCTATTCCAGAGCAGAACATATTGCTTCATTTTCTGATTAGTTGAAAATATTGCTTTTTCCAGAATGGATAAATTACACCAAGAGCCAATCCTTAATGCCTAGAAAAATACCATTTCCCTCGTTCCTCAATATAATTCTTTTTGCCACTTCTCATGCCCAGTACAACTATAATTCCTCAAACATAGTCATATTCTGGAGTATGGAGTTATAATTCAGCATCCTATTAACTTCTTTAATGTTAAGATTTCCCCATAAATCTACTTATGGACATTGACATACTATTCCAAAAGAATACCGATAGTTCACAGAACCGAGTCATAAGGGTCAATGATAAAGGGAAAATAAATAAAGTCTCTTTCAAGTCAACCTTGACTTCTAGCAGCTTCTTGGATATCATCATATAGTCTTCGCAACCATACAAAACTGGTAACAATTGCCTCTTTCTGCTATGGTTTCTTGACTATCAGATCCAGTCTATGCTCTGAGAATCCATAATAGTCTTTCAAACAAGCACTAAACTTTACCTAACTACAACTAGTTTTTCAGACCAGACAAGATTGGCCATGTAGTGCCAACAGATGATGCTGTACAGAGGTTAGATTGAAATCAGTAAAAATATTTTGAATAATTTTCAGTCAGAGTGGGACATTTCAGAATGAATTTCCCTCCATATTTGACATAATAAATGTTGCCTTGCCTTGATAGTTAACCACAATTTGTTCTCAACACAATTCTACATTTTACCACTAGTTAGTAGGAAGGGAGAGGGTTTTCTTAAATTGCTCATAGCTAAGGGGAGGGAGTTTCAATGCACATAGACCAGTGGTGGGATTCAAATAATTTAACAACCGGTTCTCTGCCCTAATGACCAGCAGGGTAGATGGGGCTTGGTAGTCATATGACTGTGTGGCCGTGGCCAACTCAACATCACTCACCTTGATGGGTGCTTCACCTTAACTGTTACAATGTAATAAGGGTTAACCAGAGAGGCAGTTTCTGTAAGCAGGGCAATAAAGATTAGGCTAGAAACAACACCAGAATGTTTCCTTCCTACCTTCCTTATAGGATTAGCCCTGTAAAGTGGAAAAAAACAAAATGAGATTTCTTCCAACAACCGGTTCTCCGAACTTCTTAGAAAGTTGCCAACCGGTTCTCTCGAATAGGTGCAGACTGGCTGAATCCCACCACTGACATAGACTCATAGATTTGGAAGGACCTTGAAGTTCTTCTTCTGCAATCTGCACAAATCAGGAATTCCCAAATCATCCCAGACAAATGGCTGTCCAACCTTTGGGAACCTCCAGAGATAAAACACCCATGACTTAAGAGTCAGGCTGTTCCAACTGTCTAATAGTTCTCAGGGTCAGAAAATTCTTCCTTATGTTGAGCTTGGATCCCTCCAAAGCTTCTACCATTCTCTGATCAAGTATGGAACTAGAATGTGCCTTCACATCACTAGGGTTTAGGCATCTAGAAAGCAGCAAAAACTTTCACGGCTCATTCAGTTTAGGGCAATAGGAAGAATCCCTGCCATTTTCAGTCAACCAACATTGCTAAGAGCCCACACAATTCTCCATATGGGGCTCACTTCAAATGCTGTGCTTCATTCAGGATTTCAGTTCAGCGGCGGTGAACTCACAAGCTCATTGGCCTATGCCTTAAATTACACAACATAGTTTAAAGTCTAAGAAATCCTACCTTGTTGTTATTTTTGGTTTCCACTAAAACTAAAGGTGTGTTTTCTACTCTTCCACCTGATACACAGGAAGCCCGAGACAGCACAAGGATGCCCTGTAGCCAAGGCATCTGCTAAAAACCATGATGGCGAACCAATGGCAGGCGTGCCACAGGTGGCACGTGGAGCCATATTGGTGGGCACACGAGCTCAGCTCTGCCATGCATGAGCTCACTGGCCAGCTGATTTTCGGACTTTCTGGGCCCACCAGAAGTCAGGAAGCAGGCTATTTTTGGCTTCCAGGGTGGGGGGGAAGCCATTTTCGCCCTCCCCAGGCTCCTAGAAAGGCTCTGGAGCCTAGGGAGAGTGAAAAACGGACCTTCCGGAAGTCAGCAAATGAGCCGTTTTCGGTCTCTGGAGGGCCTCTGGTGGAGTGGGGAAAGCCTTTTGCACCCTCCCGAGGCTCCTAGAAAGGGTCTGGAGCCTGGGGAGAGCGAAAAACAGGTCCACTGTGCCATTGCGTGCCAAAAGCGGGGAGAGTGTGGGGGGGAACGTGCACATGCATGGGAGTGTGGGCATATGCGCACATGACCCCCACATGCTCCCCCTGCTTTTGGCATTCAATGGCAAAAAGGTTAGCCATCACTGTGCTAGGACCTGGACATCTGTACTAAGATTAATGATAAATATAGGGTCATTTTCTGACACCTCACACTAATACAACACAATGTCAAAAGCACATAAGAACAATGTGGCCTATGAATCTGAAAGTGTCATAGTAATTCCAATAAAACAAAAAAAATATCTCCAATTTCTCTGTGTTTGTATGTACAAACAAGGTTGAAAAACTTCCTTTCTACAGATACTTCAAACTATATAATAGAAAAAGCAGCAGCCAAAAAAAAAAAAAAAGACTGAATAGAAGAAAAAACAACAGAAAACAAGCACTTCAAAATGAAATGATGTTTGGTTGAGCCTTCTTTGTCAGACGTACTTTCTACCAGCTTTCCTCTGACTGGCCCTTTCGTATAAATTGAGGCGGTAATCGCCAAAATTCCCAGTCAGCAGGGCCAAAAGTCATCCGAGAACTGTAGAAGTGGCAACCCCAAGAATTTGAATGGAATAGTGTCATTCTGGCTAGCTCTTTAGCTATTGACCCTTGTTTTTTCCTTGCATGGAAATTGTAAACATGTAAGGGTCAACATAGGAATAAAGAAGAACAAATGAAGGATAAAGGAGAGAGAAATCAAAGGAAAACAAAAATGGAGCAAGTCAACAGAACAACTCCCCTTCTTTGCACATTCTTCTGATACCATCCCATTCTTCACACTCACCAGCTTCCTTTCTAAATCTCAGCCTTAAAATTACTTATTTCTTGATGGCAAAAGCCTCACTTGTTTTGCAATCGGCCACCATTCTCATTACTCTTTTGCTGGCCTCTGGCCTCCTTCCTTCAATTTTTCTTATATTGCCCTCCAGAAGACTGCTATATTCCCCTTGTGTTCTACACTGTTAATCCCTGCCCAAATTATTTTCCTGCTCTTTGGCCCAAGAAGGGCATCCTGAAGTCACAAGTATTGTCATAAACGGAGAGGGGTGAAAAGGCAGTTGTTCTATAATGGAAGCAATGTTGGCTTCTTATGTGTTACAGCCAAACTTCAAAACCTCTCTCCCTCTGTCTCTCTCTGGTGGTTGTGGAGCCCAGTATTTGAGTGAACATTTGAGTGAACAAAAAAGGACCAGCTCCCCCCCCCCCCCCGTCTGCTCTTCCCTGCAAAGGAAAAATGTTGCCTAAAGAGGATATAAAGGGATCGTAGTGTGATGGAGATTGTTCCTTTCAAGATAGGAGAAGCATATAGGGCCCATCTCTCCCCCCACCCATATGAATAGGTTTATATTGTAGATAATAATCTACTGCAGCATACTTTTCACTCTGCACTGCTTGAACTATTAATTCAGTCAGATCAACCCCTTGCATTTAGTACTTCAAATTGGTGCTGTGATTGGCTAAGTATTATTGGTTAACATATTTCTGAAGATTTACAGCAACCATTGTGCAACAGAAGAATAACTCTGTGGATAGTGCAAATTGCTAGAAATCTTTATCGAAATCCATCAGCTACCTAGCATTGCTAAGTTTCCCCCAGAACGGTGTCCTTCTAATTTATTTATTTTTCTGCACAATCCTTCACATTCCATGAAATCATTTACTTAGATTACATGTGCTTCTGATTGCTGCTGAGTATTTCACTTGGCCAGCCCTGGTTTTACTCTTTATAATTTCTTTCCTGCGGAAAGCTGCAAAGAGAGCAAGATATGATGGTAAACTGCTTTTTTCACATCAAATATTCAGAGATCCTGTGTTTGCCTTCCCTTTGAAATGAATATCTCTAACTTTCACATTTTAAGATTATATCAATTGGCTATTATACAAACCTTAAATACTGGAGTATTTTCAATTACTCTGCAGAATTACTGCAGGACTGTATGGTGGAAAAGCACATTTAGATAGGAATGAACCACTTGTTTTTCAGTGTCTGCAGCTTTCAAAGCCTATTTCCAAGCTGTATATTTTATCGTATTTTACATAATTCAAATATACCCGTTTCTCAAACACCATGAATGCTGAACTGCAGAAAGGGATATATATTCTGGTTTCATAACAATTTAATTCCACATCTTCTGACTTCATAAATAGGAACTGGAAACAACTGTTGTAAAACTTATATACAAGCACAGAAACCTTTGATTACTGAGGATCGGAATGTTCTTTCTGGTCTCTTTATTTCAATCGATTAGCATTTTGACTATTACGTTTTTTCCCCCCAAACCTGAAAGGCAGCTTGAAAAAATGAAGAGACTACATTAGCACAAAACAGGGCAAAAGACACCCATGCCCAAAGTTCCCCTTTTCCTCTTTTGGTTCCCATTGCAAGTCTATACATTATGTGACTAATTAAAGCTACCTCTGCCTCTGAGCATCTGCTTCTGGATCATGGGATAGGTAACCTTCAATTGGCCAGGAGCCAAGAGAGGGTAGCCTCCTCTCAAGACCACAAGGCACATAGTGTGATCTTGGCTAGAATGAGCATTTTTGCTCATCACTCTGGGGGGCAGCCAGGACATAGGACAGGTGGCTTCCCAGCAGGGGGGTTAACTTTTAGTACAAATTACTTCTAAGTTGGCAGAAGGGAGCACAGGATTCAGCAGGTATTAGAGCTCCTTGGTGGAGGGGGTGCGAGAGGTGGCAACATCTATGGGGAATCTCCGATCTAAGGGGGTGCGATTTCTTCACGCAGTGTAGGTTTTCTCTGATCTCCTTGGCCTCCTTGATCAGTATAGGACACTGCATTGCATCCTTTGCACAGACTTATTCCCAAGAGTTTGCTATCTGTTTTTTTTAATTCTCATAATTATGGTTCACTGTGAGAAGATGAAAAAAAAAAAGCTTTCGATGCCCCTTCGTCTTGCTTCTGTCTTTAATCCTAGCAAGTTGATGAATGTCACTGTAAAGAGGTTTCTTTTAAAGGGTGCAGACACCTCAGTAGTTAAGAATCTACTTATCACGGTAGTAGCAGCAGTGAGACTTGCATTTCGGAGCGGCACAGCCAGGGATATGGGAATTCCAGAAATGTGCAAAAGCATAAAGAGGCTTGGACCTCACCCTTTGAAGATTAGGCATCCGAGGGTAAAGATGAACAGAATGTAAAAGAGGGACACTGCAGCCTCTGAGCCAAGTATCAACACAAAGCACCAACTCCTAAAAATGCCCTTTGTTCATACAGGGCATAACTCCAGTTTTATCAGCAAACTTCCTTAAATCTTGAATTAAACTGATACCAACACCACAACATTCAGACTCAACAACTATAATTGCAATTGGAAACCACCCATCCTTTTAAAAGAAAGGAGAAACAATGTCGGGCAAAAACAGCTGCGTGTATATTATATTAGGGGAAAATGCTTCTTGTTCATCTCCCAACTCCCATATCGTTGTCAATGTTTGTACGGACAGCATTCTATTGGTAATATAATAAGCTTTCTGTGGAATGAGATTGTGGGAAAAGTCACCAATCCAGCACACTCAACACCAGGCTGAAAAGAGCAGCTAACCTGTTTGTCATAGATGGCAAACACAGGACTTTATCAGTGGGATTCAAGTTCAAATCGGCAAGACTAAAGGCCACTGTAGCTTGACTGAAAAAACCCAGACAGCCACTAGATGTCAGCAGCTTTCCTTGTGATGCTTTCCCTGGAAGGATGGCAAAATAAACTAGGTGGATTCCAAAGAATATTCATAGCAGAATGTCCTAAAGAGCTAGTTTTTTTTTCCAAACTGTTACATTCTTCTGGTTAAAGTTAAGGTAAAGCCTCGCACATATATGCTAGTTGTTCCTGACTCTAGGGGCAGTGCTCATCTCCATTTCAAAGCTGAAGAGCCAGCACTGTCTGTGTGGCCCATATGACTAAACACCGAAGATGTATGGAACACTGTTCCTATTTTTCTTCTTGCATTTTTACATGCTTTCGAACTGCTAGGTTGGCAGAAGCTGGGTCAAGTAATGGAAGCTCACTCTGTCAGGTGGCGTTCGGGATTCGAACTGCTGACCTTTCTGATTGACAAGCTCAACATCTTAGCCACTGAGCCACCACATCCCTTGGTTAAAGCTAGACGACTATATTTATTTATTTAAGAAAATTTGTATTATCGTTGAGCTGAACCTTTTCAACGGATTAATAACACAAATAATTCAATCACTATGAATCCATTATACCACCACCCTGCCCCCATTAATGACACAAATCTCTACTTATTCTTCCTATGCAGCATAGTCCGGTAGGTTGCAGATTGTAATGTGAAATGAATCGTCTCGCACAACAAACTCCCTCCCGACAAAAGAATACTTATTCACATTTTAAGTATTTATACAGATATCCATACACGCAGTAGCAAACCTGCTGTGTAAGCACATCCACAGAATCAAAACGACATCCTCCCCTCCGCCCCCCCCCCCGGACTGAATGCAGACAGAACTTGTTCTTATTGTTTGCAGCAAAATCTGGACACACACACATAAGTTCTGACTGGCTTTCTCCTTATGCCAATCACAAAGAGGGCTGCTTCTGCTCCCGCTAAGTTTTTCAAATGTAAAACGATGATATAAAAAATAAAGACATATTTGATATGTCTGCTTGAGGCACAGAGGGAATATTTAAGCAGCAGCCATGCAATGCACTCCTCTAAAAAATGGTATAGAGAGTTTTTGAGAAGCAACAGCGAAGAGCAGTAGACATTCTGTTTTCTTTCCTGAGTTTTCAGGTAAATCCTAGGCTTTCAGGTTCTTCCTTGGTTTTATGCTACCTTCTTATGCATGCTTATTAGGCAGTAATTCTTGTGGAGTGAATTCATACCTTCTAATATCCTTAGAGGTGTCTTTGTTAACAGCATAGAAAGGGAGTTGGAAGCAGTGGTGGGATTCAGCCAGTTCGCACCTATCTGGGAGAACTGGTTGTTAACTTTCTAAGCAGTTCGGAGAACAGGTTGTTGGAAGAAATCTCATTTTGTTTTTTTTCCTACTTTACAGGGCTAATCCTGTAAGGAAGTGCAGGAAGGAAACATTCTGGTTGTCAGGGTTCCAACTAGTATCCTCTATGAAATAATAGCTTGAGGCAAGAAGTTCCTCAAAACACCAATTTATTAGAAGAGCCATGTTGGCACATCTGGGAAAACCCAAATCCGAAAGCTTCCAGGTTTTCCCCACCCAGCTGAAAGTTCAAGACCCTGCCCCAACACCCACAAGTCCATCAAATGGCCCAAGCAGTTACTGCTGTGGATGAAGATTCCTCCCATCCACATCCATCCAGATGCAGGGATAAGATGACCTTGACTTTATGAGAAGGAATGTTGTTATGGCTACACATCTCCCAAGCTCCATACCACCCCCCGTCCCAGTTTCCCATAGTAACTATGTTTGAATATGTGGCAGGCTTGAGACCCTATTCCTCCCATGGCTTCCAAGCCTGACACTGGTGTTGTTTCTAGCCTATTCTTTATTGCCCTGCTTACAGAAACTGCCTCACTGGTTAACCCTTATTACATTGTAATACCTAAGGTGAAGCGCTCATCAACCTGAGTGACGTTGAGTTGGCCACGCCCATATGGTCACATGATCAAGCCATGCCTACCCAGCTGGTCATTAGGGCACAGAACCGGTTGTTAAATTATTTGAATCCCACCACTGGTTGGAAGCTAAGATACAGGTAGTCTTCAACTTACAACTACAAAGTTACAGCGGCACCGAAAAAAGTGACTTATTATGATTGTTTTTCACACTGACAACCATTGCAGCAGCATCCCCATGGTCACGTGATCAGAATTTGGACGCTGGGCAACTGGCATGTATTTGTGATGTTTGCAGTGTCCGGGGGTCATGTGATCCCCTTTTGTGACTTTCTAACAAGGAAAATAAATGGGGAAGTCAGATTCACTTAACAACCCTGTTACTACCTTAATGGTAGTGATTCACTTAACAACTGTGGCAAAACAATTGTCATAAAACGGAGCAAAATCCACTTAACAGCTGTCTTGCTTAGCAACAGAAATGTTGGGCTTAATTGTGGTCATAAGTTGAGCACAATGTAGGCAGTTGCCTAACACCTCCTGCAAACAATTGTTCCACCAGGCCCTTTGCTATCTCTCCAAACACTGGTTCTTCAAAGGCTGCGGAAAAAGTTCTCTTCCTGCTCAGGCTAAAGGGGCCAAGCATTGAATCTGACCACGTTACATTCCCTTCACCAAATCATCACCTCTCCTTTCATAAAATCTGATTACTTGGAATGTGGTGGGGGGAGAGGCTATGAGATGCTTTTATTTATAATTAAACGCCCCCCCCCTGCCCCCCTGGAGGCTTCAGGAGCTTCTCTGAAGCCTCTGGAAGGTGAAAAACGGCCCTAAGGGGAACCCAGAAGTTCGGGAATGGTGATTTCCAGTTTACTCGTAGGGCCATTTTTCGCCCTCTGGGGCCTTCAGGGAAGCCTCCTGAAGCCTCTGGAGTGCGAAAAACGCCCTGTTCCCAAACTTCTGGTTTGCCTGTAGAGGCAGTTTTTCCTTGAAGGCTCCAGAAGGTGAAAAACGGCCTCAAAAGAAGGTCAGCTGGCCAGCACACGTATGCGCGCTGGAGGTCACAGGACAACGCCTTGCATGCCCTAACAAATGGCTCTGTGTGCCACCTGTGGCACGCATGCCATAGATTCACCATCACGGGCATAGGGCGTTGGTATGGATGAACTGTAATGGGAGACGGATAAAGATGACAGCAGAAATGTGAATGGGCCATCCCAAAAGTAAAGAAAGGGATGTGAAGCCAAGGCTTATTTAAACAACAACAGAGTGAATGGCATGGCAGGATGCTGATTATTTATAAGAGGAGCAACAAAATGTTGGTAGCACCGTCACAAAAGCACCAGGCTTCCATAAATCCAGGAATATTGGCATTTGGGATCCAGTGATCCTGACAGCAGGAAGTCAGGAACTTCAGTGACTGCATCCTGTAAGCCAAATCTCACTAAGGCTCATAGCACCCTTAGTAATCCTGCTTAGTTTCCACATTAACAATGGAGTAAGGAAAAGAGTCAGGATCCTGGCCAGAAAGCTGCACCTTCACCCTTTAGTGCAGGGGTGTCAAACTCGCATCAGCATCACATGACATAATGTGACTTTTTTTCCCGTCACTAAACTGGGCATGGGTATGGCCAGCACGTGATGCATCTGGCCTGCAGGCCGCAAGTTTGACACCCCTATTTTAGTGGCTTCCCTTCCCTCACAATAGAGAACACTATCAAGCTAAATACTACAGGACCAAGTATGAGTTTACATCCAGCACTTGGTGAGACATGTATTTCCTCCTCTGAGACTCAACAAAGTTTCTGATCTGACCATTCTTGCTTTTTGTATACCAAGTGGGTGTAATCTGCTCTCAGTCCTCAGCCATTTGCTCCAGATTATTCCTGGTTACATCCTCCATTTTCCACCACTGGGCCATAGCGTTACTAGAAAGAAACATTGTCGGACTTTAGTGGAAGGTTGTTTTTTCCCCCTTAAAGGAATGATTTGCAAGAAAAGGCTTCCTTACATTTTATGTTTGTTAAAGCAGTATAAATGTTTAATTCACAAATCATGTAGTAATTCAACAGGGAGGGGAACAAAATGGATTTCCCCACCTAGCTAATAGCTTCATCTCTCATTGGTGGAAATATGAAAGCCAGTTAGCTTTTCACAACTCAGGGTTTTTAGAGTGGATCTATGCAAAATTTAAACTCTATAAAACCAAATTTCTCTTTCATTATG
Organism: Thamnophis sirtalis; assembly: GCF_051295495.1. Lineage (NCBI taxonomy): Eukaryota > Metazoa > Chordata > Lepidosauria > Squamata > Natricidae > Thamnophis > Thamnophis sirtalis. Next base: position 130,978,940 of record NW_028261383.1, read on the forward strand.
TTTTGGATGCCTTTTTTCTCTCCTGTTGGCTAAATAAACATGCATGGAGAAGAGGGTCTGCTTGCTTTTGTTTGGCTCAGTTCATACACTGGCATTAGGAAAAGGTCCATAAGGATAAATCTGTCAATGCAGAAGCATATAATTAATCCATAAGACATTCAACCACCTGAATGGGGGTTAAGAGCAGAGATTAGACAGTCAGAAGCTGAACAAATAAACAAATCAAGATCCACTGCAGTGGAATAAAGCATTGTTACACCTTGATCTTGCCTGTTTATTCAGTGACTTACTTGCAAGTAAATGTTCACTGTATTTCACCCTTAGCACCGCAATCTTATAAGCATTTCCAAATTAAATGAAGAGTTATGGGGCTTTCAAAAAGCATTTATTACTTGACAGCCTATAGCAGGGATGGCTAAACTCTGGCATGCTGATATGATAGGTCAGCCTACTGTAGGCTGTGGTAAGTATGAGATAGCTGCCATATGGGTGTGCAGTTTTAAACAGTAGAGTATATTCAATGAACATTATTAAAATTATGTTGTTTCCCCCCCTTCTATGGCTGTTTCTCACTCGATTTAAGTAAAAAGATGCTACTAGAAATATGCAAAAATAATACTAGCCTTAAATGTCCCAATGCAGCTTCCTAGTTTTAGGCAAATGCAAGTGCTTTTTAAAAATCTTTCAACCGAAACTGCCTTGTTTTCTCTCACATTCATCTCCGATGAGATGCACAGAAGGATGCACAGAAAAGCATACCATAGGTTTGGTTTTAACTCGAAAGGCCAGGAAACTGATAAAATACTCTAAAAATGGATTAATGAAATAAAATTCCGAAGAAGGACGCACGCTTTGGCTTCCAGCATGATGCCATTTGGACAACTGCATCCTGGGGTAGATTAACCCCCATCTGCCCATACATGGAAAGTCTGGCATCAAGCCTTGAAGCAATCAGGTGCTGCCACTGTTGGAGACAGGATAATAGGTTGGATGGGTTTTGGGGAATGAATCAGGCAGGTAATTCCTATCTTCCTGATCTCAATAAAGCAAACAGATTTCCAGCGACAAGAGCCAGCTGGCTGCCTATATTTCAACTATCCAGGAATCCCAACTTTTCAAATAACTGTTTTGTATTAAAGCACCGTGAGTTAGAACACAACTACCCTGAATTTTGTTTTATTCCTCTCCTCTCCCATTGGTGGAGTATGGCTTTTGACATGAAAAGGCAGACTTCAAGGAAGCAAAAAGGTCCTTGAAAAAGTCCTGCTTTAGCAATATTCTGCTCCTGTACATCATTTTTACTACACAATGCCACAGTGCCTACAGGGATCCTGCAGAGAACAAGTTCATATTATAGCGCTAACCCATGGTATAATCAAGGGCAAGCAAAATTCTCCCATTGTTCATCCTGAAAAATGAAACTTATATCTAATACCAGACAATTTAGTGAAGCTCCTAACAGCTGCATGCACAAGCACTCACGGACGGTTGCATGTTTCAATGAATCTCTTACTGAACACGATGCTTATACAATCTCTATACGATTCAAAGTTAAAACTGACATATCCCTGCAAATTCCGAATGCATTTTTTACTTTTAGGTGCAATTATGGATTTGGCTGATAACAATAGTTTAGACACTCTTTCAGGCAGAACATTATAACAACTATTTGGGCAGAAATTACAGCTTCCAAATATTTTTTTTGAAACCATCTAAGAGTCTTTCTGTTATTGCTTTTGTATTTATTTCCATGATCCTTCCTATAGTATAGTTCAGAAATATTTTTAAATCTCCCAGTATGAATTGTGAGTTTGAACTCTCCACTCAGATTTTCATTAATATTCAGGACCCTGAAGGCTATTCCAAAATCTTTTGGTAATATTATGTTTTCCTGGTAAAATAGCTAAATTCTTTTCAACTTCAATCTCTTCTCTGATTGTGAAGCTTCTAGGATATATTAATATCCTGGCTGAAAACATACAAGGCTTGAAAAATAAAACCAGAGGTCAATAGTAGCAACTTGCTGAACAGTTTAGCTGACTCTGGAGTGGGATTCCATGGCTGTGCTGTAAAGCATTATTATACTACAATGATCTGTATGAGGAAAAGGATATCTTTCTCTGACCTCATCACAAAGCCAACTGCCTATGGCATGTGAAAGGAAACTTGGATAAGTCTGAAACGTTTTGGAACAAACTGCTTTAGAGTGATGAAACAAAAATTGAGCTGTTCAGCCGCAACCACACAATAATACATTAGAAAAGAAGGAAAAACAGCTGAAGAAAAGAACACCTTCCTAACTGTTATTCACAGAAAATGATGCTTTGGGATGCAGCCAGTGTACAGGAAATACAATGTCAGTGAAGGAAGAATGGATGCCACTAATCAACCGATCCTAGGAGCTAGTGTCTCATAGTCAGGGAAGAAATTAAACCTGAAAATAAGTTGGGCATTTCAGCAAGAGGATTTGAAACTTACCTCCAAATTAACCATGAAATACTTAGCTTGATATGATCTTCACAGTTCCCAGAACTATGAATATTCCAAATATTACTAAACAGCTATGCTCAATTACTCTAGTTCTGCAAGAAAGAGTGAGAAAAAAAGAATCACAAAAGCAAAAATAGAAGGACACTTATAGGGCTACAGGAAATGTTTGGAAGCTGTTATTTCTGCCAAAGGAAGTGTTACAAAGTACTGGATGGGATGGTGTCCAAACTGCCACGTTGTTTGCTTTCTTATGTTGAACCCATAAATAACTACACATAAATACGAAGTGTGTATTCACACTTTCAGATATATGTTGTTTTAAGCAGTACAATGTAGAGGCTTTGATTTTATGTTCAGTTAGGATTATAGGTAAATGAATCATACAATTTCACTTTTCTACATACATACATACATACATACATACATACATACATACATACATACATACATACATACATACATAATCACAATATTTCACGGTTCCTATTAGGATAAAAGAATCAGAAAAAAGAGATAAGAAGGAATATAGAGGACATTGTACAGAAACATGGAGAATTTCATGTCAAGGCAAGAGTTGGCCAACTGAATAGCAATAAGAAGATGTTGATTAATATTGATTGTCTCATTGTACAGTAAAAGCAACAATTTTAAAAACAGTGCATCAAAAATAACCATATTTAGTGAATCAATTTGAATCAGCACTGAATTGGTCTTTCAATTTCTGAGACACAATCTTAAATAATGACTATTGACTATTGATGAGGAAGATGTGTGATTCCATCAATCTAGGGCCTATCGCCCTCTCCATAGATGCATTTTCCCTCAAAAATGCAGACATTAGCTGTGTGGATAGTAGCAATGGCACCAAGAGAGGAGAGCAAGCAGGTGAGATGGCCAAGGCAGAGAACCAAGTAAAGGACAAGTCTATCTGCACAGGGTTCAAAAAAGCCAAGATGATGGTGCAGCCAGGTTCCCATTCCTTTTTACATTTGAGTAATGCATGTTAAAAAAGGGCCAAGCTTTGACTGTACAGTCACCCATCATTTCATTCTGAGCCTCATGTGAATGTCCTTGATGAGCTGAGGAAGCTTAATGTAAATCAGGGGTGTTCAAACTTGGGAACTTTAAGACTTGTGGACTTCAACTCCCAGACTTCTTTTCCACATTAATGGAAAATTCTGGGAGTTTGAAGTCCACAAGTCTTAAAGTTCTCAAGTTTAGACAACCTTGATGTAAATGGTGACAGTTCATAAAGATTGTAGAGAAATAGAAATATTATTTCTAGACATATTATTTCCACAGCAAGGAAATACAAGCAGAAATGGTTAATTTGACTATTTTATTCAAAGAGACGAATATATTTAAGTGAATTTTTCATTTAGGCATCACTTCTGGATTTTGTGCTTGTGATGAAAAAAAATGAAACTTTGACTTTGGTTTTGTTGATTAGATAGATTTGTCTTTAAAGAAATGGCTAGTTATATACTATTGTGTAAAAACCAAAGTTGAGGCTGGAATGTTTTTATCTTGTACTGTGCTAAAGAGTCAGAAGTCAACACCTTTTTTTCTTGTTTCCTCTGTACTGTACATTTCCTTTTCCCTTCCCTTTTCCCTTCCCCTAATGTCCTATTTTCTATTTTTCTTTATATTTTATATATAGATAAAATAATAGCCAAGGGAAAGAAAAAGCTTTACCACTACCAGCTGCACCACTCAACTCTAATGCAGAATATGGGTTCAGGTGTTGAGAAAATAAAATATTTCTTTAAAAAACTGTTATCTTAGAAAAGAGTGTCTTAATTACCTGCAATAAAGGCAAAACAACCGTGATATTCTGATAAGATCACCTTTAACAACTGTAACCAGTGGATTTTTTTTCTATTTCCTCCCTCTTTCTTTGCCCTAAATAATGTGGAAAAGACCCTATGATACAATCAGCAGAGTTATTTGATCTTTGGTAATAAAATTAAATAAATAGATAAAAATAATCAGTTTAGCAGCTTATTGCCTGCATTGAAGCAGCCAGTAAATAGCTATGAGTTTTGTAGAAAGTTTTATCTGAGGCTGCAGGAGATGAGAAAGGAGTGATATTAGTCAGTTCATATGAATAATTGCATTCCGTCCTTTTCAATTAAATCATGCAAAGCTCAGTTTTGCTTTTGAACTTGGCAGCCTGTTGGTGGTTAAAGAATTTCCTCTGGACAGTAAAAAGGCAGCAGATTTTCCCCAGCTTCACACTCTGCCTCCCAGGGATCTGATTGACATATAGTTGGCTTTCCTCATGTTGGGATCTACCTACTTTTTGGAGCTCTTGTTTTTTTTTTAAAGTGCTATTTGAATATCTTTTTCTATGTTGGCATACAACTATCATAAAACTTTTAACTTACACATATGCAGTCATTGTATAGCTTTTCATATGTGGAGTTTTCACCAGGAAAACATGAGGGCACAGGTTTTAGGATTTGAATCAATTGGAGGGGGTAATGTTGAATCTATTGAAGGAGGTAAAATGCTGCCTTCTTAGAGTCAGCTAAGAGACTGCTTAGCCAGGTCACTGAGAACTGGGCCAAAGCAGAAGTCTTCTCAATACATAACAAGGGAATGCCAAATATTATTGCTTCTGAATAACAAAAATACACAGAATTTTGCTATTTAAAAAAGATATTTTGATATTCCTGCTCAGCAGGGTAGAAAACAATGGCACACTATTTCTGCCTTGAATTACCATCTTCATTCAGAATATAGAATACAGAATTCCAAGCTTGGAAGAGACCTTGAAGGTCTTCTAGTGCAACCTTCTTCCTAGGCAGGAAACCCTATACCATTTCAGACAAATGGTTGTCCAATCTCTTCTTAAAAAGCTCCAATGTTGGAGCACCCACAACTTCTGGAGGCAAGTCATTCCAAGTCATTGTTCTCACTGTCAGGAAATTTGCCCTTAGTTCTAGATTGCTTCTTTCCTTGAGGAGTTTGCTCCATTGCTTCTTATCCTGCCTTCAGGTGCTTTGGAGAATACTGTGTTTTCCTCGAAAATAAGACAAGGTCTTATTTTCTTTTGATCCCTGAAATAAGCACTTGGCCTTATTTTTGGGGAGGTCCTATTATTTTTGAGGAGGCTGCGAGTGTGGTCAATTCACAGCTGCTGCTGTGTTGCAATATTTTTAGGAAGAGCTTATTTTCAGGGAAAAGCTTATTTTAGCGCATGCGCTCAAAAGCCCGATTGGGCTTATTATCCAGGAAGGTCTTATTTTCAGGGAAAGAGGGTAGGTTGACCCACTCGTCTCTGTGGCAGCCCCTTAAATATTGGAATAGTGCTATCATGTCACCCCTAGTCCTTTGCATTAAACTTTTTTAAAAATGATGAGATTGCTGCTGAACCATGCGTATTTTGTCCCCTAGGGCTTTTTTATTTTTATTTTTTATTTTTCATCAGATCTGTTTTGTAGTGATTTTTAAAAAAAAGTAATATACAACGGGAATGCTAGTTAGTCTAAAACGGCAATGCAATATCAACAATAATGTTACCAAAACAGGCATTTAAGGCCAATAGCCCCAGGGATGGATATTAGTGCTGCCTGGGAATACCAGGGAACCTGGTTACAAAATGGCAACAAATTTTCAGAAATCTTTGGAGATTTCATTTCTGCACTTTTTTGTAGGCCAATTTCATACATTTCTGAAGCCTTGGAAGTGTCTTCAAGCTATTCATAATGAAAAAGACAAGCAGGAGACATAGAAACTGTGACAGGCAGTTTTAACTTCAAGATTGCAAATGACTCCATGATTGCTTTCAACAAGGCTATCTGCTTTCTGTTCTTAATCACTGTGCTCTTGAGAAGAGCATAGACAAAACTTAATTAGATGTTGTTTCAGTATTTTCAGATGACTGCTTATTGTGACTTGTGTCTATCTAGCAGCAGCGCTCAGGGCTTCCATAAATGGCTTGAAAATCATCAATACATATTGAAGATTGCTTCCTACTGTTGCTTGCTCAATGGCTAGCTGACACCAAACCTCTAGTGAGATATATATAGTTTCCCAGAGACCTCATAACTCCAAGATCAAAGGAAGACTGAACAGCTTCTGTAGTCTCTGTGTGTGCAGCAGTGGTGGGCCTCAGTTTTTTTTACTACCAGTTCTGTGGGCGTGGCTTGGTGGGCGTGGCAGGGGAAGGATACTGTAAATTCTCCATTCCCTCCCCACTCCAGGGGAAGGTTACTGCAAAATCCCCATTCCTTTCCAATCAGCTGGGACTCAGGAGGCAGATAATAGTTGGGGGCAGGGCCAGTCAGAGGTAGTATTTACCAGTTCTCAGAACTATTCAAAATTCCCAGTATCCGTTCTCCAGAACTGGTCAGAACTTGCTGAATTCCACCTCTGGTGTGCAGGTGTTTGTATGTATTTGATAGGGAGAGATGAGCTAGAGGAAGTCAGATAACAGGGCCGGGTGGTGGCAAATATGTTTTACCTCGCCTTTTGGTCACCAGATGATAGAATTCCCACAGAAGAGGGTTAACAAGAAGGCAGAGTGAACAATAACTTCCTTTTTGTCCCTTGCAAGGAAGCAGTCTTCCTTCCTCCTGGGGAATTGACTTCAGCTGCATGGAACTACCCCTTGTGCCCAAAAATCACAATATCGAAACCAGTTTAAATGGATACACTAAGATAAATGTTGCCTCTTGGTGAGATGGGAAGCAAATAAGTCTAATGAATAAATAAAACAAATAAATCAAGGGGAAATGTATCCCCGTCATTAGGCAGGCACTGTATAAATGTTCCCCTTTACATACTTTGGTTCTATATGATACAGTAGTTTGAGTGGAATTATTAGGTCTATTATCGAGTGACAGATGGCTACATTATAGGTCTAACTATTTTTCTTGGACTGCTGGAGATGATAGCAGAGAATATTTAGTAGCAATAGCAGTATCCCAGGGCAGGCCTTGACCACCTCCAACACCCAACACAGAATTGAACAGCCAGAAGTATCAGATTCACTCACAGAGCGGATTTGTCTATTTGTAATATGTAATGCCCAATGAACTTCGCTGTCCTACAGGTGGCACTCAGGGTCACTGCCATGCCAGAGCTGTCAAAGCCATTGCTTTCCTTATCTTAGGGGACCTGGTGCAACTAAGGGTTTGCTTGGCACTATTGGAATATGCCAGTGTGATATATTCTCTGCCCATAGGCTAATGGTTGCATTAAATATATCTTTTCCCCGATCCCTTTGTTTATAGGAAAGAAAGAAAACTAAATGTACAATTGATACAAATCTAGCATGTATTTTAGGTAGATCCTAAACATCCAAATAATACCAAGCACATTACATGACGTTAGATAGATTTAGATAGAAATCAATTAAGGGGATCTCCTGTGATCTGTAAAAGTTTAACTATGGTAGTGCAGTCCATTTTGTAGACTGTCTTGTCTAATTGAAAACACATAAATCTATACCTACAGACTGTGTAACCAATTCCTCCACTCTTCCTGCTAAGATTAGGCGTACTGGGAATGTTGAGTACCACGGAAAAATCTTATTTGAGATCTGCCTGATGCTTCAAATGGAATGGATGAAGGATTACATCTAAAGTTAAGGACAAGTGTGCACAGTAGATGGAGAAGGCCCTAGAAAGAATGTAGAGAAGAGCAAAAAAGATTATAAGGGGCATGGAGGCTAAATAGTACTATGGACAGCTAAGGAAACAAGGCATGTTTAGCCTAAGAGAAAACTTAGTGGAGACATGATAGCAGTCTTTCAATACTTGAAGGTCTATCACAGGGAAGAGAGTGTCAATTTATTTTCCATAGCACCTGGGGACAGGACGTCAGAGGGAGATCCAATTTGGAATTAAGGAGGAATTTCCTGACAGTGAGACTGATTAATCAATGGAACAGCATCCCTCCCAGAGTTGTGGGTGCTCCATTGCTGGAGGTTTTCAAGAAAAGATTGGACATCCATTTGTCCAGCATGGTATAAGGACTACTGCCTTAGGTGGGGGGTTGGACTAGAAGAATATAGAACAACAGAGCTGGAAGGGACCTTGGAGGTCTTTTAAATATAGCCCCTGCTCAAGTGGATTCTATACCATTTTGGACAAATGCTGTCCAATCTCCTCTTAAAAACTTCCAGTGATGAATCACTCCACAACTTTGGAGACAAGCTGACTGATTAATTGATAAATTGATCTCTAAAATCCCTTCCAGCCCTATGATTCTCTGAAAGGTATCCCTGAGGAAATGATGTACTTGTAGTTTGAAAGCCCCCCCCCTTAAAAACCTAGGAAAAACCAAACCCTGTACATCTGTATGTCTTTGAAGTATATTTGCTATGACTCCCCTCTCCAGTCCAGTTCACACAAGAATTCTGGATTTTTTTGCTGATTCAGTCTCCATGCACTGCCTTCTAAATTATCCCTGGAAGATTTGCTGAGTCATCTGGTAAAGCTTTGTGGTGACCAACTGTCTTGAAAAGCTGATGGTTTTGGGAGGGAGACTGGGGCTGCTTCTGTCAGGGGAGAATTATTATTTTTTCTATGACACTGAGAGAGCGAGCTGAAGCCACATTTGGGATGAAGATTCCTGGATCTCTCTTGTGAATCCAGAACAAATTCCATTGCTGTTGAGGCCTCTTTTATTTCATTTATTCTTCTTTCTTGAAGTGCCAGCATGAGAATCTACTCTCCTCTGTTCTGCTAGATCAGGAAGAAAAGGGGGAAGGGAGCAAGTAATCTAGACACTGGGTAAAAGGAGAAGAATTAAGAATAAAAAGTGGATGATATTTCTCACCCGTCCCTTCTTTTGATCAGCAGCTGTCCAAAAAGAGAAGCCAGTTCATCATATATGTCACAATAAAAAGATTGTATGGTGCTGGGTTTCTTCCAGTTCTTGATTGGGAAGGGCCTATCTATGATTTCCTTTCTGTGAGCAGTAAAACAGACATCCCTGCATCTCCTCTGCTCTTCATTTTTCCCTCACTAGCTTTTCTTCCTCTCCCCAGATACTTCATTATTCTCCATTCTTTCCTCTACCATAACTAGAATGTGTGTGGGGGGGAGAGTTAATTATGGATATAGTGGAAGAGAAGGCAGACCTGGGAGATGAAGTTAAATGTGTCATTAGCTTAGAGTCATTGCATTCCTGCAAGTGCTCTAAGTCCAACCCTTCCGCAATTTCACTGCCCCTTATCTGGTGCCAATTTAATATAGAACTTTAGTTGACTAGATTCTTGGGTATGGACTTGAATAAATCTATACTGCAATCTAACTGGTTCTTTGTGCATGACAATGGGCCTACTTTTGCTGGTTGCCATTGGAAGCTGTCTTTATGTCATGAATGCTGAAAACACTTGCTGGCTGCCATTTCTGGCACATTTTAGGTTAGGAGAGTTCTCCTGATTCTTTTAGAGTCACCAGGAATCAATACTATGTAGGTGCCATAGGACCCTATCCTGATCCCATCTAGGTCAGCCCCTAATATTCAATGGCTACCCATAAAGCCAGAGAGAGGTGGGCAACAGGTATATTGCTTGACTTTTTTCACCATTCTTCTGCAGCCTGACTTTCCCTCTTCTTCCCTCCCCCGCTTCCTTCTTCCTCCCACCTTTTGGTGAATTAGCACCAGAGACTGCAGCTGACAAGATAGACCTGATCTCTTTGAGAAAGAAAAACAAAACCCCAGGGAGTTTTCATCCAAAGTACACAAAGGAACTTCTGTTTGGTCTTGCCTTCTTGATGGAAGAGAAGCAAATCCTATTCTGCCAGTTCTGTCAATCTTGGAACTGAAGTTGTGTTATCTGCTGTCTCCTCTTCAGTACTATGAGGACATTTCTTTTTCAAATCCGGAGGTCTTATTGCTACTAATTGAAATTGTTCAGCAGTACCTTTTCCCCACCTCCCAGCTAATTTCTCTGGAAAGAAAAATAAGGGAAGGAATGAGGGGAAAATATGGGAGAGTTCCAAATGAACGATGATAGCTTCTGGGCCCCTTGTAAAATCCTATCAATAATGTGGGGTTATTATACATTAAAAGCTTTGCTTGGAAATGTATTTGAAGTAAACCATTATGATGAGTTGGAGTCCATAGGGAGGGCCAGAGGGATCCCATCCACTTGAAACAGGGGCTGCTGGTGCTCTAAGATATGTCTTATTATATATACACCAAACTCTTCTAGCATACAGTATACAATCCTTAATCAAGAATATGCCAAATTGTCCTTTAGAAAGTGTAGTTGTGTGTGTATATTTTTTTAAAAAATATGCTTAGTTTTTCTGAACGCTTCTGCAATTCTTTAGATGTAGAGAGCTTAATATTTGAATTCTTCAAGAAGAAGATAAAGTCACACCAATCTGCATAAAATAAACTCTCCACTGTGTTTCTCTAATGATTTTAACTTAGGTTATCTTTTCCATAAAAACAAAGAGACAAATTGTAACTGTAACATCCCAGAGCTTTAATGAGCCTTCCTTTATAGGCTATTTTAACTTGCCTTGCTGTTTTTCAAAAGAAAAGAAAAAGAAATTTGCCTCTTAAATTTTTATTCTCCACACTTGATAACTTTAGAACTCTATATTGTAATGTTTGCTTAATATGTTGTTTCTGTTATCAGTCCTATTTCTATAAAGCCTTCGGACCAAAATTCCTGTATAGTTACTAGAACTGCCATAAGTGGGGAAAAAATCTCATTCATCCTCACAATATAAAACTTTGTGCCATGTAACATATGAAAAGCATCTTTCCATAACCATTTATTCAGAGTGCCAACAAAGACAGTTGAAATGTACCCAAGATAGAAGTGGAAGAGTTCTTGATTTAGTTAGCTCTTTCAGACGTCAGAAAGAGAAAATAAAGAGAAGAAATTGACAGTAAGACACAAAGATAAGACAGGTGACCAAAGGCCATTCCTGGCTATTTCCATAACCTTCCCTACCATCCTGCTCTTAACTTTTTATCTCAATAATGTGGTGCTCCACAGAAATAATGTTTCTCACCTTATTGTCAGGGTTCCAAGTAACAACCCCAACGGAAGAAGTCTCCAGGGCTGACTCTTAGCTTGAAATGTTCATTCAATCTGAAATTTGGAATACTACTAGACAACCCATGACCCATTTGGTCATCCCTTCAGAGATATTTCCTTACCTATTCAAACGAAATGACAATGTGCAGGCAAAAAAATAGCTGCAGTGACTTCCAACTTCCTGCTGACTTTTCCACTTCTGAGAAGTAGGCAGGAAGCATTGGAAATCTTGATCCCGTGACCACCGCTAACCGTGGCAACACTGCAACATTACAACTTTGTGAATACAACTGGTATGAAAACCCTTGACATTTCAATAATATAGGAGTAATGGGCCCCAAGTTGTGTCTGGATTGTTTAAATTAACAGATTTGAAGTACCTTGATTCAAACATTTTTGCACAATGATGTCCTGTTTAGGATAACTGAAGGTTACAAGCAGACAAAAGTAAGAGAGTTTTTAGTAGTATAGAGATTAATTCCACCAAATATCAAAACAGTCGGTGTTCATTGTTGTTTTCTCCATTATGGAGTAAATTACCAAGACAGTAGAAAATTAAGAGGGAGGCTGTATGCCAACACTTTACTATCTTTTATACTCAAGTATATATTTTCTTGGGCCCATATAACTACCAGATAAGCTCAGAAAAAGATAAAGCTCTTTTAAAGAACAGTTAATGGGCTGAGCAATGTTACCCAAGTTGGACATGAAGTCCTCTTTGGATCCAAATGCGGCACACCTCTATAACAAAAATAAACCACAAGTTAATCAGAAATTGAACTACATAAATGTCCTGTAATATCCCCTTTAAAACCAGAAATGATTTATTATATTGTTGTTTATTAATCATGCTATATTGTGGTTAAAAAAAAGAGAGAAACCATTAGCAAAAAAAATGCTAGAAGGAAGAAGCTTTTACTTAAAGTTGAAGGGGCTTTTGCTGAGTAGGACTTCTGAGTAAATGATATAGAAAAATATGGATCATGGGAACCCACATTGCCAGCTACTGGAATGCTACATGTAAAGCCACATTTTGAAGCACTTGCCACCTGATTAAAGAAATGCCTATCTCGTTTAAAGCCCGGCTGTCTGATTGCAAACTATTTCCCACGATGAAGTCCCTAAAGTATATAACAGACGAAGCCATCCAAATTCATTTAACTATCCATTAAGGCACATCCACATAACATCTCACTGAACAGTATAGCCCACAACTAAGAGCACAGCAACATGGTGTGTTCTTGGAAAGGCGAGGCAAGGTTCTTTTCTCCAGGGATAACTATACACTAGAAATAAAAGGCTAGCTATGCACAGAGCATGACTCTAATTGCTTCAACAATGTTCAACTTCAGCACTGTGGTAAAATGAGGACAGCTTGGCTTAAACCACCTATGAGAATGTATTGCACGTTGCAGAAACTGGGCAGACTCTTAAGTGAGAAAAGCTCGAAAGAAAAAAAAAGAATAGAAAATGCTGACCTTCCAAACAAGCTCTGGCCTATACAGGATTATCAAGAAACATGATTTATTTAGCAACACATACACAGCCTTTCAAAACAGACATTGGGAAGTATTGTGCTTGCTAGAAGGGGATTCAGAGGAGGGGAATTCTGCAACATTGTCCTGGGTAGATAATGATATTACATACCATTATTTCTGAGATGAAACGCTGCAACAAGAGTCATGCATAGTCACCTCACATTGAGTTATTTAGAGACATTTTGATACAAGAGGCAGGTCTACATGAAACACTGTCTGTCACTCGGGCTTAGAACATGTTCTAACTCTTCCAACCTGTCTATTTTCTCTCCATATATTTAATTGAGGATCGTACCATGGAAATAACTGGCACTATCTGGAGATGTTCTCTTCTCAGCTGTTAAGCCAATAAAGCGGGCTTGATCATGCAATGATCAAGAAAGATATGATCAATGTCATATATGATCAAGATGTAATGATCATAAGAAAGATACTTGAGTGTGCAGAGATGGATAGGTTGACCATAGAACTGAAGACAGAGACGAATTGGAGTACTATAAAGTGTGGAACAGATGGTATAAATGGTTGGATGATAGACGTGAGATACTGTATAAGAACTAAGTATTATTTATGACAAATACGATAACTCTGTATAAATCTGTAAATATTAATATATTTTAAGTGATTATATGATATATTATACAATATAGAATATATTAGAGAATATAGAAATAGAGCTTATGTAAATATTTATTTATTTTTGTTCACATTTCTTTTTGCACTGTCCTACACTCCCTTTCCTTTGTGATTGTAAGCCGCCCTGAGTCCCCTCAGGGAAAAGGGCGGCCTATAAATGTTCAATAAATCCAAAATCCAAAATATGAATGATATCAACGATACTGATATGGACTTACTGTAATGAGTGGGAAATTGTGTTTTGTTTTTTAATGTTTAAAAAAAGCTTAATAATTTTTTTTTTAAATAGAAAAAAATGGGCTTGATCTTTTCCAGAGGGCTACAGCAATCCTCTCCACTGGATCCAACCATGACCACAGCAACTGCTACAGAATCACCAATCATGAAATTCCCAGGTGGCCCAGTAATTAAAATGTAGTATTGCAGGCAAACTCAGCCCACATTCCATCCTAATGGGGTTCAAGGTTGACTCAGCCTTCCATCCTTCCAAGGTCTATAAATTGAAGACCAAGATTGTTGGGCGGGGGCAATATGCTGACGTAAACTGCCCAGAGAGTGCTGTAAAGCACTATGGGGTGGTGTATAAGTCTTTAAGTGCTATGGCTATTGTTAAATTCCATCAGCAGGTTAGAAATGGGAGTCAATATGATGTTTATGTGATCTGCTAATTCAATTACCTCTGTGTGTAGCCTCCTTCTCTAAGAATTGAAATGGGGTTGATGGCTTCATCTTTTTTCCTGACTGGCAGTGATGATGATGGGGAAATGTAGCTTGCTTTAAAAAAATATTTAAAAAGGAAGAGATTTCTATAGTGTAGGGTTATTTGGACACAGTTAAGTCAATTGCACTAATACTTGTTGCAGCTTGGGAAAAAAATACAGTATAGTCATCGCTTAATTCTAAACCTTGTTTTTGCCAAACAAAAGCCCGACCAAACATGGGATTGTTGAGCAGATGAAGCAATTATAGTACCTCTTATTCTGGCCCAGCACCAGAGAACGGTGCAAGGGGAATGGAAGAAATTTTACATTTTGATCAGAATTATGCTATACCTCATTGCAATTACTCATGCAGCTTTCCGAAGTACGTGGCCGGTTCCATTTAGCTAACTAAGGAAAGGCCTTACTCTCTGCTCACAGCTATGGTTCACTTCTAATTGCTCTGAAGAAAGAATTTAAACCTAAGCACAACAATTAGAATTTTATCATTAAACCATCTCAATACAGAGATAAAGAGCTGACAGGAATTCAAGTTGCCAATGAAACTTCATATTAAAATAAAGCAAATCCTGGGGTTTTTAAATCCAGCCAAGCATGATTTAAATTAATGCCATAGTAACTATTTTTTAATAAAAAATGGACATCAGTAAGTATGAGCTTCTCAAAGAAAATATTAAAGCAAGTGTGCTGGCTATTTTTTAATATGCCCTACTTCTATGCAAGACCACCTATGCAAAAAATGTAACTGTGAGAATTAGCTTTCTCTCCCCTGTTCAACTTACAAAAACAATTAACCACATTGCTAAGAACACACACTTCAAGCTGGAATATGGAAACGAACTACTTAATATAAATCATTGCTTGAACACAGTAACCCAGATCCTCCCCAGAGGTAGGCTGTCTGATTCAGAACAATTTCCAAGGTAGTTTTTCCCAAGTGTTTCAGCTCCTGTGATAATACAAAGTGGAAATTAGCGTTGGGCAGTGCAAGCTCAGATTTGAAGAAAGTCAGGTATGTATGATGGGCAAGGGGGGAAAAAATGGGTGCCAATCTCTTTTTCTTAGAAAATGATTTCCTGCCACCTGTGAATAGCATTCTCCCAAACCCGCCACTATTCATTATGTGACTCACCAAGACAAAGAGGCTTTGCCCTTCCCAGACCTCTTCACACATTCGCTGTTACTATTCTTAATTGACACCGCATGTTCATTGTCCAAACTCATTATCTCAGCCATCTACCCAACAAAAGGGTGAGTCAAGCTCATATCTCTGAAATGGTGCAGTAACATAGTTGGTAATTATTATGAGTGGCAGGGGCACTTCTCAGTCTTTCCCCCCTGTCAAACATAAGTTGGACATCTCAGGGCATGATGTCTTCTAGAAAGGGTGGGCACCCCAGAACTTTTTTTTTTTTTGATGAAGCACAAAATCCCTACGGGAAAGAAATAGATTCCTTCCGTCTTAAGCAGATCCATCAACACAGATTTCCACAACCTGATGCCATTAGATATTGGAATACAAATCTTACCCTCCATATCCCTGATATAGCCAAGCAGAAATTATCACCACCCCTGCTACTTTATTCATTATTGTTTCCTCAGAGGGAGAATTCATCTGAATGGATATGCAGACAGCTTGGAGGTAAATGACATTAAGTCTTCAATAGCCCTTGCTTCTTGTCCATCTCTAAAACCGCTACCCCAGTTGTGTGCCCCTGGCTCCTAATTGTATCCTGGCTTCAATTTCTAAGATTTAGCTCCTGGGACTCTGATGTGTAGGAGGAGTCCTGCAATACTGCAGGGCCAATTTAATCAATCAGTTAATTAATTGCCCTGCTCAGCATACTACTCAGGATAGTGAATAGGCTTTTCCAAGAAACAGAAAGAAGGATTGTTGATTCTTGGCTATGGCTGTTACTTAGGTAAATCCAAAATCAGGCATTAATTAATCCTGAGATTGTTGATGTCCTTATTCTTTTTTTAACAAAGCTATTCTTAAGAAATATTTAATTGTTATTCCCAAATCAATATTTTATGCACCTCTTCCTCCATAAGGTAAAAGGTAAAGGTTCTCCTCGCACCTACCTGCTAGTCGTTCCTGACTCTAGGGGGCGGCGCTCATCTCCGTTTCAAAGCCGAAGAGCCAGGCCTGTCCAAAGACATCTCTGTGGTCATGTAGCCGGCATGACTAAATGCCAAAAGCGCACAGAACGCTGTTACCTTTCCACCAAAGGTTCTACTTGCATTTCTATATGCTTTCGAACTGCTAGGTTGGCAGAAGCTGCGACAAGTAAGGGGAGCTCACTCAAATAGCACACATACTTTGGCAGAGATATATGTTAGGACTTCTAGGGAAGAACTAGTGAACGGAAGACAGTTCTGTTAAAAGTAGAAGGAAGAGCTGGCAAAAGGATCAGCCCTTCAGGATTCCTCTCTGGACAGGAAGAGGAGTTGGGATTGCTCACAAGTGCTCCAGTCACTCCTTGCAAGGAGACTGCCAGACAGTGGTGTCTGATGGGTTTAGAGCTCTGGGAGACAAGAGAATACCATTTTTGGCCAAGTAGCAGTTTGTGCTTTTATGGACACAGGATTCGCATACTTCCTTTTCTAATCATTTTTGGAAATTGTTTGTTAACTGCTTTTCAGGTATTAGAAACCTTTGGAGCAACAAACCTTTAGCACAAATTTTATAGGTGAGTTTCCTTCAATCCTTAGTGAAAGAAGTTTTCAATACAAGTTTAAGGATTTTTAAAAATTCTCCTCCTTTTCCCTCTCTTCCTCCTTCTTTTTTGGAATTAACAGCAAAATAGTGATTTACAATATTGTTTTTGGAAAGTTGTACATGGACAAAGGTCAAGAAGTGTTTGAAATAAAATTCTGAAATTAATTATAAGAATCCTTTCCATGGGAATATGCTGTTATTTTAATTTTTTTTTAAAAAAAAACTCCACATACAATAGGATTGAACTTTAAAGGTTGGACACTAGTGGGAACTAAAAATTACAATTAAAGCAGAAGAACAGATGTGACTTATTAATATATTGTATTTTATTAATATAAAATATATTATATTGTATATAAACCTAAAATAGAACAAAATACTTTAACATAGGATGTATTGAGATATATTTGTGAACAATGGATCCAGAAGTTAATTTTAAGAATGTCTGTCATTATAGATAGATTATATTTAAACAAGACTGAGACTGATTTGAACATATATTTAAAAGTAACAGGCTACAACAATGATATAGAAAAAGATACTTCACCAGATACAAAAATGAAACAGGCTGATGTCTTGATAATTAAATTGTATTTCTTTATTTGATTGCTTTTGCCTGGGGGGGGGAATTGCTTTTTAACTGTTTTTATATTGGATTTTTATCTTTGTAAGCCACTCAAAATCACTGAGTGAGTTGGATGGCCATATAAATTTTCTTGAATAAATAAATAAAATGGATATATAAATAACAAATTGAAAGGCTGTCTTGGATTACTTTCTTAAATTGGATTTACAAAAGGGATCTGTTATAGTTGTGAAGAATTTTGTTAGAAGGGATGAAGAAAAAATGAAAGAAATCAGACTCTAACACATCATTTGAAGGGATTAAAGTTTATTAAAAGTTAAAGAAAGGTATTTAAAGTTGGTTTATTTGGTCAAATTTAAAATAGATTTCTACCTCTGGTAATCCACAACAGACTTTTGCAGATCAGGACCGAACAGTGATGTTTGTTTATAGTTAAAAAATGAGATATGGGAAGAAGATATCATTTGTTGCATTTTAAAGAAGGGAATAAGTTATTAAATTGTTTATATATGTGATGAAGTCACTTTACACGTTTTTCTACTATGTTCTTATACATTGTTTTCTATTTTTCTTTCTATTTTTTTGGCACTTTCTATTTTTTCTTTTCATTCTTTTATTTTTCTAAGCTTATATCATTTTAATTGTAATGTTTAATAAAATTGCTATTTAAAAAGACAGACAGTGATTGGTTCACAATCAGCGATGCAGACACAAAAACCACTGAGAATGCTAGGAAGTTACCTATGAAACTCATAAGTGGATACAAGCAATTTGTGGAAGAAGCATTCCCTGACTATGTTCAGAATTCTAGCATCTGTTGTGCAATCCAGTAATTTATTTATTTAATATGTATCCTTCTTTTATTAGTTTTATAAATAACTGAAGGTGGTGAACATATCTAACACACTTCCTCCTCCTATTTTCCCCACAACAACAATCTTGTGAGGTGGGTTGGGCTGACAGAGAGAGTGATTGGCCCAAAGTCACTCAACTGGCTTTCATGACTAAGGCAAGACTTGAATTCATGGTCCCATGATTTCTAGCCTGGTGCTTTAACCACTAGACCAAACTGGCAGCCCTTCCTCACACAAAATGGCAGAAGTACATATGCATTCAACATGGGAGAGAGAATACAGAAAGGCCTATGCCTTTTCTTGAATAATAATTAAAAACAGTAAAACCTGTTCTCTAAAGAGGGAATTACTCAGGACTTGCTGCAGTCTGCTTTGCAAACAAGCAAATTCAAAGTTTAGCAATTCTCAGTCAATTTGCTAGTACCAGAAAGCAATTGACCACAGGGTGTTCTTATGGCAGAATTGTTCAGAGAATCTGTGTAACTCACTATCCCCAAGTCACATTGTCACTCACTCTACGATAGTGATCATTCATGCTTCTCCAACAATTTAGCAAACAGGAAGATTTTTTCTCCATTTACTTCCATGACAATAAATTAGACGAAGAAAATAGGATGCTAACTTTCTTCCAAAAAAGAAAAATGGAGGAATATCTTCTGGGCAACCACATCAAAAGTATCATTAAGATATTCACTCAGGCAAATAAATCAAGCAGTAAACTCACTGAAATTCACATGATCTAGAACAGGCAAGCAGAATCTAAATTCAGGGATCCACACCCACCCGGAAGAATAAGTCGGAGCAAAAGCTCCTACTATGGTAGGATACTTGGTAACATCATCCACCAAACAGTCTGCAAAACTCTGAAAGCGACCGACAGCACACACACACAAAATTCAACCGGGATTTACCCAACCCAAAACAGGGACCTACCCAGAAATACATCATCATGCTGACAGCCAGGATGTCCACAGAGCCACGGAGAGGTGATCTGTCTCAGGTCGCTGGTTATCTCCCCCACCCCTGGTCCTCTGTCCTGGGATGTTGACTGGGTTTCCCCTTTTCACAGGGACAGCCTTCTTGACAAAGGCTGCAGGCCGCTGTGTGCCTCAGAGCCGGCCATGGGGATCTGATGTGCCAGCTTCGTGCAGGGATTGCAGAGAGGGATGGTAGGAAGTGTTCCAGGTGGACCAGGAAAGTAAGGGAGCAACAATCAGTAAATTAAGGTGGCTTGAGCATGAAATACCCGATGCTTAGAAAGAAAAGGCCAAGAAGCAGAGCCCAAACCTGTTCTTGTCACAGAGCTGGAGTAGGGCTGGCTGACAGCACGGGACTGGCTGGTTGACTAGCTCCCATCAGAGAAGAGGTACCTCTGCTTACGGAAAAGCAGGTTAAGTTGACAGGCTTGCTGGGGAGGTATGTGCAGGGGCTGTGCTGTGGGGATGTGTGCATGAGAGAGTAAGGTAGAGAGAGAGAGACAGAGAGACAGAGAGAGAGGGAGGGAGGGAGGGAGGGAGAGAGAGAGAGAGAGAGAGAGAGAGGAGAGAGAGAGAGAGAGAGAAAGAGAGAGAGAAAGAGAAGCTGGCAGGCATCTGGGAGCAGAAGCTCCAGCGGCTCTGACACTCTGCAGTGTATGTCCTGCCTCAGCATTTTCTAAGCTACCCTGTCAATAAGGGAACTGGCCGCTCATGTAATTAACCTGTGAGGTGCCAGCTTTCTCCATCCTGGTGCTGAGCCTCCAGGCATTCTTGCTGCTCTCTGCCCTCGCCATATTCCTCCCAGTCAGCCTTGCCAGGATTAAGCAGCGCTAGGGTGACAGGCACCAGACAGCTTTGCAGGGCAGCCTGCCTTCAGGCTCACAAGAGAGTCCCTGTTCGTTTCACTTCATTCCAGAGCTGGAAAATCTGCAGTCTGACTCCCACTATGGCAATTGCAAGAGAAAGTCTGGGTTCTCCCCAGAATCCCACTGTACAAATACTGGCTAGCTGAACGTCCTGCCTTGTTCAGAATATGTTTGCTAAACATTAGGATGTTGTGTTCCAGTTGGGTGGAGTTTTCAAGAGTTGCTTGACCACAAGAGGAAGCCAGATGGGATATTATTTGGGAAATTGAAATAAGGGCCAAGGAACAGAACAAAGTTAACCATGTTTTCTTTTCACATTTATCACCCAATGAAAGCTAAGCAATATATCTTCTAGGTCTATCCAACTGTGATCCACAGGCCACATGTATACCTGGACTTCTAGTAATATGGCCACAGAAGATAATAAAAATATTAAAAAATAAAAGAAGTTTATTATTTATATACATGAACTATGTTATATATTTTATATGCCACTCAAGGCACGTGCGTGCATGCCTGAATGGAAAGATGTGTGCACGTGTGCATGCCCAGACATGCGTGAATGTGTGTATGCATGCATGCGCAGCAGAGACCCAAAGACCAGCTGGCCGGTGGGAGGTGGGGCATCCCAACACCAGCAGCGCAGCAAGAGGGAAGGTATTTTTCTTTCGTGAGCTTCTGTTTCGTCGTTTGCAGGGAAACAGAAGCTCGCGAAAGAAACGCCATGGAGATCTGACCTGGGGCGACGGCACGCGTGCCAGCGGAGAAGGCTCTGCGTGCCACCTCTGGCACGCGTGCCATAGGTTCGCCATCACAGTTCTAGGTACTTGCATGTCCACCAACTCTGAACTCAGATGCACTTTCAGGGGGTATTCTGCCACATGAAGGCTATTTTGGGCGTGAAGGGGGCAGGAAGATGGCTACAGAATACTGTATTCTCATTCACTGCATTTACATGACGCAAATATAAATTTTGGGCAAAAAAAGAAAAACCCTAGCAAAGAATACTGGATATGGTCAAAAGCAATCTGTCTTCTACCACATCACTTACTTTTAGCATCTTTATAACCAAATGTTTCTCCAATTGAGAAAATAAGCTTCCTTGGGCTGCCTTAAGAACTTTGATTCTTTTGGCAGGACATTTTCTGCCTGCTTTCCTAAGGCACTGCATTGGGAAACCCCTCCCCCACTCCCTCCCTCCTCTGACATATCCCAGGAAATTTTCAGAGAGAGCCCAGGTGGTTGCCCACCATTTTATGGAACTAATTAAACTTCTTTAGTAAGAAGGTGGAAAAGACATTAGAAGAATGAAAGTCCAGGGAACACCATTTTTCAACCTCTCTCCGTGGTCCTAAAGTTAAATTAGATGCAACAAGATTTCTCTTTCTCTTTTACTCTTTATTAAAACTGAGTGATGTGTATTTACTTACCCAACCTCAAAACCCTGACTGTTGGTGGGGGAGAAAATGAACAGCAGGAAAAATAATAATTAAAAAGTACGAAAAGGTAGAAGATATATGGAAATGAAATGAAACAGCAGCAACTACATCCACCTTGCAGCATTTAATTCCATTGGAAGAGTGGAATCATGTAATCCCAGCGTTCCCAGAATTTAACAGATCATATCATTTGCACAGAAGTGTAAGAACAAACATGTGATTGGGGCAGTTGGCATGTCTTCTAGCATGCACACCACTTTGCTAAGATTCTCAGGCTTATATTAAGGCCAAAAGGAATTAAGTCCTTCAATGAATACAGTAGCATTTGACTGGTGTGTCATATGTTTGGACCATCATTTCTTGTGGGATGTGCAACCAGTGGTGGGATTCAGCCAGTTCACACTTATTCGGGAGAACCGGTTGTTAACTTTCTAAGCAATTTGGAGAACCGGTTTTAGGAAGAAATCTCCTTTTGTTTTTTCCCCACTTTACAGGGCTAATCCTGTAAGGAAGGCAGGAAGGAAACGTTTTGGTGTTTCTAGCCTAATCTTTATTGCCCTGCTTACAGAAACTGCCTCTCTGGTTAACCCTTATTACATTGTAACAGCTAAGGCGAAGCGCCCATCGATGTGAATGACGTTGACCTGGCCACGCTCACCCAGTCACATGACCATCGAGCCATGCCTACCCAGCTGGTCATTAGGGCAGAATCCTACCACTGTGTGCAACTACTGAAAAGGCAGTCCGAACTCTTATACATATGCTATCTCTTTCAGGGAAACTTTTAGTTATTCTAGCTGAGTTATACTCCGCAGAGTATTTGGCTCTTAGATTGCTGGATGAGTTTTAACAACTGGGGATGAGAGAGGCCAAACTGCTATAAATCTAAAGTAGTTGAATCCAAGTGTCTTTATCTTTTAACAACAGGCTATGATTTCATTGATAGCAACAGGATGGAATTCATCCAATTGAAAACTAAAGCTGAAAATATCCCACGATAAGGTCTACAAAATATTTAGCATCTATACATATTTTGGAAGTGTGGAGAAAAAGTAATCACAAAATTCAACTTCACTAGTGAAGAGCTTAGTCAAACTTGTATACATTTACAATCTACTCAAATTTTATAATTACTAATATCTAATTGCTGCAGTTGAATTTGACTCCTCCAGTGTAGCAGTCATTTCAGTATAGTGGATTAAGACCAGAAGTGTATTAGTTTTTCCAGAGACCAAGGCATCCTTAATTCATTTAAATCATAAAACTATTGAATTGCGCAGGCTCTATAAGCTCCATATTGCACATGTTGCAGCATTAAATCATTAAGCCAGAAGCTCTCAAATTCTGTGGTGTCATAGCCTCTTAAACTGATAAATGAAATTGTGGCATATCTCTGTGAATAAAACTAATGGTTTCATTGGGACTAAGGCTAGATAAGTAATAAAATGACTGCTTATTTTTAACATTTACACTATGTTTATATATCGCATAAAAATAATGATAAAGCCTACCTTGCTTTTTCATAAAATAAAACTTTTGCATTGGAAATAAACAATAAAACAAATGAGATTTGTTTTATGGAAAAGATGGGTTTGTTTAGCTTTGTATAATTCCTGAAATCTTAAAAAAAAAATGAGACATCCATTCCAGAGGTGGTATTCAACAGGTTCTGACCAGTTCTGGAGAACTGGTAGCGGAAATTTTGAGCAATTCAGAGAACTGGTAAATACCACCTCTGACTAGCCCCGTCCCCATCTATTCTCTGCCTCCCGAGTCCCAGCTGATCAGGAGGGAATGGAGATTTGGCAGTAACCTTCTCCTGGAGTGGGGAGGGAATGGAGATTTTGCAGTAACCTTCCCTTGGAGTGGGGAGGGAATGGAGATTTTACAATATCCTTCCCCTGCCATGTCCATTAAGCCATGCCCACAGAACTGGTAGTAAAAATTTTTGAATCCCACCACTGATCCATTCACACCTTTTTTCCATGTTCATTTTAGACAGACATTTTATTTTTCTAGCAGCAACTGTAAAAAATCTTGATATTGCTATTGGCTTCTCCAGGCAGTATGGGAGCAAAATCTGACGCTGATCCAGCTTTGAATGCAAATGCAACACTAAAGTCCAGTTATATTGCAATCTGACTTTTCTCTCCACTTGGGTTTGAGCAAACCAAACGATCAGCTCTTTGAGGCAAAATGGGAACACATTTGGAAAGGGATCCTGCTTTGCATTACAGGGACACGAAAAGTCACAGCCATGCAAGAACACCCCCTCAGCTTTCCATTTTCCTTTGGTCCAACAAGCTGAAAGCCAAATCATCACTTCCTGGTGCAACTTTTGAACAACTCCCAATACCAGGAATGTCTTCTAATCTGAGCCCTAAACTTTCAACCGAATGGTTGTGATCCTGCCCTCTGGAACAAAAACATACCAAGACTAATCCATCTTTTGCATGGCAGATTTTCATATCCTGGTAAACAGCTGTCATGCTTCTCCTTAATCTTCTCTTCTCATGACTACAGATAGCCAGTCCTTTTAAGCTTAGAGGTCTGGGCTTTGCAGTTCCTTGCCATGCTGCTGGTTCTTTTGCAGATGCACATTTACCAGAAGCCTCCTTCAAATGTGGATTAATGCTTCTGAAACAGCAATGTGATGCAGAATGGAGCAGGCTAGTACTTTTCTCACGATCTGGAATTTTTCTTAATGCAACTAAAATTTGTGCTTTATAGCAGCTCATCATCAATTTGTAATTCAATAATAAATCCAGATATTTTAAAAATCTACGGATGCCAAGCTGGTTCTCTTTCAATTGCTTTGTCTGCTATTTTCATACATAAATATAGTTTATACTTATATTTGTTGAATTTCAATGTGTTTCAGTCAAACAATTCTTAATTTTTGAATGGAGTCCTAGAAGACATACTATACATGGGTCAAGACAAAAATAATTTTTAATGAATTTAATTAAAAGTAAATTGAAAATAAATACAAATATTATTATACCTCACATAATAAATATTGCTCTGGTCTTATCATATAAAATTACAATTCAATGGTAATTTTTTCCCATTCATTGTTCCAGCCTGCCAAAACCCTTTTGAGTTCTCAGTCTGATTTCTATAGCCCAGTGTAACCCTTTTAGTTCTGTGTCAGCTACATTTTATTAAACGTTGCCCCTTCCCTTCTCATTCCGATAATTTCTAAAATGTTTGAACTGCAGAAAGCAATTGTGCACAAAGACCTGTAATACTCCACTAAGTTGTCCCTCCTCTTTGATGTAAAGCCATCAATGAACACACCCTGAGCGTAGCTGATGATCTCTTTGCAGATGGATAAACACATACATTTGGACAAAGAGAATTTGTGGAAATAAGCGTAGTGAATATGGGGTGATAAATGTAAGTCTTTAGTGAATCCCATTGCATTCTATAGGCTCTTATTTCCTGTTAAATGTTACAGTTTTTGTTGTGTTGGAGCCAGATCTTGGGGACAGTGATTCCCCCCGCTTTCTGTTGAAGAAAAGAAGAAGAAGGAGAAGGAGAAGGAGAAGACAGAGAAAAAATGGAAGACACTGAAGAATTCTATGACGAATACAGGTAGTCCTTGACTTACACCAGTTCATTTAGTGACCATTCGAAGTTACAACGGCATTGAAAAAAGTGACTTATTACCATTTTTTTCACACAACCGTTATACCATCCCCATGATCATATGGTTAGAAACACAAGGTAAAGGTTGGAATGCGAAAGAATCAGATTAGGCAGACATGGAAAGAGATACTATTCATGTATTAGAATGTGGGTATTAGAATGAAAGATAAGTTTCAAAAATACCATATTTTTCAGAGTATAAGAAGCACCTTTCCCCTCCTAAAAGAGCGTGGAAAAGTTGGTGCGTCTTATACAATGAATACAGCCATTTTTGGCCTCCCAAAGCACCACTCCGCATCCAATTTTTGTGAAAAATGGGACTTTTTTTGCAAAAATTGAGGTGTTTTTGCCTTCCCCCATCCCCCAGAAGCACTCTGCAGGCTTCAGCAGGGTTGGGGGAAGGCAAAAATGCCCCAGCTTTTGCAAAAAAACACACGTTGGGGGCATTTTTGCTTTCCCTCAGCCTGCAGAGTGCTCCTGGGGGCCAGGGAGAACAAAAACCTTTTTTTCGTACTTACCTCTTCGAAATCTTGGTGTGTATAGTCCAAAAAATATGGTAACTGTAGAACACTAGCACTGTTTAAAATAGTATTTATGTTATTTTGTTTTTACCTTTGTTTCATGGCAAGTGGAATCCCAGGACAATTACACTGTATTCAAAATATTCCTATGTAAACAATAAAAACATATTTTTTTAAAAATCAGATGCTTGGCAACTGATTCATATTTAAGACGTTTGCAGTGCCTTGGAATCATGTGATCAGCTTCTGTGATCTTCTGGCAAGCAAAGTCAATGGGGAAGCCAGAATCACTTAACAACTGTGTTACTAACTTAACAACTGCAGTAATTCACTTAATAACTGTGACAAGAAAGGCCATAAAATGGGGCAAAACTCTCTTAACAAATGTTTCACTTAGCAACAGAAAATTTGGGCTCAATTGTTGTAATCATTGTAAGTTGAGCACTACCTGTAACAAAAGATGTGAAGTGAAATGTCAAGAAAGGATAAAGTATTATTAATAAGTAATGAAGAAATGAAGGAACCTGAAATAACAGGAAGCTTTGTACTGAGAAAGTATAGTAATGCAAGAAATGGTTTAATATAATTTTGCAAAAAAACCCTACCATATTGCCAACAACTGCTTCAGGCAATATAAAAGTATATTATGTAAATGGATCAGAGGGGGGTTCCTACCGGTTCGGCCCAGTAGGTAGTAACTCGGCCTACCACGCCCCCAAACTGGTTCTCTTGCTGGCACCATCTTGTTTTTTTTAGTACTGCGCATGCACATGTAGCGTGCACCAAGTGCGTGTGCGCAGCATGTCCCTGAGTGAACCGGTAGTAGCAGCAGCTGGAATCCACCCCTGACATGGATGTTATTAAATGTCTAGCATTAGAATCAAATGGAGGAAACAGAAGATGTAGAAGTGTAATCTAATCAACCAGGATACTTCCAGGTGTAGATTATGGAACAGACCATGAGTTGTTTGTATCAAATGCATAGGTTAAATTTAAGTAATAAAGAAATAAGATTCAGTTCCTTACACTCATTTTACACTTATCTTCTGTGAAAGAAAAACTGAAAAGCCATGAGAAGAGATGAGACATCATGAAAACTGAAATAGAAAAAAATATTTTCCAAATTTCAAAGAGGAAAAGATCTAAGTGCTTTTCAAAACAAGTTATCATGATAGCCAAGGAAAGACAGAAGATGAAAGCCTTGGGCAACAGTGACTGAACGCAGATTTTCAACATCAAGCAAGAAAGGACAATGTAAGATATCTCAATCAAGAATGTCAGCAAGCTAGAAGAAAATAACAAGAAAAGAAAAATGAGAGACGTTTTTAAGGAGGTCACAGAGATATGGGTCGCTAAGATAGGAATATT
Organism: Thamnophis sirtalis; assembly: GCF_051295495.1. Lineage (NCBI taxonomy): Eukaryota > Metazoa > Chordata > Lepidosauria > Squamata > Natricidae > Thamnophis > Thamnophis sirtalis. The sequence goes on from NW_028261383.1 coordinate 131,006,323, forward strand.
CAAGATTATCATGGAAGAGATCTAAGAAGCAAATACGATTAAATGAAGATGGAAAAACTATACTGTAAAATCCCCTTCACAAACAGGATTATAGAATTATAGAAAAAAGTTGGAGAGGTTTTACAAGCAATACACCAGCAATCAAAAAGTAAAGCACCAGGCATAGACCCAACAACTGGTTTAAAATAGCAGAAAAGAAAGATAAAGAGATAACAATACTGTGTGACCTAGACATCGGAAAAGCTTGGAATATGTGGTGGCCAGACTCCGATGGCGAGGGGTCTTATGAGTTGGCCTTGGAGGAGGTGGAGGACCCTGGACAGGGTGTTGTGGCCTGGCAGGAGCTGTTAGAGCTGTTGCCAGAATCCGACAGTATGGGGGTTGGTGGGTCGGTCTTGGAGAAGGTGGAGGACCCTGGACGGGGTGTCGATGCCGCGCAGGGCGGGAAGAGACGTGGTGGCCACCAGATACCAGGGGAGCATTGGATCAAGAGGAATGTTCCTGAAGGTATTTGGGAGTTATATAAGGAGGCACACATGCTGAGGTCTGCGCAGTGTAAGGAACAAAGAAGGAAACACAGGAGATGACAAGCCTATCATACGGACACCCCATCCCGACCGCATCCGGACCATCAGACCCGGGGGAAGGGCCCTGCGGTGAGGGATAGTGTTGTGACTCAGCAGAAACCTCCTGTGAGTTGTTTCGGGATGCAGGGCTGACCGACTCACAGGAGAGGATAATGAGCGGCTGTGGCTCGTTAGGATCTCCTCCTGCGGATAAAAGACTGATGGTGCCACGCCTTAGTTGCAGAAGTCAATGTTCGTTCCATTCCGTTCTGTTCCTGTTCGAGTCAAGTCTCTGTTTGCAATCATCGAGAAAAAGCACTTGGATAAGTGATTTGATTTATATAAACCTGTTTTGCTGTACTTTACTTTTGCCAGAGAATTTATCTGTGTTTATTTTGGGCTCGCAGCCAGCATGAGCCAGGACTGATAAAAACATTCCTTTGCAAGCTGTGTGTGGCTGTAGTTTCTGAACAGGCAAGGTGGGGGTCAGAACATACATATATGTATGTATGTATGTATGTATGTATGTGTGTGTGTGTGTGTGTGTGTGTGTGTGTGTGTATATATATATATATATATATATATATATATATATATATATATATATATATATATATATATATATATATATATATATATATATATATATATATATACACACACACACACACACACACATACACACACACATATATATATATATATATATATACACACATATATATATATTTCAAATGACTGGAACTTTGCACCAATTCCTTAAACTATAATATTTGTTTCCATTCTTGCAGATAACTGAACAGTCAGGTTTCAGGAAAGGGGCACAAGATCAGTTAGCTAATGTAATATGGATAATGGAGAGAGCAAGAGAATATAAGCTTTCCTTCTGCTTTATTGACTGCAGCAAGGCCTTTGACTATGTGGATTATGCCAGAATGTGGAATATATTAAGGCTAATGGATGTGCCAGAACATGGGGTTATTCTTTCTAAAGAAACCTTGTACAATGGATAAGAAGCTACTGAACTTAAGAGGGACTGAGAAAAGGATGCATATTATTCCCACATCTATCAAACCTGTACAGTAAATAGGTTACAAGAATGGTAGAGTTGGAAGAAAAAAAGACAGCTGGAAATAAAGTAAGGAATTGAAACACTAACAGTGTGAGATATGTAGGAGGAGAGCTGTGTTAGTCTATGATAGCCCAAAGTCAGGAAGAGTGCTATAGCTCCTTTTCAGACTAATACATTTGATTAGAATTGAGGCCTTTGAACTATGGTGCTGGAGAAGACTCCTGCGAGTCCCTTGGACTGCAAGGCAATCAAACCAGTCAGTTCTAGAGGAGATCAACCCTGACTGATCTTTAGAAGGCCAGATCCTGAAGATGAAACTCAAACACTTTGGCCACCAAATGAGAAGGAAGGACTCACTGGAGAAGAGGCTATTGCTGGGAAAGTTTGAGGGCAAAATAAGGAGACGGCAGAGAATGTGGTGGCTGGATGGAGTCATCAAAGCTGCAGGCGTGAGCTTAAATGGACTCCAGAGGATGGTAGAGGACAGGAAGGCCTGGAGGAACATTGTCCATGGGGTCGTGACTTTGCAACTAACAACAATAACAACATTTGATTAAAATGCATGAATGTTCATGAGTTACAGCTTACTTCATCAGATGCCTCCATGCATGTTAGTCCTGATTTTTGAGATACACAGAGGAGCCTTTAAAAAAGTTCATTATGAAACAAAAAGCAGAAAATGGCAAATCTGGCCTAGTGTTCAGTATTAAGAAGACAATACTAACATCAAGCAATATGCTTACCTAACTTCAGTTGATGGCAAAAATGAAGGTAGCAGATATTTTTTATTTTCTGGGGTTCAAGAGTAAAGATGTACAGGGGGTCAGAGAAGTAAAGAGATTAATTCTACTACAGAGGAAGGCAATAACAAATTCAGACAAGACTGTGAAGGATAAAGCTATCCAGCATTCTTCTGGAAAAGCTACAAATGTTTACTAGAGGCAGGTCAAGTTGATGCGTGTTTGTCTGTGTAATCCTTAGGAACTGAACTCGACCTGATGGAATCCAAATAAATATCAACCACAGACATAATACAGGACAATTTAAAAGGATTATGGAGACAATGTAGACAAAGTGCTTTGAGCATTTGAAAGTGCTAGATAAACTGAGCGTTATTATTGCTACCTACTACTGCTTTCTCAAGCTTTTAGCTTTAGTTCCTGGCTCTGGCATGTGGGCATAATAGATAAGATTTAGCAGATGGCATTTCACCAAATGCTCTTGTCTTTTGAGATTGAAGATGAACCTATGTGGAATTTTCTCCAGTGTGAGTCTAATAGAGAACAATGACCTTGTCAGCTATTTTTATGTTTTCTTAAGTGAATTCCTATCTGAGGAAAGCAAAATGTCTCTTAGGCCCCCACTTGGTAAAAGGCTTTGCAAGTGTACACCTGTTTGGCGCAGTCTCTCTCTTCAGACCTTTACAAAAGCGAATAGGGATAGCTGTGGTATCTTTGGAATCACAAGCCCATTTCCTCCCCCCTGCCCCCCTACTCCCCTGTTTTGGCCTCTTTAAGAAAAGAGTGTGGCGGAAAAAATAAAATCAATTATTCTTATGGCAAACGCACCCACAGTCAATGCCATTTGCTCATTGACTGGCAGCATCCTTTCTGAAAACGTGTTATTATCTTCCTAGGACTTTCCAGAAACTTGCCTGCATTTTGAAAACAGAATGACAGTATGATCCATGTGTAAGTGAACGAAAGAAACAGCGGCTAGTGAAATGGGTGGACCAAAATGTTCTGCTTGTATTTGTTTCTCACGTTTTGTGCTTCTGGCCTTTCTGCGATGGGCCTTAGAGTGATGGTTTAGTTTTGTAATTACCCTCTTTAGAGGGTAAATTTTAATCTAGCCTTCCCCAACCTGAACTGGGAATTCAGAAAACTCTATTCCACTCCATCTGAAGGCACACTCATGGAAGGAAACCTCCGGAGTAGCCCATTTAGAGCACCGCAAGACACCATATTTGTTTCTGTAATAAAAGCTTTAGCTTCCCCACTACCATAAGCCAAGCCAACATTGCTTGAAGGAAGCCTCTGCATTGCTGCTCATTTCTGTTCCGATATTCCTGCTCAAAACTCTAGTTCTGCGCAGGCTTTGCAAAAAATGCTGATTCTTGTCCGACTGCCACTCTTTATGAGTTCTGTTTGAAACTGATTATTAAAGTTATCCAAGGGGTGCAAGGCTGGGGCAACAGGAGAGTTTCAGAACTGCAGGAAGATATATATACGACTCATGGCTGTGGAATACTAACAAAGTTCTCTGCACCCCAGGTGTTTTAACCTGACTGCTTGTAACCCTTGAAATGCTGTAAACATTTTGTAGCAGAAGAGAAGGAATGGTTTTTTTTTTAAAGAAGAGGAGGATGGTTCCAACTAAAGGATTGCATAGAGCCCCATATCTTTTGTACCTGCTAGCCAGCAGCTCCCGAGGGCCAAGGGGTTTGCCCCCAAAGGTTAGGACTGCATTCATGGAAAACCCCTCTTCACCAATTGCTGCAAAGGAGAGCTCCATCCCAAGCACAGACATTCCTTCCCCTCCCCACTCCTTGCATTCACAGCCTCTACTACCACTTTTTATGGATTCCCGGGTGCTCCGACTGTGTGACATGCAGTACGGAGATCAATTATGGAAATTCCTGCCTCTGTGAACCCAATTCAGGGAGAATCACAGCTCATTAGGCCAGGGTTTGCTTCCATTAATGCCATGATGATATCCACCTCCTCCACCGTGGTTTCCCTGGAAATTGCCCAGAAAACTCTCTATAAGCTTAGTAGTCACAGGATCACCCACAGCTCAAGGGAAAGAAACTATATGCTGCCCAGGAAGCGTGGTCTGTCCTCTTCCTGATAAAAGCACATATTAAATGCAGACTCCAGAGCTCTTCTGGCTGAAACACAACAGTCATTTCTATCCCACAGGGCTGCTGGCCTTGAGACCGTAGTCACCTCCCTTGGGGCTAGTTGGAAATATTCACAGCGGGGTGTTTGTGGGCCCAGACATGTTGATAAGTCTCTCAGGGAATAAATCATGATAATAGAAACCAATGAGACGACGATGCCAGGAATATTTTCATTTACCACGTCCTCTTGATGGTCCGCGAAGGCACTTTACTAACTCAAGGGCCAACTGTGCTTTGAGAAATTTATCTGACGGACTAGCTTACATGAGGTGTATAGCATGACAGAGAATGACATTATCTGAGCAGGCAAAATGCAGAGTCGCCTTATGTTTTCATTTACTGCCACAGAAGGCTGCCAGTCAGGGAGCCATGGTTCATAACAAAATATAAAGGTTTCCCCTGTACAGGCGTGTGCAGTGCTCCTCTCGGTTTCTTAGCTGTGGAAGCCAGTGTTGTCCGAAGACACTTCCATGGTCATGTGGTCAGCATGACTATACACCGAGGCACACAGATTTCTGTTCACTTCCCACCCAAAGTGGTACCTATTTATCTACTCACATTTGCAAGCTTTCAAACTGCTTGGGGGGGGGGGCAGAAACTGGGGTAAGGAACAGGAGCTTACCCAGTGACACAGCATTTGGGTCTCGAACCCAGACTGTAAGTTTTCCGGCTGACATGCTCAGCATCTTTAACTGCTGAGCCCTGGATTCAGAATACCACTACTCAAGCAATCATAACCACAGCAAAAGAACGAAAACCACTTGAGTTAAGAATCATACATACACACAACTTACAACTGAAGTAACGGAATTCAATTTTCTGCACAATTCAGGGTATAATGGTCAATGATGAACACATCAGCTTCCAAAGAGGCTGACACTTAAAAGACCTCCCCACTCCCTTATGGATGTTGGCTAACTGCTTCCCTGGAGATGCTGATCTCTTCACCCTCTTAATTATTTATTTTACGATAGTCTAAATAAATAGCTTCCCAGCATTCTGGATTTACAATGGTGATTTGATGGACAGAATACTAGACAGGATAATGGGTTATTGCCTGTAATTACAATCCTCTGAGTGATCATCTGTGATTCACACATATGGATAAACATCACACTTTTAATCTGGAAGAGGGTCTCATAAGATGCCTGAAAACAGGATCATTCTTCCAAAGGTCACATTTCTCTGGAGATCCAGATCCAGATCCAGTTGATAGAGGCTGGATGAAGTTGAAAGAAAGAGGTTATACAGTTACCCAGCATAGGAATATCATGTACTTTATAGAAAGATAAGCAGCACTGAAGGGACGTGGTGACTCAGTGGCTAAGATGCTGAGCTTGTCGATCAGAAAGGGTGGCAGTTCGAATCCCTAGCGCCACGTAACAGAGTGAGCTCCCGTTACTTGTCCCAGCTTCTGCCAACCTAGCAGTTTGAAAGTATGTAAAAATGCAAGTAAAAAATAGGAAGCACCTTTGGTGGGAAGGTAACAGCATTTTGTGTGCCTTCGGCGTTTAGTCATGCCGGCCACATGACCACAGAGACGTCTTCAGACAGTGCTGGCTCCTCGGCTTTGAAACGGAGATGAGCACCACCCCCTAGAGTCCGGAACGACTAGCACATAGGTTATAGGTTTATTTCATTTCTATGTCGCCCTATTCCCGGAGGGCCTCAGGGCGGCTAACAAACCCAGGGGGGGGGGGTAGTACAGACAAGGCAACACAACAAGCAGATACAGAGAATTTTTTTAAAAAAACAATCAACAGTCACACAATGAGAGCGGGGAAGGGAACTTGTCAACCCCAGGCCTGCCGGAACACCCAGGTTTTAACAGCTTTACGGAAAGCCTGAAGGGAGGTGAGGGTCTGAATCTCCGCAGGGAGTTTGTTCCAGAGGGCCGGAGCAGCCACAGAGAAGGCCCTCCTCCAGGTAGTTGCCAATCGACATTGGCCGGTAGATGGAACCCGGAGGAGGCCTAATCTGTGGGATCTGATGGGTCTTTGGGAGGTAATTGGCAACAGGCGGTCTCTCAAGTACCCAGGTCCAATATCATGAAGGGCTTTATAAGTGACGACTAGCACCTTGAAGCGTATCCGGAGACCGATAGGCAGCCAGTGCAGCTCGCGGAGGATAGGTGTAATGTGGGTGTACCGAGGTGCACCCACAATTGCTCGTGCGGCTGCATTCTGGACAAGCTGAAGTCTCCGAATGCTCTTCAAGGGCTGTGCGAGGGGAACCTTTACCTTTACCTTAAGCAGCATTGCTCCTGTGGAGTCAACACAAATGAATGAAGGCATGACTCTTTGGCTACCTTACAAAAAAGGTGAAGGGCTGCCACTCTTCACTCGGAGAAACTCATTTTCAGAAGGGTCTTAGAAAGTTAGGGATGAATGTTGGTCCTAATAAAACAGTACCGTGACATTTAAGTATACAGTGAGAATGTGACAGACATCCACGCAATGAAGAACTTCCCTGTGGGTCTTCAGAGACTTGGAAAAATGATAGGTAATATAATGTATTGATTCAAACAGAAAGCCCCGATTCACTTTGGAAAGAAAAATATATTTGGACAAAGGTCTACTCTGCCCCTATGAAAAATGAAGAAGAGAATCTCAACAAGCTGACATTATAATTACTTTCCATGGCAGGATGTAAATTGGGGCAATAAGCACAGATTCCAAGTTTCAACATTAACCTAGAAAGAATAAGGGAAGCAGCGGGGTTGGAAATGTACTAGGCTTCTCACAAAATGCCTTATTAGCAGGTTGGAAAGAGAAATATTTCTCAATGAAAGAAAAAGAGAAGCAATGTCTGCAAAGCGCAACTTGGTTGAAAAGAGAGCAAAGCACAAGGAGAAAGCCAGAATGTGATGGGCTTGATGTTGTAGGGAATTACAGTGTTTTTTCTGGACAGTACTAAAAAAAAAAATCTTATGCAGCTGCATAGGATACCTTTGCAGAAGGCTCCCAAGGAGCTAAAATAATCTTTTCCAGCTTATCCCAGAGAGGCTCTGGAATGGAATCTTCCAAGTCAGAGGGAAGGAAGGTTCAACAGAAGACTTGTCCCAGGTGGATGGTGAGTAAGCTGGGAAATATTTGGCTCAGAAGGCAGAGATACTTTCAGTGCATGGGACAGAGTATTGGATGAATCATAGATGCTGCAGACACTAAGGTATGATGAAAATGCAGTTATTTAAGTGTCTGTTGATCTTTGCTAGGACTCTAGTCATCAGGGGAATGAAAAGAACCATATAAAAGAGAGGTCCAAAAAGAAAAAGAAAAGAGGAAAGCATCAGTGCAAGACCAGGAGTCTATCTTGCCCCTGTTGTAAAAGCTTCAGTATGTGGCAAAATGATCTACCTTAGGGGATGCCCGATGGTATCTGATAAAGGCCATCCTTGATGGGTACAATCTCCATTCACGAGTGGCCATTCTGATACTGCTGAGCTGGCCAGTGAGGAGGTTGTCCCTTTCAGGCAGATAGATTGCCAGGGCCAAGATGAAATGATGGATGACCACTGACAAATCTGTCATGCAAGGTACAGCGGTGGTATTTATCATTTGCCCTATGAACTAGAGCTAGATAAGAGACTAAAATGATACCTTTGTAGGTAGAAGAACATGACAATGGATGCCATACTTTTATAAAATAGGAAAACCTATGGTAAGGTCAGTTATCAGTGAAAGTATGCTTCCTGTAAGCTCCAACCCAATTACCACAAGTGAAGAATGGAGGAAATTCATATCATTTTGGCATAAGAATGTCTGGAGATATTAAAATGGGAAAGGTGAAGTCAAATAAAAAAGAAAATGGAGCTTAATCCTCAGGAGGTATAGTCTCAACACCCCTTACGTAGAGAAGAAGGGAAACCCGATTTTGATTTATTTTTGAAATTGGCCTAAAGGTTTAGGGTGGGTTTATGAATGACATATGAAGCAGTGTGGAAGAATTAAAAAAATTAGTAACAGTAACCCATGCATATTGAAAGCAAGGCAGGTTATCCCTGAAGGGACAGTATGGGGGTACATTAAGGACATAGATGTTTCTTGAAGCCTTTAAAATAGCATCCGTGGCTTTGCTGTCCTGATTGGGTAGACTGTGCTGATGTCCTGTGAGCCCCATGGTATAGAACAGTTTGTCTTTTCCATTTGAAAGCATGGTGACCTGGTTGAGGCTTGACCAGGACCAGGAATGGTAGTTGGAGGGGACAAAGTAGGATTGCTGTAAACCCCACTTGCTTGACTGTTATGTCTTTTCTCTACAGGTAAATGATAGTCACTAGGCAAAAAAGATGTTGCTAAGGGAACAATGAGATAAGGAGAGTCAGAACTACCTGTATGCAGTACATATATTGGTCTTCCATTCTATAGTCTTATCAAATTCTATCATCTAATTATCCCTTGGTTTGAACCAGTGTGACAGACAAAATTTAAAAAACATCTCTCATCCCTGTTCTCAAAGAACATCTCTCTTCCAAGACATTCCTTCAAAAAATTGTGTATTCTTATTTCCAGGCCAGCATGGCTTCTTGCTCATAAATCATCAACTTCCCCTCAGAAAGTTAGACACAGATCTGCTGGAGCTAACTCACTTCAGATTTTATCCACTGTTGTTGAGGGATTGGGTCCATCTCCTAGCAATGCTCATGCTGATCTCTCTGAACTTAATTATTCTACCTCGAAGTCTCCTCCTTTGGCTACTCGACTTCTCCTTCAACATTGTCATCTGATGTTCAGGTTAAGGACCAGGTATCCATCTCTCCATTCGTAAATCTCCAGTCTATTATAATGGTATTGAGGAGATTGGGCAAAGACACTGCCAAGGAATAGTCAGATAAGAGACAGCATAGTTTGCAGCTGCATAGTGGGTAGAGGCTCAGAACAGTCCCTCCCTAGTTTCCCAGGTTATACAGGAAACAGGATAAAAGTACATTCAGACTTGCAAGGCTGAAAGATTCTTTCAGCCTTGTGGGTCAGACTAGATAAGGATACAGATATCTCTTATCTGACTGTTTCCTTGCCCAGTCTCCCAAGGTCATTCCCACATATCTCTCTTCCTCCCCCACCTCTCTCTCTCACACACACACACATATTTTACTACCAATTGGGACCCTCGCAGGAGCTTGTGAGTTCATGGGAACTGATATAACAGACAATCTATAGTACTTATGAAGTTTCCCCTCTTTGTATTAGCAAAATAATTCAAACTTTACCTCTGTTTCCAGGCACGTCAAGTAATTCCAGCAATGTTTATTTACACAGTGGCTAAGCAAGCCTGATTCCTTCACCCAACATTCCTGTCCCTTACAATATTTCGGATAAGATTGGTAAAGTAGTAGCACAAAGACTTGATTTAAGAGCAACCAACCAAGTATTTTAAAGTTAATTAATTTTCTACTGGAAGACAGCCTATAGCATTGACTAAATATGCATTGCTATTTATGGATTCCTACTTAGAGTTAAGTAAGGGATACAATTATTCTGGCTGGCATTCTCTCTCAGGCTGGCAAATCATGACTTTTTCACTCTTCAGATTCCCAAGGAAGCCATCTGCCTCGGGAATAAAAGCCTTATCCCTTGATGATCTTAAGGACACTCCTGAATCTGCAATTATTCAGTAGTCTTGTTCAGAACCCAACATGGATCTAACATGTCTTTAGTAGTGTAAAAAAATCTCCAGTCCATTTTAAGATCACCAGCTATCCTTTAAAAAAAAAAACATTTCAGAAGTCTTTTCAGTAGTATCCCCATTCCTATAAGTTCTTCTGTCTATGAAAAAGTTTGTTCTATTTTCTCAACTTCTGGTTATCTTCTCCCAACTTCTGTTATAACCAAAATGGTGTGTATGTTTGCAAGTTTATGTGATAGGAAGCCTGGATTATGATATTCTGTCAGAGAAACCACAAATCGCTTGGTATTAGGAGGATCAATGATCTGTCCTAGAAGAGCAGAACAGCAGGACCAACTTTGGAGAAGAAGACCATTTGGAAGCAGGGAGACCAATACATGATCTTAGTGTTCTTGAAGCAGCCAAAAGGAAAAGTCGGTCATTTGAATTTTTGTTGTTATTTGTTGCTTTGAATTATGTTAAAAAAAAAAAAGATCTGTTACATGGGGCAGTGTTTATGGCATGGATGTTGCACTCCCATCAACAAAGCTATATCCACCCACTTCTTGCTCCTATATGTGATACTGATTGGTGCAGAACCTTTTTGCTTTGTTTTAAATGTATTGATTTGTCATAATACTATAGGACTATTGCATTTATAGAAAGATCAATAGTCCTGTGGCAAAAAAATAAAAATAAATCCTATCGGCTCTTCTCTGGGTAAGCGAGGTGTCCAATCTCTCTTGCAACCAAAGCCAAAATAAATACAGAAAATGATGATCAGCAAAAGGGCAGAAGACCAACGTGCTTGGTTTTTTTAAAAAAAAATAAACAAGTCTTCCAGGAGAAAACAAATGAATAAAAAAAAAATGTGCAAACCCGATGCCTAATGTCTCCCATAGTCTAAGATTTTGAAAAAAATATGGCATGCCTACCCCGATTTCTAAGTTATCACAGACCACTCAAATGGTGAGATTCATGCAAGAGAAGAAGAATAACACTAGATATGAAATATGACTTCAGACTGCCAATGCAGGGCCCTGGGAATAAGATAGTGGAAACAACATGAGGACGTGTCTCTTGAAAATAGTTCCCAAGTCATCTTTCTGGCATGATTAGAAGATTGTAGTATGGGTGTTTTTTAAGCACCAATTTCCTTTATTCTACTGAAATAACAGCAAGACTGGATTCAACTTTAGGCTGTATAGTTTTAAAGCAGGATTTGTCAATCTTTTTTTGCTCACGGCCCTTTCTGAACCTCCTTTTACTTCTGGGACCTCTGGTTCCCTGTAGTCACCGTTACCAGGGAAAAAGGTAACCATGGTCCCATGAAAATAAAGGGGGAGGGTGTGCGGCTCACACCGAAAACCACCATTTTAAAACAAAACATATACACATATTAAAATTCACCAATCCACAATTAAAACAGGGGCATCAATCTGTAGCCTCCAGATGTGACTAGAATACAACTCCCAGCGTCCTTCTCTTTTGAATATGCTGACCAAGCCTCCTGGGAGCTTATGTTTGCCAACACATTGCCCATCTTGTCATTAAACTATAAAAAGTACAACTGTTTATAGATACCCTTAGCAATAAAAGAAGCATGCTTCGTGTAATGTTCCTTGGATCTAGAGAAAAAAAATAGAGGTCTTTTTTTTTCTACTATAAGTAGAAATCTATTTACACTTTATTCCTTCTAGACTGTTCTGTTTGTGTTTCTTATAAATTAGAGCATTGCCAATACTTGCATAGGGGAACCATTCAAAGTATTCCCTCATGGTCTGTCAATAAATTATGATATCCTAGTACAGTCAATATATTATAATTGTTCCACAAACAGTCAGCCTTGCCTTAATTTTTCCAGGTGGCACATGTTATCTCAGAGGTCAAAGAGGTAACTCTGTGGCAAAGCAAATAAACGAATCTAACTCTGACATCATCTTCTAAACTGGCCCACCCAGTTGCATTGCATTGTAACATTGCCACAATTCCAACAAACCTTAAAAATACCCACTTGGAGTGAATTGATACAAATTCACTCCCAGTGTTTTATCTTTGCTATCAGGAGATTTTTGCCTAGAAAAGGGGCAACATTGTGGCTCCTGTAGCTGGATCAGCTAATTTCCATCTGTTGTTTCCATTTTGCTTTTGTCCTCCAGTGGTACAGGTGACCACAGTAAATGCTATAAATAAAAAAACATGCATACCAAAGCAAAAAAATACACAGGTACTCCTCCACTTACAACAGTTCATTTAGCAACCATTCAAAGTTTCAACTGCATTGAATTGGGACCAGTGCTGAAATTCAAATTTTTTTACTACTGGTTCTGTGAGCGTGGCTTGGTGGGCATGGCAGAGGAAGGATACTGCAAAATCTCCATTCTCTCCTCACTCCAGGGGAAGGATACTGCAAAATCCCCTCCACACTCTGGGGCCAGCCAGAGATGGTACTGTATTTTTTGGAGTATAAGACGCACTGGAGTATAAGACACAGCAAGTTTTTGAAGAGGAAAATTTTAAAAAAAAGTTTGTGCACTCTGCAAACCTCCCACAAATGGCCCATTTTTTGCAAAAACGGCCCTGTTTTTTGTGAAAACAGCCTTGTTTTTCACGAAAATGGCCCCATTCCCCCCCAAAAAGGCATGAATAGCCTTTAGGGAGCTTGCAAAGTGCTCTGGGGGGGGGGACAAGCAGAAAATGGCCCATTTTTCATAAAAAAAGCCTTTAGGAAGCTTATAGAGTGCTCCTTGGGGCTGGAGAGTTAAAATTGAACAAAAAAACAGGCCGCTTTTTGCTCATTTCTGTCCTCCCCAGCCCCCAGAGGATCTCTCTGAAATGCACGGCCATTTTGGTGAAGGGGCGGGGTTTGGGGAGGCAAAAAATGCTGTATTCAGTGTATAAGACGCAGTGTATAAGATTTTCAGCCTCTTTTTTTGAGGGAAAAAGGTGCGTCTTATACTTCAAAAAATACAGTATTTGCCGCTTCTCTGAACTACTCGAAATTTCTGCTACCAGTTCTCCAGAATCCACTGAATTTCACCGCTGCTTGGGACTTTTTTTCACACTTATGACTGTTGAAGCATTCCCCCTCCCCAATGGTCATGTGATAAAAATTCAGACGCTTGGCAACTGACTCATATTTATGATGGTTGCAGTGTCCCAGGGTCATGTGATCCCCTTTTGCCACCTTCTGACAAGCAAACTCAACGGGGAAAGCCAGATTCATTTAACAATCATGTTACTAATTTAACAACTGCAGCGATTCACTCAACAACTATGGCAAGAAAGGTTGTAAAATGGGGCAAAATTCACTTAACAAATACTTCACTTCACAACAGAAATTTTGGGCCCAATTGTGGTCATAAGTCAAGGAGTACCTGTAAAGGTGCATATATTGTAGAATGTTCACTATTTGTAATGGGCAGGAATAATTAAATATACATCAGGAGCTGTTGCAAAGTTTAAGTGACATTTTCTTCCTCCACTCTCCACCCCACATCCCCTCCATTTGCTTTTTAGTAACTCCTGTAATGTCCAAAATACTGTCCCACCTCCTTAATAATTCCTGAATTAATGTAGCTGCTTAATTAAATGTATTAGCTCAGATTATCTGGCTATATAACTGCCCCAACCTATTCCCTATCTTCTATCCCTCTCCACGCTCAAGCGGCAATGAAGAGTTTCTTTATGGGCCATTAAAAGTGTAATGTTTAATTTATTGGTGCATTCTCAGGTGGGTGGGTTGGCTGGTCCCAGTGTCAACACTTTTAATTAAACAAGAAGAGCTTTTGCACAGAAAAGGGGCCACGTTTCCAGCAACTAATCAGGGAGCTACTGGGGTGAGGGCTCAGCTCTGGCAATGCAGACAAACATTGTTCTTCTTGCTAGCTGCGCATGACATGTCGGAAAGAGAAAATCTGGTGGGAGAGCGAGCGGGCTCACCTTAGAGCAGACAATAGTGGCAGCAGCTGCGGTTTGTTCGGGACATCATTCCCAAATTTTCCTGCTGAGGCTTACCTACTAATGAGCTTTGTGCACAAGAAGTAATGTGACTTGAAATTCTTTTCTGCTTTGCTTAAAATAGGGAATAGGTCTGACTGCAAAACACAGAGCCTTAGAAGGCCCCCTCCTTTTAAAGCATTGGAGCTGAAAACTTCTATTTTTTTTCTGGGAAGTTGATTATTAAATCACTGATTGCTTTGCTAGGTGCTGGGCGTAGAAAACTGCACACCTGAATGTGCATTTACAGAGTAGGGAATAGACAGAATATTGATAATGAGATTGTGTTTTTTTCAAGTGGTGTCTTTGAATAACTGCACATGGGACTGCCCCTTGGAGGCAGTTTAGCAGATGGCTGGTCATTTAAAATACTGCATGCCAGGTTTGCAAAAAATGACAATTTCGGAGGTTAATTAATGTATTTATTGATTGATTGATTGATTGATTGTATGGGGACATTAATGTATTGTTTCTTACCCTTAAGACCCTAAACTAAAGGGTTTCAAATTATGTATCATGATCCCCTGGGAAATGATTTGCAGTTTATTAGCAAATTTTAAGAGGATTGCATTTGGTCTCATTCTGCTGTAGGCAGGGACGTGCAGTCACTAGAGGCAAGGGAGGCGTGGCCTCACCAGTCATGAGGAAAAGGAAATAATTTTAAAGAATTTTTAAAAAATAATTAAAGCCAAGGTAGTTGCTGCCAGATTCACAGTGACTTGGAACAGTGCTTTGTGTTAACCATAGGAGGAGGCCAAAGAACTAGGGGCCTCTTTTGCATAAGGAATTTTTCGCCTTTTAAGAGTTAAGCAAGGGTTAACAAGCAAAAAATTCCTTATGCAAATGAGGCACGTATTCTCTCGCCTCCTGTAGAGGGCATTTTTAGAGGCTTTTTAGAGTTCTCTGGGAGCAACTAGCTCAGTCTGACAGAGCTCTGGCCTTTCATGAGGGGAGGGGAGGGCAGGGCAGGCAGAAGCAGAGTTGAAATCATCTCTGAAACAGCTGGAAAAGGTGCGTGTGTGGGGAGGGGGGAGAAATTCAAAAAGTTTGATCGGAAGGCAGCAGGGGAAAGGTGGGGTATGGCAGAGGAGCTGCTTTCAAGCCTTTGGAAAATATATCCAATCCAACTTCTGTGTTTGTGTTTGAGAGTGAGTGAATGAGAGAGGGATCCAAGCTCTCTGTGTGCGTGTGTCTGTTTGAGAGTGGGGGGAGGGAGGGAGAGAGGGAGGAAGGAGGGGGAGGGAGAAGAAAAAGAATGGGAAAACTTATTTTGCAAGGGGGGGAAATGCTGTCGCTTTAAATCGGAACTGAGCATGCCTGGCTGTGGCACTGGATTTCAGCTTCAGTTCACAGACACAATTCTTGCAACAGTCCCCACTTACTTCCGAATGATGCCCTTACCAGGACTGAGGTGTTTTTGCCTAGTCTCTTTCATCTTCTCCAAAGGTGTCTCCTTCTGGGTAGGGTTACATTGTGTTCTGGCATTGACTTACATGTCCACTGAGCCATATCTCTTCTTCTTCAAAGAGGATAACACTTTGGTGCAAGAACCCATATATTTGGTGGCCCGGTGTGGGTGCTTAACAGATCACCCTCCCTGTCCTGGAAAAAGAGTTGAGGTTGCAAAGAGGAAGAGTCAGCAGGGATCAGCATGGGCTGGTAGGCAGACTACTTTTTTGCCAAAGTGTCCAGAGAAGGTGTATGGTTTCAGTGCTTCATTTGCTTTAATTCATTGTCCTGGGAGAGAAAGGAAATGCTTTGCAAAAACTGCACATGTTAGGCTCTGGTGCACTTGTGCAATTTTCATCTATTGGTGGGTGAAAGTCAGGACAAGGTTTCCCTCAGAGACAGGCTGAAATTGTAAATCAATATATATATTATGTTATGGGCATGGCCTTTGTCAATCAGGAAGAGGCTCTATTCTGCTCCTCTTGGCCTCGTCCCCAGACCCTCATATCTGCTGTCTAATGGACTTACTCATGTTTGGGGGATAGGGACACGGTGGCTCAGTGGCTAAGATGCTGAGCTTGTCAATCAGAAAGGTCAGCAGTTCGGCCGTTTGAATCCCTAGCGCCTTGTAATGGAGTGAGCTCCTGTTATTTGTCTTAGCTTCTGCAACCTAGCAGTTTGAAAGCATGTAAAAATGCAAGTAGAAAAATAAGGTCCACTTTGATGGGCAGGTAACAGCATTCCGTGCCCCTTTAGTCATGCCGGCCACATGACCACGGAGACGTCTTCAGACACCGCTAGCTCTTCGGCTTTGAAATGGAGATGAGCACTACCTCCTAGAGTCGGGAACAACTAGCACATATGTGCGAGGGGAACCTTTACCTTACCATGTTTGTGGGAGAGAGTTGGGGTGCGTGACCCGTCAAAACCGCGGAGGACAAAATCGCGCTCGACGAAAGCGCGCATTTGACGTCATCACAGCGCGACGAAAAAAATTAAAAATTGAAATTAAATTAAAATTAAAGCAAGCCGATTCACATAAAGGTAAGGGTTAGGGTTAGGGTTAGGTTAAGGGTTAGGGTTAGGTTTAGAGCGTTAGGGTTACGTTTAGCGTTAGGTTAAGGGTTAGCGTTAGGTTTAGCGTTACGTTAACGGTTAGGTTTAGGGTTAGATTTAGGGTTAGGTTAAGGGTTAGGTTTAGGGTTAGGTTTAGGGTTAGGTTTGTGGGGGTTAGGGTAAGGTTTTCGCTTTATTTTTACATTTTTCGATCACAGCGCAATGTTTTCGTCGCGCTGTGATGACGTCAAATGCGCGCTTTCGTCGAGTGCGATTTTGTCCTCCGCGGTTTTGTGGTGGAACCGTTGGGGTGTTTCACAAGTTGCCATAATTCTCCAGATTCAGAACGTAACCTGAAATCATCATTGTCAAAGTGAATTACACCTTTTAAAGTTAGATTCAGTAATAGTCTTGTTTGACTTAAGACTAAAGAAATGGTTTTCTAGCCTCTTGTCATCAGGCATCCTCCTCCTGCGAGAAACCACAGTCACTCATGGAGACTCAGGTTGGAGAATTCCATATATGACAACCTCAAGGAACAACCCTTGAATGAGACGGAAGCCAACAAAAGCCTTGATTCAAGCCAGAATTCCTTGGGCAGAAATCATGTACAGGTTGGGGCCATTGCTGCAATTGCAGAAGCCACTGAAGGATAGCCCCAGCCCTGGAAGAGATACATCATAATGATTAGCTTTGGAGGCACAGGCTGGTTGTTCATGCTCAAGATCACTCCCAGATTATATTGCCCTCTATCTCATCAAACTGATTCAGAATTGAAAATCCTCACAATATCAAACTGGGTGTCTTAAAGACAATCATTCTTTCCAGGAATACCTTTCTATTCATTAAACACTTCTCTGAAGCTCTTTGTTGTGATTTTCTTTTCCTAATCTTTCAGATTGATCTGTTTTTACTTCCTGTTCTAACCAGGCTCTTGCTCTGCCTTTTGCTCTTTTATAGAATTTTGTTTTGAGTTCATTAATTATTGCTTGTTCTAAAATCTTCTTTTTGCCATTCTGGAAAGCTGGGAGAAGAATAACTTGGTTATATAAATCAAATAAATCAATAAACGAGACCTCCAATCTATAAATCTACACCTTGCATAAAATTCTGCAACATCTTGATTACTAAGTTTATCCAGTACGCAGAACCAATGTAGTGATTAAAGCTTTAGACTCGGATCACAAATACAGGATCAAATTTTCACTTGACAAAATACTTCACTGACTTTGAGCCACTTTCTTTCAGCCCAATCTCAAAGCAGCTCATGAAACATGACATTTCTGAGAAAAATTTCTGAGACATAAATGCAAAAATAAAGAATCCCTTCCTGTCCTTCTGGTCCTCCTTCTCTTCCTTACCGTTCACCATTTCCCAAGCCTTCCAAATTACTGCAGTTTTGGTGACCAGCCTTTAGTGTGTGAACTACCTGCAGCCCGCAGAGCTACAAGAAGTTTCATGTGCTGTTTCTCCAACAAGCGGATGAGATGACCGGTGGACCAGTCCACTTCTTACTGCTTGGCTAATGACAGCAGGAAAACAGTAATGGGCAGTAGGATGAATGGGAGGAAGAAGGCACCCTTATTCCACACTCCTACCTCTAACTCTTGTTTACTGCTGTTGTTAGAAGTTGAAATGAACACTCTGTAATAGCATTAGTGGGAGAAAAGGAGACCCAGTTCCCAATGACTCCACTCAGCAGCATGCATATATGGGAATACGGATACTGCAGATAGGTGGTTTGTATATAGCAGGGCTGTGAATCTCCCGGCCAGATGCATTATGCACTGGCCACGCCCACGCCCGGTTTAGCAAAGGGGGGGAAAGTCCCGCTACATCGCGAAATGCCACTGTGATGACATGAGTTTGAATCCATGGTATATAGCCGTGAGGGTGAACCTATGGCATGTGTGCCAGAGGTGGCACGCAGAGCCCTCTCTGTGGGCACACATCCTATTGCCAGCTACTCTTCTGGTTTCTGGAAGTCGCCAGCTGGTCTTTGTGGGTGCCGGGGCACCGGAAAATGCCCTAAAAATGCCCCAAAATCAGGTCGTTTTTCGGGCCATTTTCAGGCTGTTTTGAGGTCATTTTTCAGGCCATTTCCAGGCCATATTCTGGGCTATTTTCAAGCCATTTTCAGGCCCCAAAACAATCTGAAAAATGGCCTAGAAAACAGCCTGGAAAATGGCCTGAAACCGCCCCCAAAAAACAGGCTCGTGCAGGCCAGCTGGTCTTGGGGTATCCAGTGCTCCGGTGCGCGTATATACACACACATGTATGTTCCAGTTTGGGCACTTGGTGCCGAAAAGGTTCGCCATCACTGCTAAATAGGATGTGGGGGGTCCCTTCGGTAGGTAATGGGTCAGCATTGATGATGTTACTGAGTTTGGGTAATGAAACTTCTGCAAGAAAACAACCAAGCTCAGAGAACACTGCAGTTCCACCCTGATCTATAAATATTCTCTTGTATATGTGATGTGCACCTAGAACTTGATCAGCAAATGTCACCATTGTTAGTGCCAAAATATTTTTACATGAGAATGTGCAAATTATATAAAGGGATCCAGAAATTATCCAGAAGTTGACTGACCCAGGTGGGAACTTCTAGAGGCGAGTCATCTCACCAGCTATTACCATTTCCCAGGCTTCATTCTCTATTCCACTCTGTACAAAGGGCACGTAAGGCAGGTGGAATCTGCAGTCCTTTCCCTTTGTTCTTGTCATTACACACAGAGAGGAAGGGGAGGAAAACACTGAGTGTCAGAGTTCATTAATGGAGGCAACTCAGTTGGCACCCGAGGAGGGCATCCCCATGCCCTTGGTGGGCATGTCACTGCAGGGCAATGGCATAGCTTTTCACCCTTCAGAGGGAGCACAGAAAGCTGTGCTAAGGGTTTTTTTTAAATTGAATTTCAGACTGATACAAATAAAAAACAACTGCATGTAAAACTATTAAATTTCATTTACACTATTATCCCAACAGTGAAAACAAAACAAAGAACAAAAAAGAGAAAAGATGTGAGAAGAAAAAGGAAAAAAATAGAAAAAAGGGAACAAGCTACATTTATATCATTTCAAAATAACAATAATACAATATAGTATTCCATTTTTAAACATAACACTAGACCATATGGAAGCATATTTTTAAATCCTGCCTTTGTTGAAACAAAACTATCTAAAAGGTGAAGAATAATTAACACCCAGATGAACATAGCTTAACACCAAGATTAATATCAGATCATCAAGGAATAAACAATATCCCAATCAAACTAACCATAACAATACTCCAATTCTGTCAAACAAGCTAACAGTAAACAGCCCAAAGAAACACCAAGAACACTTCCACCAATATTGATATGGCAAGCCACTAAAATATAAATTGAAAGCAAGCCCCACTCCCTCCTAGCATTGATGATATTACCTAGTTTGGGTAATGAAATGTCTGCAAGAAAATAACCAAGCTTAAGAGAGCACCAAGGACCTCTCACATATAATTTAATTAAATTAAAATTTAAAATCTGGTGAACATATATCTTTCAAAGAAAGCAAAATCACTTGTTTCACTATCATCTAACCATGATATATCCAAAGTTCTTAATAGACAAGTTCAAATTTTTTGGAATATAATTTAACATCAGATTAACATTTCTAAACCTTCAATCCAACAACTTGATTCAATACATTAATTTCATTTCTGGAATGGGGGTGGGAGAAAACTATCTAATGGAATAAGAAATAAAGGCAGAAAGTGTGCAATACATCAACAGCTCTTAAGCTTCCAACTTCAGCTATTACAACTTTGCTGTTTAGTAGTATTGGTACAATATATTCAAAATGAGACAACTTGCCATAGCCAACTTGCCATGGTTAACTCGCCATGCCCTGCTTGCCGCAGCAAAGTCACCAAGGCCAACTCGCTGCAGGAAAACTCGCCACACGGCCAACATGCCATGGGAAAATTTGCTGCAAAATAATTTAACAAATCTATTTAATTATTTAAAATAAACAAAAATATTTTAATTTTTGCCATTCACATTTTATTCTGCCCCTCCTTTTGCATCCTTTATTTAATGGTTCTATTACACTATTTCTTTGATATTAGGGTAACTCTTGTCCCGCAGTGAGTTGTCATGCATTGAATTGGCCATGAGGAGTTGGCCTGCACCAAGTTGGCCATGGCAAGTTGGCCGTGGTGAATTGTCATAGACCCCAATACTTTTGGCTGTGGGGGAAAAGGCACTGAACCTTGTTGGAGGAGACAGGAAGGTCTATACTGGACCAGCTGGTCAAGCTGGATAACAAAAGCAAGTTTAGAATGTAAATTTGGGAAGTGGAAGGGCTGTAATTTTTTTTTCCTTGTTCAGGCATACAATTGCTACCATGGCTGCTATTCTTTAAAACTCTTCATGGCCTGGGAAAAAAAAAACCTAGATGCTGTGGCCTGCGTTCTGTGAAACAGATGTGAGTGATCTCTATACCTATTGTGAAAAAGTAATGACAGCTGAGGGAAGGAGCTGTAGGCTTTTTTTTTTTTTGGCATTTGTTTCAAGGCTATGAAACAGCTTCAGAGAATCATAGCTAATCAGTTCTTACTGCCTTTCAGAAAGGATGCACAGCCAACTTCTTTTGAAAGAAGAAGTGCTATTGCAATGGTGGCTGCTTTTAGCCGTTTTTGGCCATTTTGTTTAATAGGCTGTTGCTATTTTCTCCTTAAATGTGGCCTTTGTGCTACAAGAATGCACCTAGCAGCAAATATAACTCCTTGAGTAGAAAGAGCGAGCCTGTTTTCTTGTATCAAAACAGAGAATGCCCAATAAAATTACTGGGTTTGGGAGGCAAATGAAAACATTGATTAGGGTAAATCTTCTGCTTCCTGATTGGTGATGGTGGCTGATGGTTTCAAAAGAAAACTTGGGCTATTGATGGAGAATGAGCTTATGCAAAACTATCAACCTTGATGGCTAGGTAGAGCCTTTGAGGAGCTGTTATTTAGGGCAAACATCAGGAAATGGCCTTGGCTTTCATTTCGGGAAGCTTCCAAAACCTTCAAATTGTCTACGTTAAAAACAAAGTGCTGGACAAGGTGGACCTTTGGTCTGATCCCAAAACACTGTATCAGAATGTCAACTATATATATACATATATACAATGCTATTACTGTAGAAAATCAGTGAATCTCTCCGGATGAGGAATATGATTTCATGCAATATTGCAACTCCTTGCTTTTGTGTATGTAGCTTGTGAGCTGATACTTTACATAAAATCTAAGCTATTCGGGTCCCAGAAATGGATTTGGGATTGCAACCTAGCATATTCAAGGATAATGAATAATTACTTCATAAAAACTCCAACAGTCACTACAGGAAGCGTAGGCTGGGGAGGAAGATTGTAGGGAATAAAGGCAAACAGACAACTCATCAGAAAGAATTAATCTATTTGGAGCACTCCCTTGTTTCTTACACTGGTATCTACTATGACTCCAAGACAAATTGCTTCTTAATGCTATTAGGAGTTCTAGCTTAGCCCTGGTGTTTCCCCTAGATTCACTTCCTACAGAGCGGAGGTGGCGCAGTGGTTAGGGTGCAGTACTGCAGGCCACTTCAGCTGACTGTTATCTGCAGTTCAGCGGTTCTAATCTCACCGGCTCAAGGTTGACTCAGCCTTCCATACTTCCGAGGTGGGTGAAATGAGGATCCAGACTGTGGGGGCGATATGCTGACTGTAAACCGCTTAGAGAGGGCTGAAAGCCCTATGAAGCGATATATAAGTCTAACTGCTATTGCTATTGCTACATTCTTCGTGAATTGAAATTCTGTGGCTTGGATTTCTTTACCACAATGTTGGAAAATGGGTAAATACGAGTCAGGTGGGCTATACAAATGACCTCTTCTGGGCTATTACTTCACGATCCCTCCAGTCTAATTCGACCAGCAAATGCTCTTGTAGAGTGTGAGAAACACAACCATTTCATCTGCCCTTGCATTCTTCTTCTCCAATGGCCAGACTTGTATCATTGCTGTAGGCACTCCAGGAAATGGTTGGCAGAAGGAACCGGGCAAAACTGCTGCGGTTGTCCCTGGCAGTGGCTGTTCCTTGATGAGGAACTTGCTCCCAAACCTATTCTGTGCTCTATTCGGATAATGAGGTTTCCATTCTTCAGCCATATCCCCTCCTGCTTCCATTCAAGGTGAATTTGGGGATGCTTCCAGTCCTTGCACCACTCCCACCTGAACGTGAATCTACTTTAATTACAAAGCTAAACAACTAGAAGGAAATATTAGAAATTTGCAGTGGAGGAAGGGGAGAAGAGTTGGAAAGAAAAAGGAAAAAAAAAAAAACCCACACACAAAGCAAGTTTGCTTGGGTTGGCTGTTGGCTCACCGAGCCGGAGAACAGAGCAATGATGGCACTGTGCCGCTCACTAAAAGCATGAGTGTCACTAAATCAATAATTCATTTACTTTAATGAGATAAGTACTTTGAAAACTAATTGCAAACCTGCTCCATTTACTCCAACCCCGGTTATAGACCTTAATGTAAATCGTACAAGTGCCGCTAGAGGAAAGAACTGGGGGAATCATGTGTCATCTTTCTCCCCTCTTCTAAGAAACAAAAATATCCACCGTACACCAGAGAGAACCACTTCAATCAATCAAGGCATCTGACAAAGCTCCCATCCTCACCTTGATATACCATGTGCACCTTGGGAAAGCAATGCATGCCTGATAATATGAAATCCTAAATGAGGTAAAATATGCGGCCAGGAAGAAGACAGAAGTAACCTTCCTCCATGGTGATGATTAGACCACTAGGCTAGCCATATGGGCAGAGTGGCCTGAGAAGGTAATACCATACCTTAATCCACCCTATCAATCATAGCTGGTGATTAAAGCTCAGTACAACAGATGTACATGGAATGTATCAACTTAATAGGATATGGTTTTTAATCAACATTTTCTAATTTAAGTCCACCTTGGTTGAGAACATATCTGAGTAAATCCATCTACTGATATAAGGAATATATTTACTTGTTAACTGTGGTATATACTATCATATATAGGAGGCAAAGAAATGGACACCTGAAGGTAATGCCTCCAGAAGCCACCACAAGCAAAAATGATAATAATAACTTTCAAAAACTACAGCTGTCATTGGTAGCGTCAGAAAAGCAGATCTTCAGAAGAGAACCCCCCCAAACAATATTAATAACAACAATATCTACTTATATCTTATATACCTAAATAAAGTAGATGCTGGCAATCAACATCCTTAATGCAATTAGCTAGTTTGTAGAGATAAAAGTCGGCAAAGTTCTGGCACTAGACAATTTATTAGTTTCTTGTTAAACAGCCCAATAAATTTCATACTGCCTACACACCATTTTTAGAATTTGAAAAAGAGTAATGGAGAAAAAATGAACGGATGATGTAGCAAAAAAAAGATTAGCTAGACAGAAATGGTTTTGTTTAATAAAGGATCACATTCAAAATGAATATGCATATGACATTAATTATAGATCAAATCTTCAAAGAAGGAGGGTTAAAAAAAGTCATAAAATCCCAAACCTCATCTTGACCTAATGAGTCTTGTGCTGATAGATTCTGCAATGAAAGATAAAGTCAGCATCATGTATCTGGGTCTGTTGTGTACATAAGTATATCAGTACAGAGAGAAAGGGAGGGAGAGGGAGAGATCAGCTCCAAAAGCAAAACACTATTTTGGAATGCTCACAAAGCAAATTCTATAGAAATAATATCTATTTGTAAATCTTACGTATTCAAGTCATTTTCCTATGAAATAGATCCCGTCTGCTGATTATCACTCACTGGGTTTGTCTGCTTGTGGCCAATGCATGACCAATTCATGGTCCCTCCACTATTTTTAAGTAGTTGTTAGAGACCCCTCTTACTGAAGTGCCAAAATTCAAAATTCTCCGACTGAAAATTGGAGGCATGATTTCCTATAACATTTAGGCAAGGAACAGGGTAAAAAAAGCTTGTTTAAATCTTTGAGTAAACTTACATTATTTCACAACCCCCTAATCTTCTCCCCAAATTGGAACCAAAATTAAACTCATGGTCCCCAGCAGCAAATGGATCTGATATTATTACCAGGGAGGACAGAAGAATGCCAAGGCTAATGGTCCTGGCACCACTGCAACTAAGCAAACAGTTTCTTTCTTAATTTGCATATGCCTATTTTATTATTTTTTCTTCAAAAATATTATTTTCAATAACCAAGCGGTGCTTATTCCCATAGTGTAACCTTTGATAAGAACATAAGAAACGAAGGCCTAAAATTACACAGCTTGCAACACTGCTGAAAAAAAGGTTGAAAATGCAGACAGGGGAATTGAGAGGTTGAGACATTATCTTAAAGAACTTACAGTGTTTTTTTAGGCAAATTATATTTTCTTCTTCTGGAACTTGCTATGCAAGAAAGGGAGAGCTCTATGTGAAGAAGGAAAGAAGACGGAAAGAATGAATAAGCGTTCTGAAAACTCTGCAACTGCTACAGATATTCTGAATTGATGTTGCAGATCAGCCTTCCCCATAGACATCCATTGCTGAAATGCCTCTTCCCAACTAATTATTTACACTGCTGTTAGAGGGCTGTCCTCACAGGAGGGCTGATGTAACCAACAGGGGATGATCTGATCCCAAAAATTACCATTCCTTATGTTTATAAAATGCATATATGCATACCAGAAAACGTCCCAAGCTTGGGGAACTTTAAGCATTAAAGAAAGATAGCAAATATTTAAGGGGGAAAAATGAACCAAGGGAAGAGTTGTGGAAACAGACCTATCAATATAAACATTCTCAGTATCCAGAGGTTACTGAGAGACAGGATGATCAAATGAAAAATTAAACAGAAATAGTATGAAGGAGCTCAGTACGAGATACAGCTAACTTGAATGAAATAGCGCTTGTGTGCAACTGATTTGTGTATTTATCAAAGTTTTATACTTCAAAATGACTTCAGGTGGTTCACAATACAACAGAAGGTCCATTTTTTATAAGTTATCCAAAAACACTGAGAGTGAGAGGCCATATAAATGTTCCTAAATAAATAAATAGTAAATAAATAAAATCAAGTAATTAATTTACGTTAAGAATTCTGGTTATTTGGCATTGTTACCAAAAACCTATCTCCTTGGGTAGGCCCTATGAGATGCCATGTTTTCTTACGGGTTACTTGGGAATCTCACCATTCTATGCCATTGTAAAATATATGAAACCTGGAATCGACGAACAATAAAGAAACTGCTCAATATCCAACATGAAAACAAGAGCATCAAACGTGAAACCTAAGGCAGATTTTTAGGGGGAAAGACTGCAAAGGGTAGCAGGTTCAAAGACAGATGTAAAACCTTGATCTCCCTCAACCCTAGTGAGAAAGCATATTAGGATAGGATGGCCATGTGGGTTGAAGAAAGTAGGATCATGTAGAGCTTTAGATCAATGCTTAGAAGGCAATGGTAGAGTCAGCAGAGTCAGCAGGCATTTCCCCAGGCCAGTCATTGATTTTATACTAGTATGACATCTGAATAAGTCTGAGGATTCAGCTGAATGTGCAAACTGTTTTCACTGAAAAATTAAATAATGTGAACTTGAAACCGAGTTGACATTGGATGCTTTTCTTGGTAGTTCTTTCACACATGCAAGTCAACACTTGAATCTGCCCTAAGAAGCTGTTTTCAAGAAAGAAAGAAAAAAAGAAAGAAAGAAGTTGAGATAGTAACTTGGCAATTCAGAAAGAAGAGAAATTAATGGGGATCTAATACATTTGGGTGTAGATGCATAAGTAGATTAATCTTCCAAGATTATGCTAATTGTCAATATTATGGGTTGAACCACAAACGTGTTGTCAAGAAAAGTAGCAAAGGATGTAGAAAGCAAATTCAATGCAGTAGTCATTAGCCTGTAGTAGTTATATACTTTCCTGACCCCAGGAGCTTTATTCTAAGTACCCAAGATGAACAGATCTGAACAGCATCAAATTTAATGATGTCATCATATTTTTAATTTCATTAAGTTCTTAATAAGAATTTGTTCAGTGAATAATAAAAGGCACTGTTATTCCATCCTGAATACTGTAGCTGTCCCCGTGTCTAGTCTCTGGGATTGTAAACATAGAACTACCAATAGAGAGACGTACAAACATAGCAAGAACAGTGAATGCAAGAACAGCTGGATAAACATCAGCTTGGCTCTGAAATGTTTGTTTCAGGGAGAGCAGGGGGGATAAAAAATATGCAGATTGCCACACCTTGAGTCTCTTTCCTGATCTAGCCTATATTGAAGGGCTGACAGCCAGACACCAGAAACACTGGAACTTAAAAGTTTCCAACATATTTGACAGCGTACATAAGCCAAACCAATATTTTTTGAACTTGAAACAAACATATTGTAGCTTGGAGTCTGGCTGAACCATTCTGGGCAGGTTGCAATAAAGCCGAAACAAAACCAGGAACATCTTATTTGTTTCTGAAAGCTTTCAGAGAATGCGGCTGCATGGATTATCATGGGGGTACCTAAGTGCTCCCAAGTTGCACCCCTTTTAGGTGGCCTGCACTGGTTGCCGGTTGTCTTCCGGGTGCGATTCAAGGTACTAATTATGACCTTTAAAGCGCTCCATGGCTTAGGCCCAGGATACCTGCGAGACCACCTACTGCCACCGGTAGCCTCCCACCATCCAGTGCAATCCCACAGAGTTGGCCTCCTCAGGGTGCCGTTGGCCAGACAGTGTCGAGCCCCAGGGGGAGAGCCTTCTCTGTGGGAGCGCCTTCCCTCTGGAATGAGCTGCCCCCGGAGCTTCGTATAATCCCCGACCTCCGGTTCTTCTGACGCACCCTAAAAAGTTGGCTTTTCCAGCAAGCCGGCCTGGTGTGAATAAAATAAAATAAATGATTGATTATTGTTAATTTTAATCAATTTTTAAAAATGTTATTGTTAATCTTAATTGGGTTTATTTTTTGGATACTCTATCTAATTTTTTTAACTTTTGTAATATGTGTTTTTTTTAATGTTGTACGCCCCCCTAAGTCCTTTGGGAGAAGGGCGGCATATAAATCCAATAAACAAACAAACAACAAGAGCTGAAGAAGCTTCTTGGATGAAAAGTTGAACATCTTCAAAAAAAAACCAACAACAACCAGGAAGTGCAGTTGCCTCTTGAAAAAGCACCTTTGGGGCAATCCTGACCTGAGTGACTGAGAATCTCAATAGACATTTACCTATCTTATTTGTTCTGGGTTTTCTGCCCTTTTCTTTTCTCACTTCCTCCAGTATACGCCACCAGCTGACCCTAAATTCCAATGACCCACATTCAATTGGTTTAAGCCAGTCTCCTCAGCATGGCTGGGCTGAACCCATTTCAGACTTATGCCTAAATCAATGAACTATGGATAAGAAATGCATTGTAAAGAAGATAAAAGGCCATTATGAAAAGAAATCCAGCAACTGGGACTTTTATATGTGATAACGTTGAAGTATCTTGCGTATTTTTCTCTCAACTACTTTGTATAAAAGGCTAGAATTTGTTTCTCTTCTTGGTGGTAGATAGTTTCCATTTGCTCCTTAATTTGGTAATGTCCCGGTATAGAATCAGGATGTTTGTTTTTGACCATGTGAAAACTCCACCTTCACAGTTCACTTGTCTCTCTGGCCTTCCCAGTGCCTGTCAGGCCTGCAGCCATCTTTTCTTTTGGACTTCGGGCCTTCCACACTTTCTATTATTCATTTTCTATTGTGGGGAAATGGGAAGGAGGATTATACGGAGTTGGGCAATGTGTAGTCATAATAACATTCTTTTAGAAACTCAAGGTCATCCTTTGTCTCTGCAACGGGTCAGAACTGAATGGGTGGACTCTGTCTTCATGGCAGTGGAAGATTGGATCATGTGATGAACCTGGAAGCTTTCAGATTCGGGTTTTCCCAGATGTGCCAACATGGCTCTTTTAATAAATTGCAACTTTGAGGAACTCCCAGTCTTGGAGTGTTATTTGTTTGAGGATACTATTTGGAACCCTGACAGTGCCTTCCTTTCCTTGCTTATGTTTAGTCACTGCTACTGCCGATTCTGATGGACTTGTCTTTTTTCACACTCTCCCAATCAGAACACTGTTGTCCCAAACAAACATGTTTCAGGACCATACTTGGACAAAACACACATCTTTCAGCCTGAGCATGGACCACCTGACTTTGGGCATTCCACACACCAAAAGTTTTGTATACCTCTACTTGTCTTCAATGGCAATGACTTGGACCGCCTGGGGGGGGGGGGATGACTTTGTTTGGTGCGTGGGGACGCTGTTACTGCAGAGGGACCCAGGAGGAAAAACTCACAGAGAGAGAGAGAGAGGAAGAGAGAGAGTGGGGAGGGAGGGAGGGAGGGAGGGAGAGGGAGAGGGAGAGGGAGGGAGAGGGAGGGAGAGGGAGAGGGAGAGGGAGAGGGAGAGGGAGAGGGAGAGGGAGAGAGAGAGATCTCTGCTGAGACTTCTCTGTTAGAACTGGAGACCAAAAGGCACGAAAGGCTTGCAGGAAAATTGTAGAGAAAAAGAAAGCCCCACTTTCCATTATGCTCCCAATTATGTTATTGGGAACATCATGAGATCTAGATTCCAGGTAGGTTGGCAAAAGGTGTGGAGCCCAGGAGAAGAACTCAGGGGAACAAAACTCCAGGCCCTTTTTTAGAGTGAGAGCAGTAATGTCATCCCAGGTAAATATGCACATGATTGCAGTCATGCCCCATAAACCTTACGGTGAGATTTGATTAGTGGTTTGTTTGTTTTAGATGCCTGTGTTTTATGATGGAGATTTAAACCAGAGTGTTAGTTCCTCTGAGTACAGATAATAGAAAAGCAGTGTGTACGCATGTTATAGCGTTTTTTCTGTGGCTGTTTCAAATGCATACTTGGAGGCATAAGTATGCATCCTTCTTTGAGGACATAGTTAGGGCAGCTCTCACGATGAACATCGAGACTTCAGAATTTACCACAACATGGTTTTTTGTTTTTGAGAAACTAGCTCAATCTCTCAAATCAGCACATCACTAATCATAACTTTAGCCATCCCCGTTCTAAATAGGAAGATACCTTCAACCGCACCAGAGTTCTCAGCTTCCACATACAGCCTCTATGGATTTCTCTGAACCCTCCAAGAGATCTGATAGAAATATTTCAAAGTTTTTAGTGGGACTTGTATATCCAGAGCACGATGATTTATACTAATTGAACAACCTTTTTAAATAGGGCAGTGCTCAGAAACTCGACTGGTAAAAATAAACATGATATTTAATAAATGAAAAAATAATTGGGAGTAGGAAAAGAGAGCAACAGCAAAAAGGATAAAACAGAAACCCAAATGTCCATTCCTAAGAGCCAAGCTCTTCCTTAACATGCATTGAGGCCATAGCAAGGAATCCTAAATAATTTGCTTTATTTTTCTTAAAGATTACCCATAAACCTGTCTTTTGTTATTGCAGCTGTACTCTTTTGCATTTTGCTTAGAGCTAGAGTGGACAACTTGTAAGCAGCAAATAAAAAACACGCTAGGCTTTCGAACGAAAGCTCATTGTTCTAAAATAAACTATAGTTTATTCATGTACACCTCTAATTGTGTATCACATGAAATGAAAGACAAACCAAGCAACTACATGATGGCTTTGCATGATGTGTGAACTGGATTTTCACCTCTCATATTTGTGTCTGTCTCCTAGATCAAAAACACCAGTGGTTAAAGATTTCAAGACTAGCAAAGTAAATAGATATTTACTACAGCATAAACTTTCATGGGCTACAATTTATTTCACCAGATGTAAACCTGGCACCCGATGCATTAAACTCAGCCCACAGATTCAGAATCTATTCAGCTGTCAATGCAAGACAGAAGCCAGGTGATATCCATTCTCTGGAATAAGAGTAAAGATCTGGTGAGCCCAAAGCCTGGGGAAACCTGATGTACTGCCCAGATTCTCATACTGGCGCCAACGCTTTTTTTCTAACCGGAGCCTTGATGAGAAGAGAAATTACATACAGATCCTCTGAGGAGGGACATCTATCTACTCAGCAGTTGTGATGGGGAGAAAAAAAGAAGAAGAAAGAGGAGGAGGAGGCTTCCAAATCTTACTTTATTTGCCTCACATGGCTAGAGCCCCCTTTTACTTCTTCAGTTGATAGACACTGGAAAAGAATGGAGCCTTATAAAAATAAGAGATTGCTGAACATTCTCCCTCCATTCATGAGAGGAAAGCCGAAGCAGAAGGCCCGACTCATAAAACGTGAGGATTGGAAGGGAGCGCAGCCTCCATCGGCAGAGAGTATTTCTTGGGAAGGAGGAAAAACACTGAGAAGAATGACTCTGTGTGTGTGTGTGTGTGTGTGTGTGTGTGTGTGTGTGTGTAAGCACATGTGCCTTGGTTATTATGAGGACATTACCAAAAAGGGGCAATCAAGAGAAAAGCAATGACAGTGAGTATATAGGAAATGGCTTGTTGATCACGGTGACTTTTTTTTT
The DNA here is from genome assembly GCF_051295495.1 of Thamnophis sirtalis. Classification (NCBI taxonomy): domain Eukaryota; kingdom Metazoa; phylum Chordata; class Lepidosauria; order Squamata; family Natricidae; genus Thamnophis; species Thamnophis sirtalis. The sequence continues at coordinate 131,037,489 of NW_028261383.1, forward strand.
TTTTAAAAAAAGGAGTTTCCCCAAGGCAGCTAACAAAGAAATAAAATTATAGTAAAGACAAATGAAACAGAAACCATGTTAAAGAATTTAAAACAAATTAAAAAAAAGGATTTGCATAAGGGCAATCAAGTGAAACCACAGAAAACACACTCCACTGACGGGAAGAGACAAATGAGTCCGATTAAAATGCCAAGCTGCTGGACAGCCCTAAGCTAAAGACTAAAACTGTACTGATCCCACCATGATCTTTGAGGTGCTCATCTCTTCCTCTGAGCCAAGGAAGGTTTTTTTTTTTCTTTTCTGCTTTTGCATGCCACACACTCGGGAGGACTAAAAAGAGCAATGCCTCTCCAGCCTGGCAACCAGATGCAAGCTGCTCTCCAAGCAAATACCTACACTTCATAGATTGTCTTGCTTCCCTTCCTTTCTCAGGGAAGGGTAGGAAAATCAATGGGTAACAACTCAATTTATCCCATGGGGAACTGGGAGAGGATGGAAATGGGGTTAAATCGATTCTGGTCCTCAATAAGGTTGGTGTGGTTGTCTACTCAGGTGGCAGGACCCTTTCATCATCACTTTTATCTATAGGAGGTGTTGATTAGTAAGGAACTGGGATTCTGCTGCTGCTTGTTGCAGTTAACACGGAGGAAATAGAAGCTGAGCTTTGTGCTCAACACTGAGTGGAATTTCCACAATATACCCCTCGCTTGTGGGTCCAAGTCTCCAATAGCTGTATAATTTGTAGTGTGGACTTAGAGTAGATTTGGGAATGGGAGGCTGGAATGCACCCAGATATGTAGTTTTCTGAAGCCAGTGCTACTTGTGAGAACTCAATGCTGCAGTTTTCATCTGCTTTATGATCCTTCTTTCCTTAGAGACTGACAGTTTCCCACCATTCAGCCCCTGCATTCATGTTGGCAAGAGCTGGCTGCATATATACAATACAGGAAAGAGTTCAGGCCTAATATCACAAAGCTGAATCGTGGAACTCTCACATCACAACATTTTGCAGTTAATAGACTTGTGATTCTGATGTTGGTAAAACAGTTCTGGAAACTGCTGAGAAGGCAAAAGTGATTAGGGAAGAATGATACTGAGGGATGTACATTTCAAAATCTGGGATTATAAAAATGCACGATACATGGCAGCTAACCACAGCTTTTTGCACAGTACTATCCCTGTGGAACCAGCAAAACAACAACATTATTTCCAGTAATTCTTTTTTATAGGTGAAACAAGGGCCATTCCACAATGATGGACCAAGACTATTAAGAAAAATGGTTTTTAGATTATTTACAAAAACATCTAGAATGCAGGCAAGTCATTCAGCCTCAAATGGAGCGGTTTGCACAGAGAGATAGATATTTCACTCTGAGCAGAAAGGATTTGTTTGTTTGTTTGAATATCGTAAATATGGAAGAATAAAACAAATATACAATCCCAAACTAGGAAAAGAGACATTTGATGAAATTATGAAGATTACTTATATTTATATAGATTCAGTTTATTTTGCATGGTTATCATCCCATATAGTTAAGAAATTTAAAATCATACTTAGTTTGAAGAGCAGGTGGTACTTCATCTTAAATGGATAATTTCAGCGTGCTACAACCAGAGGTGTACACGTTTAAGTGTCTGCTCCCCCTCTCTCAAGGTACCGGGTGAACATTTCAGCACTTTATGTAATTAAAGTTCTATTTTGAAAACAAAACCATCTTTTAATTCTTTTGGCTGCAAAGAGAAGTCTTGAAAGCAAATGACTGATGTTTGATGAAAACAGAAATGGTGGACCGATAGCTCAGTGCCTGTTTTCCCATATTGCAAGCAGAAAGAGATTGCCTACATGCAAAATGTGCACATATTATTTATTTAGTAAATTTATCTACATGAAGTGACTCTGGGTATATACAACCACTAAAACAGAACAATAAATAAATAAAAAGCAGGCATTATTAAAAATGCAACCAACCAGTTCAGGAGAAAAGAGATTAGATATAATGCTAGAGCCTTCTTACAGGCTAACCTCACTTTTGTAGCAAAAATGTTCAGCAAAGAAGTCCAGATAATCTATTTCTTCCAAGAACCTCTGAAACCTTCTCAATCATTTTACCTCCAAAAGGTAGGCTAGGTATGGTGTTATGGCTTATTGAGGAGGACGTAAACCAGAGCCTCCTTAAGGGGTAGAGGAACAACCCCCTCACTCAGAGATGAATTAAACACTGCTAAAACCCACTAGTAAGAAACCCTCCTGCCCAAGCCAATTTAACAAGCCAGGAGGGGCACAGATCTAAAGAGCAGATGGCTGAGTTCACAGTCCTAAGGACCCTCTCTACTTCTTCAGGTCCAAGAGGTTCAAAGTGTTCCCTGATAACCAGAGAAGATTCCTTCCCAGGTATCTCCTCTGGACCTGTACCAAAGCTGGCAACTTCATTGATGGATCTCTGCACATCCCTTCAAGAGGTCCTCCTAACCCTCTTTATTGAAGAGGGATTGTACCTCCTGAAATAGAGCTGTGGGGTTGCTATCCGCAGAGACACATTATGGGTGGAGAAATACTGCCATTTTCCTTCATTTACTGCCTCGAGGTAGTCCTTAATATTGGCTCTTACCAATGCTAGGTGATGTTGAGTTTGCCCTTTGTTGAGCACCAGGATTGCTCGAGACCTTCTCTTTTCTCCTTTCATCTCCATCAATTTGTGTGTGTGTGTGTGTGTGTGTGTGTGTGTGTGTGTGTGTGTGTGTGTGTGTGTATTGGGATCCTTGAGAAGGGAGAGGTTTACACAGATAGCAGAAATGAATCTGTCTTGTTATAGAATTTATGAATATTTCTTAAATGACTTAATATTTTAAGTATCAAAACAAAACATTTTCTAGATCAGAGATGGGTTGCTCCCAGTTCGGCCCAGTTCAGTTGAACCAGTAGTGGAATTCAGGCCTGCGTTGCAGAACCAGCAGTGACCCAGTCCTACCACGTCCCTGAACCGGTTCCCAAAGGCTGCTGCCATTTTGGTTTTTAGTGACTGCTCATGCAGAGTTCACTGTAAATTGTTCTGCACATGCGCGAAGAACAATTTACATTGAACAGTGCACACGCATGCACTGTGCATCTGACACGCAGGCGGGTAGTAAAACCGGCAGCAACCCACCCCTGTTCTAGATCTCTAACCCAGTAAAGCTATAATAAATACATTTACATTTCACATTATGCCAGGCTTCCCAACTCAAAATCAGGAGAAACTACCCAGTCACTAAACACAGATGGGGCTAGATTAGAATCTTGATTGCATTTTAGAATGAAGCATCTCAAAGCGCTTGCTTGCCCTCTGTCCATATAAGAGTGCAGTTCATTCTTACACCCAGAGCACTTGGTATCTGGCACTTATTTTTCTTGTGCTTTAACTCACACCCCACTCAGCAGTTCTCACAATTACAGTGGTATAACAGATGGCAGGTGACCCTTGCCTGTAACTGCCATGCCTGTTCTTAGAAAGTGTAGTTCACATCATAATTCTCAAGGTCCCACAAACTCTGCCCCTTTTGTGGATGGATGTGATATTGCAATGTTGCTTTCTTTTAAAAAAGGGCAGGATTGCAATATTGTTTTAATCACTCAGACCCTCCCTGGCAGATCTACTCCTTGGACAATCCACCCTAAAACAGGAATCTTTAGGGGGCTTTTGTTTTGTCTGCTTCTGCTAACAAAACAGAGTAGCTGAATTTTGGGTAGTGCTGAAATCTGTATTAAACAACAAGAAAATAAGTCCATTTGCCATGGCTCAACTTTCAGACACCTTTACCTGGATGACTGAGAATCTTCATCGACATCCTGCCACACACTTTGGGGACGAAACCTCTGAGATTGGTGCAGGAGGAGTTGGTACATTCCAACAACTCTCTACCTAACTAACCAACTTTGACTGCTGAAGCTGCTTGGATGAGCAGCGAAATGTCTCAAACTGACAAGAAAACCGGTTGCCATGACTCAACTTTCAGACAGCTTCACCTGGCTTACTGAGAATCCTCAATGACATAATGTAACATTAAACAGTTCTAAAACCAAAAGGCTTTAATAGGAAACGGACAATAGAAGCAAAATGAAACATTGTGATTTTGGTCCAAATTGTCTGCAAAATTTCTAACAGGTTACACTATTAAAACATCATGCACTGAAGAACAAACCATAGCATATTTGATCAAAGAATGAGGTTCAGCTGTATCACTCTTTTATGGAAAACAAAATTAAAATGGGTTATGCAAAACAAAGAAAGTGATTTGTCTTCTTTACAGTATTTTGTTCACATCTATCACGGATTCTCAGAATGCAGGGGGGAGAGCAAAGGACGCCCTCTGGAGCCCAAGGCAAACATCTCAAATAAGACCCCCCTCCATCTTGGGAATGCTCAGTTGCCAAGTCCATCTCCACAAGCCTCAACCATTGAGTCTAGGAGTGGAAAGCAGGGAAGAAGATATGGCTGCTTTTGCCCTGAAAGGATTTTCCTAACTTTTTCAGTCATGCCTTCCCCCTTTCTGTTCAATGGAATTTGAGTAAGTTCTTCTCTCCCTGTCTCATCCACGTACATATAGCATTCACCCGCCTCCCCTCAGAAGATCATCAGTTAAACTCAGAGGTGGTATTTAGCAGGTTCTGACCAGTTCTGGAGAACCGGTAGTGGAAATTTTGAGTAGTTCGGAGAACCGGTAAATACCACCTCTGACTGGCCCCGCCCCCAACTATTCTCTGCCTCCCGAGTCCCAGCTGATCCGGAGGAAATGGGGATTTTGCAGTATCCTTCCCCTGCCATGCCCACCAAGCCACATCCACCAAGCCACGCCCACAGAACCAGAAATTAAAAAAAATGAATCTCACCACTGGTTAAACTGCCTGAAAGGTTTTCATTTTTAGGCCTATCGTATCTGAATTGTATAAATCCAGATCAGCGAATGGAACAAAGAGTTAACTTTGCTCTCTCTTCCCCTCTCTTTTTTTAACCACCGTGTGTTGCCCCAGGTTTTTTTCATCTCAGTTATGGCAACCCTAACTCACACAATCAGTACTATCGAAAATACAGAGCAAAGAGTGGGTGGCAAGAGAGGCCTCTGTATCCAAGCTGGCTTCCTTTGTTACTCACGATTGAGAGAGAGTAGTTGAAGAAGGGGAACAGATTCTTATCAGAAATACAGATCCACTGCTATATTGGTCAGAAACAATTGCTTTAAAAAATCCCTCTACAAACAGCCCAAAGTGTTTCAAAATTTGGCTAGAAGGAAGGATAGTGCTAAGGAAGCCCAGATGCAAGGTTAAATACAATATCCACATCGAACTCTTTCACCCCGAGGTGTTTACTTATGCATTCCTTTAAAAGTAGAAAGAGAAAGGTTTATGTCTTTTTTTAAAAAAAAATCTCAGTTGCTTAATTTCATTGCAAGTACAAAAAAATATGCTTCTTCTACCAGTTGTTATTGTCTTCAAATTGGCACCAAATTCCTGCAAATAAGTTGCTGTGGAAGAACTTGTTTTGTGTGTGGGGGGTGGGGTGGGGGGGGTTGACTGGCAGACAGATTTCATAAAGGTGCTTGGCTTTTGGGGGGTAAGAATACATCACTATTGTTAGATTCTGTTTATCTAGCAATTCATTCTTACGCATCTGCAATGTGTAATGCCAAAATGTTGCGCTTTTAATGCCAAAATGTTGCGCTACTTTTCGTTTCCTTCCATAATACAGAGTGGCCCTTGTTGCATAAATGTTAACATCTGCCTTGCATCTCTGCATTCAGGTATTTGGTGAGAAAGAATCAATTAATGCAAAGAAGTTAAAGATGACAGTTCCTGCTCATTTACTAGAAGTATTACCATAAATTCTACCAGTGACAGAGAATTCCATTTAACAAATACAAAATGTATTATCTTCCCTTGGAGTCTTAAAATAATTGACTCTCCTCTCAATAATGCAAAAGAAGGAGGAGGAGGAGGAAAAAAAAGAAAAATGTCTGCTTTGGAGAGATGAACTGTCCCTTTGTGCTACAATTAACAGGTTTATATTATTACATAAATGCCATTATTATTTTATTGTAAATAGTACGATTTCAACCATTACATTTAACACTTGGTTCTGCTTAATGTACTATTCCAGAATTGCTATTATCATTCTTTCACAAGAATCCTTAAATGTTCTACCTATGTTGTTTCTTCTTTGATTCTTAGAACCAGGGAAACATTTGGTGGTACAGTGTTTCCCCCCAAATAAGACCAAGTCTTATATTATTTTTTTCTCCAAAAGACGCATTAGGGCTTATTTTCTGGATATCTCTAAATGTGTCCATCTGACTGACAATCTTAACTGGGGCTTATTTTGGGGATAGGGTTTATATTATGAGCATTCTGAAAAATCATGCTCAGGCTTATTTTTTGATTGGGTCTTAGTTTTGGGGAAACATGGTAGGTAGGGTGAAAATTGTCAGTCTGAAGGTATATAGAAAGAGGTTGTTGATCGCTGTATAACAGATTTCCCACCAGAATCAAACCTCTGATACAGTACCGGCCCAGGCGTGGATTGTGGCAGGCACTACTGCCAGTTCGCTTGTGGGCGTGCTGCGAGTGTGCATGCGCAATGCAATAAAAAATTTTCTGTGCATGCACAGAAGCCAAAAACAAGATGGTGGTGCTTATGGCGAGCCATAGGCAAACCACTACCAGTTCGGCTGAATCGGTCTGAACCATTAGGAACCCACCACTGTACCGGCCCCCTTCTAGGCCAGGAGGCTGATAAGCCCTGATGCCACAGCTTCATCAAGAAAGATCTGCAATTCACTCCTCTGATTAGGAATGTGGTGAGCTACTGTTTGTTCCTGAGGGCCAGCAACACTTGCCAACTCTGCTCTGTTCATTCCCTGAGATGTAGGTTGATTTCTTAGTAGCGTCTGGGAGTAGATTTACAGCAGGTTTCGGGAAACTATGGCAGTGTGACTTCTGAACAGACTTGGGCAAATGCTCTGCATCCCTAGATTATAATGATTAGCAATGTCTGTTTTAAACTACAATGACACCAGCATGATGATATGCAGGTAATGTTATAATCACAGGAATGTCGTAATTATGTATTTTTCTATGATGCGAGTCTGATGCAAATACACATGCAACAGACACTCACATGTTATTTGTCTCTTTTGTCCCCCCCCAAGGATATCCATGTTATTGTTCTTGTTGCTATTGTTGTTGATGATGAGATTGAAAAGGGCTCAAATTGTAGGTGCTTAGAAATCAATGTTATCATCAAAAAAAACAAACTGTTGCATTAACTCATGGCATAAACTGATTGCTAAAAACCTGGTTTTATTTATTTATGTCTTCAAGTCAGAGTTTGGTGACTGGTGACTGCCTGGATGTGTTTCTGCAGGTTTCTTGGCAAGATTTCAGATTTTTGCCATTGACCCCTTCGTAGGGCTGAGAAAAACTGACTGGGACAAGGTCACCCAGCTGGCTTCATGGCTAAAGTGGGACTAGAACTCACACATTCCTGGTTTCTAGCCTGCAGCCTTAAGCACTACATCAAACTGGCCATCTCTCAACAACAACAAACAGCTGTACTTAGCTCTGAATCAACTTTCTGTACTAATTCTTAGTACAAGTAGATTGGCCCCATAATTTTTTTAAATTGGTTGCCAAGTTGAAACTCCATCTTCCATTCAAGAATTTACATAAATAAATAAATGGCCAAAATATTAGGAAAGTCAAGAGAAATGGCAAGAATTATCAGATGCATAAAACTATGCTTATATTCTTAATCTTTCATAAAGTACAGGCATCATGATAGTGATAGATAGATTTGCCTGAAGTGAATATATCAACCTATTTGGATATGGACTTCACTATAGAGATTGTCTAGAAGTACAGAATAGAAAAAAAAAACATTTTTGGATGGATTCAGTTTTATGAAAACAACTTCATGATGAGCAGATTAAATTCTTAAGGTGTCTCAAGTTAACTTTTTCATTCATTCCACAATCATTCTGATAAATACAGCATCTTGAGTGCATTATATCTGCTCTGAAGGGTTACCTTGATATATGACATATTAATATCAGAATTGGAGAACTATTATTGGATTAGAAAAGCCTTGACAATTTACAATATTTTCTGGAGCTCAGAGGGAATTGAGTCCAATACTGAGAAGGCTCAATATGCCATATGTACCTCATGAGCAAAGCAAAGTGAAGCGAAGCAAAACAAAGCAAAACACACACAAGACAAGGATGCCAGCTAATTGCCAGTTGTTAACGTTTCAGCCACACAAGCAGAATATTTGTTTCTAAGACTTGTTGACTTTGGCTATAATTTTTCTTCTTTTGTGTGCACTATTGTGTGCCCATGTTATGCAAAGCTAAGGTCTGTGCTATCAGTTCATAATGAGTACAATTTGAGTTCATTGGCCTTATAAAACCAGGTGTGAGTTTATCCTTGGAAAGCAGGTTTGGCTGTTTGTCTTTGGAAATGGACAAATTTGAGGAAAGTTGGTTAAAATGATAACTGCTTTTAAGAATGAATTTCTATTAATTATGGAGGATCAGGGTGCCCTACATTTTGTCCCAACAAGGATTTTTTTAGCTGTCCATTAGAGATTACCTCCCTTGATCCAAAGAGAGAAGTACTAATTCTACTATTTGAACTAACAGAAACAGAGAACTTATCACTCTGTAAAAGGATGAAAAGCACTATGTGAAAAATGGCCAAATTACAGGAAAATATCTGCTATTCAATCCTGCAAACCCGAATTCATCCACCCAGACATCCCCCCTTAACAATCTTTGGCAATGGGGCATTGTCTGCCCATCTCAAGCACCACAAAATGTCATATTTTATCTTGATGTGTCAGGATTTATATAAAAAGGGATAGTTCAGCTCTAAATGTAATGAGTTAGAAGAACAGCCCTCCAGTGGCTTCCTTGAGCGTCGATACCATTGATTGCTAAAAATAACTAATAACCTAGGTCTGATCCCGGCTGGGAGCTGCTCAGAACAGGATCATAAAAATCACGGTATGCAACTACTGAAAACAGGTGTGCTCCCTGTACAGCAGTGGCTCACAGGTTGCAGCATGGGAGGAGAGTGTCTGCACATCAAAGCAAGAAGCATTAGCTGCTGTAAGGGTGCTCAAGGCAGGCTGTTTTCCCGCTGTCCAGAATGGCACAAAAGATAACCAAGGAAGGCTGTGTGTGAGAGAGAGACTGGGTGGAAATGACATTTTCCTGGCTTCAACATAATTTGATATGTGTGGGTCCAAAGAGAAGGTTAGGACAGAGAGTGTCAATACTTAGATGTTGCAGAACATATATAGCATAGCAGTTATAAAAAATATTTATTTGACAGAGGGAGAATAAACAACCCATTTTTGTTTTTAAAATTTGTTTTAATATACTAAAGAAAAAAACAGAGAGAGACAAAGGAAGGCAAAACAAATAAATAAATGAAATAAACAAGCAATCATGAAAAGATAACAGAAAACATGAAACATAAATCCTGTGATGCCATTGGAATGATTTAAAGGTCAACACTGTGCAGAGCAAAATGAAGGAATATAAAGTTGAACTATTTGACCAGGGATACACTATCTGATAATTCTTAATGGTCTTTTGACTGAACTAGGAATGGAAAGATGATTTCTGGATTGCATATAGATAAAAGTTAGGCTATGGGGAGAAGAGTTTGTTATTTATATCTTTAAAAGAGGATGAAAAGTTACTAGCTTATGCTCAGTGTGATGAAGCCGCTACTTTATTATTGTCTTAGTTGCCTTTTTCTTTTTTCTGTACCTTCTGAACTTTTCTTTTCCCCTTTTTTTCTAGTTAAGTTTGTGTTAGTTTTTACAGTTTATTAAACACATCAATAAGCTTAACAAAAAAGAAAACATTACATGAAATATAAAGTCCTTCAGCCCAGTTTTAGCATCCAGCACAGACCACATGGAATCACAGTGATCAATCTTTGTGTTATGCCAAAAGAGGGACAATTCACAGAAAGAAAATGAATAAGTGACATTTATACAAGATTGCAAATCCTTGGTCACCCATTTTTCTAACATGTTAAGTATAAAAGCATTTTTTTCTGCACTCCATGCTTGGTAATTCCACAGTTCTTTGAACAATGCTTAATTCCACCTTTTTGGCATATAGTTCAAAAGCACATTCACATCTTTAAATCATATGAATCTTTTTAAGAACTTATTCACCAACTTATAGATACTAAATCAGAAGTCTAATATGCCTGCTATATGCATCTGAGGGTGGCAGATAAGATATATTGCGAAGTTGGCACTTTCCAGTTGGGTTGGACTGAAATTCTCTTATCTCCAGGCAGAAAGATTGTGCTGACTGGGTATAACAGGGGTTGCAGTCCAACATTTCAAAGATGCAAGTTGGTTAAGGAACTTACAGCCAGAGTGGGCAGGTGATCTGTACATATAAAGAGATACGTATGGCTAAATAGGATATGCAGTTGGATTCAGGAAATTTAGAGAAAAAAGCCATGATCAAGGATTGGATTCTAGCTTCATTTGGCAGCGCATACTGACTGGTGAAGGGAAAGTGTGTTTTAATTATCAGGGCAACTGATTTTCAAGGAATATAGAATTCTGAAACTAGTTCAGGAAGAATCACTAGAATAAATTGATTAATCAAAGAAGAAAACAAATTAGGCCTCTGAAGGAATCCCTTTATCCACACTAGATTGAATTGCTTTGGCAAACAATTTCTGGTCAGTGTTAGCCTCTGTCTACAGGTAGTATTCGACTTACAACGATTCATTTAGTAATCATTTGAAGTTAGAACCACACTGAAAAAAGTTATTTATGACATCTCCATGGACATGTAATTGAAATTCAGATGCTTGGAAACTGCATTGATTTACTTAACAAGTATGGCAAGAAAGGTCATAAAATGAAATTCTCTTAACAACTATCTCGCTTAGCAAGATAAATTTTGGGCTCAATTGAAGTTAAGGGCTACCTATATGCTTTTGAATAGTTCTTTTGGAAATTTTGCTCCCAAAAAATAAAAAATAACATAAAAGTATTTTGCATTTGTGTTCTGTAAATGAATAATGAAAGTGAGTGTGGTGCAGTAGTTAAAGTGTTGAATGAAAAGCAAGAAAATCCGGTTCTTGCCCACTTTGGGTTGCAGAAGTTCCCTACATGACTTTGGTCCAGTCACAATTAACCGGTGGAACAGTTTGCCTCCAGAGGTTGTTGGTGCTCCATCACTGGAGGCTGTTAAGAAGAGATTGGACAGCCATTTGTCTGAAATGGTATGGGGGTCTCCTGCTTGAGGCGGGCATTGGACTAGAGAACATCCAAGGTCCTTTCCAACTTTGTTATTCTATTGCTCTCCCTTAGCTCAGTCAATGTCACAAGGAGAAATCAAGGACAGAGTACCACTGATACCACTTTGAGCTCCTCTACAAAAATCAGGATATAAATGTAATAAATATATGAATAAATGAATGAAAGATACATACTGGAGATGATACAAGATCAGATAAGGCCCTTAGGAAAACATTATAAGATGCATTAAGAAGGATACTGCCTTGATCACTACTCTATTTTAATGTTTTCTATTACTACAGGGATCCCCAACCCCTGGTCTGTGGCCTAAAGCCCATTGGGAACCAGGCCGCAGCCCTTTGGGTCTGCGGCCCTGGCCCATTGGGAACCAGGCTGAGCAAGCAGCAGGTTAGTGTCCATGCCAAGCTGCATCTCCCCTCTCCCCTCCCCTTGGCAACCACCGGTCTGCCAAGCCAGAAAAGTTGGGAACTGCTGTGTTACTTGATATAAAGCACTCAGAGTCATTTGGACTTGAGCACAATAAAAATGCCTAGGCAAGTAAATAAGCAAGTGATAGATAGATAGATAGATAGATAGATAGATAGATAGATATACTTGAAGTCTGAGATTGTAGATGAAGCCAGCCATGCAAGCTAACAATGCACAAGTCTGTTCATTTGGTTTCTGAATGTCTCATTTTTCCAGTCTTAAGTTTGAATTGGTTTCTTTGTTTTGCCTGATGTTGCTTTAACTTTAAATATCCACTGTGTGCATTGTTTATGAGCATTTCATATAACTTTACCAAATTTTGCAAGTTGTTTCTCTTTTTAACTGCATCATGTAGATTATTTTCACTAAAAATCATATGTTTTCATGCACTTCTTAGAGGCATACATTACTTAAAAATGATGAATTTTGCTGTAATTCAGAGAAGTATGTATGCTGAATGGCAAATACACTTATATTTTACTATTACTTCAAAAAGCACACCTTAAAATGCAAACCAATGATCTGTTTCCCCACCTTTAAGGTGAACTCAAGCTGAAGTTGGTTTTTCCATGCATGACTGCAAAAGAAGAGGGAATTCATTAATGGCACCAGTCCCAAAAAAGTTCAGAAGAATGACTAATTCCCAAAGGTAATTTAAGGAATTATTTATACATTCTCAACAGCATAGAATTTCATGAAAGACAAAGTCACAAATTTTATAGCCAGATGAGACATGGAACTATTGCAACTAAGAAAAATATCAGATAGAGGGATGGAGATAGAGAGATCAGAAACAAATCTATTTTGCTTGTTCATTTGGCTGAAAAGTTGCCATTATTGTCCCATTTTTGCTGAGAATGTCTATGTTAGGGCACATATAAAGAAACATGAAAAGCTGGCCATTCAAGGTAGCCAACAACAGAGCTTAACAAAAAAAATGCATTGCCCCTCCAAAAAACTTGTACGCAAGCCATAGACACACAGTCCCACATCATCTCTGTCCAGTGGTGGGATTCAGTTTTTTTTACTACTGGTTCTACTGGGCGTGGCTTGGTGGGCATGGCATGGCTTGGTGGGTGTGGCAGGGGAAGTCTACTGCCAAATCCCCATTTCCTCCTGATCAGCTGGGACTTGGGAGGCAGAGAATCGATGGAGTGGGGCCGTTCAGAAATTTTGAGTAGTTTACCGGTTCTCCGGTAAACTACTCAAAATTTCCGCTACCAGTTCTCCAGAACTGGTCAGAACCTGCTGAATACCACCTCTGTCTCTGTCCAAAGTAAACTCCCAATGACCATGATCAATATGGGGCCTGTGAATTCTGGAAGTTGTTTTCCAATACATCTGGAAAGTATCATCTGGTATCAGAATATATGAGACCACTCTGGGAGGAGGGAATTCTGCAGGACATCTCAAGGTTCACCAACCGGTATCCACTTTTTTCCAATAGTATCTGTAACTACAGCACTGATATTTTTTTAAACAACAACAACAACAATATAAACACTGAAATGATCAAGAAGCTGAAATCAATTACTTGTATCATGTCATTCACCTTTTTTTTTTGGCTTGGTTGTTTTGAAGTATAGAATATTGACAGGCCTGGTCAATACAATCGGCTGCAGCTTTTGGTTTCTAAGAACTTATAGATTGTTTAGTTGTCACCTATCAGAGGCTAAGCAATGAAGGGTGGCTTTATTGATTCAATTTGCTTTGCGAAATGGAGGATAATGCTGTGATCTGGTGGGTCCTGCTTCAATGAGAGAAATATGCTTAGACTGAGATGCACCACACCTATTACTGCAGATACAATTATAATATTGATAATATTAGAGATGCAACATTGTCCAAAAGATGTTAGAGGGAAAAGAAAACATGAAATAAAAAAGGAAATCCAGTGGCAATAAATCTCTAGGCTGCAACTAGAGAAATCTGTGTTCTTAAAATGGGGCAAAACTATTACACGATAAATACATTTATTTTAAAATTAGTGATATAAATGACAGTTGTGATATCTAAGATGTGAAATTTTATAGATACTTAAATACCTTTTGTAAAGATTGTCTCTTTCTATAGCTTAAATACAAGGACAGAGAAAACAAAAAGAGAAGGATATAGCCATGCACTGGCACTATCCTATATATATATATATATATATATATATAAATGAACCCGGTTTTTATCCCTGTGGAATGCCAGGCTAAGGTATGTACCTTTATAAAAGGGCAAATGCCAAATCATAACAATAAAATTACAAAGTTGAAGGCATATGGTTGAGCCAACAAAGAAATCAATCTAATTTTTTTTTTAAAGTGAAAAGGCCAGGATGGGGGGGAAAACACTATGTTGGTGCCAAGAGAAAGCAAGGTCAGCTCCAGCTGAATCTTATTTGGCAGGGCATTCCAAAGTCACTGACTCAGAGTTCTATGTCATGGTAGTCATACAGAGGCTGTAAAGGACTTTTCCAATGTGGTTGTTTCCCTCTGAAGATCATCCAGAGTCTCCAGCAGTCAATGTTATAAAAATGTGACCTACAGTACTTGGCACTTGGCTTAGGGCTGCCAAGGCTTACACATCATTATGACATGGAGAACTCTACTTCCCATGGCTCTTCCCAATAATGAATGGATATGTAACCATATTAGCCTGGGTTGGCTAGATTACTTGTTTTAAAAACCACATTGTTCTTCAGATGGAAGAAGCGGTTCTGAAATCAGATTATGCAACAGATGTCAGGGGAAGTATATAATTTCTCATTCCTTATTTGAAGTATTAATTATGGATTTGTGAAGAATGGGTTGAACAGGCCAAGACTGGTTTCTCAGATGAAAAAAATAATAATGCATGGAGACAATCTAGGCAAGAATTATATGTGGAAAGTAAAATACAAGAATATAACTAGGTTTGGTGGCAATATGCTATCTCTAGAGTCATAGACAGCATGTCTTGAATATCAGTTTTCAGGGAGCAATAAACAGAAGAGGACAAGGATCCAATCTGGATTGGTCACCGGGATCAGAGTCTTTTGAGCTTTTAGACTTTTTCAGCGGGAGCCCATCCTCAGAGAACTTCTCTCTAACAGAGTGTTTGCTTTGAGCTATTCTGTGTGTGGTGTTTATAAGGTGCCTTGTGGCACCACTAGACACCATATAAATAACATACAGAGGATAGCTCATAGCACACATTCTGCTAGAGAGAAGTTCCCTGAGGATGGGCTCCTCTACAAGTTTGAAAGCTCAGAAGACTAAACTTCTGGCCCTAGTGACTGACCCTGCATCCCTGGGTCACATATATTTGCCTTTATTCATTAGAAGAGAACAAAATTCTCCTATCCTTGTTTGAGAATTTCTTGAATCTGGTTGGTCACTCTGTGCCATAGAAGACTGGAATACCTCTTGATATCACAGCTTTGTTATATTCATTTGTGGCCCTGGAGATGTCTTGCTTTCTAGGTCGCTTGATATCATTGGGATACTCTTTTCTGAATCAGATGTTATCTCTTCTAAGAGCTTTGAGATGGTTGGTCAAATTGCTATAGTAAAACTGCGCATCTTTCTTCCTTTAATTTCTATGGAACAAAGTTGATATATTTCTGTGTTGATATTAGTACCACTTTATAATGCCTTGGTAAGACATTATTGCATCCAGTTTTGTTCACCACGATTTAAAAAAGATGTTGAGACTCTAGAAAGAATGCAGAGAAGAGCAACAAAGATGATCAGGGGACTGGAGGCTAAAGCATATGAAGAATGGCTGCAGGAACTGGGTATGTCTAGTTTAATGAAAAGAAGGACTAGGGGAGACATGATAGCAGTGTTCCAATATCTAAGGTGCTGCCACAAAAGAAGAGGTGGTCAACCTATTCTGCAAAGCACCTGAGGGCAGGACAAGAAGCAATGGATGGAAACTAATGAAGAAGAGAACCAACCTACAAATAAGGACAAATTTCCTGACAGTTAGAACAATTAATCAGTGAAATGTCTTGGATTCAGAAGTTGCGGATGCTCTGCCACTGAAGATTTTAAAGAAGAGATTGGACAATCAGTTGTCTGAAATGGTATAGTGTCTCCTACTTGAGCAGAGGGTTGGAGTAGAAGACCTTCAAGGTCTCTTTCAACTCTGTTATTCTGTTTCTCAATATAATATTGACAAGGTTTAATGCTGTGACATTGGTATGGAAATATCAAAAGGTATTGTTTCTGGAGATATTTATTTCCCTCTCTCTAACTGCATAATTTACACAAGTACATTTTATATTCAAAGAGGCACTTGTGCTGTTAGACTATACATTATGTAAGGTAATTATAGTCAGATAGACCAATACCAATTGTTAGAGAACATAGGTAGGATTTACTATTGTTCTCAATTCTCATTTGGGGGGGGGGGGGAGGGCATCTTCCAGAAAGCATTTGGTTAGTTCCTATGGGAACAAAATACTTGGCTAGAGAGGTCTTTGGTCTCATCCAAAGCACACTCGCTTATATTGTTACATGAGGTAGCCTTACTTTAAAATATGTATGCCTTCACGTTTATGTTTCTGCAGCTAAAAGTAGTTTCTTTAAAAAAAACAAAACCAAAAAACTACACAGGGATATCCAGTCAGATATCAGCCACATATTGATTTGCTTTGCCTTAGAGCAATTTAGAGCTGGAAATTTGACTTGCAGCATCTAGCCCACGTTTAATCCCAACCTTTCCATGTCAATTATCTTCCTGAAATAATCCAACCCAAGTTGTTGTGATACCAAATATGTGAAGGAAGGTTTCTCCTGCCTTAATTATATAGAGGACGGATTGCTTTTTCTAGTACTTTCTCTGTACAAATACCCATGCTCAGATTTTGGGCACATTGTAACACAACGCAATCAGGAGCCTAAATCAGATTATATGGAGGTAACAGCTGTAAGGAATTCTTAATTATGGCCTTTGAGAAGGTACTAATGCTCCTTTGACTGAGATTGGAAAGAAGGTGATCATAGCAAGCAGTGCCTAAATGATCTTGCCTCCGGGTGAAAAGAAAAACCACACAGAGCTAAAAGACATATAGTTCTTAATGCTCACATCTGCTCAGTTGACAGCATGCAGGAAGAGGAACATTTGCCCTGCCCACTCATTAACATCTATCATACAGTGGCCTCAAGCCTCCCCCCCCACAAGGTACCATAGTAATTCCAGATGCCTTTAAATAGGAAAGTGAAGGCAGAATTTTTGAAGAGGGCAGCCACAGATGAAGTTTCATACATGTTACAATCTTCGGGTGCTGACTGATGGCCAATTATGCTTTAATAGACACAGCAGAGATTCATTTCCCTTTCTCTCTAAAGAAGCACTGTATTAATTATTTAATTAGTTTCAGGACCAATTCGAATTCCAACTACGAGTAATCAAACATGATGTTAAAACAACTGTTCCGTCAAAGGTACAAAGTTGTCTTCTCCTTCGAGCAAATGGTACATTAAAACATGGCTTATGTTCTTGAATTGTTAACTTATATACAGCCAAAGTGCCAGAGACTGAACATAACGGCAAAATCTACTTTAGTATAAGCCAGAAACTCCCCTCAAAGTATATGACAGGAGGAAAGGTAGAGAATTAGGAAGTGACAAAATCATCAACCAGTATTGTATAGTGGTTAAAGCTGCAGGTTAGACTATGAGTTATAATCCCAACTGGGAGACTTTGGGCCAGTCCCTCTCCCTCAATCCTAGGAAAAAAGTGATCACAAATTACTGAAAATACTGAGAGAACTGCAGGGACTTGTTCATGCAGCTGTCAGGAGTCAAGACTGGCTCAAAGATAAATACACACACACACACACACACACACACACACACACACACACATATGTATCCATGTCCCAAGGTTTGACAGATTGCACCTGATGAAGGCTTGAGGACAGTTCAACTATAATTGATCTGTCTTTAAAAGTTTTGGAGTATTGTCAGGATAGAAGTGGCCTGACCCACCTGGTCATTGGAACAGTATCCCTAGGTTGGGATAGTCAGTCTTTCTCTGGGGCATCTCCCTACATAGCTAAGGTACATCCCCTATCTAGTTAATATTCTGTCAGCAAGCCCAGGTTGTATAGTTTTAATAAGCCTTTCACCCCTAAAGGTTCTGAATGGGGGCATTCACATTTTATGTACTATACTACTGTTTGTTACCCAGAGTCCAATGGGACTGAAGCAAATTGTAAATTGTGTTGTGTGTGTACGTGTGTATGTGTTGTGGGATGTTGAAGCATTATCCTGTACTTTCACCCATTCATGCCACCTCACTGTATTCACAAGCACACATATACATATCAATTATATCCATGTATATACAGTCGCACACAGGGCTGAAATCTACTTTCCCAGGGAGACTTCTGCCGTGTTAGGAAAATTATCTTATTTCTGCAAACATAGTCCTAGAAAAAGGCTCATTTCTGATCAGCAGATGGCTGGGAAAAATGTCCTTTTTCCTCTCAACTTCAGCCCAGGGAATCAGGAAGGACCTTATGTGCAATCTGGTACAGATAAGAGGTCAACTCTAAAGGTAGGACCAGATAGGGGAGCCTATTTTTGACACACAGGCTGGATGCTTCCCACAGCTACCTTGTACCAGATTGGTGAGAACAGATTTAGGAAAGAGTCATGTGTCAAAGAAGAGGAAATAATGACACACATGATTTTACAAGTCGAATACTCTTCATCATAAATATTTGGCTGGACATTTCTGAAGAAAAAAACCACTGAGATGAAACTGCTGTGCTAAAGAAGGATAGTTCTGTGCTAAACTCCTTCTCCCTCCCTCCCTCCCTCCCTCCCTCCCTCCCTCCCTCCCTCTCTCTCTCTCTCTCTCACACACACACACACACCTGAGAATGCAGAGGCTAAGAGCACTCCAAATTATTTGAAAGTAATCCCTAATTAAGGAAGCTCCCTGACTTGGAAGGCTGAGGGCTATTCTAGGCAGGAACAGCACTGCTTTTCTTCCTTCCCCTTTTCAGTTAACCGCTTGGGGTGGGATGGCGGGGGAGGAGGAAAGGAAGTTGGGAAGGCACCACTGTGAATTAGAAGAGACTTTGTTGAATTTAATATCAATTTATTTTGCAGACCTGCTGACACGGCAGGATTGCGCCACTTAGAATTTATGATCCTTTGAGAAGCGCAGGCGCAGAGAGTTGACTGGGGGTATTAAAAAAAAATCTTGCTATCAGCAAAAAAATATCAAGAGACCAGAGATAAGGGAGATAGGGCTTTTCTGAAGAGAATGACAACCAAAAAAAAAAAATCCCCTTATAAGTGGAGCTCTAGAGAGTGACTGAGAGGAATTTCATTTGTATCTGGTCTCCTCACTCTTTTTTTCCTCATACAATGAATAAAATCTCCAAACTGGCTTATCTGCTCCGTATCTGATCTAAGCTTGCTGGAATTAAATGGCTGCTCTTCTGTGAGAAGCTCAACTTCAGCCAGGGTGATTCTCTATTCTGTTTCGAGGAGTAAAGTCAGGCATCAAGGACAGAGTTTTGGGAGACCTAAGTATTGATCAAAATCACAACTCAGAGATGTTGCTAATGAGCCATTTGTTCTATGGACTGTGAGCACCACCTCCACACTTCTTTCCCAGAAGCCCCTGCCAGAGATTTCTGGCACTAAACCAGGCCACTTCCTTACTCCCCAAAGATGCTTCAGAATAGCATGAACAGGCAATAGCACTACCCACCGGTCCCAAGCTGAAATACTTCAAGTAGGTCAAATTGTGAAAAACCAGGATAAATTTTATGGGTCTTAAGAAGGAGGTGCTCAGAGCCATTGGGCCTATGCCAACCCATATTTCCTTGGCGGTCCCAGAAATTTCTATGGGGATTTGTGTACATGTAGGCTAGAGGCTCAATTCTAATATATGTATGTCATTCCTCAGAGGAGGTTTGGCACAAACAAGCAAAGCAGAGGTTTTGGATAGAAAAGCAAACCACAATACTATAAGGGGGCTTTAGTAGGAACTGAGAGTACTTTTATAGAGATGATGTGTTTTAGATTATAGCACAAGACACCCAAAGCATCATTATCTTCTCTTCTTCTTCTTCCATAATGCTCCCTCTGCCTAGCTCTTATTTCTCCCTGCTGCCAACATTGCTGGCTGGGCTGCAGCATCTACCTACTGTAGTTGGCTCCCACCGCACTGCAGCTGGTAAACCTGCTTATTATGTCCTGGTAAGAGACAAAGCACAGCCTGGTGGGTTAGAGAAAGCCTGGAAGACTCTCCTCACCTCTGCTTTGGGGGCTGGATAGTGAAACAGGATGGGCCTGTCAACATTCAAAACTGAATGACAAACAGTAGCCCTGAGCTTCCTTCCTGAGGCAGCAATTCCTTTTGTTCAGTAAGGTACTTATATTAAAAAGTAAGCTCTTGCTATTGGGCTTGGCAGCTTTAGGACCAGCCATTGAGCCAGTCATGCCCAGCCTGATGGGTGACTGCATCTCTCCTCCCACCTCAATTTGCCTAAAAAAGCCTTGTTGCAGTGCCTCACAATTCCCTTTCCAGCCCAAAAGCCACTAATCAAAGAGCCATTATTACCTATCCCCATGGGGGCTTTAACAAAGTGATGTGTAACTCAAATGGCTGCTGTAAACAGAGTTTTTAAAAGGGCAGTGTGCAAACTATAGCCTCCCCAAGGATAAAGAAAATTATCTCTTTATTTCTCCACCTCACTACCTTAGTGCTCTATTAATTATTAGCTATTACCAGTTGCTTGCTCTGCATGATAGCCACAAATCTGTTAGTTGGGGATGTTTTCCAAGCCAACTATCCTGTAAAAGCAGGGGGACTTGGTGGAGAGCACATTACATACAATTTACCTGGGAAATTTCAGGGCAATAGGTTTAATGTGGTCTTTTAATTTTTCAAGGTGGCAGAAGAATGGATACTGTTTATATATAAGTTGCTGGGGATTGCCTTGAGCTTAAACATACAGTATATGAACACCAGAGCCATCACTACTCCCATACCTGGGAAGAAGCCTCCAACAAAATAGTTGTTTTAACATGTTCATGTCTCTTTCTCTTTAGCTTTGCTCAAAGCAATAAGAAATTAGAATCCCTTTGCTGGCCAAGAGATCTCTCTTGTTTCTTTCCCCTCAGTCTTCTTTAGTTCTTTGATTTAGTGGCCAAGCCTTTGATAGCCAGGTGCTACATTTAACATTTGGAGATGAATAAAGGGCACAGCAGGTGGATTGAGGATGCAAGGGAATAAGGCCATTTTAATACCATGTGCCTATTGGGCTTTGATTTCCCCCTTTTTTTTCTTGTTCTTATGGATGGTGAGTCAAACTTTTATTTCCTATTTAAACCATGGTAAGCCTATTTGAAAATCTACAATATGGCGTGCATGGGGATTGGGTCCTTGCCTCAACATGGCAGGAAAGTCCAGTGTCCACATTCAGCAATCATGCTTTCAACATTTGGAGATGCAATCTGAGAGGAGCAAAAAAGAGGCTTTGGGGGGTCAAATGCAATTAGTGTGCAGATTCTGCTTTAGTTGTTCTGCCATTTAGGGATTTGGTATGGCAAAGGAAGTGAACATCAACTGTAATTAATCTTGTAGAAAGTGAGAAAATTTTCCACATGGAGGAGAAATCCTTAAACATCCTGGGGAAGTCAGATCATATGGTGGGTGGGGAATCCTACAATGGCGCACAGCAGTATCCATCCTGGATCAGGT
Organism: Thamnophis sirtalis; assembly: GCF_051295495.1. Classification (NCBI taxonomy): domain Eukaryota; kingdom Metazoa; phylum Chordata; class Lepidosauria; order Squamata; family Natricidae; genus Thamnophis; species Thamnophis sirtalis. Next base: position 131,058,992 of record NW_028261383.1, read on the forward strand.
GCAACATACATTATAGGCTATGGAAGATGACAATTGTTCCAGAAATGCCATATTAGAATGGAAACCTGTGTATTTATTTCAATTTGTGTGGCAGTTCTACATTTTTCCTTTTGGCTTTTATACACTTCTTCAATTTCATTAGATTTCCTCTTGAGTCCATCAAAATCAAAGATAAATGGTGTGTGATTAAGGAGCACCCGCTTAAGGATTGAGGGTTTGAATACAAGTCCTCCCTCTAAGGGAGGAAGAGCTCAGGTGCCAAGTGCCCCCACCCCCCAAACTATGACTATAGGTTAAAGCCAGCAGGAGGGAAAGAGCATGGTCAGATGGCTGTTGCTTTTGTGCTGCACTAGAAGCAGCAAACCCAAACCCCTTGCCTCCTCAGTCACAGTATAATACCTCTTTAATGACTGAGCAGAGAAGGGCTGAAGGCTGGTAATAGTCCTGCTGCTCCTAGTTCTGCTGACTGAGGTAAGGGATAAGTAAGAACTAGAAGCAGAGGAAAGGGTGTTGTGGCAGCAACATCAGTGGTGGTGGCGACTCCTCCCTTCCATACTGTTATGCTTTCAATTAGAGGCTCTATGCAACCAAGTTTATGGACACTATGGGGCAAGGAGGAATCTGGGCCCATTTCTACTAGCCCCCAAAGTAACAGCTGCCCATCTTGATTATTTGGATACCTTCAATTAGAGGGGAACTCAGTTGTGGGTGCTTTGATGTCAGGCCTTTGAGTACCCAAGATCAGGAAACAGAATCCACAGGATGACTAGAACTCTATTGAGATAGGATATAATAAGAGAATCTTATGTGTCCAATTATGTGTTACCTCCCCTCCCCCTTATACCCCAGTGTATCAGGAGGAGCCTGTCTCAGTCTTTTCCAAACCCTTTCTTGTTTCTGAGGTCTTAATCAATGCTTCAGTCTTCTTTGCTTATGCCAGGATGCTTACTTGAATTGTGGTAAAATGAGGGAGTTTTATTGGCTGAGAAGATTATAAGTAGGTCATTCTGGGTGGAGAGAGGTCAAGACTGAATCCTCATAATATACCAGTAGTTGAGTCTGAGGTAGGAGAGAGAAAGAGGAGGTAGGGAGGGAAGGGTTGGAGATGGGTTGAATGGAATATGTTTGAAATCTGGAGGGTTGAGAAGTGCTTGAGCAAGTGCAGCCTATCAGGGGTCATTGTTGGTATGATTGCGGAGGGGTGCAGTAAGGATTAGAGTGATTTCCCCAAAGCATATTGATGGACTCCCCTTGCTGTACAGCAGCAGCACTGTCTAAGCTGCTTGACCTCACCACTGGGTTGATGGTGCAGGGGATTTCAATCTACTTCCTTGAGGGTGGGGTCAGATACAGTCCAGGATTTATGACCCCAACTTCCAAGGTGGTGATAGAAAGCTGAGTCAAGGCAGGATTAATTAAGCAGGTCATGACAGAGGCAGTGAGGACCACCTCTTCAAGAACCTGTCTCTTAACCCAGCAATATTGAACAATTATGATCTTGTCTTGGATCTCTTAGCTCCTTGCAATATCATTAACGATGAACAGCTCAATTGTTGGAGGGGGAGGAACTTCCTTAAGGGATTGGTCCAGATAGTCCAGATTAGTCAAGCCCTTCAAGCTTCTTAACTTATGAAATGCCACCAATTCAAATTTTACTTGCTCCCATCTTCATGAAACCACTGGAAGAGATCATCCATTTATAATAGGCTGATGATATATAGCCCTAACATTTCAACTCTGCATGACAGAAGTGATGTAGCTAAAGTGCTGTCCTAGTGCCTGGAGGCTGTTAGGGGCCTTGATGTGGAGAAATAAGTTTAAAATCAATCCCGACAAGACAGATTGGCTATGGATCACTTATAAATTTGGGGTTTTCCTTAACTCACAGCTTCTGCTCAAAAGGCAGCTCCATCCGGTGTGCCAATTATGACTTTTCATGGAATGGAAGGCCCTATCCACAATCACTCCTGACTTGATCACCTCTGATTTGGACTACTGCAGTACACCCCTTTTGGAGCTGCCCCTGAAGACCACTTGCAAATCGAAGTAGATTTTAAAAAGCTCTGCTTTGAAAGCTGGGTTGATTATCAGGCTGATTCTGGGTGCCCTTCAAAGTGCTGCTTGTCATTTTTAAAATCTTCCAGAGATCTGGTGTCTTTGGGACACAGGTATCTTCTCCCAATAGGACCTGGCTGACTGAAAAAGCAGAAGGGGCTTTTCCCCAATCCCTGCTCTCAGGAAATGTCAGCTTCAGGGACCTCAGGGATGGGCAGGTCTCTTCAGCTGCTGTCCCCCTTCCAAGAAACCACATCTCCCTGAGATTTGCATGGCCCCAAACCTGCAATATGAAAAATGAAAAAATAATGAAAATGAAAAAAATAATCAAAATCTGGTTTCCCCAGTAGTCTTAGGTGGGTATGTCCCGAATGCTGATCCTTGTTATGGTTTGGGGTTGTATCTGCATGGAATTCTTGTATTGCTCCTTGGCGGGGAAGTGTAGTATGTGGTTTATAATATGTGCATATTTTAAATCATATTTACAGGACTTGGGTATATGAGCTGCTCAGAATCTGGAATGATTGGAGAAATATATAATCCCAGCAAACAAAGAAATAAAAACAAAATAAAATCTTGCTTCCTAACCCTTTTAACATAAAGAGGCTAAGTTGAGCTACCTGCTTTTGTCTGAGATAGGTTGCAGACACCAAGGAGAGAACAAATGGGAACCCAGTTGTACTATTTTGAAAACCAGAGATCGGTGTGAATCTGGGGTATTAAATGAGGCATAATATGCAAAGCGTTCTTCATTCTTGTCTCATCACTTTTAGCTACTATTCACTAAGGTTCTACAATATATACACTCATATACTTATTGGTTCTCATTCTCCTGTCTTTTGTCTACTGTTCTTTGAAGATCACTGGCTGAACATTCTTACAATTCCATCCAGCCTTTGAATCTCAAACTAGTTTACTCTGACATGTCATTAAATGCTCAGATTATCCAGTTTGTTCTATGGTATAGTATTCTGTAACTGCAACCTAAAATAGTTTGTGCTTGACCTATTGATGAAATCCTTTGGGTGTCTGGTCAGATGTAACTATTATCAGGTAAAGTATGCACAGCATTGAGATTTGGGGAAGTTGGAAGGGAAGAAAGACAATTTTCTCAATAGGACTGCTCTTTGATTAACTATGCTTAGGATTACATTATAATTGTGACCCCAAGGATGAAAATTGCTGTTGTGACTCAGAACTCTTACCACACCTATTGAGAATATACTGACCCAAGACTAATGGCAGTCCTGAAGGAAGGTGGGAATTCTATACTTTGCAAGTAGACTTGCTCCTAGAATCTGGGTTTGCACAAAGAATATGCTCCATGCTCTCTGGAGTATAAACTCCCAGAGGGACAGCATTCTTCTTTGATCTCTCCTTCAGAATTACTGAACTGGGACTAAAAACAGGTTTTGTTTAACGGAAATCAGCTAGTTGCTGGCTCTATGAGTGCCTGTAGGACTCTTGATGACAAGGCACAGAAACACAAAGGAAGTGATTAAGAGATCTACAGGGGAATGGGCCGGCCTTGGGGATGATCCCATCAGAAAGCTTGCTTGCCAGACTAATGTGTTTAATAAAAGGGTTTCCTTCTGTCTAATAAATGTTGGTATCTTTAATTCCCAGCCAAGGCTTCAGCTTACCCCATTAAACCCTTCTCATTAAGCATGTACCAGCTTGATAGTAGTCCTACCCAATTCCAGGTACCACAAGCACACCAAAGCTGGCTATTTAAAATCCAAGTCACTCTTTATAGAGGTATATCTTTGCATGATGTCCTTTTCTACCCATCAAGGCTTATATTTCACCCTCAAGACAGGGGTTGCCATGTAAGTGATTACTACTCCCAGTGACTGGATTATCTCATCACTATACCAAATCTTACCTACCTTCCCATGACAAACCTTTTTGCCTTGCTTAGAGGATGGAGTGCCCTTCATACTTAAGACAGTGTTTCTCAACCTTGTCAACTTGAAGATGTGTGGACTTCAACTGGTATGCTGGCTGGGGAATTCTGGGAGCTGAAGTCCACACATCTTCAAATTGACAAGGTTGAGAAACAATGCACTAAGGACCAGGCAAAATTATACTGAGTATAAAGCTCCCCAGAGCTCTGTCAGAAGTGTTTGCAGGGTTGAGCAAAACACTCTATTCTCCTTACAGAAAGGCAGAATATAAAGTGAACCAACAGACTTCACCAATGGCCAGCAGTAATATATATATGCATCCCTTTCAAAACATTGGGATTGTCTCCTGCACAAGCAAGGTGTTACCTATCAGTTGCTTGCTGAGAAAAGGAAATTAGAATGGACCCCTATGTATGTTCAACAGCAAACTCTTTTTCCTTTATTACTACTTCATCCACAGGCTTTTAAGGCAAAGTTCATTCAAGATGCTTCCGTCCTGCTGACCTAAATCAGAATGTGGCCATAATTACCCCAAGAGTCACTTGCTCTCAAAATAAGACTGGCCAGTCAGAAGAGAAATGAGAGAATTTGGAAAGGACATACATTTCCTCCTCCTTTCCTTCCTCCTCACTGCTAACAAATGAAGAAAAGAAAGAACAACCCGGATTTAAGGAAAGCAATTTTAATGCTAGTCAGGAGTGAAAACATAATCTTGAAAACTGTTAAGGGTAAAGTCTCAGACAGACTTACTGTAAGCCAATTAAGGTAAAATCTCTCTGAAGCGCTTCCTTCCCACTTGCACCCACCCAAACACATGAATACATGTGAGGTGTAATGTATGTAAGGACACAAGAAAGTCCATAAAGACAGACAGACCTACTTGTCAGTACAAGAAGAGTTTCTCTGTGCAAGAAAAGTTTACCTTTTCTTGTCTTGTACTCCTCCTCCATTCATTTTAGATATCTCTCGGTACATTTAATGAAGTTAATGGAGGCATTTAATAGAAACTAATGCCTATAACGGAAGCAGCAAAGTAAAATGGTGACAGTGAAACTCCTCCGTACTGCATTAGCTGGTTAGGCAGTGGAATTTTCCAGGGAAGTGTGAAATCAAAGAGGAGGAAGAAGCATCCACACAGGACTATCTCCAGGACATTTCACCTTACTGCAGAAGGACTAATACGGTGTTTATATTTTATCAGCTGTTATCAAAATGCCTCCTTTATTCTCAGTAAACATTTGGAAGGTTTATTTTGAGTGTAGCTAATAGGAAATACGCTGCAGTTAACAGACAGGAAAAAGTGAAGCAATCAACTAGGAGAAAGTTCCTCTCTGTGGAGGCAATGTTGTTTTCCTAATCTTTCCTGCACACAGTAAAGGACTTTAGTATTTGGGAGACAAACACACCGCTGTTCCTTAGGGAGAAGATATAAGCTAATAAAAGGAGGACCGTTATGGGCTTGTTGTTTTTTTATCAGATTTCTGTTGGTTGCTTGGAAGCCTAGACCTACTAAAATACGATAAAGTCCAAAGATGCTCAAGACTGTTTAATGCTGCAAGAAAGTCCTGGTCACAGGAAATAAATCATCAGATTCCTTCCTCTCCTGTATGAAGGGGAAGCAAAATAACAGACCGTAGATGTGGGGAGGAGGAGAGGAGAGATGCAAATAGTTGAGTTCAGGCTCTGAAAGGGTCTCGGAATGCTGGCTATCTTCCCACCGATATAATGAGGAAGCATTGGGCTTTGCCATTTGCTGGAGTATTTAAGTTATGCTTCCACTAAGCACAATATTTAAACATTACAGCACACCAATAAATCGTATCAGATTCCCTGCCAAAGGAATCAAATGTAGGGGAAGCACTGCAGGTCTGGAGTTTCACCCTGCCGAAAAAAAGGATGTAAGCAGACTGAGAGCTTACATGGGGTATGGACTATTTGCCTTTATTTCCATTTGATACACATGTAAGGTTCTTTCCAACTGAGCTTGATCCTGATGATTTTATGGACACATCCATGCGGTCTTATTGGCAATAATAAGGAAATAATTTGCTATTGTCTTCTTCCATATCTATTTTTACTTGCACAATGAACCCACACGTTTGGTATTTCTTGGTGATCTTCAATACAAGTAGTACATCGGTACCTAATACATTAGTGTAACTGATTGGTTTTTTTGAGATCAGCCAAGATCAGCTAAGTGCTACCATCTACTGTAGGCTTGGAATATCTCTATATTGCAGATAGTGATCAGCAACATTTAGATTTAGCACACACACAAATATGCTAATATAACACATATCATTCCTAAAGTGAGGTTTTAAAATACAGACTGTACATAATAATAAAGAAATGATATAGATAGGATGATATAATTCTTCTAGAAATGAAAGAGCAACCTTTGATGACCATATTAAAATGAACTTTGAATCTCCCTTTTTTAGTACAAGTTCCTGGGGCAGAATGGTTAGATCAGTGGCAAATCAGGACAGAGAAAACCTGGGAGAAATAGTCAGCTCTGAAATGTACCTTATCATGTGCTACAATTTTAGCCATTAGACTATTTTATGGTGTAATCTTGTTGTGGAAATAAAAGGAGAAGGTGGAATAAAAATGCATTTAACATAAACCTTGCCATCTTTTTTTTTTTAACTTTGAGAATCGCTCTGGGTTTTTTTTAACTCCTAAAGATCCAGTAGCTTAATAGCTAAGGGATCATTTTGAAATACAGCGGGACAAATTTTTCAAGATGCTTTGAAGTGAGAATGAGTACATGTGTGACAATTAAGTGAGACCTACTTACAGTTCTCTGAAATTAGCAGCAACTTGTCAGTTCCCAGACCCACAAGGGCCACTGCTGAATGTACTGCTGTGATCCAGAAGATTATACAAGTTTCTGTTTGTATAACAGAAGGGGAAGAAGAGGGATTCTATTTTCTTTCTTTCTTTCTTTTTGCAGGTTAGAAAAAGGCAGGAATCTTCTCTGATAAAGCTAAGGTGGTTTCAGTAGTGTATATTCAACTGAAACAGATCTGCTAAAGGAATTTTCTGCCTTTAGCTAACTTGCATAATGCAGAGATCAGTATTTGTATAAAGTGGGCTAACTGCTTGCAGCGTGACTCCTGTGCCTGCCTCTGATAGGGATTCCTGCAAGAAATCGCCAATCTACAGTGATGACAGGATTTGTTACAGATCATTAACTATCTCACAGAGGAGTTAAAATGTAAGAAAAAATATTAACACACATTGCCTTGAACAACCATGGTGGGAACATGGATTACCAATCAGAGTAACAAAGACACATGTTTGGCCAAGTGAGCCCGGGCATTCATATATGCGCAAGGGAATGCAGATTATTCTGGGATATTTTTTCTTCATATACTAAAGACTAACTCATTCGGTTCAGCAAGAACGCCTTTCCCCCATTCTTAGTTTATTTAAATTTAAATTTTTCTTTTTCCAATTGGATGCCAGTGTGCACAGTTCATTTTATAGGATTTTTTTTCTGTTAAAGAATTAAACATGGTTCTGCATTTTAAAAATGAACCTCGGTATCAAACACTAGTAATCTAGCTAGATCCTTTATACCAAGATCAAGACACAATTCAAAGAAGAAAAGCTTAACTTGAGCATGTTTACACAGTTTCCTATTTCCAAATTTCTTTACAGCATTTCTTACATTAGGAAAAGTTTATGAGTGCCTCTTTTCTGTAATGACATCTTTGCTCAAAGTGCTGCCTTTACTGTATTCATTTGTTGTAAACCCAGTTATAGTCTTCAGGCTTTCTTGTTTTCTCCCACCCACCTCTGGTTGCTACTAACCTCCAAATTTTTTAATGTACATTCCTTTCTAAATCATGGCTGAAGGCTCGCTTGCTTATTCACCTGAGCTCCATTACAGAGAGCCTTGCGCTGCTGCGATGTGGTTCAGTTTAGTTTGCAAAAGAAAAAGAAGTAGAAGAAAAGGGGAGGGGGAACCTCAGCCTCTCAGGAGAAACCCACCTAGGAGCTATCCAGTGCTGAACTCAGAGATGATGGACGATTATGGACCATCTGCACTTTCAGAGCAGGATAGATTTATGAGCTATACAGACAGCTGAAAGAATGTCCATTACTATAACTCACTGGCCTTTTCTAAACAGTCATTTTTTGCCACCATTGCAACGTCCAGGTTAAGAACTGGCAAAAAGAATGTGTGTGTGTGTGTGTGTGTGTGTGTGTTTGTGCGTGTGCATGTGCACATGCGCATGCATTCTTGCTTCACAGCATGATGCAGCAAAGTATACATCTGTATAGAACTAGAATTGGTTCTGAAATATCTCTTGATAATGGTACAGTAAATACACATTTAGTCTTTACAGCCAAGCTTGAATCTAACATTTGGTATGCTGCAACTACAATTAGGTGAGAAAGTATTTATATATATTATTCACTGAGATTTCTCTCTCTCTCTCACACACACACACACACAAAATCTCAGTGTTATTTGCTTTTATCATTACTAAGATCACCAAACATGTGATCCTCCCTTCAGTCAATCAATTCAATTAAAGTGATAATTACAGGCAGTTGTATGAGCATTTCATTAATCAAGCAGGGATGATTTGGATCATCTTTGTCCTAAGTAAATGTCTATAATGATATTCTCATTATATAGGTTCTATAAGCACATGATGCTCCACTCAAACCAAATGTTTTCAAGACTTTTATAAAAAGTCACTAATACTTTACCAGTCTGGAAAACATTACCAAAATGTCTCTACCCATCCATAGATGGATAGAGACATTTCATAGTGTTGAAATGTAAAAGATTGAGACAATAATGAATCTTCCTAAGAGTCACCATCCTGTTAAAATCACTCCAATAGCACAGCATAAAATCACACAGGAAGTCACAAAGAGCCCCAGCAAACTATCCAGGAATCTGCATTAATCTTGTGTCAATGTTTATGACCATCAAAAAAGCACTGGGTATAAATGGGAGGCATGTAACAAGACAGAAGCCATTTATCACTTAGAAGACCATTGGTGCTCATCTCAAGTTTAGCAAAAAGTTCCTGAATTACCCTCCAGATTTTTGGAGGACTATTTTATGGATAGAGGGGTCAAAAGTAATTTTTGTTAGGATACATCATCATTACTATAGCTGGAAGAAACCAATCTATGCTTAATTGTTAAGCATAGAGATGGTGGGTCCTTGATTAGAGATGCTTTGCTGCCTCTGAATATGGATGACTTACTATCCTTGAAAGAAGCATGAATTCTACTTTGTATCAGAAAATCCTACAAGAGAATATCAGATCATCTGTTTGTCAATTTAGGCTGAAGCACAAATGGGTCATGCAGCAATAGGTCATGATTCCAAATACGCAAGCAAGCCTCTAAGAGAAGCGACGAAGAACAAATTCAATGGAATGGCCATAGCAAAGTCCATAACTTACACAGAGATGGTGCAGTGGAACCGAAATGAGCAATTCATGGTAGAAAACTCTCAACTGTTACTGAACTGACAAGAATTTGACAAGAAGAAACAGGCCAACATTTCTATGCAGAGTGTGAGAAACAGATTATCAACTACACAAAGTATCTGCTTGCAGTTAATACACTTACAGATGGTGCAGCTAATTATTCAATATAATGGAGTGTTTATAATTTTCATTGCACATTACATGTTGGATAAGTTTTGTTTATAAAATTAACTACAAAATCATGATGCTATATGTTCATTCATACTCCAGTTATAACTCAGTAGGACCAGCATTCGGCTCCGATAGCATTCAATGGCAAAAATATGTGAACATTCAGAAAATCCAAATGCAAAAAAAAAATTTAAAAAAATCACAGATTTGTAAAATCCTGACTAAAACTTTGCATTTTTAATCTAAGTAGCAAGGCCTTCTTAGCAAACAGAGAATACCACAGGTCATGAAACTCAGAGACTGCAGCAGAGATTGCCAAATTAGTGTTTAGTTTTTCTTCTGGATGTTTACTATAATAGGACAGCCTTCTCCAAATTGATGTTTTCAAACTTCAAATGATTTAGTGAAAGGAATTCTACAATTTGTACAAGTAGAGAAAGAAGTAATTTCCTTTAACTTGCTTAACAGTGCACAGCCACTTTGCAAACTTACACTTTACAATTCTAGTTCTGAATTATAAAAAGAGAGAAATAATTTGGAAAATGAATGCCCAGCTCTTACCATCTATTTTGTTTTCTGAAGACATATGCATTCAATAATCACAAGACCTGAAAACCCACACATGCCTTTATACAAAAGGGAGATTATAAGAGGCACACCTCTTATAGTGACACTACTATAGAGACACACTCACACATGTACATACACATCCCATCCACAGATGTACTTTTTACCTTCATAATGATTGCTCCTATTTTCCTTTTTTCCACACTATGGTATCAACAATCTAATATTTGAATAGGGAAAATATACTAATAAATAACAGTGGCCAGCTCCATGAACCTTCTGCTGATGTTTTAGCCATGGATTACAGCTGTCAAGTGGCAATTAAAAAGGTGTCATAAAATGTTAAGTGATCATATTTCATGGTTCTTAGTCTCCTCTGTTATGAAGAGACTTAAGGTAGAGTGAAATGTGTTTCTCCCATGCTTTTTATTGTGATACCAGAGGATGAAAGAATTTGTTTCCCCTTTGGAAGACTTTGGGCAAAGATCTTGAGCCCAGGGAGAGAGCTGGGAAATCCACTCCAACGTACTTCCTAAGTTGCCTTTGATCACTTTGCTTTGGAGGAACTAATTTTTTTGTCTTTGTAGTTGGAAGCTTAGCTTCTCTTTTGGAGGCTATTGGAATCTGTTCCTGTGAACCAAGGTAAGTGAAAGAAAACATTTGGGGGAAAGTAATTAAAGATTAGGGACATTCTGCTCTGGAAAAATGCTGAGGAAAATTCACATCAAAAGGCTGAATAAACTAGGACAGTGATAGTGAACCTTTTCGGCACTGAGTGCCCAAACCGGTGTGCTTGTATATGCGCATGCCAGAGCATCGGAAACCCGAAGACCAGCTGGTACGCTGCATGCTTATTTTTGGGGAGTTTTTGGGACCGTTTTCAGACCATTTTGGGGGGGCTTTTCAGACTATTTTTCGGGTCATTTTCCAGGGTGTTTTTTGGAGCACTTTCAGGCCATTTTTCAGGCTGTTCTTGGCCCCAAAAATGGCCTGAAAATGGCCCAGAAAACAGCCTGAAAACAGCTCGAAAAATGGCCACATGCACGCTGGAAATCAGAAGAGCAGCTGGCGATGGCGCATGGCCAGAGGGCTCTGCATGCCACCTCTGGCACATCTGCCATAGTTTCACCATCACGGATCTAGGGCCTCATTCCAATCATCATTCAAAATTCTTTATCAAGTTTGTGAACAGAGAAATGGAATGCACAGTTACTCAGAATTTCAGGAGAAAGAAAACTCCTCCAACTATCCTCTTAAGGGCCAGACTCTCCCTAAATGTTGACACCAGCACAACTGTTCCCACAAACACAGTGAGAAGACATCCCTCATCATTTCTTCCCTTGACAATTAATTGAAGTGTGAGATGTCAGGGAGGTGACAGACTGCTGGATAAATGATTGTATAATGAAAGGCTGGACATTCACAAACACACTCTCTTGCCAATAAATAAATCTAAGAAAGCTATAGTTCATAGGATGTAATATCTTGGAAAGACATATTCTTCCTTTAAAATACTTTAGAAAGTAAATTCGCTTTAATTAGAGTTTTTATTTTGTTGTGTCTTTGGCCCAAACTGAATGGGGGTGCTATGGTGTTTGTTTTTTCAATAGGAATTTTACAATAGTAGTTATTTGTTGTAATTGCATTGTTGCTGTTTTATTGTTTATTGCCCATAGCCTGTAGGGAGTGGGGCAATGCCATTAAATAAATAAATAACTCAGGCTGAATGAGAACTGACTAAATAGTAATAGGTTTTCTCTCCATGTTTTATAGGAAGCTACCATATCAAAATAACCCAGTTCCTCTTCCTCACTTCCACTTTAAAGCAGAAACTGGAACAGGAAAAGTATAAGGACTAAAAATATACTACATTAAGCCTTAGTTCAAACCTTCACCGAGGTGTGAATTTAATAGTTGGTTGAAGGAGAACTATTATTTTGAAATGTTATCCCATACATGTCCATATACTTAAAGATGGGAATAATAATACTGGCTTAACTTTCTTAGTTACCATAAGTAACTAAAGTCTACAAAATCTTCAAATATTTTTTAAAAAACCATATAAATTCTAACTCTGACTATAGGTGTTTCTGTATTTAATTAGGTAATAAAGGTTTAAATGTTATATCTGAGAAACCCATAAAATCTGGATGCCCTGTTTCGTCCAACTCTTAACAAATTACTTGAGGATTTGTTGAAATATGCTTTGCTTCAGGAAGTACCACTAGGCTTCCGCAACTGAAGAAGCATGGAGAAACTAGCAGATGTCTTTGCAATAAAGGGAACATGGTCCTAAAGAGTTGCTAAAAGAATCTGTATTTTGTGTGTCAGTTATCACTGACGGTTTGTACTTTTTGAGAAGGAAATCTGTGACATGTAGAAATTCAAGAATAACTGAATAAAAAGAGGGTATAGACATTGTCTTTTTTTAAAAAAAACCCAGGGGTCCATTATAATGATAGTCTTCCTACTCCAGACTCAGAAATTCTATTCCAAAAAGGATGGAACTTGACCTGAGAAACTTTAGACAGTCATTTTCCAGACACAGTTATTGTGTCATAAAATAAAGGACCTATGTGTGCATGAGATACAGAAATACTGAGAGAGAGAGGGAGGGAGGGCGCACACATACAGAGAGATTGTGTCAACATAAAAAGGTAAATTCTCCCTAAAAATGAACAGATCCATATAATTTTACTGCAACAGCAATGGTTTGCCATTGCTATCTTCTAGAATGGTTTTTTTTATTTTCCAGGTGAGCGTTCAGCCCATGCTAGTTTCCCATCCAAGTACAAAGATGGTCCAACTGTCCTCAGCTTTATCACATATACACATCATGCTCTTCTCACTCCAGCTACACTTAACATCAAAAGCAACAATTAACTAAAAGTGAATATTTGCAGTAACAGAAAATAAGACTTCATTTCACATTATTAAAGTTCAATTTTGGAAGGTGTAGAAATAGGAATATTTCTAGCTGATTTTTTTCAGAATATAAAAATGTTTTTCATCATGGGGAAAGCTACCAAAAGTCAGATATAATTAATAAATTGTCAGAACACAATATGATTGACTTGGGGCAAAGTACCTCAGTCATCCATCCTTTCATCCCTCCCTCCATCCTGAATTTGGTTTGCCCCTTTATTTGTGTCCAGGATCTAAAACACAATAAAACACATAAGACAAAGACACCAAATGCAGCCAATGGGAGGAAAAATACCCAAGTATTTAATTCCAAAGTATTAAAGTACTACAGCGCAATGGAGTTTCAGAGATACACAACAGCCTGCAAGAGGAAAAATCTTAAAAGAATTACAGGATTTCCTTTTGCAAGTTGCTAAATGCTCTTAATATATAAATAGTTCCTGGAACACACTTAGTCTTGTCTTGGTCATTTGCAAGACCTAACACAGACAGCCCTGTTCCATGTGGAAAACAAAACAAAAACAAAAATCAGCTGCACCAAGTATTCAAAACAGGATTTGCAAGGAGTGCATCTGAGCCATCTTGTAGCATGTAGCCACAAGCTTCCTACATTTTGCCAGCCTAGCTTCTACTGTGGGTCCTCCAAGTAACATTGTCGGAATGTCGCAAGTAAATGAGATTATAGACTCTGTTTGCCTCAGGTGGTGAGACAAGCTGTGAATGTTCCCTTATTAACTAAGCAGAAAAAGGCTCAACCTCATCTTCCACATCAGATAAGGTAGAATTCCAGAAAAGCTGTAGAAAGAAAAAGCAGCCATACTGTGGGGTGCCATATTAAGGCAGGCCATTCACTCACATTCAAGATCCTCTTCTTTCCCATGCTATAGATTCAGATCTGATAACTGCTATCAAGCAAGAATGTGTGTGTGTGTGTGTAGGTAGGTAGGTAGGTAGGTAGATAGGTAGGTAGGTAGGTAGGTAGGTAGGTAGGTGTATAGGGATAGATATATGATAGATGATAGATGATAGATGATAGATAGATAGATAGATAGATAGATAGATAGATAGATAGATAGATAGATAGATAGATAGATAGATAGATAGATATCTCCAAATATTTTCCCTGTATTCCATTCACTGGTAGGCTGGCTTAAAACTAGCTAGATAGCAACCTTTGCTTAAGGCACAGAAAAAAGATTAGCAGTTAAGAGAGTGAATGTAAAGTAATACCCCTAAGGACCAAACTACACATTACGTTTGCTATATAAAGAGTACTTATACTTTTCATTTAGAAGTGGGTGGTTGCTGTATGTAATCATATTTGAGGATGGAAGCAATCCTTCCTCATTCACTAGATAGATTCTTCCTCCTCCTTTAATTTATGAAGAAAAGATACAGTTGCACTACACATGCAATAGGCCGAAACAGAGAGTGATTCCTATGGTGGCTGCATATGAATCACTTCTGGAAGAAAACTGTACCCAAGGCCTCCCTGAATCACAACTAGACTTCAGCGTCTTCATGTACATTAAAGGTGCTAAATCACAGATTCTTTCTTTAATAAAAGAGAGATAATGTTGGCATCTGGACAAAATCTGGACCTGAAAGGATTCCTCACTGGTGCCACAGGAACCAAAGAGACCCATAGCTTATTGAGGTAAGGTGCCAGGGCATCTTTCACCATGCCAAAAATGGACATGCACAATACAAATTCCAGAAAGACCTGGAGATACACTGGAATGTCCATTACCAACCAAGGCTGTGCTGATGTCAGGAAGCACAATGTCTTGGCCACGCTTCTGGGAAGCAAATCATTGGTGCCAAATTCAATTTGCTGTGCCTTTCTTCCACTTCAGATTTTTGAGTGGGCGTGAACACAGGTGAGAAGTCCACTATGGAAGCTCCTAAGTAGTATTGCTTGTATACATCTGTCTATGCTGTTGCAGTGGTGAGCCGGGGGGGGACTCTGCCCTCATCTCTCAAGCAGTTGTGATGAAGGGAAGAAGCTCAAGCATAAAACAAACTGCTTGCAAATAGTATCTGGCAAAACCACTTACCTGACAATTTAAAGAACTACAGTATCTGCTCCCGTTTCACAGCAAAGAATGTCTAGCCACAGCATGCAATCATATGATGCGGTCAAATCATAGACAAATGCCAGCTACCCAGTTAGCTGCATAACAAGGAACAAAAATATTTGCTGCAGTGATTCTTTTCCCCAAACTCCATGAGAACATGGAAATAATTAATAGGCTAGCCTAGAGTAAAGTCCATCCTTCCAGGGTTCCTTACTTAGGAAAAGGGAGAGCTTTTTACTCCACAACTGTTGTTTTGGTATCCCTGCCCTCTTCTTGCTCAATATGATCTATATGATCTATAAGAGACACTTGAACATAAGGACTATAGCACGCTCTACTATAGTAACTGCAACCTGATGAAGAGTACATGACAGTGATGGCTAACCTTTTTCTAAAGATGTGCCAAAATTGTGCGTGTGCACATGCCCCCCATCTGCGCATGCGCGAGTGACACCCCCCACCTGTGCATGCATGAGCAACCTCCCACTGCACTGCATATGTGCAAGCGACCCCCATGAGGTGGAGAATTTTCACCCACCCCAGGCTCCGGAGGCTTTCCTGAAGCCTGGGGAGGGTGAAAACGGCCTCCCCTGGAAGTTCGGGAACGAACTTCCGGTTTGCCCATTGGGCTGTTTTTCACCCTCCCCAGGCTTCAGGAAAGCCTCCGGAGCCTAGAAAGGGCGAAAAACAAGCCCAATGGATGAACCGGAAGTTTGGAAAAAAACTTCCAGTTGGGGTGTTGGGCCTGTTTTTTGCCCTTTCTAGGCTCCAGAGGCTTTCCTGAAGCCTGGGGAGAGTGAAAATGGTCTCCCCTCACCCTCTGGAAGGTTGAAAATCAGCTGGGATGTCCCAGAGCTGAGGGCTGCCGAGGCTGTCGTGCCGCCAAATTTGGCTCCGCGTGCCATCTGTGGCACGTATGCGCTAGGTTCATCATCATGGGTATATGCTATAGAAATATCATGTCAGGTCTTCCCACCTTTGGCATGAAATAACAGCATTATTTTATACAACGAGGGGCAGGAAAATCGCAACAGACTGACATCCAACTCCCCATGCTTCACTAGAAAGAGAATTTCTCTAGGAAATTCCCTCCTTATTTAGAACACCAAGCCAAATTTGCCGCAAAGAAAGCCATCTCTTTCTCCCCGTCCATTGTGCACTGTTCCTAGAGGGCCCCCACTGTATCCCTTCTTATTCTGCGTAATATTCATCATGCTGGTTTATTTATGGGCCCCCTTATTCGGGTAGGTATTTTTCAGGCCTGGTGAATAAAACATAAACCTCTGCAGTTTGTCAGAATGCATGCAGCTTTTCTGAAGCTGGCCTGACAAACGGTCTTTGGTTTTCTCTGATGACTGCACTTCGAGAGGAATATATTTGAATCTGGATTCTTGGCACTCAAGGGAGGAACAAAAACTTTCCCCCATGGAATAAGGTTTTGTTTTTTTCACAGCTTTCTGGCAAAGCGCGATAAACCATTCTGGACTACCATAGGCTGCAAAGCACAAAAACAGGATTGCATACCAGGAAACAAAATGTGCATTGTTGGGCTAAGAGTCGATGGGAGGGCGGGAAAGGCTGAGGAATGAAATAAGGAACCCTTAATACCTTTCTCAGAAATCACACGTAGAGGGCTAGTTTTACCTGCAGAACTTCCAAGTTCCTTGCAACTTCTGCTGCTTGCCAAAAAATGGCTCAAGGAAGCCTCAGATTAAACATTTTCATTTAGGTCCCCCCCTGAGCAATCTAACTTGTTTCTAATCCAAAACTTCACAGTTGTGGGAAGTAGCTGAGTAAAAAAAGCCCACCTTCCATGTGGCTGATTATTCTATCCAGGCCTCCTGACTTTAACCCTATTAGAAGGTATTAAAGGAGATGATGGATATATGATGGGGGGGAAGCGGGGGGGGGGAACTACAAAAAAATAAGGCATCTAGGCAGGGGTGTGATTGAAAAATGTTAGCAACTGGTTCTCTGCCCGGTTGCTCGGTGGGCGTGGCCATGCTGGGCATGGCCTCCTTGGCCTCCTGCACCATGGCCCGGGGGTGTGTGTTATCACTCTCCCCAGGCTCTGGAGGTTTTCTTTGAGCCTCCAGGAGGGGCAAAAACTTCCTCCCCCAGGCTCTGGAGGCCTTCCGGAGGCCAGAAACGGGCCCATTTCCAGACTTCCAGAAGGCCCATTTTTCACCCTTTCAGAGCCTCCACGTGGGCCTTGCACTTACCTGGCATGATGAACGAGCAGCATGGAGACTCCTGAGAGGGGAGGGGTGGGCACGGCCAGCCAGTCCTTGCAACTATGGTTCGGAGAACTGGATGCAAAATTAACATCTGGTTTGCCTGAACCGGTGCAAACTGGCTGAATCCCACCTCTGCATCTAGGCTACTGTCCCAGAGTTAAATTATCTGGGTCAGCTTCTAGAAGGCTGAGATGGGATGGGAACACTGTCTTTTCTTATGGTATAAACCTGAGTTTAAAATGATAAAAATCCAACTCTATGCTGACCCACTTCAAGACATTTGTTTTCTTTGGCCTTTGGCCAGTGAGGTTTTCTCCCCTTCTGGTAAGTTTCTGTTTATAGAAGCAATGCATCATGCTTTCTTCTTGTTCCTCATCCCTTCCCCTCATTTTTAGTTCCTTGGAATTAGCCTTTACTTTGAGTGACAAGTCCCTCCACTTTTCTTAGCAGCATTTTTGGAAGTGATTTGCCCTTGTCATCTTCCTAGGGCTTAGAGAGAGTGACTGGCCCAAGGTCACCCAGCTGGCTGTGTGGCTCAGACAGCACTAGTACTCAGCGCCTCCTGTTTTCTAGCTTGGTGCCTTAACCACTACACCAAGCTATCTTTCTTCTCCATATTACCTGTTTAGAATTCAATTTGTTAGCCTTTTATCTTGTGGCTTCCTTGGCATATTTAAATAGTGAGATCAAATGACCTTGCTTAGCCTGTGGAATTAGACTGGAAGCAACGCTTTGTGATGTCCTGTTTAAAAGCCACAGTGCCTCCCACAAGTTCAGGGGACCCCATGAAAGTTGCCAGGAGGCATAAAACAGATAAGGGAATTAATTGCCTCCTCCAAATTACACCGCCATTGCCTTGACATGGATACCTGTTCCTGTTTGCAACCACTCCCCCATGTTGCGCCCTGGATGATCCATGGCAGCCGTGGTGGCCATGAACTCCCACGTTGTCTCAGATCCTACTACTAGAGAAGGTAGATTGAAGCCCCCCCCCCCCAAACCATAAGGCTGGGGAACTCTAACCCAGAGTCAAAGAGCTCAGGCAAGGAGGTTGCTGTGCAGTGGGGAGGCTGTTGCAATAGCAAAAATCCCAACTGATCCCACCGTAATGAACAAAGTCCCACATTCTGTGACCTGTGTGCAGCTCCCAATGAAGCTGTAAGAGATTCTCGGATGACAATCACCACACTTTCACCCCTGCATCAGAGTTTCAGCTGATGACACACCCAGTGGTGGGATTCCAATAATTTGACAACTGGTTCTCTACCCTAATGACCATCTGGGTGGGCATGGCTCGGTGATCATGTGACTGGATGGGCATGGCCAACTCAATGTCATGTTGATGGGAGCTCCGCCTTAGCTGTTACAATGTAATAAAGTTTAAACAGAGAGGCAGTTTCTGTAAGCAGGGCAATAAAGATTAGGCTAGAAACAACACCAGAATGTTTCCTTCTTACCTTCCTTACAGGATTAGCCTTGTAAAGTGGAAAAAACAAAAACAAAAGGAGATTTCTTCCAACAATCGGTTCTCCCAATTGCTTAGAAAGTTAACAACTGGTTCTCCTGAATCCCACCACTGGCACTTGAAACCCAGTTTGGCATATCTCCGAAAGAGCTAACTCTCCTTTCCAGACCCAGCCAGGTCTTGGTGATATGTGCCAGGTTGGCCTTCTCCTCGATGATTTAATCACTAATGAGGGAGGCCTTTTTATTGACTGACCTGGTATTTAGTAGCAGCAGCTAAAAGTCAGGGCCACCAAAGGTCTACTGACACTGACTGAAGGTTACTGGAGCCGAGGCCAAGGAACTAGAACACAAACCAGTATAAGACAATGGTCCTGCAGTCCCCAAGAACAGCCAGTTCCCTGTCTCCCACCATATCCTCCCATGCCATAATCACTGCCATAATATTATGGCCTGCCCACACTCCCCAATGACGGGCCCATCCCCACAGCCAGGGGAGGTAAGAGCAGGAACCTTTCATTGTTCTCTCCAAACATGCCTGGGTGAGAAAGCAGGGAACCTTCAGCCCTTTAGCTTTACAGTTCACTTAGTGACTTACAACGGTTCACTTATTGACCATCTGAAGTTATAACGGCACTGAAAAAAACCTAATCTATGACCGTTCCTTTATGACTTTGCAGCATCCCCATGGTCATATGATTTACATTCATGGATGTTTTACAACTGACTCGCATTTATGACGGTTGCAGTGTCCTGGAATCTGCACAAGCACCTTTTGCGACCTTCTGACAAGCAAAGTCAATGGGGAAGCCAGATTTACTTAACAACTATGTTACTAACTCGACAACTGCAGTGATTCACTTAACAAATGTGGCAGGAAAAGTTGTAAAATGAGGCAAAACTCACTTAACACATTCCTCATTTAGCAACATCAATTTTGGGCTCAATTGTGGTCGTAAGTTGAGGACTACCTGTACTAACTCTCAGTGACATAAGGGTACCCAGCCACTGCTTCCTCATTCACTACAATACATTCATACTGCCTACAATGTATTGATATACACTAACACAATGTGTGGAGAAAGCTAGAAGCAATTTAATTGGCTTTCTTTTCCACCTGCAAATGAGCTTATCTCTAGGTATTGTATCTATGAAATAAAATGACATCTAGTATAGACTTTTCCAATTTCATGCACATATATACTAGAACCAGTACAGTGTTAGCAATGAAACATGCTTAAAAATATGTGGAATAATTATATACCACTAGCCGATAGCCTGGTGTTGCTCGGGTATTTATTTATAGGGGGAAAATGTCCAGACCAAATGTAATTTCTAATGTTGGATTTTCCCCCTTGCCAGAAGGAACCCCCTTGTGGAGTACTGTGAAGCCATTACCATAGCAACTCCACTGTGTTGCACAGTAGAAGCCATTTCACAGCAGTACAGTAGAAGCCATTTTAAGGCACAACAGGCAGTATCTTAACAGAACACACACGCTGAGGGGTTTTAGGGATGTCTTCCTCCCACAGTATTTGTTTCCAGAGTGTAAGTCATCTGTGTACCAAGTTTGGTTGAAATTGCTTGAGGCATTCCAGAGTTATGCTGGAACACACACACAGTCGTTTTTATATATAAAGATTATTATTATTACTATCATTACTATTATTATTATTATGAGGTTAATCTTTGGTGAGATTCACAGCCTTTGGGGCTGGTTGGTAGCTCAACAGCTCGAGTCCTAACCAAGGACCTAGGAACTGTTAAGGTAACGTCGGAGGATATAAGCTGTTCCAAGTAGGGTGGTTTTTTGTAGAATCAGAATGTTCAAGTCCGATAAATTTAGAATTTCCAAATAGCGAAGCAGCCTTTTAGGGATGACTACTACTACTACTTCTACTTCTACTACTACTACTACTACTACTACTACTACTACTACTACTACTACTATTTATTATGCCATTCCCCTGTCTATATTTAGTAGGGCAATTATCTTATTTTATGCTAGATACTTAACATGGTAAGAGTTAACTAGAATTATCTATATAAGATTGAAGGAGTTAAACAGGAGAAAGAGAAACAAACAGGTGTGTCTACAACTGAAATAAATCCAAGCTGTTTCTGAGGAACTAAACATTCCTCTTTCTTCTATCCTAATAAAAACCAAAAAGTCAAGCAAAGAATTGTATTTTATTACATCAAGTAGCATTCAGAATGCAGAGAAGATTTGAGTTATGTATCAGTCAAACACTGATGTTCAAAGCAAAATTATATTTTCAGTTGGGGAAAAAATTGAATGATTAGCTAAGACAAAGAGGAGAAAGGTTGGAACTCAAGCTCTTTTTGACAGATTACAAACTGTCCTCCCATATTGGCAGGACCTGCAAAATAATGTTTAAAAATCAGAAAAAGTAACCTACTAAGGAGTTCTAAAGAAAACACACTGCAGGGCTCGCTCCCTCTCTCCCTCCCCCCCCTCTGTGTGTGTGTGTGTGTGTGTGTGTGTGTGTTTCATTTCAGTTTTCAAAATCACTGGGCTAATGGAATCTTTAAATTGTAAAGGGTAGAAAGGGCAAATCTAGTAACTATATGAAACACTTTTGAGTTAGTCACTAGTGCTAACAAAGCAACGCTATTTCAGGCTTTGCTAATAAATATTACCTTCACTCTTCCAAACAAAAACCTTCAAATTAAAGAGAACTGATTATTTATGTTACAAGATAAATCCAGGCACACCATTACCATCAAGCCCAGTGTAAAATAATGTTCTCCCTCAAACTCATTATGTCCAATTTTGAGTACCTCACACACATAAAAAAGGTGAATACAAATTGGTACAGCCTACATTTTGAGGACCCTAAAAACTCTCATTTTGAGGCTATAAGAAAACAAGCGGCTATAAGGAATGATTGAGGAATCTGGGCACTCTGAAGAAACCAATTAAGGGAGGAGGATGAAATAGTACTTTTCAAATACCAGAAGATGCTTCATATAATAGGATTACATTAGGGGAGGGGCAATCTTGTTGTGAAAAAGAGCTGTGTGATGCTTCACTCGGGTAATTTGATTCCAAGGATTTGATCAAATCACCCCTTCAATCAGACTCTTTGAATCATTTTTTAAAAATTCTTTAAGGTGTCCTTAAATCAGTTTTAATCTTTGAGGTGCCCTCAAATATAACATCAAAGAGATGTGAAGATGACTGAGAAATTTAGTAGGCTTTCTGGTTTTAAAAACAAATTCTGTTGCAAATTTACTTTCATATATGGACGAAGCTGGCGGGTTTTGATATGGTGCTTTTGACATGATGCCAATATGAGTAGGTAGTCAGTTGGTTTTGTCACCTGTGTAAACTCAAGTATTTTTGAAAATGCTGTACTGCTATTTATGTCTCACTCTTCTGTTAAAATTTGTTTAGACAGGTTTGCTGGGAGAGAGGTTTTCATTCCATTGCTCCTTTTTACCTTTCCCTCTCTTTCATGTGAATCTCTTTTCTCACTTCAATACCATTTTATCCTGACCTAACTCTCAATTTATCTGACCAGCACTATTAGCCCCTAGATCCAGTTTGTCTCAAGTTCTTCAACTTTTTCAATTTCCCTTTTAGTTTTTTATTCTTCCCATGCTCATCCGGAACAATTCCTTTTTCTCTCTCTCTTTCTAATACTTGCTTTTGTCATATCTTGTCCTGAAAAAGTTAACTTTTTAAATACTGCATTTCTCTGAAAATAAGACAAGGTCTTATTTTCTTTTCACCCCCAAAATAAGTACTTGGCCTATTTTGGGGAAGGTCATCATTTTTGAGGGGCAGGAGGTGGCGAGCATGGTCACCTCATGGCTGCTGCTGTGTTGCAATATTTTTGAGGAGGGCTTATTTTACCACATGCGCTCAATAAGCCAAGTGGGTTTATTATTTGGGGAGGGCTTATTTTAGCACATGCGCTCAATAAGCCAAGTGGGTTTATTATTTGGGGAGGTCTTATTTTCAGGAAAACAGGGTATGTATGTATGTATGTATGTATGTATGTATGTATGTATGTGAATAAGTCTGATGTAGCATGCTTGTTATGCTAAATATTTTGGAAAGATTTTATTTGAAAGCTGAAGTATGATTTCAGCATAAGTGCTTATATACACTTGGCTGGGGAGTTTTGAAGGTGCTGTGCAGTTCTCACCCTGGTTATCTCTGCCTTTAAAAAGAGTGTTACAGGGGGAAAGGTTTGAAAAAAAATATTGTGGTGAAATCCTTGATGCGACTCAGCTCAAGCATGATAATATTAATGTCTTGTAAAGGGTTATGTCAAGCCTGCTATTTTCATGTTGTTCTCCACCACGATCAAAACAGTGCAAGCATTTTCAAGCTTCCTTGTGACAGGTTAGGATCTTAAATTGTTAGCTGAAAACCAATTGGGCTGCATTGAATCATGCTGCCTTTCTATCTAGAATCTTCCATTTGAATGGAATGTGACCACGCATGAATCTCAAATCTTGGATCTTGACTGATTCAAGACTCTGCCAGTTACCCTGCCGGGAGATCCTCAAACTGAAATGGGATTCCCATATGTATTAAGGCACTTTCCAGCCTTGAAGTTTCTGCACTGATCAGTGAACTGAGAGTGCTTTCAGCCCCAGAGTTCTAAATCCTTTAGAAATCCTGTCATGCCATCAGATGCAAGCCAGCTACAGATGCTTTCAATCATTCCCTACCTCTCCTCTCTCATACTAACTTTGTCTTCATTTTGTCATTTGAGGAATTTTTGGCTCTCCCCCAAAACCCCTATTATAAAAATCAAACTATTTAAAAAATGGAAAAAAAGAACGAAGCCAAGAGATTTCCCTGTGCCACCATCTGCTAATTTACAGGGTTATTTGTGTCAGCAGTTTAGAAAGAAGCAAAGTGATATCGGGAGGGGGACACAAAATATATTCCGTAGATGCAGTTTTAGAAATGGGATTACTGGTTTCTATACACAGAACTTGCATTTCACAGATTTAGAAATGAAAATGGCATACATTACTCTTTGTTCACTCTGAAACAAACTCAACCTGATACATCATGGATGGGTACAAAAATACAGTTCCAATGAACTGGAGCAACACAGATGTGAGCTTGCATATTAAAGGAAGCTTGCTTTGAGCAATTAGTGGTGACAAACCATCTTTAGTGCTAAAAGGCAAAGGCCATTAAGGAAGCAGTTCACCAGGCCACCAGGGGAAACACTGACTGCTTCTTCATGCTCAAGTGCCGGACTCCCTCTGGTTGACAACCCTCAACTTTCTTCCTGACATTTGTGGAGGAAACGCTGTAACATCGCTGTAACATCGTATGCGCAGGCATGGTAATCTTCTGAGTCTTCTGACCATCTTATCAGAAGAATAACCATCTGCCCGTCTTTCTCTAGCTCCAGCTCGGACTTGAATAATGGAATGAGTAAGAAGGAATTCTTCCTAATCTTGTATGACTTATGACAGTCAAGACCCATTCAATATTTCCAAAGAAGCAAAAGGTCAAGGGAAGAAAAGCTGGAATACACAATAGGAAAGTGGGCTGTTATCTATGTACTTATTGACATCGGGGATGCACTGAGGAAAAATGATTGTATAGTTGACCGTGTTTGTGTTTTTAAAGTCCCAAGCTAAGTCTCTTATTAGGGAGTAAAGTTTCATTTCCAATCCAGATAAAAGATTCATAGGTAGCAGGACTGCAATATGATTTGGCCTGAGTTCTTGAAATTGTTGCCAGCCAGAGTATATCACTCTGGTTACATAAATGAATGGTTGGCCATAACGGCTTTTTTCATAACTCCATTTACCAAACACACAGAGAACAGAGTTCTGCATCTAGGGCTGCACCCTTATTTTTGATTACATTCATTCCTGAACGTACTGTGGGCCAATATTAGAACAATATGAGTCTGGTCCTCTTTACTATCCATGGCCGCAGCAAGGGCAAGCTTGTAGACATCAGCCCTAGAGCTGCAAGGAGCCACATTTCGGCTCTTTATAAAAAGGGGAATATATTTAATCAGATTAAAGGAAATGGAGGCAATATAACACAAGGGAACAAAAAGAAGCAATTCTCTGTGAGAAAGGGAATCAAATGAAGAGGCAAGCCCTGTAGAAGACAATGAAAAACAAAAACAGGGGATGGCAGAGAAATCCCATCATATACAATGCATTTCACGTTATTGGAATGGAAAGAACATGCTTTCATCCTTTACAGGGGAAAAAAAGTAGTAGTAGTAGTTGGTGACATAATTATTAACGCCAGAAGGGCAGAGAGATGCAGGTGTTCTTGACAAGACAAGAAAGAGAAACATTCCGGTAATAGTTGACTCTGTCTTGTGAAGAACAGAAACATGGAACAGCCAGTCCCTCTGGTTCATGAAGTTCACTGTCTGCTAGGAGCAAGGATCAGGAAGAGGCAACACAATTTCCAAGACTTATCAGTTCTATTGGTAATTACTGGGCTAATTCATGTGTGATAAATGCTATTGCAGGGGTGTCAAATTGGTGGCCCTGGGCCAGACGTGTCACGCACAGGCCACGCCCATCCCAGTTCTGCAAATCGGAAAAACACCGCAAAACGTCACGTGAGGGCAATGTGACGTGCCGTGTTTGACACCCATGTGTCAATTGTGAAGAACAGCTTCACCGTGGCGGTTTGAAGACCTAAGAAGGAGTCTCAAGAATTGAGGTTTAGGTGCTATCCTCACAGAGGATGACAAGAATATTATAGGGGCATCATTGGCTACAAAAATCCTTGCATCAGGAGCAATTTAGTTACTAAAAGGATGGTAGACTATTGACACTTTCCAAGAATTGACAAAAACATATTTGGTGAAAGCATGGTCCGTTTGGATGAGGAGAGATTTATACTGAAACCTTGCTGTTGGAGACAAAAATCCTGGGGTAAGGACCTCAGATAAAGATTTGTGCACTATGAAAGGAACCAGCAGTGTTGCTTTTAATGGGGCTTATTAAAACACTCAATAAAGTATCAAGAAGAATATTGGCTCATAGCATTCAAGACCTTCATTGTACATTAATGCTCAAAGTATGGAAAATGAACAAGATGAGCTTGAACTCTTAGTTCAAAAGGTCTTTAATAGACATAATGGAGACCTGTGAAAGTGATGCTATAACCTCCATGCAGCAACTGAAGGATATAACTTGTCTAAAAGAAGCAACAGAAAGAGAGAAGGAATTGCACCGTATATTAAAAGTATCCACACCTCTTCAGAAACCCAAGTTAATGAATTTGGTGATTCTGTAGAACGCATTCTGATTAAAATAACTGAGGAATAAAAATAATTCTGTTGTGTACTACCCAACTGAAGGGATGGCATAAAAGGCATGAAATATTTTGATAAGCAGCTTAATTATATCCCAGCATCTGTTAGAAGACAAATTCCCTCAAGGATATTTTTTCAATGGGGAAAAAAATCTTCTGAAAGAGTAGGAAAAGGCAAAAGGGAAGAACTTACTGCTAACCAATTGGGAAGACTCATCCAAGAATGCAGAAGTAGCTGTGATGTTCAAAGTAAATGATAGTGTAATACTAGGGCTCCTTGTGTTATTCTGCACTGTCATTCAGGAGCTTTTAATCTATTCCCCCCTGCTTAGAATTGATTGGCCTAGTTATGTAAATGGCTGTTAACCATTCACTTCATAGCCACTTAAACCTTAAAATCCTCTGGCAATTAGCCAAGTTGGAGAGCAACCTGATCCTTGGCAATCCCAAAGTGCTCTGCATGGACCAGCGATTCTGGGATCCTCCATTATTAAAATCTAGTCAGCAGGCAAAAACAACTGTCCGGACCAGCTTAACCACAGCTCCTTTTCACATTAACAATTCTTTCTGTATTTTATCATATCTGATTATCCCCTCAACAAGCAACTGTTGCCAAGTATATTGCATGAGTCTGACCCTACCCTTTTTGTCTTCCCCATATCAAAATACAGTAAAACTTAACTTTAAGGAAAAGGTTGGGAGTGGTGTCTGGTTACATTTGAAAGGAGCCCTCATTACTTGCTGGAGATGCTTTTGGGGACTCCTGCATTGACCAGGAGATTAGATGTTACGAATTACAGATAACTTCTAACCCAAACATTCAGTTGTTCTATGATAGGACATGCAATTATGCAGCGCAGAATGAATAGACAAGATTGAAATGTGAGGTAGATAAACATGTGGGCAGGAAATACCTATTTATTTTCAGTATTTAACTTTCTAGAACCAACTGCATCCAAGAATACAGAAGGAACTTGCTAATGGACTTTGTGTTTTACCTTTAAAGATCCTGGAAAATGTGCGAAGTGCCAAATGACTGGAGGAAGACAAATGTTGGTTTCAAACATTTTGAAAAAAGAAGACTCCAAGGAACTACAGACCAATCAGCCTGACACTGGGAAGGTTCTGCAGAAGATCATAAAGCAATTGATTGGTAAACGCATTGAAAACAACACAATAAATTACTATCTTTCTCCTCCTTTCTATTTTGGCTTGAGTAATCTCCTTAGTAGATTATGGAATATTATTTATAGGATACTATTTATAATACAGGCAGTCCTTGATATACGACCATTCATTTAACAACTGCTTGAAGTTACAATGGGCCCAGAAAAAAATGACATGAGCCACCTTCAAAGTTACAACCATTGTACCACTGCCACAGTGATGCAATTGCAATTTGGACACCTGGCAACTGTCTCACATCTATGATGCCTTATGGTGTCCTATGGTCACATGAGCCCAATTTGCAATTTCCTCATCTGACCTTTAAACAACCAAAGTCAATTGGGGAAGCTGGATTCGCTTATTGGCCATGTGATTCATTAACAACTATATAAACTGCTTAACAACCACAGTGATTCACTTAATGATCACAGCAAAAATGGTTGTAAAATCAGATCTGGTTGTGTGACAACTCAATACCGACATTGCTTAGTAATCAAAATTCTGGTTTCAACTCTGATTGTAAGTCAAGTACTACCTGTATATCCTTTTTTTACCACAATTAGTTACATGAGATTTCAATGGCATGCCAATTAACAAGATATATATCTCAAAGAATTCTTATCAACACATTCTCATTAACTGGAGTAAATATGGAACGGGGTATTACAAAGGTTTGGCCCATGCCTTATACAATTCAGTATTCTACTAATGATGCAGATGACAGAGAGGAGGGAATGGCCATGAAATCTGCAGATTACACAGAATTAGGCAAGTTAATAGTCCTAGAACTGGGGTCCCCAGCACCCAGGTCACAGCCCACAAGTCTGTGGCTTATTCAGAATTGGGTTGTGTGAGTGGCGGGATGGAGTACCCAGGCACGCAACTCAACTTGTGTGAGCAGCAGGTCAGTGGATACTCATATATGTGGGCACTGGCCCGCCACTCACATGGCCCAATTCCCCTCTCTCCCCACCAGGCGGGCCACCAAATCTCAAAGGTTGGGGATCACTACTCTACTTGAAACTGAACCAGATGGATATTTCTTCCAACACTTGGGAATTAGATTAGTTAACTGGAAGCTGAGTAGCAGCAGAGTAGGAGTACGAAAAAAGAAAAGAAAATTTAGGTTGTGTTAACAGAACTAGAAAGTAACAGTAGAAAGTAATTGCTCCACTATATTCCACTTTATTCTGTAGTGTATTGCATTTAAGCTTCATGCCAATAATGTAACACAATGACAATGACACATATGAAATGCTGCAACCTATGTTCTTAGATATTGAGATGAAAGTTTGTAATCATGGCGTGTGTGTAATGTCACAAACACACTTTTCATTGTGGCTTCATATTGGTTTGTGGTTGATACTATGCCTGTAACTCTCTGACAAGATTTTACAGACATAACTTTCATATAAGTAAGATCTTGTAACTTGATAGATAATTCAACTTTCATACCAGTCTCCCTGCTTCTTAATATCTGATTAAAGGTGAATGACTGACTTGGTCATGAGAAGAAAAAAATATTTGCAATCATTGCCTTTAAATTAAAACTTTTTATTACATCCAGTTAAATTTTCATTATCTTTAGCATAAGATGAAGCCCATCTTGCTTTGGTAGGATCATAAAATTGGAAGGGATTTTAGAAGTCATCTAGCCCAGTCCTTCTTTAGTGCAGAGTGTCAATTATAAATAAAGGTAAAGGTTCCCCTTGAACATATGTGCTAAGTCGTTCCTGACTCTAGGGGCCGATGCTCATCTCCGTTTCAAAGCCGAAGAGCCAGCGCTTTCTGAAGACGTCTCTGTGGTCATGTGGCTGGCATGACTAAACGCTGAAGGTGCCCGGAACGCTGTTACCTTCCCACCAAAGGTGGTCCCTATTTTTCTACTTGCATTTTTACGTGCTTTCAAGCTGCTAGGTTGGTAGAAGCTGGGACCAGTAACGGAAGCTCACTCTGTTACACGGCACTAGGTATCCAAACTGCTGAACTGCCAACCTTTCTGATCGAAAAGCTCAGAGCCTTAGCTACTGAGCCACCGTGTCCCATTATAGCTATAGATTTATTTATCAGAGATTTTGGTTTCAACTGCACATTTTCCCCATTTCAAGATTTGATCTGACTGCATGACAAGCTAAGCCATACACCGTAATTTGGATTACAATGTCATTAGAGTCCCTTCCATAAATCAGCTGTGCTTAAAGAAGAGTTTTTTTTATTGCCAGGATATAAAATTTGGATAAATAACAAATTATTTAAATCACTATAAACCAAAATAAAATGTCAATAGATGCTCATAATACCAAGCTTTTAAACTTTTTTTGAACCTAAAAAAATCAGTCCATAAACAAAAAACCAAGAGGGTATTCCATCTCATTTCTCTATAAACATTTTAATAAGACGATGTGTGTTTGATTCATTAGGAATGAGGAGATGACTGAGCTCCAGCCACATGGCTAGATTTAATCTTTGAGCCAAAGATCAGGCAGATGGTGCTAAATGCTTAAACCTCCTGAGAGGAAGGGCGCAAACAATGTTTCTCATCTCTGAGTGTTGTAATAGATTTATTGTTACCCTCACTATGAAATCAAAAGTAAGGAAAATCAGGAATATTCCACTTATTTTCATTGTGCCCCGATTCCAATATTTTGAGGTGCTTCTTTTGCTATGAATGAAATTACCCCCTTTCTCTCCCTAGAGTGCAAGATGAAAGGAACTTTAGATGCAACACCAAACAAGTTCCCAATGGCAGCATTATACTGTACCTGCCTCTAGTGTCTTGCTAGAGAAAGAGAAGTAAATCAAATTAATAATAATAAAAAATTTCATAGCTGTAATGATGCTGATCTCTCAAATTTGCAATTGGGCCAAGTTACTGAAATTACATGGAAATATGGAAATTTATAGAAATGCTGCTAATGCAACAACCACAGCCAACATACAGCCTTTGTATTTAGTGTTTCTATGCAAGGGAAATGTTCGCTGTAAGGGATGTCTAAATATTTGCCTGTTAATGAATCCAACAAGAGAGGTTGGTAAAGTGGGTATGTCCCTTTACAATCTAATGAAAAAATTCTGTGTTTTATTAAATATTGTAATAGCTGCAGTGGTGCAATTCAGCCAGTTCTATCTGGTTCGGGTGAACCGGTTGTGTTGGCGGCAGGAGGCTCCGCCGACCCACCTGCACATCATCACATCCTGTTTTTGACATGCTGCGCATGTGCGGAAGGTCCTGCGCATATGCAGAGGTAGTGCATGTGCTCACATTTGCCAACCAGTAGCAAAGGTAAGTTGATTTCACCCCTGAATAGATGTGTTCTATTATCTATTATCTGTGTTCTATTACCTCTTTAGAGAGCGGCTAATTAAACACACATATTGAATTAACAATGCAGATCTTTAAAGGCGCAATTAATCCAAATATCCATGGTACCCTCTTAACTGTTATCTTGGACTACAACTCCATCATTGGATAGGTATGATGAAAGTGTTAGTGTAAGCTATCTGGAAGGCTGAATTATGTATCTTTATAATGATATATACTTGATATATTACACAAAGCCTTCTTTATAATTCAAGACCACAAGAGATACAACTTGGAAAAAAACATCCTCTTTCAAGGTTTTGCACACTTTAATAAGGTTCCAATCTGATTCCTATATAAAATTTTGATTGCTGGGTTTAGCTAACCTTGTCTTGCAATTTTCAGAAGTCTTGCAACACCTCTTCCAAGGAAAAGATCGTATGTCATATGGAAGGGACTGCTCAGGTACCGTTTTGACAAAAAGTACTGCCAAGACTAAATGTTTGTCATTCAATTTACCATTACATAGGTTTGAAGGAACTATAAAGAAATCACATTCCCTTTTAAAGGGCTGCAATTGCAAAACTACAAAAGGTTCACAGTGCCTCCACTTCCCTTTTGCCTTGTTTCCATGAAATCAAATCCATATCTATTTACAGGATTTAATCAATAGATTACATTTTCATGAATTATCCATCATATTTTTTCCATCTCTCTCTCTCTCTCCCTCCCTCCCTCGCCCTCCCTCCCTCCCCCCTCTCATTCTCATACACCCAAAATATTTTACATTCACTTCTTATTCCAAACATCTTAAGTATTCAAAACGCTGCAGATGGCATTTTCAAAAAATGCACTTAAAAGCCTTACTCTGATCTAAGTACACAATGTAAATTACAATATAAGTTACAGCGTAAAACTGTTGGGAGCGCTCCAGGCACAACTGTAATACAAAATTATTATTACTGTTATTATTCATAATAGCCTTTGCTTTCAGAGTTTAGCTCGGCTCTCCCACTTGGTTTCCAGCACCACGTGTGCCTCTTACGCACACTTTGAGAAGCCCTTAAGAGAATTATTTCGAAACAAAGAGCTCCACAGATTTCTTTGCTCAGCTCTCTCCTGTCCACGAGATACTTCATAGCTCTCTTTCTTGACGGCTTGTTGCACAGCTCTTTTATTTATCCATCAGGATGGGTTGTGAAACCTGGGATTTTATGGTGGGTTTTGTTTTTTAGTTCAAGCTAGTTTGTGCGTTCTCTTCTCTGCTTCTTTATTTTTTCATTAAGGATTCAATAAAAGTGTGATAAAAATGTCTATTTCAGTAGTTAATTGCACTTGCCAGTTTAATATGCAAGTTGTATTCCACTCCCACTCCCGGGAGATAGTCTGTGCCTTTCTGTAAATAAAAAAGGCAGCTTCTCTAATTTGTGAGCTATCTACCGGACCAGCAAGGCAGACAGAGAAAGCACAGAATTGTTGCTGATTTGCTACTTCTTCCCCTCCTTCACCTGCACTTATTCCTGGTAGACATGTTTTTTTTTAATGTATGCGGACCCAAAGCCAATCAAAGTAGACCTATTCAACTCCTTCACTATATAATACTGTAGACCTCCATCTCATAGTGACCATCTAAATCCGTGATGGTGAACCTCTGGCATGCGTGCCGTGGAGCCCTCTCTGCGGGCACATGAGCCGTCGCCCCAGCTCAGTTCCACCGTGCATGCCTCCCGCTGACCAGCTGATTTTTGGGTCTCTGCTACGCATGTGCGGGGAGTGGAGTGCATGCAGGATATGCACAGGCATGCATAGGGGACAGGGGTGCATGGGGGGTGGTGCCCCCCGGTGCCCCATTTTTGGTCCCAGGACGCTTCAGGAAGGCCTGCTAGGCCCAAAACGAGCCGCAAGAGGGGTTTGCGTGCATGTGCAGGGGGCACATGGGAGTTGTCGTGTGTGCATTGCAATATGGGTATGGACACACACATGCGCACTTTCGGCATGCGATAACAAAAACTGGTCTAAATTCCTCCTCCTGAAAACCCTTCGGGAACACCCAGCTGGATGGCAATTCCAGAATTCATCAAAGGGGCAGCAAATTGGAGAAAGCTACTATACAGTATGTATTTTGGTCTCGGGCAAACAAGTGTACCTGGTAGAAAGGAATAGTGTGTTTTTGTATCTTTATAAACTTTATAAATGGAGAAGAAAAAGAAAGACAATAACAAAGTGCAATAATAAAAATTGAAATGCACATTAAGAAACAACAAAAAAGGAAATAAATTTCAAATAATTTTTAAACATGCTTATACTGTAAATATTAGAAAAATTAAATATACGATGGGACTTGCATTTTAAACAATTAAACTCTGACCAGATGGAATCGTATTGATCAGATTTTTCATGACATCAATAAACAATCTTCTTAGCTGCTGCCTACACACGATAATTCTTTGCACTTCAGTAGATTCCAAATGGTAGGAATGCAATTCAACATTGCATTTCCACCTTTGACACTTATTTCTTTTCCAATCACTCCTTTTACAACCTGATGAATAATAAACTAAGAAAATGTGACTGAGAGCAGGCCCCAAACATTTGAGCTGTGCTGGACTTGCATTATGGTAGACCTTGTCTTATGACCATTCATTTAACAATGGTTCAAGGTATAACACCACTGAAAAAAGTAACTGAGACCCATCCTCGAAATTATGACTGTCACAACACCTCTACAGTCATTTGATTCCAATCTGCATACTTGCCTGCAGCACTGAGATTTGCAATCTGCCCAGCCAGCTTCAAATAAGGAAAGTCAGTGAAAAAAAATGGATTTGTTTAATGATCATGGTAAAAAAAAAAATGGTTGTAAAATCAATTCTAGTCACATGATGATGTGCTTAATGACCTCATTGCTTAGTGAGTGAAATTTGACTATGGAATATGACCCAACGGTGGTCATAAGTCAAGGACTACCTGTATACTACCAATGAAACCCAGCTCTGACTAAACTTTTTGCTAAATGTAAGCTGTGCTGGCCCAGTGGTTAGAATGCAATACTGCAGGGCTAACTCACTGCTCACTCCAGGCGTTCGATTCTGAATGGCTCAAGATTGACTCAGCCTTCCATCCTTCCGAGGTCGATAAAATGAGGATCCAGATTGTTGGGGGCAATATAGTGGTAGGATTCACTTACCTTTGCTACCGGTTCGCAAATGTGAGCTCGCTTTGCTCGCACACGCCGACTTCTGCACATGCGCACTGCCTTCTGCACATGTGCACCACCTTCTGTGCATGCGCAGAAGGTCTCACATTAAATCAAGGCAGAGCCTCCAGCAGCTGCCGCTACCGGTTTGCCTGAACCAGTAAGAACTGGCTGAAAACCACCTCTGGGCAATATGCTGACTCTGTAAACCGCTTAGAGAAGGCTGTAAAGCACTGTGAAGTGGTATAATAAGTCTAAGCGCTAGTGCTATTTTTCTGTGGTATTGAATTATCAACATCATGCAATACTAATACAACATTAAACCCTAGGCCCCCGCTGATCTATTAAGAAAAAAATTCTAGCTCATTTTTCCAAATTACCTGTAAATTATCCATACATATCTTAATAAAAAATTTAAAGTGGAAATTAACATTAACTGTAGGTTTAGGAACTTCAAACATTTTTTCTAATAGTATTAATAATTAACAATTTTAATTAAAATTCATTTTCATCCAATTCTTATATAGATTTTATTTTTTATAAAACGTGAGTCTTTAGTGTGTTGAGTGCTATTTTTCAATGGCTATTTCCTGAACAATTTAGGCACCTACTACTGCACCTACAATTTTAATGTATTAATATGTTATTTTTCCATATCTTTTTA
Organism: Thamnophis sirtalis; assembly: GCF_051295495.1. Lineage (NCBI taxonomy): Eukaryota > Metazoa > Chordata > Lepidosauria > Squamata > Natricidae > Thamnophis > Thamnophis sirtalis. The sequence continues at coordinate 131,093,483 of NW_028261383.1, forward strand.
AAGTAATAATAAAGGTAAAGCCTCCTTTATGTTGAATCTCCTGAGGACTCCTGAATATAGCTTCTCACTACAATTCAGAAGTGTTTTGCCATTTCCTACTTCCATAATGTTGCTTCATTTTCCTAGTCTAGTTTACTACCTCCAAATTAAGTCTTTCACTGAATTACGAACCAAGATCTACTGTATTTTGTTTTTAAGATCAGCCAAGGTTAGCCAGGTGTGTGTATATAAGCACATAGACATGTTTCTATATTAACATAGCCGTCAGTGATATTATCCTTACCCCATACTGCTTTAGCACGCCATTTCAAAATGACAGTAGAAGGTTAGGAAATAAAGGGGATAATTCTTTTTTCTGCTTCTTTCCAAAGAGATACAAGGTTATGCTTGTATTCAGGGGCACAGCCAATCAGTTACAGATTAGTCTTGATAGATCCTATTATCCATTGCTTTATGTGTCTAAGTCTCGCCTCCAATTATATCCTTAGTGTACCTTAAAAACCTTCTTTCTCTTATAGTAGACAACACGCTAGTCCTCAGCCTAGTTGAGATTCTAGACATAGAGCCTCTATCTCTTCTCCTCTGCAGGCATCATCTTCACTGCAATTTAAAAACAAAAATGGGGAGCTATCTGCTATGCTTTTGTACCTTCTACAGCCCAGATGTTTGTATTTGGGACTCCATTTTTTTTAATACCATGAATATTTTTGTTGGGAGTAAAATTCAGCAGTTCTTTGCAGTAGACTTGGAGCAACAACAACTAAAAGTCATTTCAAACCCGATTCCTATTTATTTATAAAAAAAATCTATTTTCATAGGAGCCCATTCACAATTTAATATCTGCTGAGTTTAACCGGCATCTGCTTGTGTTAGGCATTGCCACAGGGGGAATGGAACATTCTCAGTTAATGCTACACATTTTTATAATACCCTGCCTAGAATGCATGACAAAAGCAGCCTCCTCTCACCAAATGCCATTATGTCCAGGCATTATGGTAGTTGTGACACAACACTCAGGCAGGATGGAGGAGGCTGTCCAGATTTAAAATCCTTTCAAGGAAGCATTCCAATTTGTTTTAATCCAAAAAGCATTTAAAGTAACCACTACATCCCTATTTAACAAATCAGTTTTACATTTTTCATTTCGATTCTTTTTTTTCTCTAAATGCTTCTCAGGGAGACAGAACTTTAAATAATTTCAAGTACACACAAGCAAGTTGGCCTTTTCTGATAACCCAATTTTCCCAGTAAAATGTTCAAAGGTATTTTCAAAATAAACAAACACAGCAACTAACCCATCCATACTACATAGATATGCAATTTCTCTGCTTTTTCTCTCTCTCCCTTTTGATGTAGCGTTACTTGCTCTCTAGTATGCCTGAAATTGTAGCAGCAGCTAATCTTTAATTATGGCAGCTCCCACCATTTGCAGAAGTTTCCATCTCCATCAGGATATATTTCTCCTTACTTTATCATGAGTGATATACTTTAAGTAGCAAAATTGATAACTTAATGCCAGTGAATAAGAGTATCTCCAAATCTACCTTTAGATTGAACTATTTCAGGGTACCAAAAAGGGAATTCTGATCAATTTTGAACACTATTGTTTGATGAAGTAACAATAAGAAGCCTTTTCTTGGATCTGATCCTTGAGAATGAAAAAAGGAATTTTAGTATTGTAGATACAAATGACCTCATTAACTGTCACATTAATTATATACTGAAAGGACATTTTTTAAATGGCACTATTAACATACATAAATATTACTGACTTGCTGATAGAAACTACCGGCATTCACAGATAAAAGGAACTCACTGGTTATTCAGGAAAGGAATCCTAGAGCTCAGCTAACAAACCTGTGATAGTTGAATACATTTCATGTGGTTAATCAATGAAGTTTTGAAAACTGCTATGTTCTCCCTTTCCGTCTGTGGAAAAGTGAAAAGAAGCTTTCTTCATTTTTCACAGTACAAAACGATAAGCTGGTTTATGTCCTGTCCACTGGACATAACATCTGAAACAGCAAATAGAATATATGTAGATCTATTCTTTCATTTCTCGATTTTAGATTTCACCAGTGTGCTTTCCTCATTATGGTACTTGATGAATTTTCTCAGAATTTTGAAAACAATGTAGAATCACTAACTATGTGTGCTTGTGTTTTAAACCAGTTTAAAAAAAACAACACCCCCACAATGAAGCAGCACAGGCAAGCTTCTGATCCAAAGTAAGATCAGAGCATGGGAGCATGGCAAAGAATGAAGATATCTGGAATTCTGGAAGTATATAAGGGCTACAGCATGATCAGTAACAAAAACATTTATGAGTTGTATCCTAACATTCTATCTAGATTCATAAAATGCACAATACAGGTAGTCCTTGACTTACGAATACAATTGAGTCCAAAATTTCTATTGTTAAGTGAGACATTTGTTAAGTGAGTTTTATGACCTTTCGTGTCACAGTTGTTAAGTGAATCACAGCAATTGGTTAGTTAGTAACCCAGTTGTTAAGGTGAATCTGGCTTCCCCGTTGACTTTGTTTATCAGGAGGTCACAAAAGAGATCACATGGCCTTGGGATACTGCAACCATCATAAATATGAACCAGTAGAAAAACATCTGAATTTTGATCATGTGATCCTGGGGGTTCTGCAAAGATTGTAACTGTGAAAAATAGCCATAAGTCACTTTTTTCAATGACTTTGAACGACGACTAAATGAACTGTTGTAAGCCAAGGAACAACTATATACCAACCCAGCTTACCTTTTCTGAGAGATGGCCATATTTTCCAGAAGAGCACAGGGTTTTAGAGTCATTCAACATTTTATTTTCTAAGAATTTCTGTGAAGCCTATGTGAGACCAAGAGGGGGACCCAGACACTAGCAGCATGCTAGTTTCTCATATGATTGTTTAAATTAAATAACATATATTCCAGGCAGCCAAAGGAGGTGGTTGCAGACATTCTGGAGCCTACAAGTCCTCTGGTTGTGATGGTTAAGGAAGGCTTCCCTATTGTATTAACTCTTTGGCACTCTAGGCTCAGAGGATTAATCTGAATTTTCACTAATTGACTTAATATGAATTTACTGGACTGTCAGGAAAAAAATGGCATCCATAGAAAGCCAAGAAGTTTGTTTTCCATAAAATTATCTTTCCCTTCGCCTTTAAGTGTGCTAGTGAAATAGAAATAGATTGGTTCAATTTTTTAATATTTCAGTTTTGGAGTTAGGAACTTTCTAATTTTCTATGTTTCTAGAAAAACTTTCTATGTTTCCTTACTTAATTGTTTTTTTAAAAAAATACAAGGCTTAGAATGGTTACAGTTGAAATCCTTCTCCCAAAGAAGTTTTTCATTCATTCTGGAGGTGAGTGGGGTTGTCTGTTGCTAAGTGAGACATTTGTTAGTTGAATTTCCTCCCATTTTGTGACCTTTTTTTGCCATGGTTGTTAAGTGAATTGGTGCAGTTGTTAAGTGAATCATGCGGTCAATGAGTAAATCTGGCTTCCCGCACAGACTTTCCTGGAAAAGTTATAAAGGGTGATCACATGACCCCAGGACACTGCAATTGTCATAAATACATGCCAATGGCCAAGAACCCGAATTTTTGATCATGTGACCATGGGGAGGCTGAAATGGTTGCTAAGTGTGAAAAACAAGACATAAGTCACTTTTTCCAGTGCCACTGCAATTTCAAATGATCACTAAACAAATGTTTGTTAAGTCAAAGACTTGTATGGGTTTCCCAAAGGACTATACAGTGTCAACTAAACATTTGTAATGGCTTCAACGCTAATCAAGTATCATAAATGGAACAGATGATTGAGCCAAAGCTTCTCCATCATAAAATGGTATTGAAATTACCAAGTAGCAGCACGGAACCACTTTCTACATGAATCTGTCCTTTTCTGTAACCATTAGTTAATAGAGCAATATCAATAATGTGAAAGGCCATTTCTAGAATCAAAGCAAACTTATTTATCAATGCTGCAGCAGGCAATCAGTAGTATAAGAAACATAATTCGCTGTATTACTCAGAAGGAAAGAGAAAACTCACATTGTAGTTAATAATTAAGCCTAATTTATGTAAGAAGCCAAACTATGGAAAAAATCTAGTGCAATGCATACAGCAAGCCTTTTACTTTAGAAACTGGCTACCAGAGCACAGTGCAATATTGTTCTCCTGCTGCATTGTGATTTATCAAAGTCAGTATCTCCAGAGCAAGAGAAATCAAACATCATGAATAAAGTGCAACTTTAAAATTCCTCTCCTCTGACTGAGCCCAAGCAGAGCTTACTAACATGCAGGGTTTTTTTTTTGGTTATCGATGTTCTTCTCTAATAAAGTCGATGCTGGCTTAGCTTCCATGCGTACAGCATTTGCTCAATTAGAAGGGAACAAATAAGGCAACAGGCCAACATGGCCTAGAAATGAAATTCCATAGAAATGAAACAGGTTTCTGCACTCAAGACAAGAAAGAGCTGCAATTTTATCATCTGAAGTGATGCTCTGGGTGTAACTTGCATCCCTAGATCAGGATATTTAAGGAGTACAGGTAGTCCTCAACATACAATGATTCGTTTACTGTCTGTTCAAAGTTACAACAGCACTGAAAAAAGTGACTTATGACCGTTTTTTTTCCACTTAGTTCACTACAATATCCCCATGGTCATGTGATCAAAATCTGAATGTTTGGTTCATACTTGATGATGATTGCAGTGTCCCGGGGTCATGTAAGCAAAATAAATGGGGGAAGCCAGATTCACTGAACAACCAGGTTATTAAGTGATTCACTTAACAGCTGTGGCAAGAATGGTCATAAAATGGGGCAAAACTCACTTAACAATTGTCTTGCTTAGCAACAGAAACGTTGGTCTTAATTGTGGTTGTAAGTTATGCTGTAAGAGGAGAAAGATTTAAAAAGAAAAAAAATTACTTTTCATACTCAACTTAGATTGGGGATCCGTATGTCAAGTGTTCCTATAAAAGAATAGGGGGAGTTAATCAGTGGTAGGATTCAGACGGTTTGCACCGGTTCAAGCAAATCAGTTGTTAAATTACCACACACCCCACTATCTAAGTGGATCATGGGCATTGCGCTGCAATAGAGAAACAGGCAATGGGGCAACCGGCGCAAGGGAAGGAGAAAGCTGTTTCCTTCATTCTTCTCCCTGCTCGTCCTCCTTCGCTCATGCCGGCCGCTCTGTTTCCCATTTCTCCATTGCAGTGCAACGCCCAGGATCTACTTTGATAGGGGGGGGGGGGCGATTTAACAACCAGTTCCTCCAGGGTCAGGTTGGCCATTGTGGGAGGCTCATCCCGCATGTACGGCGGAGTTGGAGGACAGGGATGGGCCACACCTCCCACGACAGCCAACCTGACCCTGGGCAAACTGGTTGTTAAAATTATTTGAATCTGACCACTGAAGTTAATCATATAAAAGAAATCCTAACTGTTGTTTTGGATTATGTTTGTAAAAATTAAAAAGGAAAGAAATGAAACTGCAATTGATTTCTCTCTCTCTTCAAAGTCTTTTTCCCTTTGCCATTTCAATCAGTTTCTCATGCATATGGGGCACACAGCTAAAACTCAAATGACCTCTAACACTAGTTAATTGAACCTGAAAAGCCAAAACCAAAATTTCAAAATTCTGCTTTAGAGGAAAATATTTTAAAGTACTTTAGCTTAATTTAATCGTTTATTCCAGCAGTATGTTTTTTCCCATATATGATAGTAAAATAAATGTTGAAGGGAAAGAAATGAGAGAAGAGTCTCCAAACAGTCAAAGATATTTCACGTAGTACTTTTGTTATTATTGGAAGATATTAATTTAAAGCCTTTTTTCCTAATCAAAAGTTTTTCACATTATATATCTTTTGTTGACAATTTATAGATAACATGCTAAAATTATAGCTTTTACATACATACATACATACATACATACATACATACATACATACATACATACATACATACTGTACATAACATGGTTAAAAAATGCCTCAGGTACATAAATGTACATCATTTACAACGATTATTGTTTGTGCATTATGGCATGATGTACATCCTAGTTTTCTCAACCTTGTCAGGAATGCAGAGGATTCACTCTCAATTTGCTGTTCTCCATACAAGTGGCCTAGTCAGTCAAAATCCTAGAAGCAAACTTTCCTGTTTGATGGTCAATATTTGATTCAAAATGTCAGACTCTATGAAGTCAAGCTCAATTCTAAGCAGACATGTTTGGAAGTACAGTTCCAGATTGAGTTTTATTAGGAAGCAATGTTTAACTGTAACTTACTAGTTTGTGTAACTGCTCGCATGAAGCCAGGACCAAGGTCAGAACAAGTGGATAGGAAGAAACACATTTTCTTGTGGACAATATAGTATAATAAGCTCAAATACGTGGCTGGCTGTGATGATAAACCAGGTTGGTTTATAGTTAAGCCATCATGCATAGAGCTGACTGAAGATTATGTTTGAATTCTTATACCAGGACAATGCTGATCCCAAGCAGACTTTGAAGCCTATTTTAATATTTTGAAGAAAAGACAAGCTACCAGGTGAAAGATTAATTGAAAATAATGAATTGCTGCAGGAGCCTCTCTACACAGTAGCTGCTTAGAAAAGGATAGTGAAGAAAGAGAAACTTTTTCAACCACTGGTTGACAGTCAAAGATATGGAGCACTAATTCTCTGCCATCAGATCCAATAAATTATTTACTTAGGCCAGAATTCTTCTAAGAACAGAACAAGATCTTCTATTTTGTTTGGGATGCTTGATCTTAGATAAAGCAAAAGTAATCCTGTCCATTTCACATAATTTTGTTTTCTACAAGCCGGCACAATTGACGCCGTTACAAATAAGTTCATAATGAGAACTGTAGTTTCAATCTGAATTCCATTTTGTGGCCTTGATAAAGCCAGAAATCCCATTTGCTAGATGGAACAACTGGGGTTAAACTGATTCCCACTGTCAACTAACCCTGAGGCTGCCCCTATAGCTTTAAATGCTTCGGAAGAAACAAGCTTTTATTCAGAATGCTGGTTTCTCATTCCGAAGCTTTTGTGACTCAGTCACCTGCACTCTTTCTATACTGCAGAGGGGAAATCCTGCCTCTGACAGCAGGCAGGGCCTGGGGATAATAGAATACAGCACTATCAAGGATAGAAGTCACTGTTCTGGGGGAAAACAGGATTGCTCTGGAAATGCTAAAGCTTCTTTAGTAGGTTTCAGTGTCACAATTCCTTCCTGGATCCATACTAGAACAATTTGTATTTGGTAGAACACATTCTTTCCAGCAGCTTCAATGTCTAGGGTGTTGCTGTTACTGACTGGTAGAAATTGAAAGGGAGAGAAAAATGAAGATTAATATGGTGAAAAGAGAGGGATATGGTTGCTCAGGCACAGGCCAATTTCCTCCCTAGCTCCATTTCTTCCAACTTACAGCAAAATTGAGGATTAAAAAGCATTCCATTCAGTCTATCAAACCTTTCCTTAATTTCCAAGCCAGATAAATAGTCAGGGCTGTTAAAACAAAACACGGGTTTTTTCTTCACAACAAAGTGGGCTTCAAAATTACATACTTCATGGCTGCCTTCTGCTAACCAAGAACATCAGATTCTAAAGGGCCGGGGGAATAAAGCCAAGCTTTCTGTGTGCTCTTTTACTCTAAGGTAGACATTCATCTTTCCAAAATATTTGTAATTTTTGCAATACTTTATTGCAACATCTATCTGTCTCCTGGCCAGTGATAGAAAAAGAGTGAGGCTGAATTAAGAACTGGGCCAGAACTCAGTTTGATAGCATCAGCTGTCCATTTTCCATTGAAACTACCACTATTATGTTGTAAACCAGCCTTCCACAACCATGCTGACTGGAAGTGGTGGGAGATATAGGTATATAAGAGAAAACCAAGAGAATTGCAGCCCACAAGAAACTCTGAAGTTGATCTGTCATCTCAACATAATTGCCACTGCATTGCATCACTCTGATTACTAATCTTCAATTCTGACTAAGGACACTCACCAGGTCTCTTTTTCTTGGATCTTCTATCCTACCATTGCCCTTTAATCCCAACTTCAATCTAGTGTCACTGGCACGTCCTCCTATCATCATCCCTGTTACCAGCTTGTTACTCAAACCGATGAGCCTTCCCACCACCCATTAGGGTTTTCTTTGGTGAGTAACATGCCTATTGTTCATCATTCCACAGCATTGCAACCTGCCTTCTCCTCCCACCACCCATTCCTCTATTTTTAACCCTGTGAATGCCCAACTGCAGGACTCCTACAAAGTTCAGCCCGTCCAATTCATTCCAGCTCTGGCAGAGAGGCTTTTAAAAAAAATTACACTGAGCTGTATCAAAGTGCTCATCATTTTATGCAAATGGTCAAATGGTCTCTCTTGCAAACCCTGCCTAGGTGGCATCATAACCCAATTGCAGAAAGGGAATCCCTGTTCTACTTCCCTATCCCACTATCAGCTTCCCACGGCTAAGCTGAGCATTGCCGCCTCCTGTTTACCCTGGATTCTGGCTCCAAGCACGATATTCCTCATACCTCAGTTTCCCTGGGGGTAATTTAATTGCAATCCCTTCCCCAGTGGAATCTGTCTCTGGCTGCTGCAGTAATAATGTGACTGCATCATCAAATCATGCGAATGGGGGGTATGCAGAGATTGTTCTCACAGTCTCTCCATCAATGATATCAGGGTATGTCAGCTTACTGCCCCGTACTGAACCAGTGTTTGAGTAGAATTCTCTCTCAAGCTATTGCCCGAGAGGTTAATATTCTGCTGTGAACAAACTGACTCAATTAAATTAACGCTGGCCCCAGCGTCCCCTGCCTCCCAGCCTGTTTGCTCAATTATCTCACCCCAGATGAGCCAGTGAGACTGCAGTGCTGCCGATCTAGAGATGGAGAATAGGAAAGCAGCACAAAGAAGGAGAAGTTGCCTTTGTGATGTGCCTTTGCCACTGGCACTTCCTGTACCATTGCCCTGTGTTCTATTCGTGGGCTCTGGGATTGGAACTCATTACCAGCAAGAGCTTTAAATTTTCAATAGTGACGGCAACTGTCATCTCGTACTGCAAAAGAAAAGCAAGTCCTATGGCCCTTTAAGAATTGACCAGTTGACTTGTAGCATAATCTTTTGCAGGTTGAAGCAACCAAGTTGACTTCTAATTTACAAAGTTTATACTGTATTACAACAAATTGGTTAATGTGATGTTATGATTGGCTTGTCTGATGTATGTTCTCCACCCTCATTGGTAACATTGGAAACCACAAGCTTGGTAAATCCTGTACTCAGTCTATTCCGTGTTATGCTAAAGGGTCCCATCTTGATTCCCAAAACTCATAGCAGGTTTTAGGTTAGGCCTAAAGACCCATGTGAAGTTCCAATTACTCTGATTTATTACTACTGATGCCTATGCATATCAATCTACTCAACTAATGGTTAGCATTATTTTGCTGCTGGTTAAGGGTCAACCGAATTCAAGAGGGGTTGGCCTTGGTCTGTTTGTGGCTACCAAGAGATTCTAGGCCTGTGATGGTGAACCTGTGGCACGAGTGCCTCAGAGCCATCTCTCTGGGCACGCCAGTCATCGGCCATTACTCTTCCAGGTTCCGGTGTGCATGTCACACTGGGAAGCTGAGCTTCCAGTTTCCGGCGTGCGTGTACATGCCGGCCAGCCGGTCTTCACACATGCATGTGCACCAGAAACTGGAAGACTAGGTGATCGGCACGCATGTGCACACCAGAAACCGGAAGCTTATCTTCCCAGCATGTGAGCCGAGAAACTGCTCTTCTGGTTTCTGGCGCTCTTACAAGTGCACGCGAGGGAACTGCTCTTCCAGTTTCTGGCACTCCCTCGCGCACATGCTCCAGTTTTTTGCACTTGGCGCTGAAAAGATTCACCAACACTGTTCTAGACTGATTCCTCTTTTGACTCCATCCTCATTTTTCTCCCTCAGCACTATAATAGCTATGGAAAGCATTCATGCATGTTCATCTTGCCACTTAACTCATGGTGAACCAAAGAGCCGATGGAATAGACAGACTACCCACAATGCCCTTCTGCCAGAAGGGAGCCCATTGGAATCTTCTCAGGATCCCTAAGGACATTGCAGCAGGACAAGCACCATAGCTTAGCAGAGCTGGACACCAGCTTACAAGATGGCAGAGTGCCCACTGCTGACCTCAATCTTGGAACCAGCTTCCAATTCCTCAGTGAGAAAGAAGTCTGGCAGGCACACAATAAATGGAGAGCAAAGAAAGTTGTACTCCAAAGGCCTGCCAAGCATGTTCCCATTGAGAAATGGGAGTCTGCCCCAGACAGACTCTGCTACAACCCCAGAAGTCTGGCAGAGCAACACAACAGCTTTTTCATATTCTTTTCAGCCCTATAGGCTCCTAACAGGTTGACAGAGTTTGGCCAGTCACTCTCAACTGGGAGATGTGTTTCTGTGGCAGAGGCCCCTATTGTGTTCCCAAAGCTTCTGAAATTATTCTCCATTGTCCAGTTTGATAGAAGGACAGCAATTCCCACTGGCTTCTTTGAATGTGAGTGTGAACGTCCCCTGCCAAAGGGAAGCAGGGATATGTCTCAAAGAACTCTTCAAAACCAGCCAGTTGTTGCTTATTTATTGTGAAAATTACCGGGAAAGGAAAGCACCATTTTTTCCTCCAAGCCTTCTTGCTTGATTGGCACTCTTAAAAAGGAGCATGAAAAGGAGTCGTTGTGCAATCCCTTGCAGCAGCATAAAGCTATACACACAGAAGACCCAAGGAGGAGTTGGGGGAAAAGAATATAGGCAGAAGGCACAACTGGGGCTGGAGAAGAGAACTCTTATTTGAAGTGAGAAAAGAAAGGATAGGATTGGCGGTGAAAGTTTTGTTAGGGAGAGGTAGGGATTGGGGAGACAGGCAAGAATTACCAAGAACGTTGATAATGAAATCCTGAGCTCAGGGACTGACAGAAAACCTGTAACTGGCCCAGTTTTACACTCCCATGTGTAATAGGAGCCGATTCTCTATACTCAAGAGCACCCAATACGAGCATTATATAAATCGAGCCTGCTTTGCTAATGGGAGAAAAGGAATATTTATTGGCAGAACTACTTTATGGTAGTGATCCCCTACGTTTTGGGCCATAACCTAAATTTTCAGGAAGTGTGCAGGCATTTTCATAAATACGGATGAATTCGGGTTAGATCTTTCTTATAATTTCACTTGACTTTTACTTGTGCAATATTCATGGTTCCATTTCCTTATTTCAAGAAAACCTTAGACCTATTTTTAAGGTTAAACCTGACAGACTGAACTAAAGCCACCTCCTTGTAAATGTCACAATGGAGGTTCTCCACACTGCAACATTCAGCTGCTTGTCTCCCACATGCGAACCGGGAGATGGAAAAAAAACTCACTCGTAAAATTTTTGGATTTCAATCCCATCCTCCACTTTGGCCACCATGATGACCAGGTGCTATCCCTGGACTGATTTTTTTCCGGATTCTCCTGCCATTTTCCCCCTACTAACAATGCCAAGAAAGCAACCATTCATCAGTCTCCCTTTTGTGCCCACATCTTTTGATGACTGATGCAAAAAAAGAAAATGGTTCATTTTTTTTCGTGGGATGGAAGGGGGAATTTGACTGCATTCTGGTCAATTTGGAGAGTCCTTGGTGCTCTCTGAGCTTGATTGTTTGCTTGCAGACGTTTCATTAGGAGGGAATATTTGTAGCTCAGGGTTGCACTGTGGAGTCCTTGGTGCTCTCTGAGCTTGGTTGTTTGCTTACAGACATTTCATTACCTGACTACATCAATGCTAGTGAATGTGGGGTTTGCTCCCTGTTTTATACAGTAGCTTGCCCTGGCAGTATTTGGGAGCGGGTGTTTCCTCCCCTTGGTAGTTCCTTCCTTAAGGTATTGTTTTCTGCGTGATTGTTTGTCTGCTTGATTGTCCTTGGTAGTTCCTTATGGGGGATTTTTTTATATACAGTAGATTTATATACAGTAGGGTATACTACTGTATATAAGGAGCAAACTGCATACCTGCTAGCACTGATGATGTTATGTAGTTAAGTAATGAAACTAAAAACCGTCCCACCTTCTCATGACAGGCGGCCCTGCACAAAATAGCTGGAGACAGGGACACGCCCACCATCGCATAAATCAACCAATGGGAATGAAGGTATTTGCATAAGCTGTCATGAAGCACAGCAGGTGAATCAGATTCCCTGGTTTCAAATGGCAGGAGAGAAATCATTTTGATACAAAGTAAGAAAATTCAGGTGAGGATTGAGACAAGTTAAAGCATCATGTCCTGTGTTCTTATCCTCTCCAATAGGAGGCACTCTGGGCAAGATCAGAAGTAAAGATCACTCCTAAGCAGAGATGTCAATAACCATTTTACTTTTGTTTTATCCGCTGGCAATATTTTAGAGTACTGATGCAGGTCCTATCTGTCTTAAAGATAAAGGTTCCCCACGCACGTATGTATGTGCTAGTTGTTCCTGACTCTAGGGGGTGGTGCTCATCTCAATTTCAAAGCCGAAGAGCCAGAGCTGTCTGAAGACCTCTCCGTGGTCATGTGGCCGGCATGTTACCTTCCCACCAAAGTGGTTCCTATTTTTCTACTTGTATTTTTACATGCTTTCGAACTGCTAGGTTGACAGAAGCTGGGACAAGTAACAGGAGCTCACTCCATTACGTGGTGCTAGGGATTCGAACCGCCAACCTTTCTGATTGACAAGCTCAGCGTCTTAGCCACTGAGCTATAAAGGCTTAAAGTTGCCAGAATTTTCCTTTTTCAAAGGATGTGGAGGAATTGCTCCTGCAGCATAACTCATTTGTCTCCCCTCCCCCTTGCTATTACATTACTGAGATTCTGTAGCACTAAATCCAGTGCTTCTTTAATCAAGAAATCTAAAATTTCAAGCTATGCCAATTATGTGAGTCTCATTGTCTGGGATGATGAGTTCAAGAAGTGGGGTTATAATAAAGAATGGGGCCTTCATAATGGTCTGCAATGGTCTCTCCAGCACATTTCCACATTCCTTGTCACATTTCCAGCCCCTCCTCTTATTCTTCATCTCTTTCAGCCACATCCTCCCTCCTTCCCCTGTTTTAGGGCTTCTCTCTTTGCCCCTCCCTCTCAGTCATTTCACCTTCTCTTAAAGCTCCCCATTCCTGCATCCTCCAAGTCAGCTTTAGTTGCAAGGAAAAAAGAGAGCAGGGCACCAGGATAGCAGAAGGATTTAATTGCGTGTCAAAATTAAATCTCTTTTGATGAAGAACAATTCAACTCCAGCTCTGTCTAATCAAATTAACAAAGTCTTTTCTGATTTTCAATTATCTCTTTCACCGAAACACTTTATCTTAAAGTCCTGGAATGTTGCTGACAAGTCTCGGCTAACAATTAAGGCAAGGTGACCACTAGCCCTTTCCGCTTCCCTTCTTGACTTTATAGCTCTGGAGGGACAAGAGCAGCAAAAAATTGCAAGGGTTTGCTTGTTCCACCTGCCCATGTTTCCAGAAGGCCCTGCATGGAGCAGTAAGTTCTCCAGCACTCAGCATATATGAAATCTGTTGTGCAACAAACATCATAGCCTCTAAGACAGCCACAGGATGTATCAATAATTTCACCTCTGAATCTCACTCTTTCCCTTCCAATCTCCCCCATTTTCTCCAAACTCCTTCCAAAGGTTCTCGCTTGAGAAAATTAGCTTCCTGGTCAGCCAGCTTTGACAAAAGCCTTTTCAGCAACTGCAAACATTGCCAGGACCAACAGTATTCCTATCATCAAATGCCATGTAAGAATAAAAAAAAAATCTGGCCTCAGAAACAGAGCTGGACCTGAGGCTCAGTATATTTGCATGAATTATTTTGCAAGGAATGCAAATCCATCTCAGATTAAGCATTTTAAGTTTCAGCAGAGCAGTCTAGTTTGATGGACAATGACCTGCTTGATGGCTAAGCCTGTATTCAGGTCCTCACTGTGGACCAGTGTGGGTTCTGGATCCCGTACCAACCACATGGACGCACGTGGCACACGCGCAGATGCACGCAGTGCACACATGCATTTTAGCACCTCCATAAGCCTCCATGATACTCCAGTTGCTGAGTGGAATGTCGTGCAGGTGCTGTACACGCTGTGCGCATGCACGGAAGTGCCGAAGACTTAAAAGACTGGCAAGGAGCTTGGGCGGGCGGAGCACCGTACCGGAACGGTATCCGGTGCTCCGGGCAGGCTCCGGTATGCCCGTACTGGGGCGTACCGCCTGCAACCCACCACTGCTGTGGACCCACCAATTGCAATAGACCATAATACCCTTAAATACCATATTTTTCGGTGTATAAGACACACCTTTTTCCCTCAAAAAAGAAGGTGAAAATGAAAATCTGGGTGTGTCTTATACATTGAATACAGCATTTTTGGCCTCCCAAAACCCTGCCCCTTTGCAAAAATGGCCATGCATAGCCTTTAGGAGGCTTCCAGAGTGCTCCTGTGGGCTGGGTGGGGAAAAATGAGCAAAAAATGGGCCCCCGGGAGCACTCTACAAGCCTCTTAAAGGCTATCATGCCTTTTTTTTTTTTTTTTTTTACAAAAAATGGACCTGTTTGCATGAAAAATTGGCCGTTTTTGGAAGGTCTGCAGAGTGCAAAAACTTTTTAAATTTTTTTTGCTTCTTCCAAATCTTGGTGTGTCTTATACTCTGGTGCGTCTTATACTCCGAAAAATATGGTAATTGAAAAGGGAAAGGAGGATGGGAATAAGACAATTTTATAAAATATAATCGTCTGTTACTGAATATAATTTTTCATTATACTGATGAAGTAGAGTCTAATTTGGGGTTTCCCCTATATTATGTCAAAGGTACCTACAATAATTTGTAAAAAAAAAAGCCAATAAAGTTCTAGAACTAGAAGTTCTCCTATCAACCTTCTGTGCTATAAAAGCTTCAGTCAGTAGGTTCCATTGCCTCTCAATATACAATGCCTTCCCTTTGAGCTACACTAAAAAGAAATTTGATTCTGCATGATCTCTGAGCACAGATAAATAGAATTATTCACAGAAGCTCCAAAGAAAGAGGAAAAGATCAAAATAATGATTTGTAAGCAGAAGAATGAGCATGTTAATCAATCCTTTCGCGTATATGTTTTGTGGGCAATTTTCCAAGATGCTCAAGATCTGTCAATTAAAAATTTCACTTTCTTGATTTTGGATCAACTCCTTGAGATGAGCTTTGTAAATGTACCATGTTTCCCCAATTTCCCCCCATTTATTTCCTGCCTTCTTTCCTCTTTTAATGTTGGAGGTACTGGATTATCTCTCCTTCACAAACCAGCAGAGCTTACTTAACAATCCTTCCTTAAGAAGCTTTCTGACTCTCAGACAATGGGCAATGGGCAAAAGAAACATTGTTTCTTTTTAAGCACAGCTTCCAACCATCCCTTCCTCTCTTCTGGTTGGTGCTTTGTATTAGCTTTTACACACCTTATAAATCCAGCACAGATATCACTTAATAAAATGACAATTAATAACTCCATCAAGGAGCTTGAAAAGCAAATCAATAACCATGCAATAACATTTTGCAAAAAATATACGGTGCACAATGGCTTTTTTGTAACATTTGGGGAAACATCATTAGGGCTAAAACTTTCAATCAAGAAACATTGTAAAATTAACTCCTTAACACAACAATTTCCAAGCAATGGTAGTAAACAAAGTACATGAAGGGGGACAAAATCAGGAAGAAGGATTGCCAGTGAGCCCCATGGCAAGCTAGATGTCCTCCATAAACAGGAGAGCATTTTTGACAGAGATCGTGGTTGAATGCTATGTCCAGACTGGTGAAATCTCTCTGGATAAAAGGGAGATCATGACATAACCCACATGTGGATCACAGGAATTGTGGTTTTGTATCAACTTACGACTTGAATGGCTGGGAATCAAGGCGTATCATCTACGCTCACAGTTATAAAACAATCCCTTAAGGACAAAAGCCTTGACTGAGTCTCAAATCTTAATCACTTTGGATTACAGTACACTTTTTATTGATTTGGAAATATTAAAGAGCCTTGGGATCAGCAAGTTTCTACTGTATTCACTAGTTGAGTCATCTCTTTCTTAGTGAAAGAAGTTTTAAGTACAATTTTAAGAACTTGGAAAAATTATTTTCGGAATACTGCAAAAGGGTATTTACAATATTGATTTTGAAAAGATAAAAAATGAACTTGGTTTCAGAGAGATTTGGAATAAATGTTTGAAATTAATTATAAAATCCTTCCCATGGGAAATTGGATGTTTACATTCTTTGGGGGGAAAATGTCATAAGTTGGATCTTTTAAAGTTGGACACTAGGTGGCACTAGAAGATTTATTCCATTATTGAAAGCCATGGAAAGAGAAACAAATTTAACTTGGCAAAAATGAAATTGATTTAAATGTGAGCTTAAAAATGATTTTTTTAAAAAAGTATATAGAATAAAGTCAACTGAAGATGCAAATGAAGCCAGCTGATGTTTTAATAACTAAAAAGGATTTACGAGTAACAGACCAGAAGAGTGGCTTGTACAATCTTTTTACACTGGATTTACCAAAAGGGTCTTGTTAATGTTATTTGTGATTTTGTGAGAAAATACAAAAGATAAATGGAAAGATTAAGTGTTGGTGTATGATTTGAATGGGCTTAAGATCAAAATATTTGTGAGTAAGGAGAAAGAATATAAAGTGGGTTTATCTCATCTAATTTACAATAGGTTATTTTCGGCAATCTTTAAATAACCTTTTTTTGACTTTTTAAAGGTTTTGTTCTCTAGATGACAGTTCTATTTCTGGCCAAAGAAATCTGGTTATGGAAGATGTTTTAAGGTTTTGCTTTAATGATAAATAGTTATATGGTAAAAACATTATTTCTTATGTTTTAAATTTAGCTGATTTCTGACAATTACTCCTGGTAACTTTTATTGGGTTTTTTATTTATTGTATTTGATTGATGAAGTTTGGGGATTTGTTTAAGAATATAAAAAGAGAAATAGATGTAAAGAAAGAAAATTAAGTGGTTTTATTAGAGTAAGTTTATAATAGATAGGTGGTTATTTTTGGTAATCCTTAATGGGTCTTTACTGATGAAGATGAATGAGGATTTAAAGATATGTTTATAGAGAATGAGGTGAGATATGGGGTGAAGAGATCATTTGTTATATTTAAAAAATGGCAATGTGTTGTTAAAATTGAGAAAGTTAATTTTTCTTTTCTTTTTTTCACCTTTTCTGTTTTATCTTTTGTAGTTTTTATCTATACAATGTAATTTTTAATAAAGTTATTATTTAAAAAAGAGGAAAAAATAAAGCAGAATTAGTAGGGGAAGAATCAGTAGGGGAAGAATATCAAGTAACATAGCACTAGCAGATTTACAGTATATACTGCTTCATAGTGCTTTACAGTATTCTCTGGACAGTTTACAGACTCAACATATTGCTCCCAACAATCTGTGTCCTCTTTTTACCAACCTTGGAAGGATGGAAGGCTGAGTCAATCATGA
Source organism: Thamnophis sirtalis (assembly GCF_051295495.1). Lineage (NCBI taxonomy): Eukaryota > Metazoa > Chordata > Lepidosauria > Squamata > Natricidae > Thamnophis > Thamnophis sirtalis. The sequence goes on from NW_028261383.1 coordinate 131,111,035, forward strand.
GCTGCTTAGGATCAAACTGCTGGCAGTGGAAGGCAGAGTTAGTCTGTAATACTGCATTCTAACCACTGCGCCACCACACCTAGTTAACACTTTCTCATCACAAACTTTGAAGGTCAACATTTTTATTGCAGCACAGATAGGAAAGGTAATCACCACAAAGAGAACTTTTACAGGTATTCCTCTTTCTCCAGCTCCCACTTCATGCTATCGAGCAGGCCTGTCAAACTGGTGGCCTGCTTAACTTGTGGTTGTTACACAGACAGATGCATATAATTTTCTTGGGAACAGTATGGAAGTGACTTGTTATTATCTTCTTCCAGAATACTGTTGTGGCCCACCAGCAGCCAGCAGAGCTGACAACAGATTCGGATAGTGAGGAGGTTGGAGAGGAACCTGGGCTAGTACTTGAGTCTGGGGAAGGCTCGGACAAGGGCTCTGCATCGGAGGCAGAGAGGGGACCAAGACCATATGGTAGTTATTTGCTGCCTCTGGAGCCTCCAGAGTCTGACATCAGCGAGGCAGAAGAACAACGGGAGCCTGTTCCCAGTGTACGCATGCACAGAGCTGCCAGAAGGTAAGAACAATTGAGAAAACAGGATCAACTTAGAAATGTTTGGCCCCTCCCATAAGACATAAAAGAGGAACGGACGGGACGTGAGCTTTTGCAGAAAGCAGTTAGTTCATCTGGTCGGTTCAAGCTTTGAAAAGTTCAGTTTGACTCTATGCTAAGTTTGGCTTCATTCTGCATTTGGCAATTAGGTCTCTGGCAGCATTCCCAGGGAGATAAGGTGGGTGTTTATCAACATTCCCCTGAAAGACTGTGGCAACTCGAGCAGACGTCTGTCGGAACCTTCACGGACTGTTTGTGAAGACTTAAGGACTGTTAATGACCATAATATACAGCCGCATAAATAAAAGAAGGTTTTTGGGACAAAGATTGTGATTTATGCTTTCTCAGGAAGCCTAGGTTAGAACAAATATTTATGCAGGTCTGGGATTTCTCAGTGGTTTCCCATCCATATTCTAACTAAGTCCAGCCTTGCATAGCTGTTCCATAAGCCAAATACATCTGCTGAGTTTGTTTTGCTTATGGAAATTCACTCTGAATTTCACAGCATTGAAGAACCCTTCAAATAAGACTGGGCAATTAGTGGGCCTTTGCAGAACTATTTTTTCCCCATTTGAGGAAGGTTTAAAGAGCAAAATTGGGAGTTTTACAGAGGCTTTGCAAGACTGAAGTCACCTACTTGGCCTTTTAACAGCACCTACAACTGAACTAAATTGAGCTTACCCACCCTGATGGTTTCCTGACAAAACCAGCTATCGCTGAAGGTAAAGATAAAGAAAAGAAGACAAGACACTTTTTCCCCCTGCAAAAAGTTATTCAGATTAGAGTTGTGCTGTGGGCAACTCTCTCTGACAATGTGCAGTTGTCAGAGCAGCTGAGAAAGCTGAATAAAGTGTGAAGGCTTTTGGTTAGCAGGAAATGGAGTGAGGGGACCATTTTGAGCCAACCTCATCACCAGTGAATTATTCCTCAAACGTTGTGCTTCCAAAGTCACTTGAGAAATTCAAGCCAACTTTTATAAACTTAGATTTAAGCTACTTTTCACCGGGCCCGGTACAAAATGTATACATAACAAACCGTCAATAGTTCTCATTTCAGCTCCCACAGAGACTGATTTTTAAACATTAACTCTTTATAAAGCACTTACTGTTTTATAATTTAAACAGTAATTCTAAGGCTTTCAATGTGAATCATAACTCAAAAAAGGATGTGCCAATTTTCTTCCCCGCAGACCTTATAATGGTTTCCTTTCCACCATGCCACTATTACACTATCGATAAGATGGAGGGAAGGACAGAAAGCACCTGGAAAGTAGAGCAGGCCCTTCCTTGGTGAAAAGGAGCCACCTTTCTTGGAGTGCCTAAACTGAGCCATGAAATCTGTGGAAAGGAGTCTCTGAGCATGTTCAAAGTATTTTCCTGACTCAAAAGATTAGCTCCTAAATATTACTTCATCAGAAGCAAAGTGTTTTCTGAGGAAAACTAGGCTTCAGGTAGCTGAAAGGAAGCCAAACAAAGTACAGAGCAGCCAGCATGAATTAAACAAGAAAAGCCTGAGCAAGGGCTTTTTTCTTTCTTTCAAGCTTATACATTTCTATAACTCACAAAGTTAATATTAGGAAGTGAGGTCTGTTACTAGTTGACAGTAGCAGCGAGGCTTAGTTTTTCTGGTGTCCTGAGAGATCAAATCCAGTTCATTAAAGCAGCACTTGAAGGCTGAAAATTGCCTCAGGTAAATTTGAACAATCTTGGGAGGTCTGGAAACGGTATAAACCGCAAACACATTCTTCCAGATTCTATTACCTCTTATGTCCATAATTGTGTCGGTTTCCTCCCTCTGCCACACTATGAGCCTGTGCTTTACTCAAACAGCTCCTTTCCTCAGCTCATCTTCTTCAAAGAAGCTGAGTGGAAATGCCTGGTAGCAGCAATGCAGCATTTGGATCGACCACAGCAAATGATGGGGGCAATGTAACAAATTGGACGGGTCCTAGGAGAAAAGCATTTTAAAGAGGGACCTGAATTAGCATAGGCATAAAGGGACGGCCCTTTTCTCTAACACCGCCTAACAAGAGAATCTGGTGAAGGCTACTCAGTTCAAAACTTACGGCTTTGCTCCACCTGAGGAGGATTTTTGTTTTTAACTGGGAGCCCCTTTTCTGGCTATCAAACAATGGGGGGGGGATGGGAAGGGAAAAAGGAAAGGAAAAAGGAAAGGAAAAAGGAAAAAAGAAAGGAGAGGAGAGGAAGAGAATGGAAAGGAATGGAAAGGAAAGGAAGGGAAATGAAAGGAAAAGAAGGGAAAGAAAAGGAAAGGAAGGGAAGGGAAAGGAAAAGCTTCACAGGCCGAACCTGGTACCTTTCAAGCACTGCAGACTGGTGTATTAAGCACACAAGGGCAGACACTCAAAGCTAACACCACTGGACACAGAAGCAGTCTTCTCTCTATTCTTCTAATGCTGCTGTTTCAGAAAGCTTATTTTTCCCTTTGCTCAGCCCCATCTTCAGTGCCCCATCTTCTTTCTCTCCTTCCTTCTCCTTTTTGTTTTATCTCTCTAAAACCTAGACAGCGTTGGATCCGAAAGCAGCACTCTAATCACAGGCTTTTAAAATCCAATGAAGTAAGAATTCAATTACTCTGTTGAGATATTACAAAAGCCTGATTTCAGTGAATAAAACGGCGGAGCGGGTGAGGAAAAGAATGGGGATCGGGTCAGCTGTCACCCGTCTTAACATCTGCTCATCAGCTGAAGACTGCTTAGGTGAGTAAGCTGTTTGCAAGTGCTGTCCAAGTCATTTCTAGGGTATCCTGCACAGTGAGCAATCAAAAATTGCTCAGATCTTTAACAGAATGTGCAGAGGTCAGTAGTAATGATGATGAGCCCTGATCCTGTTCTTTCTACTCAGATACCTGCTCATGCTTAAAAATAAGGTTCGTCAGCTCTGCTTTTGTCTGCCCGAGAACTCCTTAATGCATCGAAGGAGATTTTTGGCTTCCTGCAGAAATAAGAACTCCACCTGCAAAGATTTCCAGCATTAGATCTTGAGCTTTTAGATCAGTGATGATAAGTCAAAAATTCGGAAAATGCCTACCTTGACTCTGATGGTGTGTCACCCTGAACCCAGACAAAAAGAGACAATTCCAAACAAAAAGTAATAAATTCAATTGTTTAAATCTAATACTTAATAAATACTTAGATAATTGTAAATATTTTACAAAATGCTTGTTTGAGACAGCTCCAGTTCGCAGGAGGCCTGGAAACTTCAGAGAATGCTTATGTCTGGCCTTGTAGCCTCTGAAAAAAGCGGAAGAGCATGGCCTGCTCTCACGTACTTTTTGGAGGCCGCAGAGGTTGTGTGAGAACAGACCCACAGTGTCACCAGAAATACCATGGCATGTAACTTGTGATACCTATGTCACAGTTTCACCATCACCGCTTTAAATTTTGGAGTTGGGACCGCCTGCATTTCTCTGTATTACATATATACCCCATCAGTTCTGATCGGGGGGGGAGGTGTCCCTTTATCTTCCTATAAACAAGGACATAGCATTTCTTTACCTCATCTGGGGATTATTGCTTCCTTGTCAAGTTCCCTTTGTGGGGTTCTCCAGCATTCATTCAATACTGCAGAATTTGATCAAGCTGCAAACTCTGTGGGAAGAAGCAGTGCATGTTAAGTTTGGGGGGGCTTCTTTTGCTGCTCTCCGTCCAGCTGCTGTTTTTACTTTGTTTTCAAACAGTGGTAATGAGTTTTAATTTCTCCCAATCAGAAAATGTCATGAAACCTGCACGGGTGTTTTCACCCGTTTCACAGTGCCAGGAGCTACATTTGAAAACGGGATGCCTGTCGTTTACACAAAGCAAGAAGCTCTGCTAGGGAAGCGGGCTTTGAGCTAACTGATTTGTTGCAGTTTTCACCTGCATACTAAACCGGAGCGCCCTCTAGAGGACTTTGTACAAACTGCAGCCCTCTTGCAAGAGAAAATAGAGGGGCTGCCCTAGAAGCCAGCATAGTGGCTTCTCAAACTTCCATGCTCAGAAAAACGAGAGACAGTGTGGATAGTTGTCCTCATTTTGTAACAATATTAGCCTAAATGAAAGCTAACAGTGGTCATCTGGTCAAACAACAGCTGGTCATGTGAAAGTCACAATTTAGATCTCTTCAGCCAATTGGCTAAACAAATGAAACTGTATAACACCAGGAATAAATGGATATATGTGAACTGTATAACCTGCGCATCCAAACACCTAAAAGTAAATCTACAGAATGCATGAAGATGTTGCACTTATAACTTACAGGTAGTCCTTGACTTATTATCACATTTGGGATTGAGGAATTCATCATTAAGCAGCATGGTTGTTAAGTGGGGCATTGCATGAGCACACCCAATTCTTTAAGCGAATCACTACAATCATTAAGTGAGATGTGACATGATGCGGTTTGCGACCTTCCCTGTTGGCTTTCCCCTTAACTTCGCTCATCAGAAGCCAGCTGGGAAGGTCATACATTGTGATCACATAAACTGCAGGGTGGTGCAACTGTGAGCTGGATGCCAAGTGCCTGAATTGTAATCACATGACTTCAGGGGTTGTGTGACAGACAGAATTTCAGGGATGAGTCATGTTATTTTTTTCACACTGCTGTACCTTTGCACTGTTGTTAAACGAATGGTCATAAGTCGAGGACTACCTGAATCTTTCCCTAATGCTTTTTATGTATTATTTAGTTGTAACAGTTAGGTCCTGCCTTTTGACCAGTTCCTTCAGCCGGTTCTATCCGGTTTGGGCGAACCAGTAACAGTGGTAGTGGGAGGCTCTGCCCACCTGCCCGGACGTCATGACGTGAGCTCACATTTGCAAACTAGTAGCGAAAGTAAGTTGATTTCACCCTTGCTTTTCACTATATGCACAGCACTCCTTCCTCCCATCCCCCCCCAACAATTAAGGAGGCTGTGTGGAAATGCATGAGAGGCTCATCAGACAGGGAGTTCCTGTGCATGACTGTGGACTTAAATCTCAACGTCTCAATGGTTCAACACCTGGTCCTCACTAAACTTTAATAGTGCTGTATTAGGAATATGGCTCCAGTCTTAATTTAAAGGAAAGAATTACCAAAGGATACAACAATGATTAGTTTTTAGCAGCTGAATACTGAGATTGGCTGTTTGGAGGTGAACCGACTGTGCGTGGTGGGAATGGGAACAGTAATTACTCTAATCTTCAGAGAATGTCAAAGCCCAAGGCTTATACAGACCCAGATAGTCTTGCCATGGAAAGAGGATGAATTTGATATAATGATGAACACCAAAGATGATGGAGGGGGAAATTATAATATTTTTCTGCATGTTTCCTGCTGTCCTTGGGTCAGTAAAAATGTAGATAGAGAGGCTCTTGACTCCTATGCAGTGAGCTCCGTGGCTTTAAGGAAATGGTTTAGTACTGCCTTCTTCCTGCATCTTTTTCCAGACTAGCCAACAGCTTTACAAGCATTTTCATAATGGGATTAGCCCATCTCTCTCCTTCTCCAACCCCCCTCCATCTTCTAACGTCTTCAAGCACAGAAATACCAAGTTCAAAGCATCTGTTTGCAACTTGCTGTGTTCCCAACACAGTTCATTTTTCCCTTCCAAGTCCTGCCATGCCAATGTCCCTTAAAGACATCAAAGAGTAAAATGTTGTTGAAACATGGCTGGCCCTTCTCTGGGGATTATCAATGCCGTAGCAATTCCTTTTTGCTTTTGCACTGTCAAATGGAGCTCTAATTATTAGGGCCTATTTACCAGGTCTACCCCAGCCTCAGAAACAGTAGATGGTGTATGTGCTATTACTGCCACCTGATGGGGTAACTATGCAATTGAACAGAAATATTTTCTTGCTTAGGAATGCCTGAGAAAGTAAACAAGGACCAAGCCATAAGAAAAATCTTTTATTATTTGAAGGATCTCCTATAGCCTGTATAGAAAACAACATTTCTGAGCTACAAGAGGGTGTTGAACTGCACTATTTGAGTGTATTGTGCAACCAGAGCCATTTAATCAATTAATAATTATTAGGGAATGGTTGGCCACTGTTGTTCTTCTTTTAAAGAAGAAAACAAAATAAAAGCATTCAATCTATATAGCTTAAGCTAGAGGCTTGTTGCTAAGAGCTTCTATATGCTGTTTTAAAAATTTATATTTTAATCTAAAGTTGTTCACTTTCATATAATATGGAATAAATTCTATTTCGAAAGGCGCTATACTTCTCCACGTATTTGTTTAAGGTTGGAAGAGTAATTTTCAGAGTGGTAGAATGAAATCAAAGTTTGTTGAACACAAAAAAAAATTGCAGACATTCTTCAAGTAAGATAAATGCAAGCACAGCATGAAGATTAACTTCATAATTGGTGTCTTAATGTCTCTATTTCACATCTTGAAATTATTTTTAATTTTTTTCCCATTAGGGATGCTTTATTAGTTTTGAAACATTGTTTTTCTAGAACTATCCTTCTAGCTTTGGTTTTAAATCTTCATTTAGTTTTTTCTTCTGCCGTATCTACAAAGACAAATGAAATTTTACAGCACTTCACAGAGTCTTTCTATTCCAATCACATAGCCCAGCTGCGTGTGCCACATCGAGATTCTTTGTATTTAGCTGTTTCATTATGCTGACAATAACCCTCTTTATTAGGCTCAGTGTTCTTTAATTTTCATTCCACTTTTTCTTCTTTTTTCCCATTCATAGTTTTCAGCCTGTAGTAGCTAAGATTGTTTAATCAGATTTCCTTGAAAGTCTTAAAATGATGAAAAAGGGTTCAATTCTTCTCAAATTCTTCATGGTATAAAAATATTTTTTTTAAACATGGTCATCAAAAATGGACCATGAAGATAAGCAATAAATACCCCTATACTCTGCTAAAATTACATTATATAAATTGTAACTTTTCTTGATTAGGCTGGCAAAGCTGTAATATACTGGTTCATATTACTATCCTTGGTGGCAACATCCAGTATAAAATCTGTTTGGTCAAAAGTTTTTGAATAAATTGAAAATATCAACCAACAATAAAGTTTGCTGTTGGTTCATTCTCCACATTTCTTAAGATATATAAGCAGATGCAACCTAAAAAGTTGATATAATTGCTTTTGTTAGAAGCTAAGTTTCTTATCAGGAAATAGTGGTAAATTCAAATATATCTCTCACTGGAGGTGTTTCAAAGTGTGGAAAATTGATTTGTATTAAAAAAAATACAATATGTTTTGGAAAAACAGCTAAGGATAAATTTATTCATGCCTGATTAGCTGTGATTAATCATATTGATCACATTTATCCAAACTGATTATGTTTATGTGTACAAACATCATTCTGGATAGAAATATTGGGTGCTTATGATGTTTGTACGTTCCTTTAAAACATATTTTCTCTCTCTCTCTCTCTTACACACACACACTGAGAGAGAGTTTTTATTTTTTTCCTTTCTTTGTATGCTTTTTGGTTCTTCTTTTTAATTTTGTTATTGTTTGTTCATTTAAAAATATGAAAAAAAATAAGGGCCTCTCTACCCACCCAAAATCAGTATCTTTCAAATGCATCTGTGAAAGGAATATTTCTATGACAGGGACTTACTATTGTCCCTGGAGGAAAGGGAGAAATAAGAGGAAAATATGTCCCTGTTACAAGGAGACAACTGATAGTCTCCCTTAGTCATGGGTTGAGTAACAGGCTTTAGCTCACCACATACCCTATTCATATCCTGAAGATCTACAAACCCCAAGGAATCCAAACTAACAGGACATGCAGATACTAAAGTTACATTCCTATAACCTGCCTAAACAGTTCTTGAAAAAGATCTATTTGACTTCATCTATCCTGAGGAATGCAAACATAAGACACTAATTTTCTGACTTCCTCCATCCAATGTTTGATGGAGGAGGGGCTACCTATATGAACGCGAACCTATGGCATGTGTGCCACAGGTGGCACGCATAGCCATATCTGTGGGCATGTGAGCCATTGCCATAGCTTGCTCCAGTGTGTATGCGCACACTGGCCAGTTGATTTTTGGCTGGCCTGCCCACACTGCCCTTCCCTTCCCAGGAGTCTCCACATGGTGCCAGGTAAGTACAGGGATCGCGTGGAGGCTCTGGGAGAGTGTTTTTGGGCTCCGGAGGGCCTCCGGGAGGGGCAGGGAAGCAGTTTTTGCCCTCCCCAGGCTCCTGGAAATCCTCTGGAGCCTGAGGAGGGTGAAAAACGGGCCTACCAGGCCCACTGGAAGTTGGGAAACTGGCCATTTCCAGCCTCCGGGAGGGTGGATGCCGTTTTCGCCTCCCCAGGTTCCAAAAAAGCTTCTGGCCTACCAGAAGTCGAAAAACAGACTGTTTCTGGCTTCTGGAGGTTTCAATGGGCCTGCTAGGCCCAAAACAGGGCACGTGTGGATCGCACACGCATGCCCAGGAGTGGGTGGGGCACGGGGGGATTGAATTACAGGTGTTGGCATGCATGCGTGTGCACTTTTGGCACCTGAGGGAAAAAAGGTTCGCCATCACTGAGCTACCTAGTGTGGAAAGGCATTGTATCTCTTTGTGCAGACGTAATGGAGGCATAAAACTAAGCACTAAGCCTCCACTCCAGAGGATAGAAATGCAAGTGAGAACTTTACTTCCTGCTCACTCTGATCTATCTTGAGAGTTGCTCTACTTTCGCTCCAGCTGATGTCCCATTTGCTTTCTCACTCCCAGTTACTGGAGCAACAACAGGCTGATTTAGGATCTGTAATAGGAAACAGAGCAATCAGAATAACAGGAACAGCTACCACAAATCAGCTAAAACATAGTCAGTATCACTGAAAAACAGTGTAAAAAAAATCTACAAATACTCTAGATCTGTGTGTCTCAACCTTGGGAACTTTAAAATGTATAGACTTCAACTCCCAGAATTCTGGGAGCTGAAGTCCTAACATCTTAAAGTTCCCAAGGTTGAGAAACACTGTTCTAGATTCATCATGTGCCTGGGTCAGATCATTTTAACCAGCTTTCCCTCCCTACAGAGGTTGATGTTAGCTATCACTCTAACAGTTATTGGGAAGTGATCTGTCCGTGGCAACAGAATCACACAATATTCCTACACCTGCAGATCATCAGGTTGACCAAACGAATGAGCTAAATCCAAGTATTCTTCTATGTGTACAGGGCCAGGTATTACCTAACATAAATCCAAGGTAAGCAAGGAAGACATGACATCTCAAACCATTCCTGAACAAGAACCTCAGCATGGACACTGAAATTCTCCAGAATTAAGAACCTAAGTAGGGGTGAGTTTCAGCCAGTTCGGGCGAACCAGATGTTAATTTTAATCTGGTTCACCAAACCGGTAATTACAACGACCAACTGACACTGCCCACCCTGCCCCTCCCCTCGCAGGAGTCTCCACACGGCCCATTCATCATGCCAGGTAAGTGCAGAGCCCGCATGGAGGTTCTGGAAGGGCAAAAAACGGGCCTACCAAAAGTACCCAAAGTCCAGAAACGGGCCCATTTCCAGCCTCCAGAGGGCCTCCGGAGCCTGGCGGAGGCTGTTTTTGTCCTCTCAGAGGCTCGAGGAAACCCTCTGGAGCCTGGGGAGCGCAAAAATTGGGCCTACCAGGAGTACTGGAAGTCCGGAAATGGATCTATTTCCGGCCTACGGAGGGCTTCCGGAGCCCGGGAAAGGCCATTTTCGCCATCTCGTTGACTCGAGGATAAATCTCTAGAGCCTGGGGAGGGTGAAAATGCCCCCGCCATGACGCAGGAAGCCAACTAGGCCATGCCCACCCAGCAACCAGGCAGAGAACCAGTTGCTAAAATTTTTCAATCCCACCTCTGAACCTAGGGTAATCTAACATTACTCCCAAAATCAATCCAACTAATCCAGTCTCTAGAAAAACAAACTATAAACAGTAATGTGAATGGCACATTATCTCTACACCATTCTAGTTGTGTCATCCAAGAGCAGCAGCATGCATTCAGAATTGACAGAATGTCATGTACAGGTAGTCTTTGACTTTCAACTGTTCTTTTAGTTACCGTTCGAAGTTACGCCACCAAAACAAGTGAGTTATGATTGCTTTTCACACTTACGACCTTGCAGCTTCTCCATGGGGATGTGATCAAAATTTGGATGCTGGACAACCAGCATTTATTTAGGACAGTCACAGTTTCCTGGGTATGATTACTATTGTGGCCTTTGGACAATGTCATTGAGGAAGCCAGTTTCACTTAACAACCATGTTACTACCAATTGCATTGATTCACTTAATAACTGTGGCAAGGAAGATAATAGAATGAGGCAAAACTCACATAACAACTGTTTTGTTTAGCAACGTAATTTTTTGGCTCAATTGTGATCATAGGTCGAGGTCGACTTGTATCTCTTCTGCAATATTGAATTCCCACAACTATATCCATTAAACCCCTCACCTCCAATCCTATTTGTACCAATGCTTTTTCTTTTTGTTAAAAATCATAGCTATTAAAAAAGCAGATTATTTCAAAAGGACGTGATTGAATACAGAAGGAATACAACATGAAAATGGATGCATATTCCAATGATAATGAGGCTTCTACAAAAGCTGAAAAGGTGTCCACCAAACATACAGCAGGTGAAAAGGGGGAGGTATAATGAATGTAAGACTGTTCTGTGAAAGTTGAGCCAACCACCAACCAATTGAGTAGACCAGTTATTTCTCGATGTGGAAAGGCCAGTTGGTTCTCACAATGAGAACACAGAACAGGATTGTAAGTTTCCTCAGGATTAGGAACCAGGAGATGAAGGGATCAGTCAGTTTGCTCACAAATGAGGGGGAGACTTTTAAAGGACACTAAGTTCCCAAACCTCACTTTCTAATTACAGTACTTGCCTATTAACCATCTTAAAGCTATTTCGGAATGCCTATTTTGAAATGTTATTGGATGAGTTTAGCTTTAGATCTGAACAGAAGGGGGGGGGGGAATAATTACAAGTGTAAGTAATTTATTTCAAAATAAACAGCAAAAAGCTAAATGGTATTTTGATCTAAGAAAATTACAAATGGATTGAAGGTCCTGTTAAATTTTGAATATTGATTATTGCTATAAAATTTTGGAATTAGCTAGAAAAAAATTTATACCTTCTTGTGGGAGCCAGAATTATTCTGGTTGTTTTGGCTCATAACAAAGATAAGCAATTTTATAATTTTAGAAACTGAACACTAGAGGGGACTAAAGACTCTTAAGTAGAAGAGAGTAAAAAATACAAGCCGGCTTTTGGTGTCAGTTAACTGGGTCTCACAAAGTGACACAAAATGTAACATTGGAAATATTAAAGGAAAATTTTAAAGACTGGAGCCAGAGATTAGTAGTTACAATATTAATAATGATGTCTTGATTCTATGGATAGATTATTATCACTAAAAGATGCTAATGAGGGAATGACAAGTCAGAGGAAGTACTGAAAATGAAACTACAAGTGACAACAGCCAAGAGAACGATTTGGAAAAAGATGCTTTATCTATATATATATAAATGGTTCTCTCTGTGTGTGTATGTTCCAGCATGACTCTGGAACGCCTCAAGCAATTTCAACCAAACTTTGGTACACAGATTGCTTACTCTTTGGAAACAAATACTGTGGGGGTAAAACACCCCTAACACCCCTTGGGGTATGTGTTCTGTTATGATACAGCTTGTTGTGCCTTAAAATGACTTCTACTGTATTGCCGTAAAATGGCTTCTACTGTACAGAGCAGCGGAGTTGCCATGGTAATGGCTTCACAGTACTCCACAAGGGGGATCCCTCTGGTATGGGGAAAAATCCAACAGAAATTACGTTTGGTCTGGACATTTCCCTCCTATAAATAAATACCCGGGCAATGCCAGGTTATCAGCACTAGTTGTATATATAAAAAGAAACGGGCTGAAATTTTAAAAATTAAAGGGGACATACACGACAAACGGAGAGAATGACCTGGAAAATGTTTTCTGTTTGGATTTACAAAAAAGACATTAAACATTTAAAGAAGTTTGTGCGATGGGATGAAGAAGAATGGACGAGAAATCAAATATAAACTTGATTTATTTGATCAAGGTTAAAATAAAACATTTTGTTTGCTAAACTTCTGGCAACCTGTTACTTTTTGTTGCTACTAAGGATGAGAAGCATATGTTTTATGGATTTGCTAATAGATAAAAGTTGGGATATCGGATGAAGAGATATCTTTGTAACTTTATCATTAGTTCTTCTATGAATGTTGGAAGTAACTTCTTTATTTTTTTCTTTATCATATTCTTCATTATCTTTTCATTATTTTCATTATGCAATTTCTATTCTTTCTACTTTTTTCCTTAAGTTTTATTTATCTTGTTTTTACAACTGAAATAAAAGTCCATAATAAAAATTATGTACATGTAGTCCTCAGCTTAAATTTCCATTGCTTTTTTTTTTTGCCCCATTTTATGACCATGTTTGCCTCAGTTGTTAATCATAGCAATTGTTAAGTTGGTAACATGGCTGTTAGGTGAGTCTGGCTTCCTCATTGACTTTGCTTGTTGGAAGGTTGGAAAAGATGATCACATGACCTGGGACACTGCAACCTTCATAAATATGGACTAGTTGCTAAGCGTCCAAATTTTGATCATGTGACCATGGGGATGCTACTGTAGTCATACATGTGAAAAATGGTCACATGTCACTATTTTCAGCACTGTTGTAACTTTGAACATTAAATGTTCAAAGTCCAGGATGACCTGTACACAAAATATAAGATGAGACAATTGTGGGAGTAAAAGTTTAAAAAGAAACTTTTAAGTTAAAGGCTTTGCAAATGACTTGGTGATGGTTCTGGAAGATCCTTTAAAGGGAATTGAAATATCAATGGGAAAATTAAAATAATTTGTTGCATTAGCAAGTTTTAAGATTAATAAACAGAAGACGAAGATGTTCACAAAAATGTAAAAAGAGGAGATCAAGCAGATGACGAATAAAATTGGTTATAAGATTGAGGTAAAATATCCGAGTATCACTATGACAACTATGAATTGTATGTTACAGGTAGTCCTCAACTTACAACTATTCATTTAACAATCATTCAAAATTACAATAGCACTTATATCCATCATAGAATCTTCATGGACATGTGATCAAACTTTGAGCACCTAGTAACTGGGATGCATTTAAATATTTGCAGCATCCCAGAGTCATGTAATCACCATTTGTAACCTTCCCAGCCGGCTTCTGATGAGCAAAGTCAATGGGAAAAGTCAGATTTGCTTAATGACTCCATGACTCATTTAACAACTATGGCAAAAAAAATTGTAAAATTGGGTGTGATTCACTTAACAACTGCCCTACTTAGCAATTGAAATTTTGGTTCCAATTGTGGTCATAAGTCAAGGACTATCTGCATTACAAAATAACTATCTTAAGACATGGAATGAAGTTTTAAAAAATGTTAAGATAGAAGAAATTATAACTGTCATTGCTGGGGAGAATTTTGTGATAAAACGAATGTCTTGTCTAGAATGATGTTTTTGTTTCAAACAATACTGTTTTGACAACTGATGTACTATTTAAACAGTGGCAGAAGGTTATATTTAAATTTGTGGGACAGGGAAAAACACAAGTTAAATATAAGGTGTTACAAGATAGAAAAGAAAGGAAAGGATTGGGTTTATCTGATATGAAATTACATTCTGCAGCTTGCTGTTTGGCTTGGATGAAAAGTTGGATGTTGCTGAGAAATAGAAGGCTTCTGGAGTTAGAAGAGCATGACCTGAGATTTGGGTGGCATGGATATTTGTGGTACAATAAAATCAAGGTTAAGTTTAATTTGAAAAATTATTATGTTAGATTTGCCATATGGAGAATATCAAATAGATACAAACCCAAGTTGTGTCTGAAAACACCTTTGTGGATTTCAGCACAAGAAGTATTTTATGGATGAGAATCAATAAGCAAACACAAATGGCTAAGTTATCACAACATATGAGAATTTTGATAAGGGGGATGTAAAAGAAAATGAAGAGAAAAACTGGTGGCAAAGAGATATAGTTGTCAAAGGTTATCTCATTTACATTTATTAGGAAGAACTAAAGTAGACAAAAATTGTGGCTTTGAACATTGTAAGAATGAATTTGGAATAGAATTGTGTAAAAATGAACAAGTTAATTGCTAAAATGTATTTTATTGAAATTTGAAACAGAATATAGAGATGGAACAATAAGAAAATATGTAGTTGAAGGGATTGAAATTTACACTAAAGTATACGACAACCTTAAAAATGCTTTTCATCAAACAATTCCTGTTGATGTACGTTATCACAGAAATATACAGCATATAAAATCACTTAATTTATGTTGGAAGTGTGAACAACAAGAAGGGAATTTTTTCATGTTTGGTAAATATGTAAAAAAGCTTGAAAATTTTGGATTCAAATACATATACTGCTTCAGAGTATCCCAAAGCACCTGAAGGCAGAACAAGAAGCAATGGATGGAAACTAATCAAGGAGAGAAGCAACCTAGAACTAAGGAGAAATTTCCTGACAGTGGAACAATTAATCAGTGGAACGGCTTGCCTCCAGAAGTTCTGGGTGCTCCAATACTGGAGGTTTTTAAGAAGAGATTGGACAACCGTTCATCCCATAGGGTCTCCAGTTTGAGCAAGGGACTGGACTAGTAGACCTCCAAGGTCTCTTCCAACTCTGTTATTCTATTATTAAAATATTTTTTAAAAAGATTAATACACAATTGAGGCCAGAGGGTTATTTGGGGGAAGGGATCTGGAAAAAAGTTGGGTTGTTGTTTTTGTATAACTATAGCAAATTATTGTACGCACAAAAAAATGGAATGGCATTACCCACAATGGAGGAATTGATTTATGGTTTTGATGATAATGTACAGAAAGAGAGTTATGTTATAATCATAGAGTAAGATTTTATTTTAAAAAATATAATTGTAGTATAATTGCTGTAAAGAAGATCAAAAGCTACTTCTTTGCATCTTTTTTTTTACTTTTTCCTCCTTGCACTTTTAGTTTTCTCTTTGATTTCTTTCTTTTTACATACTGTATATTAGTTTGTATTAGTCTTTACCTAGATTTTAAAAGAAAACATCAACAAAAATAACATTTTTATATACGCATATGATAAATAACCCTAGAATAACCCTGAACTTTCATGTGCATGTATCTTCTGCAGTAAGAGATCAAGATGTATGATAAAATTGTTAAACACAAGATTTACAAAAACTCTGAATTATTGAATCTAACTGGAACATAAAACTACAGCTGGTCTCTACAATACGTTTTGCAAAAAAAAAAATTGCCTTAGGTTCTGGCATGGCACTTTTACATTAAATTGAAATAAAGACAAACGTTCTTCCAATAAATAATTAACTGACTGTATAGATTCCTGCTGATGTTAGTCACAGGCTGTGAACAAAATCATGCAACTCATAAGAATGGCTTATGGTTTTTAGCATGACCACCATACTTACATCCGATCACCACACTTAGGACTATTGATTGCAGCATCCCCAAGGCCACGTGATCAAAATTCAGGTGCTTGGCAACCAGCATGTAATGACAACCCTTGGGTCATGTGACCACCATTTGCCTAGCCAGCTTCCATCAAGCAAATTCAATGGGGAAACCTTGATTAGCTTAATGGCTACCTGATTCATCTAACAATTACAGTGATTCACTTAACAGCCATGGCAAAAGAAGTCATAAAATTGGATGCAACTCACTTAACAGCTACCTTGATTAGCAATGGAAATTCTGATCCCATTTGTAATTACTGACACTTAACTAGCTGATAACCTGGCATTGCCCAGGTATTTATTTATCCCAACCCTTTTTCCATCCACATTGCCACAATTTTTAATGTTGGATTTTCACCCTTACCAGAGGGATCTCCCTTGTGGAGTACTGTGAAGCCATTACCATGGCAACTCCACAGCACTGTACAGTAGAAGCCATTTTAAGGCAGTACGGTAGAATCTGTTTTAAAGCACAATAGGCTCTTAACAGAACACACATCCCAAGGGGTGTTAGGGTTGTCTTACCCCCACAGTATTTGTTTCCAGAGGATAAGTCATCTGTGTACCAAGTTTGGTTGAAATTGCTCAAGGCGTTCCAGAGTTATGCTGGAACATACACAGACACACACAGCCATTTTTATATTTATAGATAGAAGAAGATAAAGGAGGGATACAAATCTAATAAGGAAATAAAACAATTTAGTATGATAGACTTGCAGGGCCAGCACAAAGTGCAATATGCCTACACCGGTGCAATATAATATAATGTAATGTTATGCACATGTATGTATATAGGCTTTGGTGTCTGTTAGTATGATCTATTGGTTAAGGGTTTTTTTCTTTCTTTCTTCCACTTACAAGTTATTGAGATGTATTTTGTGTTTGGGGGGCTGCACTAAGGGAGGCTCGTCCAAGCTCATTTGTTGGATGTTGTGCATTGACAATAAAGGTTTGAATGGAAAACGAGATCAGATCTAAGCATGCTTTTCACTAAAAGTGCACCTTCCTTCCTTCCTGGACCATTGCCATGTTTTGCCCTTCCAGCAGATGCTTATATATGGAAAATTTAGACATCGAGGATGCATTTTGTTTCTCTCGAGCTATACTCCTTCTGTTTTTAATAACATGCAATTGTGCAAAAGGTTAATATGTTTTTGGTTCAGCAGAAGGGCAGCTAATTAGCTAATGGCCTTACCAACCCCCTTCCCTCCAGTCCCAATTTTGATTCCTTTCAACACCAACCCATGTAAACTGATTGTTGCAATTACGTGATTCCCGAAGTCATTACATGCCACTGAAAATTATCCAGAGCAGGTGAAAAAAGCTTTCTGTTACTGAGTCATAAAGTCAGCTGGAAGAAGGGCAGTCATCCTTCCAACTACGCAGCAAGGAATATATAAAAATGACTTGCAGGCTTTAAGACCCCACCTCCTTTTTAAAAAAAATATCTATTTTAGGAGGGATGGGGTAAATCCCCTTTAGTGCTCTACTTTTTAGTTTTAAAAGGGGGTGGGTACCCCTCAAATACGAATAAGATCTAATTTTAGGAACTTTATTCTATTGGCTACTGTTTACAACTTACAATTACAGAGTTCTAACTTCCATTCCATGACAGAATAGGAAGACAGAATTGGAAAGGCCACTGAATCCAATCTTTTGCTATCGCACAAGTCTTTATTTCCAAGTGAGGACAAATCTAGATTAAATTGCCTCTTTCTTAGACCTACAAAATAAATGTTCCATATTTTCTTCTGTGGAGGAAAAAAAAAGCATAGAACAGGAATACACACGGAACAAAGCTTCTCAGTAGAGGAATGTGAGAAACAACAGTGCAAAAACACATTAAATCTAATTGGTTTTTCAGCTCAACAAGGAGCAAGGTAGAAGTCTCCCTGGGGCTAAATTTCCTTCCTTCCACACAAATTTCAATTATGACCAAAAAAAAAAAAAAAAGCGTGCATTAGAAGCCATGTAGAATGAAAATGCCATAACAGTATCCATGCTATTTTATCTTATAAAGACACACAATATCTGTTCTGGCAAACTGGCATAAATCTGCACAGGATGACATGCCAGATTCTGGTAAGCCTACTGTGAAGTACTCTTCTGGAATCAGATCCTCTCTATGACTTCCGCCCCAAAGGTACAGCCACCTGCCACTCCAGCTGTGAAACAACCCAGGGAGAGTGATTGGCATTACATTTACCATCTGATATACTTGGCAGATGTACTGCTAATCTCGGCAATCATAGGAAGTAAAAAGATAAAAGATGCTGGGAGGAGGAGGAGAAGAAGGAGAAGGAGAAGAAGAAGAAGGAGTAGTAGTAGTAGTAGTAGTAGTAGTAGTAGTAGTAGTAGTAGTAGTAGTAGTAGTTGTTGTTCAGATGCCGGACTACCGGTCAAGGGCTCAACTTCCATAAAGGTAATTAGCTCTATTGTCCACTCGGAGGACACCTACAGAACCTCAACCTCCAGCAAGAAGAGTTGGATGTCAGAAGGTCAAGTCAGAGGTAGGCCAACAAGAGGCCTTGCCTAGGAGATGGCATAGCAATTACAATTTTGTTTCAGGTGCAGCTTTTATAGCAGATCTGTTTCACCAGCTTCAGCATTCAATCCAAGGCCCTTGTCTTAAGGGGCCATACCCCTCAACCCTGAAGCAGGGTCACGGGATTAAGGAATGGAGACACCTACCACAATTCCTTTTTACTTACAGACAAGTGTTTCCCAAATGCAGAATCAGAATGGTTTGCTCAAGCAAGATGGAATTTACTGTAAGCAAAATCCTCTGTTGCTGTGGAAACTATTAAAAATAGATTCTCCCATGTTCCCTCACTCTCAACAGAGAGAGAGAGAGAGGGAGGGAGGGAGGGAGGGAGAGAGGGGGAGGGAAGGAGAGAGAGGGAGAGAGAGAGAGAGAGAGAGAGAGAGAGAGAGAGAGAGAGAGAGAGAGAGAGAGAGAGAGAGAGAGAGAGAGAGAGAGAGAGATACAGCTCTACATTTTTATTGCATTTTAATTATGAATAATTTCCACCCTTGCATAGGAAGACGGATTTCTGAAAAAGCACCAAAAAGCGGGGGGGGGGGGGACGGGGGACGGGACCGCAACCACTTTCTAAACACAGGCCCTTCAGGATACATATCAATATGCAAACAGAAGTCAGCATGCATTTCAGAATGTTTATGCCACAGGGTAAGCACAATAACAAATCATTAACTCTTTCCATGCCAACAACCTGAACCCTGTAAGAACAGTAATTATGGTTCCGGGAGAGGTATCTGTGGGATGGGAGTTAAGAGCTTCTGTGGTTCTATAGCTATCATAAGGCAATTAGGATTTTCGGCATTAGCTATCCACCGTTTATATGACTAAAACTCTGGTCATGGCCTTTAATCGCACAAAATGGTATATCACAGGGCAACAGTTTGGAACCAAAATACCTCAAATGGGTTAACTTACAGAACGTATACAAAATCTGGGATCTATGATTCCCCAGGGAATGAAATTTAGGAAACTTGACTTGAACGGCTCCTGTGGTCACATGACCTTCATTTTTAACATCATGTGACTGTTTTCTAGTCTTGCAATCTCTTGCTCCCTTCCCCATCTAGCTGCAATCCTGCCTGCTGGGGATGGATGGAAATGGGGAGGGAGGGCGGGAGGGAGGAAGGAAGGTTTTCTAATGCTCCCTGCCAAATTTCCACACAGAAATTCAATGGGGAAGCCAGCAGGAAATCAGAAGTTGCTCCCACTCCCACTGCTTTTTGGCCTGTCCTTGGTCATTCTGTTTCTGTTTAACTAAGGAAATATCTCTGAAACAATGACCCAATAGGTCAGAGGCTATTTAGTATTTTCTATTTGTATACTTTCCAGACAGAGCAAGTAGACAGGATTATACAAGCCCATTAGCCAAATTCATAATGTTCAGTGCTTGAAGAGAAGAAAAATTAATGCAGTCCTAAGGTCTCAGCTGTGGTAGTGCCCAATTCAATGACCTGAAAATCTGTCATCAATTGCTCATGTCGGACCATGATTTTGACATATTACTTCATGCTGTCTTTGCAAGCAAATACATGGACATCTATGAAACTTTAGGATAGATATAACAATACAGGTGCAAAGCCATCTCTGTATCCTCATTAAGGCATTGGTTGGTTTAACAGGTCCGTCCCATAAGACTGCAGTAAGTTCCAGACACACCACAGTCACAAATCAAAGAAGCAATCTGCTCCGTGTGTCATCTTCAGCAGTTCCAGACATTTTGAATACACCAAGTGTGAAGATACCGCCTGGTCTCCCTAGCCAAGAACCATTAAATGAATGTTCTCTTTATGAATCTTACTAATCTTCTATCAGGCAAAGCTATCATAATATTGACCAGAAATGTTCATTCAACTCGGTTATGTCGATCATGATGATCATTCTGTCTAACCTCCTGCAAACACAGAGCACAAGATTTATACTGCAATTAAGGCATTTCTTTCCCAAGGAGTCAGAAAGCGGCTGCCACTCCCAGTTGCTATGCTAATTTTACTACTTCTCACAAAGGTGGTCAGATAATTGCTCACTGGCACGGATTTGATTCTCTGTCTACCGAGTTCTTGTTTTCTCACATAAGCCAAGCAGCCTTGCAACAAGAGTTGAGCAGAGAACTTATTTATTTATTTAATCGGATATGGCCACCCATCTCAATAAGTGATTCTAGGTGGTGAACAATATTAAAATAAAATCAAAACCATTATAACCCACAATCCAAGATTAAAATAGAATACTGCTGGAAGAAAAGCATTACTATTATTATTTTTGAAAACAATCTGGTATTTAATTAACATTATCTATCTATAGCCCTAAAAAGTTATAGTCTTTTAATTATGGCTGATATGTGTTGGTGGCCATAAGATTCTGAGAAGCAAGAATAGGCTGAAGTAGAGCCCAAACAAGAGGCAGTTGTTCATTGTGGTTCTCTATTCACACCAGTGTTATCTCTGGAGAGAGATGCACTACCTGAGAATGGGCAAGTTGGCGATTTGAGGTCCTTCTAAATTCTTGACTCCTGCTTAAGCAGCAGGCAGAAACCATGGTTGGCGGGACCTCTGCTGGGGTACCAATTATAGCTTTACTTGGTGCAGGGGGACTAAATATAGTCACCTTATTAAAACCATTAGACTACTACAATGTGCTTCATATATATGGAGCTGCCCTTAGACTATTCAGAAACCACAACTGGTCCAGAAGGCAGTGGCCTGTATGTCAACTGAGGAAGTACTACACTAATATTGTGTATCTTTTGTTAATTGCTAGCTGGTTTTCAGGTACAATTGAAAGCCCCCATTTTAACCTATAAAGCCATTTATAGCTTGGCACTTGGATACTTCCAGGACTGACTACTCTTAAGTTGAAATAGCCCAATCTGCCAGATCATTTACAAAGAGGCTCCATCTAACTAGTCCCAGACATCTCTGCTGTGATGGGAGTAAAGTCAGGAACTTCAGATTAGCTCCTTCCTGAAGGCTTTCAAAAGGATTTTAAGCACTGAGATCTTTCAGAGAAGGTTTCAGCTAAGTTTATGACTTTTTTGTTTTGTTTTTGTGTCTTTTTTTAAAACATTGCTGATATGGTTTATTGGCTTTGCATTTTATAAGTTTGATATTTAATCTTTGATATTTTAATTAACCTTTTCATACCATGCAATAGTCTGCAATAGTTATAGATCCATAAGTAAACAATACTTTTTTTTCAACATCAGATATTCTCACCTTGCTTTGCTAGACAGAGAACAATCTAACTGATCTTTGAAATCTTCAGGTGCTATTGCTAACTATCCAAGAAGGACCCTGTTTTCTTCCAAATGTATGACTACAGTTCCTGAAAAAGTCTTCTGGAGTAATAATGAGGAAGGGTATGGTAACTCCTCTGTTGCAAGCACAATACAATGGAATGAAACAGTGAAGAGCAGCTTATCAGTACATTTATGACAAGAGCTGTTTCTAGGACTGTAGTTATTTATAGTGGAAAAATTTACTCATAGAGTTTCTATATCCAAGCAAGCACAATCACTCTTGTTGGGATCTTTTTCTTGAAGAAAAAAGTGAAACTGGTTATGTACAAAACAATTCACCTCCCCCTATTTGCAAAGAGGTGAGAAATATTCAAGATATGTTAAGGGCAAATGAGGTTGCTTGACAAGAAACTTCAGTGCTCCTTGTTACAACCGGAGTTACTGTCCAGCTATTTTTTAAAAAACTAAGATTCAGCCACACAACATAACATGCAATATTTGGATTAAATGTATATAATTATATCTGCATGCATTTGAGGACAACCCAGTCAAGATTGTTGTGTTTGTATCACCTCACACACTGATCTTAATTCTATTGGGGTGCAGATGCATCCCAAATACCAGGTACAAAAGGAATTACTGCCAATTTCCCTTTCTCATCTCTTCTGTTCTTGCAATTATTCTTCCGTTCCACTCTTTTTGCTGTATCTTTGTGTTTTTAGGCATATGCCGCTGTTAATGGCACTTCTGTCATTTCATCTGCTGGCAGAGATTATGCTATCAGGGGAACTCTCTCCATGTCAGAGCCGAGACTTCCAGCCTTAAATCACCAACGGGGAAAGTCAAGCTGCTATAGAGGGAAAACTTGGAAGACGTCAACTTTCTGCTCGTTGGGTTGTATAACGCCTCTGGCAATTGCAATCCAGGGGTGGACCCCAGAAACATCTGCCATGGACTGATATATTGCTCTGTGTACAGGTGATGGAATGGTTGGCATGATGCGAAATCAAGAGTTAAAATATAGCTGAACTGGTTTACTACATTCACAGTACATACTGACTTACTGTAGAAACCGAAGGAAAATAAAAAGGTGTTACATAAAAGAAAAAGGATGGATGACATTCTTAGGATGTTTGGTACAAGCTATTGAAGGACAGAGGTCAGCTTCTCGTATTGGCAGTCTAAGGTTCCTTGCTGTTAGTTTAAAATGCCAACCACAAAGATGAGGCTTTGCAAAGTGGAAACACTGCTATTGTGCAGATCCACACATTATTGAACAATCCAAAGATGCTAATATACCATGAGAAACAGAACAGGGCAGGATCAGAACAAAGGCCGATCTAGTCCAGCATATTGGCTCCCCCCCCCCGCCCCCCGTATCAGAGACAAGTCCCATAAAAACACATTAGCACCCTCTCATCAGAGATGGTATTCAGCCGGTGCTCTCCGGTGAACCGGTAGCAGTGGCAGGCTCCGCCCACCTGCCCTGACGTAATGCATGACCTTCTGTGCATGTGCAGATTTGGCATGTGTGCTCACATTTGCGAATCTGTAGGGAAGGTAAGTGAATCCCACCGCTGCTTCTCATCCCTGTTTCCACTAAGAGGAACATTGTCTCCAGTATTAAAGGCAATATGTAGCCCTTGCCTTGGCTTCGTATAGCTTCATTTCCTATGAAATTGTTTAATTACCTTTTAAAGTCACAGAGGTTGGTGCCATCTTGTGGTAGCAAATGCCTTTGTTTAATTATGCACTATGTGAAGTATTTCCATTGTATTCTTCTGCCATTTAATTTCATCAGAGATCAAAAATCCTCATATTCAGATGATGCATATCTAAATAGACTTCTCTCATGTCCCTCATTCATTTTTTAAACAACATTTTTATAACCTGAAAGGCCTGGCATGTCTTTTCTAACAAACAGGTGATTCCAGCCCTTTAAATCACTTTCACTGTGATTTTTTTGTATCTTTTAAAGCACCATAATATCCTTTTTGAATTGCAGTCATCAGAATTGCACATAATATTCCAATTGTGGTCACAGCATGCCCTTTTATAGCAGCAACACACTGGGCTGACACTTTCATCAAGCTATGCACCACAACACCAAGATTCCTTTCCAGCTAGTTAATGCTAGCTCAGATATTACTCTCCATTTGCATATGCATTGTTATTTTAGTCCCCATTCCCAATCTGCAAAAAATCTTCTGGAGTTCCTTGCTATGTCCTTTTTACTTATCTCTTATTACAGTTATTACCAACTAAGCAACCCGTGCCCCATTGGGTCAACATTTCAGGGATATTTTCCTACTTAAGCAGAGAGACACTATGACTATCAGAGAGCAAAAAAGCAAAGGGAGCAGGAGGACATCTAACTTTCTGTAGGCTTCCCCATTGAGTTTCCTTGTGGGAAGCTGGCAAAGAGCAACTAAAATCTCCCTCCGTCCCACATTCCTGCTGGCTTTCCAATTTAACTTTGCTTGTGAGAAGCCTGCAGAGACAAAGTCAGTGGGGAAGCCAGCAGGATAGTTACAAGTCGAATGCCAGCAGTCAGGTAAATGGCTGCTGCCAGGTCTAGGGTGGCGGTGGAAGCAAGGGATTGCCAAAGTGGCTGGGAAACCGTCACAGAATATTGACCATTAGAAACCCACGACCTCAGCAGCAACCAGGCAATGCTGAAGTAGCCACAATTTCCCCAATTTTCATTCCCTCGGGAGTAATGAGTCCTGGCATTCTTAAACTAGTTCATTTGAGGTACCTTTGTTGATTATGTTTTGCCCTATGATGCACCTTTTCACCCAGTTTAAGGTTAAAGACACAAGAGTTTTAGTGAGAAATGTTTTAGAGATAGATTTTTTTAAACAACATTCATATAATATTGTTCGAGAAAGCCCTTTATTTACATTTGTGCTAGGAATGTCCATTTACTTCTGTTCTTTGTTCTCTGCTTTATGTGTTTTACATTTGTTTGTTTGTACCAGTTAGAAATTTGTAACAGAACCTCTTTACTGTGTCTTCTCATAGGTTTTGGTAAGGGATTTTGTCTACAGCAACAAAATCTAAAAAGTTCAAGTAAGAGGTAAGTAACTTTTTTGTTCTGATTAGGATATTCAAGTTTTTGACAGCATGGTATAAATGCCCCTACCAAATGGTTGCCACTATTCACCTACCGGTATTTATCAGAAAGGAAGCCATGATAGGGGTTCTAGTGACCTATTTTAGACTTTTTCCTATTTTCTAAGCTGGCCTACTTTCAAATAAAGCACCGAAGAGAAGACACCCACCAGAATCTTGCCTAAACATACGCAGCCTAAACGTTCTCAAATAATTAAATAAATATGGTGCTAAAGGCTATAAAAATAGGTTTGGAAGGTTGGAAGAAATAATTTGAGGGTTTATGCTGAGAAAAAGAAGAGGTGGTGTGTGCATCTGATTATGGCAAAGAGATTAGTGGCATGTCTTTGGCAAAGTTCAGAATTCTTTCTGAACACAGATCAAGATGGTGAGAATTTCTCCATGTAGCCAACAAGATTCACACACACACACACATGCATGGCACCTAATTAAGAGCAGGGAACTGCAGGAGAGTGGCTGTATTTCCGGTAACCATGGAAATCACCCTCATCCAAATAAATACTATTTGCTGTTTTAAATGGGCAGAACCTCTTCCCGTTTTTAAGTCAACAGAGTCTGTGGGATTCGCTTGTGCTCTAGCATAGATATCATCCTGCCTTCTACATTAGAAGAAACCAAGCCGCATCTGGCACTTTCAGTTGAGCATATTTGTGGGTCAGTAGAGCCACTGTCTTTCAGTCCAAATGTATCAAAACACCTCAGATGCCATCTTTGGTTTACACCAGGGGTGAAATCCAGCAGGTGCTGACAGGTTCTGGAGAACCGGTAGCGGACATTTTGAGTAGTTCAGAGAACCGGCAAATGCCACCTCTGGCTGGCCCCAGAGTGGGGTGGGAATGGAGATTTTGCAGTATCCTTCCCCTGCCAACCAAGCCACGCCCACCAAGCCACACCATGCCCACCAAGCCATGGCCACAGAACTGGTAGCAAAAAATGTTGAATTTCACCACTGGTTTACACCCTTCCCAAGTTACCAGTAGTGCCTAAAATAGAGATCCCATAACTGACAAAGGAGAAGTTGCTTTCTCACTCATAGCAACCAGCCCAGAATAATGATAAATAAGAGACACAGGATAAAAAAAGCTCCACATTTTTCAAAACAATGTGTCAAAATGAAACCATGTAATCTAGTTTCATTAGGCCCTGTTGTCCCAGAAATTCTTCTGCTACTACTGTAGAATAATTTCTCACCAGTTCCTACCTGTTTCCCTCATCCTTCCACTACCAAACACCCGAGAGAGAGAGGGGGGGGGAGAGAAAGAGAGAGAGAGAGAGAGGGAGAGAGGGAGGGAGGTTTGATGCACTGAAGCAATTCCAGCTAGGACTAGCATTTCCACTGCATCCATCATCTGAGCTAGGAGCCTTCAGAGGCTACAAGAGTGATATACAGGTCTCAGTGCTGTCCTCAATGATTTATTAAAATATCACCCAGATGAAATTTAGGAGGCCAAGAGCACCAATTCACAACAGGTAAGGGACAGGAACTAAGTAGAATGATGCTGATGGAAGAAATGAGAGAGGGAGATGCTTTATTGCTCAAATACAGGGAAAATGAGATAGGGAGCAGCCCAAACTCCAAACTCCTTCTGATGTTATAACATGCTTTAAATAGAGTACATTCTTAGCTATTGCTATAAAGCTTCATGCACAAAGCTCACACATATAAGAAACACATTACACACACACACACACACGCGCACACACACACACACACACACACACCATAGAGGATATACAAGCAATATAAAATCCAGAACAGAGAACCAGTTGTTTCTATTAAAAATACACTGCCCTTAGCAGTTAAAACTGGGCAGTGATTATTCATTTTCAAATCCCCTTCAAATATCAGAGGCTTGCATCTTGGCACAGTTGAATTTATCTTCTATTTTGGAAAAGAAGACGGCAGGTTCCACTGTGCATTGCAATTAAACACAGATTCTGGGATCCTATGGGTCAAGGCTCCTATATTTCTAGAAGTTTGCAGCTAAAAAAAAGGATAAAGAAAGTTTTCTGCAGGTTTTTTGAATTTTAATCAACCTTGAATCGTGTAGTTTAACAAAATATAGCAACATTAAATAGTGTAAAAAAAAATCCCTAGATCTTTCAAACAAATATGAATCAACACTGTTGACTTCCAGAAGCAGTATTTTAGTATGTATTAGGGCAGAGACTGTTTCAGTCAGGAAGCTGAAGAACAGGGGGAACACAAGATACTCACCAAATGCAGTATGTGCCACCCTTTCAGGGTCATTCGTTCACTCATAACTCACCTTTATTGTTTTTATAAAGAAGTCATGGTGAAAAACACATACTTCCTTCCTCCTATTTTCCCCAGAACAACCACCTTCTGAGGTGGGTTGGGCTGAGAAAGAGTGACTGGCCCAAAGCAGTGGTGGGATTCAAGTAATTTAACAACTGGTTCTCTGCCCTATAATTTCTTCCAACAACCAGTTCACCAAACTGCTCAGAAAGTTAACAACCGGTTCTCCCAAAGTGGTGCGAACTGGCTGAATCCCACCACTGGCCCAAAGTCACCTAACTGGCTTTCATGTCTAGATTAAAACTCATAGTCTCCTGGCATCTCCTGGGAGATCTACTGCGCATGTGCGGGTTTGGAATGGCGGCTGGGCTTTTTCGCTCTCTGTAAATCTAGCGAAAAAGCGCTGGTTAGCCTTCCAAACGGACCGCAAAACCTCCGGAAAGAGCCTGGGTGAGATTAAGACATCAGAATCCCCAGGACCGGACGAAAAATCTTTTAAAAACATCGCTCCCGAAGGCTCCACTGCGCTTAACAGCTGAGCAACCCAACAGCTGATCCACCGAGCGAGGGCGGCGGCGGCGAGACGCGGACGGTTGGCGTCTTTAACATCTTTAACATCTTTAACATCTTGGCTACTTGGGTGCCCTGGGTGCCCCTGAAGGTCGCCTGCCCTATTGGGTGAGCCCTGGTGAGCCCTGGTCCTGGAAGGTGCCTTAGAGCAGCGGAATGGTGGCAGCAGGAATTGGATGGAAAATGGCTGTCTGAGCTTTTTGCTTTCACGATTGCCCCCCCACTGTTCTTTTTAGATCTAAACAGTGTTGGGGCTTGGAGAAGAACTCTGGATTTTAGTGGAGAGGAACTTTGGATTTTAGTGGAGAGGAACTTTGGATTTTTATCTATAACCAGAAAAGGAACGGTGAGTTTGGGGGATTTGAAACTGGCTATTATCATCTTCACTATTACCATAACCATCATGGCAAAGAGGAGGAAATTATTGTGGCTTGGGCGAACGAATTAAGTGGCAATTAGCCACTACCATCATAGCTTGCCTGAACGCCCGCCCCTCCTCTATCCTGTATTTTAGTGCCTACCCTCTCACCTTGGAGCCTCTCCCTTTATCCCTCCCGTGGTTTGGACAACTTCTTTCTCTTCCTGTCTGCCCCTGCCACTGTGGAGCCACGTTTGCCTGCCTATCTGTTCTCACTTAATGCGAGTTTTACTGCCTGGCCTGCGACCATCGGCATTGGCCCGGAACAACTGCTCTTCCCCACCACCTGCTACCACTGAGCAACGACCATCTGTTTAACATCCTGATATTTTATGGTATACATACTTATGGTGCATTTGGTTTGGGGAAGGAAGTGATAGAGGATGGCAGTTTCAGGGACAGGAACTTGGCGTTTTAAAAACTGGACATTAAGTTGGCACCCCCCCTTTCCCCCTTCTAACTGGTTCCAGTCACTTATAAACTTTGGACATATAGACTTTGGCCGTTCCAGGACTTCAGGAGAAGGGGAAGATAAGTTACCCCCCTGCATACTACCGTTTTATCTCCTATGGACCGTTATTGTTTATTATACCACGCTCTATCTGGATTTGGAGGGTGTGAGTTTGCAAAGCTGGTGTTGGCTGATACCTGGGGCCTGTGCTCTGCCCCCCCTCCATCTGCAACTATTTATAGAATACGGTTCTTGGACTTTGGCCTTGGATTTCTCTGGAACTGGAGGAAGGGAGGCTGGCTCTTCTGGAACTTATAATTTTAAATTCTGTGTTGCGCAATTTTAAATGGGTATGTTGAGTGCGTGGGACTGAATGAGTTAGTATGAAAGACCCACTTTTTAGTACTATTATTGCTGTATTCTTTTTGTGTTTTAATTATATTGTGGGGACTGCCTGTGTGAGTGTCTGAGTATGCCTGATTCGGAGGACCTGGCGGGGCAAGCGGGGGCCATTGGGGTGGTTGGGGGAATTATGCCCACGGGAGAGAGTCGGAGCATTGCGGTCATAACAGGGAGAGGCAGATATGGCGGGGACTTTAGGGCTGGCCATTATAGGGGAAGGAGGGTTCGCTATATTGCAGAGATCCCTCCTTCCGGCCCTATGAGTCCCACTCCAAGGTCAGATGGCGTGAGCGATCAGGACCCTGGTCTCAGGCTGCTGTCGCTAAATGCCAGGTCTGTTATCCATAAGGCTCCCCTCGTCCGGGACTTGATTGTAGACGAGGGGGCAGACCTGGCATGTATTACTGAAACATGGCTGGGCACGGAGGGAGGAGTCCCCCTCGTAGAGCTGTGCCCAGATGGGTTTCAGGTGCTTCATCAGCCGAGAGCCCAGGGAAGGGGTGGCGGTGTGGCTATTGTAGTCCGGGAGTCTTTAGCTCCTCGTAGGATCCCTGCTCCGGAGCTTGTCGGGTGTGAGTCCCTGCTAGTGAAGTTGGACCTCAAGGGTCAAGCGGGTTTGCTGCTAACGTACCTGCCTCCCAACTGCGTTGCAGCGGCCCTCCCTGCGCTCCTCGAGTCAATAGCCGAGCTAGCAATTGAGTTCCCTAGACTAATGGTTCTGGGGGACTTCAATTTGCCTTCGCTCGGTGAACACTCTGATGGAGCGCAGGAGTTCATGGCCTCCATGACAGCCATGGGCCTGACCCAGGTAATTCGAGGCCCTACCCACTTGGCAGGACATACGCTCGACCTCGTATTCCTCTCGGAGCAGTGGAGTTATGATCTTGGTCTGAGGGGAAATGAGATCATTCCCCTGTCGTGGTCAGACCACTACCTACTGAGGCTAGACTTCCGGAGGCCAAACCCCCACCATAGGGAGGAGGAACCGACCAGGTGGTTCCGCCCCAGGCGACTGATGGACCCTGTTAGGTTCCAGACGGAGCTTGGGGTCATTCCAGATGCTCTCGCCCACAGTTCGGCGGAGACTATTGCTGCGGCCTGGCACTCGGCGGCATCAGAGTCTCTAGACCGAATTGCGCCACTACGGCCCCTCCGGGTCAGCGGCTCGCGGAGACCCCCTTGGTTCACCGAGGAGCTCCGCGAGATAAAGCGCCGGAGGAGACGCCTAGAGCACCGGTGGAGATCCGATAGGTCCGTATCGAACCGAGCACTGTTGACAGCCTGCACCAAGGAGTATATTTGGGCATTGAGAACTGCCAAAAGATCACACATTGCCTCCTTGGTAGCGTCCGCCGAGTCTCGCCCAGCCGCCCTGTTTAGGATAACCCGCTCCCTCCTAAATAGGAGGGAGACGGGGAACCCCATACAGGGAAAGGCTGAGGAATATAGTCAGTTCTTGGCGGACAAAATTGCTCGGTTTCGATCGGAACTGGACTCCACCCCCGCAGATCCAGCCGGGACACAGGGGAATAACTTGGTAGACCATCTCTGGGTTGAGTTTCAGGATGTTGCCTCTGGGGATGTGGACAAGGCTATGTGAGCTGTGAGTTCCTCCACCTGCATACTGGACCCGTGTCCCTCTTGGCTGACTGCCAACAGCAGAGAGGTGACACGAGGCTGGATCCAGGCGGTTGTCACCGCCTCTCTTCGGGAGGGACACCTCCCCACCGCACTTAAGGCGGCGGTGGTGAGGCCCCTCCTGAAGAAACCGTCCTTGGATCCAGCAGTTCTTAACAACTATCGTCCAGTCTCCAACCTCCCCTTTCTGGGGAAGGTTGTTGAGAAGGTGGTGGCCTTACAGCTTCAGCGTACCTTGGAGGAAGCTAACTACCTTGACCCCTTCCAGTCTGGCTTCAGGCCCGGTTACAGCACTGAAACCGCTTTGGTCGCATTGACCGATGATCTCTGGAGAGCCAGAGATGGAGGCTATGCGTCCATCCTGGTTCTCCTTGACCTCTCAGCGGCTTTCGATACCATCGACCATGGTATCCTTCTGCGACGACTGCGGGAGGTGGGGGTGGGCGGCACTGTTTTACAGTGGTTCTCCTCCTACCTCTCGGACAGGTCGCAGTCGGTGTTGGTGGGGAGGGAGAGATCGTCCCCGAGGCCCCTAACATATGGGGTGCCGCAGGGTTCGGTTCTGTCCCCCCTGCTATTTAACATATACATGAAACCGCTGGGCGAGATCATTCGGAGGCACGGGATTAAGTACCATCAATATGCGGACGATACGCAGTTGTATCTGTCCGCCCCGTGCCAACTCAATGAAGCGGTGGACGTGATGAACCGGGGCCTTGAGGCTGTTAAAGACTGGATGAGAGCTAACAAACTGGTACTCAACCCGGAAAAGACCGAGTGGCTGTTGTGTTTTCCTCCCAAAAATTTGGTTAACGTTCCATCAATCAGGCTGGGGGGGCAAATTTTGCCCCCCTCAGATAGGGTCCGCAACTTGGGAGTCCTCCTGGACCCACAGCTGAGTTTTGACCACCATTTGTCGGCTGTGACCAGGGGGGCATTTGCCCAGGTTCGCCTGGTGCGCCAGTTGCGGCCCTACCTGAACCGGGAGGCTCTCACAACAGTCACTCGAGCCCTTGTGATCTCTAGGCTGGAATACTGCAATGTGCTCTACATGGGGCTGCCCTTGAAGAGCATCCGGCGACTTCAGCTAGTCCAGAACGCGGCCGCGCGAGTGAACATGGGCGCACCACGGTTCGCCCATATAACACCAATCCTCCGTGAGCTGCGCTGGCTACCTGTTGATCGTCGGGTGCACTTCAAGGTCTTACTTACCACCTATAAAGCGCTCCATGGTAGTGGATCTGACTATTTGAGAGACCGCCTCCTGCCAATTACCTCCCTGCGTCCCATCAGATCGCACAGAGTAGGCCTCCTCCGAATTCCATCCGCCAGTCAGTGCCGACTGGCGACTACGCGGAGGAGAGCCTTCTCAGTTGCAGCTCCGACATTATGGAACAACCTCCCCGTGGAGATCCGCACCCTCACCACAGTCCAGGCCTTCCGCACAGCCCTCAAGAACTGGCTATCCCGTCAGGCCTGGGGATAGGATTACTCTCACCCCGCCCGAATGTTGAGTGAATGTTGTGTTTTTATGATCAATTTCCTTTTAATCACGATTCTTTTCTTTTTAAGTCTTGTCTTGCACTCCCTTCCCTTTACTGTTGTAAGCCGCCCTGAGTCCCCTCAGGGAAAAGGGCGGCATATAAATTTGCAATAAAACTAAAAACTAAAAAACTAAAAACTTAACCACTAGACCAAACTTTTGAAGGCTCAGATCTCTGAAGTATTTGACCAAAGAGTAATATTGTTGATGGTGCTAGATTTTGCCATACAGTTTTTCGTACCTTTCCTATCTAGTCAATCTTGCAATCCCATTTTCTGCCTGCTGGAAAAGAGAGGGAGGGAGGGAGGGAGGGAGGGAGGGAGGGAGGAAGGAAGGAAGGAAGGAAGGAAGGAAGGAAGGAAGGAAGGAAGGCTGAGGGACTGAAAAGAGCCTGGGACTCTGCAACCACAAGTGTCAATCAGTGTCATCCTTCATAATGTGCACCTTGGAGCTTTGCTGAGACATTTCCTTTAAAGATGGTAAAGTCATTATTGTATTTCCTGCACCAAGATACAGAAGGTACCTAAATAAGAATAAGAGGCAGATATATTCTTTCCTGTATCCTATTACCACATTCAGTTCAGTACCTCAAATAACTGATGTCAGTCAGTAAGTCTATATAACTTAATTTGTTACAAAAATGTTAGCACTTACAGGAAACAGCCTGGGGAAATGAGACATTATTTGAGTGACTGCTCATCAACAACCAGTTATATCCTTTGCCATGTGAACATTAAGATTCTGAAAACTGAGCAGAATGTGTGAAACATGTTCCAAATTTAAGCTGTCAACTATTTTCAGAAGTCAGAGGTGAAGTCCCAAAAGTGGAAATAATAGAATCAAGGGTGACAGAGACTTCCCCCCCCCCCCATTCAATGATGACAACATGTAGACTGGAGTTCCTTCCACAGGAATATTTTCAGTCTTCACAAATCAGCATAAAACCTGCTTTTAATTAAGCACAACATTTTTTGACATCCCATGAAAGTCTACTCAATTTTACTCAAATACAGTCAATCCCCCAAACTGCTATACAGGTAAATCCCCCACTTATAACAATTCATTTAGTGACTGTTCAAAATTGAAACAACACTGAAAAACAGACTTATGACCATTTTTCACAATACAGCCGTTGCAGAATCCCTATGGGCATGTAATTCAGATTCAAAATTCAGATGCTCAGTAACTGATTCCTATTTATGACTGCTACAGTATCCTGGGGTTATGTGATGAGCTTTTGTAACCTTCTGACAAACGAAGTCAATGGAGAAGTCAAATTCACTTAACAATCATGTTTCTAAGTCAACAATTGCACTGATTCACTTAACAAGAAAGGTTGTAAAATAGGACAAAATTTGCTCAACTATTTTGGGCCCAATTGCGTTCATAAGTCGAGAATTACCTGCATTTGATGCTGCCTTGCAAGTAGTTATAAAAGGTTGGCAATGAAGGCCATTAAAGGCAATGCAGGAACATATACAATGGCTCTGCATATCCTTATCAACTTCATCTTACATGGCAAATTTCTATTTTCTTTTTACAATATAAGTTTACCCTAATAATACATTGGTATATTACCTCATGATGACACACCTGAAATCGAGTTCTGATTTCCAAAGAATTTATTCCATATAGTTGTTTTCAACCCCCTACAATGGAACAATTAGTGAAAATGAATGTGCACCTTTATGCTTTCACCAGAAATCATTAAAACTGTGGTTGTAGCCGTGTGTGTGTGTGTAATTTTTATTTGCTGGTTAAATTAAGCCATCAAGAATGAAGTATTTTAATTTCAATGGGTAAAGCTATGGTTAGACTTTCCAAAGGGGCTTTTAACTTATCTTCCATGTTCTATAAGGTAGAAATTTGGGCTCAAAAGGAGAAAGAGAAGCAGAAGCAGAAGCAGAAGCAGAAGCAGGAGCAGGAGCAGGAGCAGGAGCAGGAGAAGGAGAAGGAGAAGGAGAAGGAGAAGGAGAAGGAGAAGGAGAAGGAGAAGAAGAAGAAGAAGAAGAAGAAGAAGAAGAAGAAGAAGAAGAAGAAGAAGAAGAAGAAGAAGAAGAAGAAGAAAGGAGGAACAGCAAGGAGGAACTTACTAAGATTTTCTCAATAAATTCAAATGGTCAATCCTTCTGCCTACAATGAATTATTGTGCTTGTGAACTTGTGCTGAAATTCAAAATCTTATTAATAGTAATTAGCTTAGTTGGGTTAATTAAATTGATTTAGAAGGATACTTATGTTTGTGATTTTGGGTGTGTCTGTATGTGGAGTGGGCCCTTCCCTTAGTTTCCACTTTTCCTAATATATCCCTGTCTATATCCAGACATTTGATTTCATTGGCTTGGAAAGGGAATTTCTTAATAAAATGTTCACTATATGTGCAAGACTGCAAGGTTACATAGCTATTCTTTGTGTTTCATAATTTACATGCAAATTGTTCTGTATTTCTGGGCTTCAAGCAGGAAGAACCAAAGAGCTTCCTTTTAATTTTTCTTAGGGCTGGACGTAATAGAAAAGGTTTGGGAACTTCCTTAGTAGAAGGTTTAAGAATAGTCCTGTTATACCAATGAAGGAGTGTCAGAAGTTTCAGCCTAGCCACTGAGGGCCCACCATATTTTGATTTTGATTTTATTTGTCTTGTATGCCGCCCACTCCTGAAGGACTCCGGGCGGCTCACAATAGACAAGGGAAAGGGGGAAAACTAGACAAAGACAACACTTTAAAAACAAAACCACAACATTCACAATTTCCATGGGGCTGGATATTTCACAGGCCCCCCGGCCAGCTGGAGCAGCCAGGACTTGGTGGCTTTGCGGAAGGCCGGGAAGGTAGTAAGGGTCCGGATCTCGACAGGGAGATCATTCCAGAGGGCTGGAGCTGCAACAGAGAAGGCTCTCCCCGGGGGGGTCGCCAGCCGACATTGGCTGGCAGATGGAATCTGGAGGAGACCTAACCTGTGAGATCTAATCGGTCTGAGGGAGGTAATCGGCAGGAGGCGGTCTCTCAGGTACCCAGGTCCGATGCCATGTAGGGCTTTATAGGTAGTGACCAGCACCTTGAAGCGGATTCGGAGACTAATGGGTAGCCAGTGCAGCTCGCGGAGGATAGGTGTGATGTGGGTGTACCTGGGTGCACCCACAATCGCTCGCGCGGCTGTGTTCTGGACTAACTGGAGTCTTCGAACACTCTTCAAGGGCAGCCCCATGTAGAGCGCATTACAATAATCCAGTCTTGAGGTCACAAGGGCGTGAGTGATTGTCTGAAGGGCCTCCCGATCCAGGTAGGGTTGCAATTGGTGCACCAGGCGAACCTGGGCAAAGGTCCCCCTGGTCAC
This sequence comes from Thamnophis sirtalis, assembly GCF_051295495.1. Lineage (NCBI taxonomy): Eukaryota > Metazoa > Chordata > Lepidosauria > Squamata > Natricidae > Thamnophis > Thamnophis sirtalis. The sequence goes on from NW_028261383.1 coordinate 131,146,660, forward strand.
AGCCGACAGGTGGTGTTCTAAAGTCAGCTGGGGATCCAGGAGGACTCCCAAATTGCGAACCCTCTCTGAGGGGCATATAATTTCACCCCCCAGCCTGAGAGATGGAATAATTGGCCAATCTTTGGGAGGGAACATCAGAAGCCACTCGGTCTTGTCTGGATTGAGTGCCAACTTGTTTGCTCCCATCCAGACCCTAACAGCCTCCAGGCACTGGCACATCACTTCTACTGCTTCGCTGAGTTGGCATGGGGCAGACAGATACAACTGCGTATCGTCTGCATATTGATGGTACTTAATCCCATGCCGGCGTATGATCTCACCCAGCGGCTTCATGTAGATGTTAAATAGGAGGGGGGACAGGACCGAACCCTGTGGCACCCCGTAATTGAGGGGCCTTGGGGTCGATCTCTGCCCTCTGACCAACACCGACTGCGACCTGTCCGAGAGGTAGGAGGAGAACCACCAAAGAACGGTGCCTCCCACTCCCACCTCTTGCAACCGTCACAGAAGGATACCATGGTCGATGGTGTCGAAGGCCGCTGAGAGGTCAAGGAGCACAAGGATAGAGGGGTGGCCCCTATCCCTGGCCCGCCAGAGATCATCGATCAGCGCGACCAAAGCAGTTTCCATGCTGTAGCCAGGCCTGAAGCCCGACTGAAAGGAGTCTAGATAATATGCAACTTCTTGGGAAGTTGGGAACCTCTTGTGAATTCTTGGGGGGAGAAAAGATCTTCGAGAAGATTATCAGTTATTCCCTCTCCTTATAAATTCAGGTAGTTCTCGAATTTCAGCCATTCATTTAGTGGCCATTCAAAGTTACAACAGCACTAAAAAAAGTGACTTATGACTGTTTTTCACACTTACAAGCATTGCAGCGTCCCCATGGTTATGTGATCAAAATTCAAACACTTGGCAACTGGTTCATATTTATGACGGTTGTAGTGTCGCGGGGTCATGTGATCACCATTTGCCACCTTCTGACAAGCAAAGTCAATGGGGAAGCAAGATTCACTTAACAACCGTGTTACTTAGAGACTAACTTGATCCTGCACTTAATAACGGCAGCAAGACTGTTGGTGGCGCAATACTGGAAGAAGGAAGACCTGCCTACAACTCAAGAATGGACATTGAAAGTTACAAATTTAGCCGAGATGGCTAAAATATCGGCATATCTTAAAGATCACTCAAGAGATATAAACGAGACTGGAAAAAATGGATTGACTATATACTAAATTCCAGTTATCCTATGCTTAAGATCAGGAATGATTTAAATTGTTTAAAGTTAGCTTAGCAAGAAGAAGCTAAGATCAATGTAGAGATGTTATTAATTTCTTTATTTCTTTTTCCCCCCAATAGATTTTAGACTGTGTTTGTTAAAAATCTATACCGTGTACGGGTTCTGGGAAGTCGGGGGGGGGGGAGGAGGTGGGGGGTCGGGGGGAGGTTGGGGGGAGGGAGGGATATATCTTAGGCTAGACACAATGTGTTAGATCTCAATGCAATGTGACTTCACATGTATACTGTTTTTCTTTAATTTTTCTTTAAAAATAGGATAAGCCAAGTATATTAACATATAGTGGAAATACACCAAGGGGAGGAGGAATAGGGAAGAAGATGGGTAGAGAGGGATGGGAGAGAGGGTGGGGGGGAAGGCGAAAAGGAAGGGGGGGAGCGGATCTGGAGAGAGGAGTGGTAGAGGGCGAGGGGAAGTAGGGTAGAGGGGGATGATGGAGGGAAGATAGAAAGGTGGAGGGTGGTGGAAGAAAGAGGTGTATGGAGAATGGAAGAGGTATATTGGGCTTTTATTTTCTGGGGCATTGTTGACAAGAGGAATTGATGCAATTATTGTTTAATACTGTATGGTGTATACATGTGAGTGTTTGAAAATGAAAATAAAATATACTAAACTTAAAAAAAAAACCATGTTACTAACTTAACAAATGTGGCAAAAAGGATTGTAAAATGGGGCAAAATTTACTTAACAAATGTATCACTTAGCAACAGAAATTTTGGGCTTAATTGTGGTAGTTGAGTCCACCTAATAATCACTAATAACTACCTGTACCATTTTGTTTTAATAGCAGGGTTCCCACCCTTTGGAAGCTGATGGAGATTCTTAGAATGTTTAGCATGTGCTTTTGCAAAGCAGCTTCTAGGAAGATGCTTGGCCGTTTACAAAATGATTGCAATAAGGATAGTTACAAAGCTCTAATTTGTTAGAATGCTTCTTGCCATCCTCTGCAGAATCTCTCCACCCTCCCACGCTGCCAGGCAGGTACACAACCTTTTAAACAAAACACTGGGGGCAGAGAAAATTCATTAAAAAAAAAAAATTCTGAGAAAACTCACTTGGACATATTTGGAGGCATTCTGAGGACTATAGGCAATGTTTGGGGACCAGTACTTTACAATTTGCCAGCTTTCGTTTTTCTTTTTTTAAAATTACAAAACTTAAAAGTTGGGAAAGAACTGAGCTTATCCTTTTGTTGAAGTAAATAGGACCTGAGCACCATGCATTAGCCAGCTGTCCTGTGTGCCATCACTTTAACCTTACTAAAGCATATTCAAGTCAGCTGGACCGATTTGGGTTGTTTATGCAACCTTCACATAAGCCTCCTCCAAGAAATATGAGAAGCTGGTTAGGGCTGAGAAAGGGAGTATGAATTTGGGGCAAATGTTTGTTGTATGCCAGTGGGTGGTGTGAAATTTATTTCAGTAGGGCAAAACAGAGTGGGTAGAAGGACATTTGGCTGTGAAATAATTTTCATTTTTCTGGTAAAGTTTCTCTGTGGAAAAGAAAAGATACAGAATAGATTAGGAAAAGTGCCCAAATATTTTATAGTTTGGGAAGTATAGGTAGTCCTTGACTTATGACCACAATTGAGTTCAGGATTTATGTTGCCAAGTGAGAAATTTGTTAAGTGACTTTTCCCCACAGGTGTTAAGTGAATCAGTGCAGTTGTTAAGATAGTAACAGGGTTGTTAAGTGCATCTTGCTTCCCCACTGACTTTGCCTGTCAGAAGGTTGCAAACGAGGAATCACATCATCCCCTCCGGGACACTGCAACCATCCTAAATATCAACCAGTTGCCAAGCATCTGAATTTTGATCATGTGAACATGGGCATGTTGCAACGGTCGTAAGTGTGAAAATGGTCATAAGTCACTTTTGCCATTGCAAGGACTATCTGTAATGTTAAGGATCTGACTATTTGAGAGACCGCCTTCTGCCAATAACCTCCCTGCGTCCCATCAGATCGCATAGAGCGGGCCTCCTCCGTATTCCATCCGCCAGTCAGTGCCGACTGGCGACCACCCGGAGGAGAGCCTTCTCAGTTGCTGCTCCGACGCTATGGAACAATCTCCCCGTGGAGATTCGTACCCTGACCACAGTCCAGGCCTTCCGTACAGCCCTCAAGATCTGGCTAGCCCGTCAGGCCTGGGGATAAATTTTCTTGCCCCTCCCGAATACTGAGTGAATGTTGTGTTTTAGTACTTTTTAGTTACTTCACATTTTCTTTTGTATTTTGTCTTTCACTCCCCTTCCCTTATTATTGTAAGCCGCCCTGAGTCCCCTCAGGGAAAAGGGCGGCCTATAAATGCTAAATAAAATAAAAAAAAAATCAAAATCAAGAATTTTAAAATAGGGTCATAGATGGGAAGACAAAATGGTATGCTACAGATGTTTTGGCCTGAAATTTTCAAAACCCTTCAATTGCACATGCTGACTGAGGTTTTCAGGATTTATTTATTTGTTATCAAACTTCTATCCTGCCACTGATAAATGATTCCTAGTAGCTTACACAATACACAACACAAAATTTAAACAACAACAATCGGATTAAAACCAATTACAATCATTACAGGATAAAAATCCTAACCGTAAACCATAAAAAGGAACAAACAAAAGATAACAATAAAGGGAAGCAAAAAAACAAAAAAACAACAAACCCAAGATGGTGTCAGATATAAACTTCTAAAAAGTTCTCTACAATACTTCAGTTCTTAACATTTTCCCAAATAAAAGAAAGGAGGGTGATAAGCTGCTCCTGTGGGAGGCAGTCCCTAAATAATCTTGCTGCCAAAAAAAAGCAAGGCCTTTTAAGCTTCATCCCCCAATCCTCTCAGATATATGGGAAGTAAAAAGTAATTTCCCCCTAAATGTTCTAATAGGTTGGGCTGAGACTGGTTAGAGAAGGTGATATCCCAGTGCCAAGCCATAAAGAGCATTATAGGTCAAAACTAGCACCTTAAATGCTACCTGGATATCAATAGATAAATAGTGCCAGGCCCACAGAATTGGAGATGGAAACCAATGACACATAGGCTGCTACATTCTGGGCCAGCTGCAATTCCTGAGTAGCCTAAAAGCACAACGTCATGCAAAATTAATTACAATAGACTAACTGATTGATGGCGAGGGCATGAGTTACTGTAGTTAGGCCCCTCTGTACTAAATCAAGCTACAACTGGTACATCAGCCAAAGAGGAACATTGAGTCCAGAGTTATTCCCAAATTACCAGCCTGCTCTTTCACTGGTAGTGCCTGCCCCTAAAGAAATAATATTAGTGACAACTTAGAACCTCGCGGTACAAACACTAACAGCAGCTTCTGCCTTGTTTTCTCCCTCCCAGGCTTTTACAAGTCTCCAGACAACATGAAAGGATATCAACAACTTCTCCCTTACAGCCCCAAGTCATGATGTACAATTGGGTATGATCAGCATACTGATTCATAGCTAAAATATGGCAAGCCCCAGGCTGGACAAACTGCTATCTCCTTTAAACTGAGCTCAACCCATATAGTACTTCTTTCTTAATAGCAGTATGATGGTGGTTTACTATTGCCTTCTTCTGGTATTCCCCCACCCACTCAATTTCCCGGTTTACAGCACTGGGGTTTCCTGAGGGTGTCCCATCCAAATATATCCGGTCCTATTTGGCTTTTTCCATACCTGTCATGGTAGGATAACTTGTTTTTAAAATAGGCATACCACGGCAAATGTGAACTCATAAATTGAAATCACCTAGTAATTCATATTTCTTTCCCTGAAGCCTTGAGAGCCAATTTGATAATGGTTAAGGTACAAGGCTAGAAACCGACAGATCGTGAGGCATAGTCTAGCCTTAAATGCAAACCAGCTGATGGGCTTCATTCCTCCTAGGGCTTAGAGACAGCCCCAGAAAGGAGGAGGCCATGGGAAGCCATCTTTGAAATGTTGCCAAGGACTTGTCCAGACAGTTACCAAGTGTCAACAAGAAAAAAAAAACCTTCAATGGTAGCTTTCCTTTCTTTCTTCCTTCCTTCCTTCCTTCCTTTCCTTCCTTCCTTCCTTCCTTCCTTTCCTTTCTTTCTCTTTTTTCTTTTCCTTCCTTCTTCCTTCCTTCCTTCCCCCCTTTCAAAATAGAAAAGGGAAACCGTTTCATTGTTCATTGTGGATTTCTTTCTTCTTTCCTTCCCTCCCTAAAAGGGTTATTCAATGTCTGCTCTGTCCATATTCGAGCATTATCGAGGCCACTGCCTCTTCCCACTGTTCCTTCCCCAGGGAAGCCAGGGGTAGGAAGAGAGAAATCTGGCCTGATAAAGTGTGCCTGTGGTGGCAAGGCAAGGAACCAGGGTGATCTATGATGGGGATCACGCCAGAAGAAAGGTGAGGTAGCGCAATTGGCAGGAGCTGAGTATAAATCCTGGAACTCTGACAGGGCCACAGATGAGCTGCTTAGTTTACGGGATGAGAAAGAGAAGTCGGAGTCCGATTCCAATCTGCCAGCAGGCAGGAGAGCTCCACAGAGAGAAAGAAGGGGAGGACAAGCAGTAGCCAGACACTGAAGTTTCAATGGAAATTGGGAAAAATTGGGTTAACGATGCAAGCTGACAAGTCAGTACTCTTTTTCCCAAAGTCCTCTATCTATCTTAGGGCCTCGATGGGAGGTGTTTTGAAAAGGATGGGCACTCTTCTCTTCCTGAACCTCTTGATGCACACAGAAGCCTGTATACACACAGACCTCAGGCTCACCAAAAAACAAACAAACAAACAAAAAAAAACCCTCCACTGACAGACTGGGCAAGGAAACATGCAGCCTGAAGAGCCTTTAAGGAATAAGGGTGGGAAATGGGAGGGAGGGATCCCTTGCGTCCCATAAGATTTGTGTTAGGATGCTTGTCTTCTGCAAGTTCATTCTGCAAGTTGACTGGAAGAGTCCTGGATTCAAACAGAAGAAAATTAAAACCACATGTGATATTATATCCACCTGGTTATTTGAGAACCTCACCAAACCCCAAGAGCCTGTCACTATGTGATTCAGACAAACTTTATGGACTTTGAAATAATTAAATTTATCAGTAAAATAGACCCATCAATTGCTCTTTCTGGACCAATTTTTTTTTTGCTCCTTTTTACTGTGGAAAAGCTGACTCTACATTTGAGTGCAGTCTTACTGTGAAACTTCGAAAGGAAACAGAATTACCTGAACCAAGGAAAAAATATTCTATAGCAAGGCAAATAATTAACTTTGATAATAAGTGATATCTGGGTTAATATTACTCATGTAGGCACAGCACCCAAGAAGAGTGCCACATATTATGAGGTTGCAACTTGGAAAGCAATTGTCCTGCATTTATGTTTTCAAAAAAAGTGGGTAGAACTCCCCATGGGAGAGGAAATACAGATACCTTAAATACTGCTGGTTTTATCTATAAAGATCCTTGTAGCCTAAGATCTGATTCAGTTCTGGAATTGCTTTTTGCCTAAAAAACCTACCCAAATTTTAAGATCAACTCTTGGTGGCCCTGATGGCCTCTTATATTTGAGCAACTCCTTAGTAGGGAAACCTTTCTTATTATATGTCCATCCTACATGGATCTAGACATGGAAAGGAAGGGAAGGGATTAGATTCAGCAGGTTCTGACCAGTTCTGGAGAATCCATAGCCGAAATGTTGAATAATTCGGAGAACCGGTAATAAATACCACCTCTGACTGGCCCCGCCCCCATCTATTCTCTGCCTCCCAAGTCCCAACTGATCTGGAGGGAATGGGGATTCTGCAGTAACCTTCCCCTGGAGTGGAGTGGAAATGGGGATTTTACAGTATCCTTTCCCTGCCATGCCCACCCACCCATGCCCACCAAGCCACCCCCACAGAATCAGTAGTAGAAAAAACTGAATCCTACCACTGGAAGAGATAACAAAACACATATACACTTCAAACAATTAGATTTTCTAGAAACCTTGCAGTGGGCAATACATAAATAGAGAAAAGCATCTAGTAAAAAAAAATATTGTATGATTCTTTTGTTTTATCAACTGTTGTGCTTTTAACTGATATGCCAATATTTCAGTATTGAATAGTTTTTATTATAAGCGTATAATATTTATATTTTGCGTATGTGTACACACACCTACACAATGTTATGTATATGTGACTATAGTACAAGAACCTGGCATCTTTTTCTTTTCTTCTAGGGAAGCTAAAAATACCCTGTACAATGTTTACCTGGAAATAAATTAAGGAAATGAGTTAAACACTATCCTCCTATAAAGTTGCCATGCTGAGACAATCTACTGCACAGCTTTTACAATAAAAAGTCATTTGTTCCATTTCTAACCCATACTCACACGCCAATTTTTCTCCCCCATTACACATTTAAAACAAATCTCGGGGGGGGGGGGGGAGAAAGAAAACCAGACAATAGTACAATAACAACACGTGAGCTTTGGGGCAAATGGAGCTAAGAACTCTGGATTCACAGGTTACTTTAAGGTGCTACAAAGATTGCACAGCACATTTATTCTTAGTTATTCCATTCCAAAATACAAATGTGAACCATTGACAGAAACAGAACTGATACACCTTAATACGTCTTATAAACGAAAAGTGTGGGTCAAGCACTGGGACATCAACTAAAATCCCATTTTTTTGCTATGGGAACTGCCTTCAGGTAGGATGACTGGAAATGGCACCTGGGCAGTCCTGGATAGTAATGGAAGGTGAAAAAAGGAAGGGGGCAGTAAACATATTAGGAACAGAGTACAGTTCAAGTTATATGCCATGTGTATGAAAGTGTGTGTGTGTGTGTGTGTGTGTGTGTGTGAGAAAGAGAGAGAGAGAGAGAGAGACAGAGAGAGAGACAGAGAGAGAGAGAGGGAGAGAGGGAGAGAGAGATTTTTATGTTTGCACATGCGCATGTGTGTGTCTTACCCACACCTCCCCCAGCGATGTGTCAGAATGATCAAGTACAGGATGCTTGCACCGAAATGGTTTCATCAACTTAGCTCCTTTTTATGAGAAATTTGTTCTGATCGCACTGCTCTCCCTGGCTGCTGTCACCATAACGAATGCCAATGCAGAAAGAATAATCATCACAGTAAGAAAACTTCAAAGCAGAGCAAGAGGCTCCCCTGGGAGAACTGTATGGTGGAGGAATATAAGGAAAGGATCAGAAGATTAAACTGCTTTTGCAGCAACCTCAAAGCTATTCCAAGCTTAAGTACCCAAGTGCCCTATCACTTGACTATCTAGACTTCAAAAATAATAATCAGGGTTGAACTCGTTTTGATTATGTATGGACACCTGTAAAATTCAAGAAAGAATACCTACAGCATGGAGAATATACCCAAACTCTGCTGTTACCCCAGCAGCATATTAGACAGAATGTGAGTTATTCTATCTTGCAGTTGTGTTGGAGAACTGCCATAATGCTCAGCAAGGAACATCGGTGGCTGGTTATTACTGGAGTGATATTCAGTACTTCTGAAACACTTTACATTTGGGAAGGATGCAACTGAACAAGCTTGTGAAAAAGCACAAAGCAATCTTATTACCCAAATGTATCATCACTTTGTTTGGAAAAGACTTTTTATCCTACCTTTTTGACAGCCATGCTTGGTCCTTTCAAACTACCTGGATTGTTTTCAGTCTGCCCAGCCCAAAAGATCCCAGATCTTGAATTTGTGAATACTATTGGTTGATGTTATAGGATTGCTAATTCTTAGAAGTGGGGAGGGGGGGTACAAGCCTTATGGCTAGATTGGGCCAAGACTGTTTACTCATCCAGGCATTTATATCTGGACTTACAATACAATAGCAGAGTTGGAAGGGACCTTGGAGGTCTTCTAGTCCAACCCCCTGCCTAGGCAGGAAACCCTATACCGTTTCAGACAAATGGCTATCCAACATCTTCTTACAGATTTCCAGTGTTGGGGCATTCACAACTTCTGGAGGCAAGCTGTTCCACTGATTAATTGTTCTCATTGCCAAGAAATTTCTCCTCAGTTCTAAGTTGCTCCTCTGTATAAACTGTCTGCCAAAAATAACATTTATAGACCTCAAATTGGCCTGTAGAAAGAAAAGAATCTACTTCAGCTTCAACCACAACAATACACGAGCACACAACAGATACAAACCTAAGGTAAACTGCTTCAAACTTGATTGCAGAAAATACGACTTCAGCAAGAGAGTGGTCAACGCCTGGAATGCTCTACCTGACTCTGTTGTTACATCCCCAAACCCCCGAAACTTTAACCTTAAACTGTCTACCGTGGACCTCGAGGTCTGTAAGGGAGCGTGCATAAGCACACCAGCGTGCCTAACATCCCTGTCCTAATGTCCCCATTTATTTGTATCCATTTCATGTATTCATAATCAGGTTTACACTTATATCTGTTTTCTTATAAATGCTTGACAAATAATAAATAAATAAATAAATAATAAAATAAAATCTCTACAAGGGAACCTGAGAACTTCCATCTCTCATCTAACCACCCAAGTCCTGAACTTCCTGGTTCAGTCAGATCAGGAACGAAGTACAAATCTAGCTCCTTCACAGCTTAACGCTGCCTGGGAGATCTTGGATGTTCAGATTTACTGTTTTCAATGTTCATTTTTAAAGCCTATTTTCTATTCAGAAATAGCTGGAGATTGGAATCCATAAGCTGACGTGAGTGATGAGATAGCATGATCTTCAGGTTTCTTACCACTCCAGAAAAAAAGAGACTATTTTTAATTAGGCACCCTGTTGCAGCAGAGGGATTCTCTAACATCAAAGAGGCAATCTATCAAGTCAATTCCCCCCAAATCAGTAAATATTGCTTTATTCCTATTGCTGCTGGAAGGAGTAGGAGAAGCAGCAGCCACCCACTACCACCTTTCCTAGGCAGCTGACACCTTGGCAAAATCCTTGGTTTTCTTGTTAAATTCTTGTTTGTGCTTGGAAGAGTGTAAAGCAAGAGCAGCAACACGACAGGAACAGAAAAAGATGAAGTCAGCCTCCCTGGACTGTTTGCACATTTCATGCTACTTTTCACAGTTCTTTGCAGGTATCAGATATTGCAGATTTGCACACTTGCATCCCCCGGCTGCCCTATGCATATTTGCTATGCAGGTCCAGTGACCAGCATCCCTCAGAGAAAACCGGAGAGGCATAGGAATAGCTCTCTGAGCCCAGACATTAAAATATTTATAAATAAAAACTTTTGGATGGTAAGGGCCTTTCTGCACATGCAAAATGTGCTCTCCAAATCATATTGTTGAGAAGGGCAACCTCAACTCTCCTGATGTTGAGGAGTGCTAGCACTGATGATGTTACCTAGTCTGGGCAATAAAACATCCGCAAGAAAACAACCCAGCTCAGAGAACACCAAGGACCTCCTCATTTCAACATGAGCTACAAACATTCTCCTTTATTGATCTCCTGATGTTGCCTTTTTGGATTTCAATTTCAGTTAGCCTTAGCCAGCATGGCCAAAAACCATGGAAGGCAGGAACTGTAGTCCCAACCTCATTTGAAGCACTACAATCAGTGGTGGGTTCCTACCGGTTTGGACCGGTTTAGCTGAACCAGTTTGGTAGTGGTTTAGCGACCTGGGTTGCTGGAACCGGCAGCGACCCAGGCCTGCCACGCCCCCGAACCTGCCACCATCTTGATTTTCAGTTCTGTGCATATGCAGAACAATTTTTATTGCACAAATTTATTTTTCCCCATTTTTTTTTACATTTTGCACATGCGCAGACCTATTTATATGCAAATGTGCATGCACCCAGAGTGCATCTGTGTATGCACCGAACCGGCAGTAATGCTGGTAGCAACCCACCCCTGACTACAATGTCCCCATCCCTCAAAAGCCAAATATATTCTTGGGGGGGCATGGAATGATAACCACAGCGTACCCCAATAAGCAACTTCATACCATGCAACAGTATTGGGGTTTCTCATAAATGAACATCCATGCTCATTGTCCAGGAAAGGAGGGGGAAACCCTCTATTTCAATCCTGGTTAGAAATTCATCCATAAACTAGCCCTAAAGTCTTATCATCAATAAAGAACATATGTTGCCAACACCCTATAAGCCATCCTCCTTACATTAAGCATATTGGGCCTGTTCTTCACTAAAAATAGGCTTTTGGACAAAAGGAACAGCCGCAGAATTGTCCACTGGTTTTCCCACCTGCTTTTTGAAGCTTCTGCGTGCCAATGGTTAATGTGAAAACTTCCCCAATTGCCTTTGAGTGAAAAATATGCCAACAATGAATTTGCATGTCTTTGCCACTTCTGTTTCTACTTATCAATCTTTCTTTGTGGTTAAATGGCAAGCAACAGGGAGAAGTGCTCTGGGATGATATAATGGTGCAACGCAATACAACGTCGCAGGCTTATGAGTAACTAAGACAATCAAGTTTTGTTTTTTTAAAAACCTGGCATATATGTCAAAGAAGCATCAAGTCTCCAAATTCTCCCAAGTGAGTATTTGCCATGTTTGTTGTATGGATGCAATTAAAAACATCTAAGTCACCCTGTAAGAAATGTCTCGCAGCAAATGGTTCTCATAGTAACAATGGTTATGTTTTTGAAGCCATTTAAAAAACCAAAGTAAATTAACCTTTTCCCCCCTGCTGTTCAATGATGTTTGATTCTCAGAGATTGCTTGGACAAATCCCTGCAATTTTCTTGGCAGGGTTTTTTCAGAAGTGATTTGCCACTTCCTCCTTTCTAGGGCTGAGAGAAAGTGACTGGCCCAAGGTCACTCAACTGGTTTCGTGCCCAATGGGGGATGGGAACTCTCAGCTTGATGCCTTAACTTGGTCTGTTAATTTGTTTCTCAATTTAACTCAGGGGTGAAATCAACTTACCTTTGCTACCAGTTTGCAAATGTGAGCATGTGTGTGCGCTCTTCACTCACACACGCCACCTTCCATGCACATGCAGAGAGTCAAAACAGGATGTGATGATGTCTGGGCAGGTGGGCGGAGCCTCCCAACGCCACCACTACCAGTTCGCCTGAACCAGATAGAACCGGCTGAATTGCTCCACTGATTTAACTCCTAAATAATATTAAACATATGCCTCTCATGTATGGCTTCTACTGGAATCTTGGTATCATGAATATTTGACATCATGAAGCAGAGCATGTGCCTAACTCTCTTTAAGCTGAGAATTTCAGTCCAAAGCATTCCATCTAGTCCAGTGTTTCTCAACTTCACCATTGCTGGCTGGGGAATTCTGGGAGTTGAATTCCACACCTCTTGAAGTTGCCCAGGTTGAGAAACACTGATCTAGTGCATCTCTAAGCTTGTTAAAATTGGCTGTTTTGAAATCTGCTGTATGTGTATCTTTAAAACTATGGTCCAATATATTGTTGATAGCAGGCTGGATTCATGCATTGTGCTATAAGCTATGGCTTATTTCCATTGAAGTTTATTGAATAGATCGTAATCTGGATCTCACATAATGCTAAACCATAAACAACGTGTTACAGATCCCATTGGCTGGATTCACTTTAAGCCAGAAATAAGCAAATCACTTTATAATTAGCATTATCTATGATATAATCTAGGAGAGTGGGGAAACAAATTGAAGCCCATACCCAGTGAATTTTAAAGCCTAATGCAAATTCTGTTTGTCTAATTTAAATCAAACCAGATTAATCCCAATCAAATCCTAAATTCTGTTTCTGTTACTATTGAAGCTAAATGGGTAATTAAGCAACAACCTGAGTGCAAACATTCTTGAAACAAGTTTTTTTTAGAGTAATTAGTAAACAAGCTGAACTCAGTTAAGTTATGCTTCTGTTGCAAGACTACAAGTAAATTAGATTTTTAAATAGCTCTGCAGAAGTCATGCGTGTATACATCCAGTGTAATTAATTCATCCAAAGATCATGGATGTCTCAATGCAGAAAGGCAACAAACAGAAGCTCTGTCAAAGTATCTCATTCCTACTTGGAAAAAAATACAAAAATGTCATGCCTCAAAATTATCCAGATCTTAGTCTCATGTGCAAAACAGAACAACTTTCTGGTCTTAGAAACCCACATATGGCTAGTTTGAAAATTCAGGGATAAAAGCCTGGATATATGCCCCATCTATATAGAAGGTGAACACAGCTGCCAGTTTTTGAGATGTAGAAAACAAGGCTTTTTCACTAATGGCACCTAAATTAAGGCTAAACACCTGTGTATTTTTGAAAGGCAACACATATTGGGCATCAAGATGTCCATTACATTGGCTGTGTCACACAAATATTGGTTCCTATGTTTTATGAATAGTGATTCCTCAGAGTTTGCTTTGATGTCACAATGGCAATTTTATCTCGGCTGCCACTGGATTAACTTCTCTGATGTCACAAGGTTAGCTGAAGAACAGCTTAGTGCTTTTTTAAAAAAACAACCTGGGGCTGCCTTATCTTTTTCATATTTATCATAATCCTCTTATTAAAATTTTAAATCTCTGGGATCTCTGGTGCCTGCTTTCTACAACCTATCATTCCGTTGGCCCTAAACTCATTGTTAAATCCCATCTGCTGTAATGTGTTTCTAAAGATGTTCTCTGACTTAGCAGAAACATTTTTAGCCAGGTAAGAGGAACAAGAATCCTTTGTTATGCATGTGCAATCAGACTTGGAAGGTCTGATCTGTATTAAAATAGCTGAGCACTTTCATCAATCTAGCAGCTTCTAGTTTTTAGACACTGTTAGGAAGCAGAAGACTCTCTAGGGCAGTGAGGGCGAACCTTTTCAGCACCGAAAGCATGCACATGCACACTCCGGAGCACCAGAAACATGTGTGCACCGGCCACCTGGTCTGGAACACGCATGCGTGCCAGCCAGCTGGTCTTTGTGTGCCCTGGAGCACCGGAAACTAGAAGACCAGGTGGCCAGCGTGCATGCACATGCCAGAAACCCAAACAGCAGCTGGTGATGGTCCGCTTGCCCACAGAGAGGGCTCTGCGTGCCACCTCTGGCATGCCATAGGTTCACCATCAGGACTCTGGGGTCAACTCTCAAAACCCTGCAGTTTTACCTGTGTTTATTGCAATTACAACTGAGGCTGAATTTGAACCTGCTCATAAGTCCTACATCTTAACCACTCCATCACTTTGGTTCTTGAGAGAGTTTCCCGAAAGACAGTCACATTAGTCTGTTGCAAGGAAAAGAAAGGAATCTCACAGGCATTAAAGGCTAGGAGTGATATTATGGGAATAAACTTTCATAAACAGTTTTGTTTATCTTCAAAATGTCACCATCAGACTTTTTGCTGTCAGGAGATCATAGGTTTTATGTATATCGTACCACACTGTCTCGCCTTGCTTACTTTTCATAGCGCTATGTTTGCTGAACCATTTTTAGTAAGTTTCTACAAAAAGCAAGCAACAAGGCTGTGATATGGGGAGGGAGAAGGAATTAGGTCTCCTCTGAGGGTTGTACCACTGGAGGGGAAAAAAAAACCCCTGCAACCTATAATCTAGCTTCGGTAATTAAATGTCTGCGAGAAAACAATCAAGCTCAGAAAGCACCAAGGATTCTTCATTTCAACCCTGAGCTACAAATATTCTCCTCTATTGGTACCTATAATCCTACTTGGAAAAAGAGCATCACATTGAAAGAGTTAACACCAATCAATTCCCACATGGGATATGTAGTCTGGACCTGAAGCAGTGATGAAATTCAAGGTTTTTTTTTCCTTTTTACTAACAGTTCTGTGTGGGCCTGGCAAGGCAAGGATACTGTAGAATCCACATTCTCTCCCCACTCCAGGGGAAGGATACTGCAGAATCCCCATTCCCTCCCCACTCAGCGGGTCACACGCTTGACCTCGTATTTCTCTCGGAGCAGTGGAATTGTGATCTTGGTCTGAGGGGTAGCGAGATCTTGCCCCTGTCATGGTCGGACCACTACCTATTGAGGCTTGACTTTCGGAGACCAAACCCCCACTGTAGGGAGACCAAACCCCCCTTTGGGGTTCCAGACGGAGCTTGGGGTTATTCCTAATACTCTTGCCCGCAGTCCGGTGGAGACTCTGGTTGCTGCCTGGAATTTGGCAGCGACGGAGTCCCTTAACCGGATTGCGCCTCTACGGCCACTCCGAGGCAGTGGATCCCGGAGGGCTCCTTGGTTCACTGAGGAACTCCGGGAGATGAAGCGCCGGAAGAGACGCCTAGAGCACAATTGGAGGTCCAGTAAATCCGAATCGAGCCGAGCACTTTTAACAACCTGCATCAGAGAATACATTCGAGCAATCAGGACGTCTAAGAGATCACATATTGCCTCTCTGATTGCGTCCGCTGAGTCACGCCCAGCCGCCCTGTTTAGGATAACCCATTCCCTCCTAAATAGGAGGGACACGGGCGATCCGCTGCAGGGCAGGGCTGAGGATTACGTCCAATTCCTCGCGGACAAGGTTGCTTGGCTCCGGGCGGACCTGGACTCCAATTCTGCAGAACCAGCCGAGGCACTAAGGGATAATCTGGTAAGCCATCGCTGGATTGATTTTCAAGCTGTTACCCCTGAGGACGTGGACAAGGCGATGAGAGCTGTTGGCGCCTCCACATGTGTGCTGGACCCGTGCCCCTCCTGGCTGGTTGTAAACAGCAGAGAGGTGACACGAGGCTGGATCCAGGCGGTTGTTACCGCCTCCCTTCGGGAGGGGGTCTTTCCCCCCACTTTAAAGGCGGCGGTGGTGAGACCCCTCCTGAAGAAACCATCCTTGGATCCAGCCATTTTAAACAACTATCGTCCAGTCTCCAACCTCCCCTTTGTGGGGAAGGTTGTTGAGAAGGTGGTGGCCTTTCAGCTCCAGCGATCCTTGGAGGAAGCCAGTTATCTCGATCCATTCCAGTCCGGCTTCAGACCTGGCTACAGCACAGAAACCGCTTTGGTCGCATTGACTGATGATCTCTGGAGAGCCAGGGATGGAGGCCATGCCTCCATCCTGGTGCTCCTTGACCTCTCGGCGGCTTTCGATACCATCGACCATGGTATCCTTCTGCGACGACTGCGGGAGGTGGGGGTGGGAGGCACTGTTTTACAGTGGTTCTCTTCTTACCTCTTGGACAGGTCGCAGTCGGTGTTAGTCGGAGGGCAGAGATCGACCCCTAGGCCCCTAACACATGGGGTGCTGCAGGGTTCGGTCCTGTCCCCCCTTCTTTTCAACATCTACATGAAACCGCTGGGTGAGATAATCCGACGGCACGGGATAAAATACCATCAATATGCGGACGATACACAGTTGTATCTGTCTGCCCCGTGCCAACTCAATGAAGCGATGGACGTGATGAGCCAGGGTCTTGAGGCTGTTAGAGACTGGATGGGGGTTAACAAGCTTGTGCTCAATCCAGAAAAGACCGAGTGGCTGTTGTGCTTCCCTCCCACGAATTGGCCAAGTGCTCCATCTCTCAGGCTGGGGGGTCAAATTGTACGCCCCTCAGATAGGGTTCGCAACTTGGGCGTCCTCCTGGACCCTCAGCTGACTTTTGAACACCATTTGTCAGCTGTAACCAGGGGGGCATTTGCCCAGGTTCGCCTGGTGCACCAGTTGCGTCCCTACCTGAACCGGGAGGCCCTCACAACAGTCACTCATGCCCTTGTGACCTCTAGGCTGGAGTACTGCAATGTGCTCTACATGGGGCTGCCCTTGAAGAGTATTCGGCGACTTCAGCTGGTCCAGAATGCAGCCGCGCGAGCGATCGTGGGTGCACCTCGATTCACCCACGTAACCCCTATCCTCCGCAAGCTGCACTGGCTGCCTGTTGATCTCCGGGTGAGCTTCAAGGTGCTACTTGTCACCTACAAAGCCCTCCATGGTATTGGATCTGGGTACTTGAGAGACCGCCTACTGCCAATTACCTCCACTAGACCGATAAGATCGCATAGATTAGGCCTCCTCTGAATTCCATCAGCCAGCCAGTGTAGACTGGCAACTACCCGGAGGAGAGCCTTCTCGGTGGCTGCTCCGACCCTCTGGAACGAACTCCCCGTGGAGATCCGGACCCTCACCACCCTCCAGACCTTCCGCGCCGCACTTAAAATCTGGCTATCCCGGCTGGCCTGGGGTTAAAGACTCTAACCCCTACTCGAATTGTCCTTCCCCCCCCCTTTTTGAACTGTGAGCCGCCCTGAGTCCCCCCAGGGAAAAGGGCGGCATACAAATAAAGTGAAACTAAACTAAACTAAACTCCAGGGGAAGGATACTGCAAAATCTCCATTCCCTCCCCTCTCCAGGGGAAGGATACTGCAGAATCCCCATTCCCTCCCCTCTCCAGGAGAAGGATACTGCAGAATCCCCATTCCCTCCCCTCTCCAGGGGAAGGATACTGCAGAATCCCATTCCCTCCCCTCTCCAGGGGAAGGATACTGCAGAATCCCCATTCCCTCCCCTCTCCAGGGGAAGGATACTGCAGAATCCCAATTCCCTCCCCTCTCCAGGAGAAGGATACTGCAGAATCCCCATTCCCTCCCCACTCCAGGGGAAGGATACTGCAGAATCCCATTCCCTCCCCTCTCCAGGGGAAGGATACTGCAGAATCCCCATTCCCTCCCCTCTCCAGGGGAAGGATACTGCAGAATCCCATTCCCTCCCCTCTCCAGGAGGATACTGCAGAATCCCCATTCCCTCCCCACTCCAGGGGAAGGATACTGCAGAATCCCATTCCCTCCCCTCTCCAGGGGAAGGATACTGCAGAATCCCATTCCCTCCCCTCTCCAGGAGGATACTGCAGAATCCCCATTCCCTCCCCTCTCCAGGGGAAGGATACTGCAGAATCCCAATTCCCTCCCCTCTCCAGGAGAAGGATACTGCAGAATCCCCATTCCCTCCCCACTCCAGGGGAAGGATACTGCAGAATCCCATTCCCTCCCCTCTCCAGGGGAAGGATACTGCAGAATCCCATTCCCTCCCCTCTCCAGGGGAAGGATACTGCAGAATCCCATTCCCTCCCCTCTCCAGGAGGATACTGCAGAATCCCCATTCCCTCCCCTCTCCAGGGGAAGGATACTGCAGAATCCCAATTCCCTCCCCTCTCCAGGAGAAGGATACTGCAGAATCCCCATTCCCTCCCCACTCCAGGGGAAGGATACTGCAGAATCCCATTCCCTCCCCTCTCCAGGGGAAGGATACTGCAGAATCCCCATTCCCTCCCCTCTCCAGGGGAAGGATACTGCAGAATCCCATTCCCTCCCCTCTCCAGGGGAAGGATACTGCAGAATCCCCATTCCCTCCCCACTCCAGGGGAAGGATACTGTAAAAATTTCCACTACTGGTTCTCCAGAACCTGTGAGAAATTGCTGAATTTCACCCCTGTCTTGAAGGGTTATCATTCAACAGGGAAGACCAGAAGGGCCACTGGGTTAGAGAAAAGGATTGCACAGGCTATGTGATCAAGAGGTGACTGCAACACTACTGCTCTGATCTCCAATGCTGCAAAAATGAAGCACACACACAAAAAGAACAAACAACAACAACAGAAATCCCATCCATTTTACAGACTCTTGTCAATTGTATCACAATACATCACTTGCCGTACCAATAAAGTATCAGTGAAGTACACCACTTTATTCCCACACTTTGCCCTTCCTGACTCCTAAAACAACAACAAAAAAAGAAAGAAAATAGCAGAAAGGAGTGCTCAGCCAATTTCTAGGCAGGACCAGAATTCATAATAGTTAGGGCTTGGGGTGCATGCAGCTCATGCCAATTTCGGCTGCCACGAATGTTTTAGGACTAACTAAGAGGAGAAAAACAGAGAGCACAGGAAAGATTGGAGTATTGATCTTGGAGCTCACTGCCTAAATTGGAAGCTCAGCTGTGTCTGGATGAGGGAAGGGAAGTGGACCAGTGGCACCGTCTGACTATTGAACAGGAAAAGCCATTGATTGGTGTTCCAAGTCTCTTGGCAGGCATCACAGGGAAAGAAACCAGAGGGGGAATTAGTAGAAAGCTGGAGGTATAAATTCTGAAGTCATGGCCAAAGGGATGCACGCACACACCCCTCCTTGGAACCCGAAAAAGGTGCATAGAAGCTGAATTGATGGAGGAGGATAGAAAATTAAATTCCTGAGAGAAGAATGTTGCCTGCCCTTCAAAGTTAACCTTCAAAAAGGTCTTCATGGGCTAGTTCCACTCTATCTTTCTGTCCTTAGCTCATAAATGTTCCTCCCTGTGACCTTTGCTCTGGCAATTCTATTCTTCTCAGCCATCTGAAGGTCTCCTGTCATCTTAAACTATTTTTCCTGTCCTGCCTGGCCAATAGCCTCCTCCCTCCCTTCTTCAAATACTTCATAAAATTGACAATTTTCAAGAAGCTTCTGACTCTCCATCATTATTCCTATGGGGTACCTGGGTTGAAGTACATACTGTATAATGTGTTCTTGCATTAATCTGGTTGCAGTATTCGCATGTCATGGTTGCCCAGCTAGATTTTCAGCTTATTGGAGTAGGGATTTTGGTGGGTTTGCGTATAAAACAAAGAGAAATATTTATTTCTGTCTTTCTTTCGACCTCAATTAGACCTTGCCTTAGCATTAAAAGTCCCGTACACTGAATTTTTTGGGGGGGAGAAATATTATTAGTGCCTGCCATAGTTAAAGTAACCCACTTTAAATCACTTTAAGGCAACCAATCATTCCATAGGATGATCTGCGTACATGATCTGCATACACAATTCGCAGCTTGCTAAACCACATCTGGGAATGATTGAAGGTTGTAACATGCATTTCTTTTTCACATCTTTCCCTTGCCTTTTCCATTTTTTCAGTTTAAATAAACTGCTGCTAGCTATTACTTTCAAAATAGAGAACATTGGTTTAGGGAGTTTTACTTTAAAGGTCCTGGGTGATAATTTAAGACTAAATCTCAATTTGCCATTCTGGATGTAGCAGCTACAATTTAATTAAACAGAATATAAGCAGAGAAGAAGGGAGGGATGAGAGAAGATTATACAGTGACATCACTAGTTCTTGGCTGCCAAACTATGATTTAGCAAACCAAAAATTGAATGCCATATGTTGCAAGTCATTTCCCAGCTATAACTAGAAACCATAGTATTCCTTTGGATCTCATTCAAGCTATAAAAAGCCAATTAAGGAAGGAAGGAAGGAAGGAAGGAAGGAAGGAAGGAAGGAAGGAAGGAAGGAAGGAAGGAAGGAAGGAAGGATCCTGAGTAAGAGAATAGACTATGACAATCAGTTTTGGAATACGTGCCAAATGCATTTTTTATTTTTGTATATACTGAGATTCAATTGCACAGTAATGTAACAAAATGAAGCTTCTAAAAATGAAAGCATTTTTAGAAGCTAAATAATTTGACATTTTTCCAACAAGGTGTTTTCCTACATTAAAATACAACTCCCATGTTCCTCAGCCTGCTTATCAATTGACAATATTGATCAGGAATTATTGCACAATACAGGAAGCAACAAACCCACAAGCAGAAGGATACTGCTTGGGCAAGAAAGGGTGGAAATATTAATTAGTCAACCATGTTTACTACTTGGAGTTTCTTTTTCACAGGGGTACGGCAATTTGCATTGAATGAAGGCCAAACTAGGAATATGTCTAACCGTGTACAAATAAGATTTAGAAATATTAAAACATAAAATAAGATTATTTCTGTTTTTAAGCAATAGCTTTATTCAATATTACAATAGTAAAAATTAATACAAACAAAAAAGATAGAATAAAAATAAAAAGTGTCATAAAGAAAACATGGGGGAAAAAATAAAGAAAAAAGAAATATAGTAAGAAAAAGAAAAGAAATATTTAAAGAAGATATTCCCCCTTCATCATAACAAGTATAAACAAAGTTCATCTTCTCTTAAAATATAACAAGTCTCTTCTTCCCATATTCCATCTCTTATCTACAAATAGATCCTTAAACCCTATCCTTACAGTTTTGGTGTCAGCAAAAGTCCAAAATTGGCAAATTAAAAACCTGTGGACTTCAATTCCCAGAATCCCACAGCCAGCCATGCTTTTCTGGGATTCTGGGAGTTCACAGGTTTTAAACTTGCCAAGGTTGATCATCCCTGCATTAGATAACAACATATCTATTTTAAGCTTGATCAAATAAGCCAGCTTTATATTCTTTCCCTTACTTCTAATAATCTTAATCTTTAGTCCTTTCAAATAATGTCATGGAACTTTATTTCTTTTCATGTTTTTCTTTGTGTCTTCTAACAAGACTATTCTGCTTTTTTAAAAAAGAAATTATTTTAAAAACAGATTGGAAAAGGTAGAACGGAACAAGTAGAAACTGCAAATGAGCAACATTTCCTAGCCAACTGGAACATCCTCCCAATCGTTGTCAACACAGAAAAGAATTTGTCAGAACAGGGATATTATGAAATCTTAGTATCCTTTGGCTATACATTAACCCATGTTCAGAAAGTTTCCTTCAATCATGAAACCCAGGAGATTCTCTCTCGCCATGGAAAGCTTGTTTTGCAAAGCAAAGAAACTTTCAAGGGGAAAAAATGCTAATAGGACCCAGAAAGAAGAAAATTGCCTGTCATGGATATCTCACTCTCCTTGTTTGAGTGCTGCATCATAAAAGTTCCACAGCAGGCAATCACATGGTAACACCATTCCCAGAACCTTTGAAAAGAATAGGATAAAGTACCCCTATGTAATTTTTACATGACATTAAGTTATTTGTCATGGTACCAGGACTAGACAGATGTATTTGTAGACCAGCAACTGTCCAAGATATTCAGGAGGCAGTAAATTAATTAAATTTTACAATGACTGTCAGATTTCAGCAGCCCGAAAGCAAGTAATTTCAGAAAAGTACTATAATTTTTTTAAAAGCAGTTTGTATAACCTCTATCTGAAACCCAGGTATTTTTATAGACGTCATAAAACACAAATATTTAATGTCAAAACATTAACTGTTCCTTTTTGTTACCTACTGCTAGCCAGCTTTTAAGTTCCAAGCGTGCATCAATTTTTTGTTCCTGTTTTATTGCTTTATCTTCACAAGAAAATAAATAAATTATCTTTGGGGGGGGGATGCTTCATTTTGCTTGCTAAGTGTTTGATATTCCTTATGTACTGGATTAGGGAGACACCCCCCCCCCGACAAAATTTAGAAACTGAAAGCAGGAGCTATCAGTAAGAAATTTTTTAAAACAGCAGACCCCCACAGGCAGAGAATGCGAACAGTAGGAATTGCTTTCTGGTTCTCTCCCTGTGTAAGTACAGATGACCTCAGAATATAAGTCTAAAGAAATAAACATGCCATCTTTGAACCTTTGCTTGTCAATAGCACTGTAAAGGGCCAGAACAGGGATCGCAAAAATATATGTTTGAGAGAAAGTCCTGCAAACCGTGGCCATAACTCATCTTGGCAAAAGGGGAATGAGGTAGAAACTGAACACCATCCTTTAGAAGCTGAAAAACGATCCATTGGTCTGGTTCTCTGCCCAGACCCCTTGTGATAAGGTCCTGTTGAGAGGGTCCTTTCCTAGGCAAGATTAGGATAATGACTCCAAATTTATATCAGCAACCTAAGTTTTCAAAGAGCACTGATGGACATGCAGCTCAAGCTTTGAGCTTTGTCTCAATGCTTTGAGACAGAAGTTGCTTCTTTTTTTATAAAAGGTTTTTTTATTTTTTATTTTCTCACATATAGTTACAGGTATTCATTCACATAGTTATTGCTCTTATTTATCTTTATCACTTTTACATGTTTGTTTTTCCATATAAAAAGTTAAAATATACATCCCAGGTTGCTTTTCTTACCATCCCATATACTACCCTGTGCTTTTTTTTCTTTTGACCCTCCCCCCTTCTCTACTTTCTTCCTTCCTCTTCTCCTTTCCTTCTCCTACTTCCCTTACCTCTCCCCTATTCCTCTCTTCCTCTTCCCCCTCCTACCCACTCCCCTTCTCTTTCTATCCCTTCCCTCCCTCCTCTCCTTTCCTCTTTTTTCCTTCTCTCCCTTTTCCTCTCTTCTCCTCTCCTACTCTCTTCCTTTCCTTTTCTGTTGTTGTGGTTATCTGTTTTCAGCTCTGAACTGGTATATTTTTGGGATGGTATTCCCCCAAACCCTGTTATAATTTTATACTTATCCTCTCCTATTCCCTTTTCTTCATTATTATATCTTAACTATTTTTTATTCAATATCTCATTCTTGAACATATCCTTATACATTAATACTTTCTTTTCTATTTTCCCCTTCCCCCCCCTTTTTTCCATTCAATAATGTCTCAACTGGGTTCTATCTTTCTCTCTTGCTTTCTAGAAAACTTGTTTCTGACTGAGTAAGAAGGCAATACTATCAAAATGGGCTGTCACTTTGGGAAACTAGGAAGGCAAGGAACCCAAACCTGACCCTTTGTTTACTTCCAACAAATGATGGTGGTAGAGTAAATATTAACTGAAGTGTCCATTCTTATAACCTAATCCTGAACTTTTCAGCTGTTTCTGTAGACTGTTTTTTTTTTTTGAGTTATGGGGAAATAAGAATGATTGCTAGAGAGAGGGAAGGGAGGATAGGAGTCCTAGCGTTGTAGTTGTAGTGGAACAGGACATTGTGACATTGGTTGTCTTTGCGTTGTTTTAAAATTGTGATCCAACCATGAAAGCCATGGTATCTGTAACCTTTCAACAAAAGGATTCTGCTTCTCAAAGCCAAATCATTATTTGGGAAAATAGTGCTTACACAGGACATGATTCTGAATGAATAACAGAATATTTTAAGAACATGACCTGTGAAATATATAGGCTTGAACCGGCCTTTCCATTGGGTAAGAGTTAATCCATGCTTTTCAACATTTTTACCCCTGAATACAATAGCAAAGCTGAGAACTATCTGGCTTTGGAATTTTAAAAAGGAATCTGCAACAAAAATTTTCACAATTCCAAATAACCAACTTGCTCTATTCCTTCTTTCCTTCTATTTTGCTCCAACTTCTCCATCCCCATTTTTCTTTTTCACCACATCTACACATATCCTCGATTCTTATTCTGTACATCCCAATTATATCTGACAAGTTTCTATTTTTTGGTACTGCACTGTTTTTCTAATCTGTATATTTCTGTCTCCCACTCTCCATACATTACTGCTCAGGTTCTCTCTCTCCATCACAAAATTCTGCTCTGTAAGTAAGCCCAAGGCAGTTCAGCAGTTGCTGGATCCTAAAAACAGTTCCTTCTCAATTGCTCTTGATTGCAAAACTTGTTTTTATACTGTGAATCATTTTGGGGAAGCAAGAAGCTTCCACTTAGTTTGTCTCTGGGGCAGATTCCAGCCCCAGAGTTCTCAAGTGATGATTCTGCATTGTGGTTATTGTTCAATGCCTTTTGATTCTATGAAGGTCAAACCCCAATCCTGAACATTTTATTCAGTTCTGGGCACCAGACTTTATAAGAAGGATTCGTTCAGACATGTCGGGGCAGATTCAGAGAAGAGCAACCGAGTTGTCTAATAGTAAAGGTAAAAGGTAAAGGTTCCCCTCGCACATATGTGCTAGTTGTTCCTGACACTAGGGGGCGGTGCTCATCTCCATTTCAAAGCCAAAGAGTCAGCGCTATCTGAAGACGTCTCTGTGATCATGTGGCTGGCATGACTAAACGCTGAAGGTGCCCGGAACGCTGTTACCTTCCCACCAAAGGTGGTCCCTATTTTTCTACTTGCATTGTTACATGCTTTTGAACTGCTAGGTTGGCAGAAGCTGGGACAAGTAACGGGAGCTCACTCCATTACGTGGCACTAGGCATTGTGAAATGGAGAGGGAGGGTATATATTAGCAATTTTCAAGCATCTCAAAAAGATGTTTCACAAGTGATTGCTTTCATCTGAGAAGATAGGATGCAGTAAGCTGGATTTATGTTACAGGCAGAATTTGGTTGACTATAAGAAAAAAAAGTGCTATTGATAAGAGTAATTATGGAACCATTTCACCAATGAGGCAGCAAGTCCCTATACGGGATGTATTCAAGGAGAAGCTGGCAGCCATATACAATGGATGCTATATTTTGGGTATCGGCAGAGTAGAGGAGCTTGGACTGAGCACCTTAAATAGCAATAGCAGTAGACTTATATACCGCTTCATAGGGCTTTCAGCCCTCTCTAAGCGGTTTACAGAGAGTCAGCATATTGCCCCCAACAATCTGGGTCCTCATTTTACCCACCTCGGAAGGATGGAAGGCTGAGTCAACCCTGAGCCGGTGAGATTTGAACCGCTGAACTGCTGATCTAGCAGTAGCCTGCAGTGCTGCATTTAACCACTGCGCCACCTTGGCTCCTCTAAAGAGCCCCATTCAATTCTATGATTCTTTAAAGCAATCATTCAGAGTAAAACAAAGACCAAACAGAATTAATTCCCAAGAATTAACTAACTAATGAGGAAGGAAAGAAGTCCTTGCAGATTTTTACTCCACTAGTCATAATCCACTATAGAGGGTGGCGCTCATCTCCATTTCAAGGGCTGTTGAGCCAGGGCTGTCCGAAGACATTTCCACAGCCATATGACCAGCATGGGCATGATGATGGCTCAGTGGTTAAAACACTGGCCTTGTCGGCTGGAAAGTCAACAGCCCAAGTTCAAGACCTGAGTATTGTGTGATGAGGTGAGTTCCCATCCTGCCAACCTAGTAGTTTGAAAGCATGCAAATGCGAGTAGGTAAATACATACCATGTTTCCCCAAAAATAAGACAGGGTCTTATTTTCTTTTGACCCCCCCAAAATAAGCACTTGGCCTTATTTTTTGGGAGGTCTTATTGTTTTTGAGGTGCAGGAGGCAGCGAGCGTGGTCATCTCATGGCTGCTGCTGTGTTGCAATATTTTCAGAGAGGGCTTATTTTAGTCCATGTGCCCAAAAGCCTGATTGGACTTATTATCCAGGGAGGTCTTATTTTTGGGAAAATGGGGTACCTACTTTGGTAGAAAGGAAATAGCTAATGAGGAAAGGGGACTATTTATTCTTTAGTTAAAGGGGGAGGCATAGCACAGAAAAATCCTCCTTAGCTGTCATCCACTCATAGAACCTCCACCCCTCTAACAGAATATAAAAAATGTAAGTGAAATGCCATTAAAAAAATGAAGTCAGTGCAAACAAAATGATGATATAATGCTTAGCCTTTATGGCTTCACAGAATTAAAGATAAATATTTTTTTTTAAAAATCCTTAGATCCAACACATCCTGAGGCCACTTAATAAGGATTAAGCCACCTCAATGTCTTTTTCTTCTTTTCTCTAGTGTTAACTGGAGAAAGAAAATGGGAAATTGGCAGTGGTGTGGGGGAGTGGAATGACCTGCTTGGGTTCTTTTATACTGTCCTGGAGGAGGGCAGAGCTGGCTGGCAGAAACGTAGAACATTGTGTTTCAAACCTTCCATGTTCCCTCTGATCTTGAATTCAAATGACCGGTTACTTATCCATTTGGAAATGAAAGGCAACTACTGAAAAAGAAGACTGTGGCTGATATACCTCAGCATAGAACTTTGAAAATTAGAAGAGGGGGGAAAAAAAACACCACAGGAACTACGAGTCTTAGGGATCTGGAAATTATAGGTTCACTGTGAACATCAAACTTCAGTTTTTGTTATTACTCATTGTATTAGGTGACACACGTTGCCCAATCACAGGCAGAGGAAAACTGCCTTTTACTATTCTTTTCTATGAATAGTTTGCATCTGAAAATGGGCTCTAAAGTACCAAAAGAAAGGGTACTTCTGTCTTTCTACCTAGCCCTCCCCCTTTCCCACAATCCTATATACCTCAAACTGTTCAGCTACCGTATCTTCCCACTAGTCATGATCAGAATAGGAGGAGAATGAGATGGGAAGATATTGTATTAGCTTTTCTTTTCCCCACGATCTCCTAATAAGGATAAGTGGTGCAGTAGGACAGGCAGAGGGAATCTAGGAAAGGACCACAGATGATGATGATGATGATGATGATGATGATGATGATGATGGAGCTTGAAGTGTCCTGCAGGCCTCATCCTGCCTCCAGGACTAGCTGTCCCTACCTCCTAAGGACCAGAGGTGGTATTCAGCAGGTTCTCACTAAATCTAGAGAACCGGTAGCGAAAATTTTGAGTAGTTTGGAGAACCTGCTCATGGTTCCTGCAACCCCCATCTATTCTCTGCCTCCTGAGTCCCAGCTGATCGGGAGGAAATGGGGATTTTGCAGTAACCTTCCCCTGGAGTGGGAAGGGAATGGGGATTTTACAGTGTCCTTCCCCTGCCAAGCCCACTAAGCCAAGTCCACCAAGCCATGCCACGTCCACAGAACTGGTAGTAAAAAAAATTGAATCCCATCACTGCTAAGGACCTCACTTTTCTCATATACAATGGAAGCTGCCAAATAGACTACAATAGAAAACAAAGTACCCAATGAATATTCAGAGAGAGAGAGAGAGAGAGAGGGAGGGAGGGAGGGAGGGAGGGAGGGAGAGAGAGAGAGAGAGAGAGAGAGAGAGAGAGAGAACACACAGCAAGAAAGTTGGCCTAATCTGTGCATTCCCAGCAGTGGTGGGTTTTTACTACCGGTTCGCTCATATGCGCGGAAGCGTCTGGACAGACAGGTGGAGCCTCCCGCTGCCGCCACTACCAGTTTGCCTGATCCGGGCCGAACCGGGAGCAACCCACCTCCGATTCCCAGTGTTTCCCTCAATTACTTTTCCCAAAGTGAACACAACCTAGGAAGATGCAATTTACCACCCTAAATCTAAAAAAAAACCAGGTATTGAAACCTATGAAGTAAATCTATAGTTGAGATACAGAATATTAAATATCAGGCAAGAAGTTCAGTGATGCTGCATAACCTCTCCCGCGTACTCAGTGATATAGAAGTAGCAGATAGAGGGATGAGATGACTAGCTTTATAAAAGACAAAAAGACCTGGAGGGAGCAAAAAGGATATTATTTCCTATTTTCCTCCATTCTCCCAGAAAGGAACAGATATCAAGCATCATTTTTGTGGGACCACTTAATCAAATTCACATCAGCCCTATCTTCTTCCATTACCCTGCCTACCCCCTTCCCTTCACTTTCGATTGAACCACACTGTTTGCCATCAGTACTTCTGATGGCAGACTTCCAGAGGTCAGCTGCAGTGTGTGAGAAAATGTTTTTCTCTTGTTTGTTTTAGGCCACCTACTCGTCATTTTCGTTGGGCACTTTCCAACTCAGGTATACCATGGCAGGAGAAAAATGAGCTTCCTAATCACTTCTCATTTCCTTATAATTTTAATCAGATTTATTATTTGGGAGGGGAAAAAATCCTAATCCCCAAAACACTATTCTATACTTACAATCCTATAAAACAGGAATGGGTAATTTATAGTCCACAGCTGATACAGCATCCCAATTTCGGTCATGCTGGCCAATCAGGGTAGCAAAATTATCAGTTGCTTGTGGTACAATTAGCAGAACATAAGAAGGCTTCTTGGGTTAAACCCAAGTTGATATAGCCTCACACAGCCTTTCATAGGGGCCAATCAACTGTTTCTGGGAAACCACTCTCTCCTGCTCATGGCTCCTGCAACTGTTAACCAGAGGTACAGGTGCATCCTGCCTGCAACGCAAATACTAGTGTAAAGTAATCTTACTTAATAATTTTTAGCATTTCATCATCACAAGCCTTGCTTTTCTTGGTAACCGATTATAATGAGCAGATAGTCAGATTTCCCTTTTGCTTAATCTGTTATTCAGTTCTGCATGTGCCTATAACGTTAGAACCTCTTTGTTTGCATTTAGCAACATTCTGTAAGAGATAAAAAGGCCTTCCTGAAATTTTTCACAGCCTAATTTGGATACAATTGTTTCAGTTTGTCATCCATAAATCAATCAAGTTCAATCAATCAAAGGGATTAAATTAAGGCCCAAGATTTCCCCACTTTTTATCTGAAGGCAATTTAACGGTATACTGATTGTTGCCAATGAAATATCATGGATTGTTTAGTCATTGGGGCATGAACAGTGGTATGCAATCTATATTAGGTAGCCATTTACAATTAGTATGTTTCAACAGAGATGATGAGAGTTCTGATAGTTTTGGGTAGTCATAACTTACTTCATAATATAAGGAAAAGGTAAAGGTTCCCCTCACACATATGTGCTAGTTGTTTCTGACTTTAGGGGCGGTGCTCATCTCCATTTCAAAGCCGAAGAGCCAGCGCTATCCGAAGACTTCTCCATGGTCATGTGGCCGACATAATTAAACATCAAAGATGCCCGGAATGCTGTTACCTTCCCACCAAAGGTGGTCCGTATTTTCTCCTTGCATTTTTACATGCTTTTGAACTGCTAGGTTGGCAGAAGCTGGGACAAGTAACGGGAGCTCACTCTGTTACACGGCACTAGGAATTCAAACCACTGACCTTTCTGATTGATAAGCTCAGCATCTTAGCCACTGAACCACCGAGATGATATAAAAGTACACAATTAAAAAAAAAATACCCCAAAGAGTATCAGAAACTGATTGGGTGAGTAGCATTAGCCATTGAATGCCAAAGTATGCATCAAAGATATGTTCCTACCCACACAAGGTGAAAGTCAATACTGTGCATTTTGTACAGATTTCTCAGTAGTTGCTCAGTAAAGGGTTATAAAATACAAATTTTCAAGTGAAAGACCTCAATTCTGTAAGATACCATGACCAGAATTAACAACCTCAGAAATATTTTTAATCTTGATTATTCTTCAAAAGGAAAAACAACAACAACACATTAAGTCAGGACTGTTCAGCAGACCACAACAAGGACTCCTCAGACACATTGATAACACAGATTCCTATGGCAATGCCCAGTGGAACAGATGGTGGCGTGGGCATTAGGTATCAGCCTCCTGGCAATTTGAACATCTGTTCCCGTTAGAAAATGTTAATTGCCATCAATCAGGACAGCACCTACCCACATTTACATGCTAATACACACTCACTCACGCAAAAATTACATCGACTTTTCTCTGGGCACAATGCTTGCTGCATGTTAAGTAACTATCATTGCTCAGACACTGCAAACCCTCCTGATGCCAGATATATATCCCCTTAGCCAGCTCACATTATTAGCTGAAAGGATAATTCATTCCTTTCTTTTCTCTTCCCCCTCTCCCCACCAAAAAGTAAACTCTCAAATGGGATGGACTTCTCGGGCGAAACTGGCATTTTTCATCTCAATTAAACCTGAGATCAGTCGCCCAGCCCAGTCTAGAGGTTTTATAACAATACATTTCCGGAACTCAGAATGGGAGCCAGATTTTGGGCCTCCTATACCTCAGAGAGAGAAAACCAGAAACAGATGGCCCTGCACCAACCATTAGAGCCTAGTAATGTAGATATGGAATATGCTAGAACTATTCATTGAGACATTCCAGTCTATCAATGAAAAGCAAAGCATAATACAATTAAATGTATTTAAATCATACGCATAATATAGCAAAATTTATTCTTCTAGAGTCGCTCTATGAGGGAGATCTCTAAATTTGATAAGTAAAATCTATTTAAATAACAAAATATATTGAAATCATATTGTAAAGTGGCATCCAAACCAATGGAAAAAAACGAAATACAATTTTAACAAGCATCCCATAATAGCAGTTAAGCTCCTGACTCCCTGCGATGCTGCTACCTAAACCATTATTTTGGCACTGGTGACATCTTGGCAACAAACATCAATTGTCATTCCATGGCTGGTTTCCAGCCATAGCCCATGTGTCTTTACTCAGTAGCTGAGGGAATCGCTGGGCACAACAAGGTCATGGGGAAAAAGAAGAAGAAGCACGCCATCTGTCCAAGAGACACGGGTCTTGTCTCCAGAGAACATTTCATAAGTTTTGAATTAGAGCAGCTTGACTGACCAAACTACCCATATGCATAAGGGAGGAGGCCTATTTCTTGCCTGTATCCGAACAAAGAATATCTATTCTTTGTAAAAACTGTTTACAGTAGTGTTAACCAATATGGCAGAACTAGATTCACATAACATGCTAAGTCGTAATGTGATTTGTTTGGTTTTGGCTTAACATGCCTGCTAATCACATCTATTTATGGGTAATTTCAGCAAGACGTGATTGAATACTATATTGTATATGCATTGCACAGTGATTATTTCTAGCACCGAAGAAACTACAACAGTAAGTTTTAAGTTTGAGAACTCTGAGCAAACTGGAGGTCAGCTAAAGATAGTGCTTCTATTCATGAACAAGATCTTACTTGTCAACAGAACCAAATTAACAAGGACTTCCTACTTTTTGCTTTTCAAATTAGACCTTACCTAAAGACTATACTACCTGAGATGATGGTTCAGAACAGTGGATTACTTAGAAAAGTGTGACAGTCTTCCAGATGTTATTGACAAATGCTGCAGAAGAAAACCACAGCACTAATATAAAATACTTCTGGATGCAGTACCAAAGTACGAGACTCCAGTTCAAATAGTCACTCCAGTGTCAAGTAGTCAACTGAGCCTATTTTTCTTTTGACATTCGCACACACAAACTATGCGTGAATTCTGTTTCCTTCTTGGAATTAGGGAAAAGATTCTCTACATCCCGAGGAAGCACTTCCAAAGGAAGATGCAATTTAGTAAGCTCCAACATTTTTGGTACAAGATGGTCTTCTGGAATTCAAAATTTTGCCCTTTCTAATCCCCCAAAATCAAACAGACATGAAGTCATTTATGTCAAAGAAACCTTACCATGTCTTTGAATTATCAGCTACATGCAAGTTGTTCTCAGATCATAATGTGATGCCCAGTGACTACACAGACACATCCCTCCTGTTTTCTTGACAATTATAGAAATGGTTTGCTGCTACTGTTTTCTAAGATGGTTCTTTTGGGATCACATTTGGTTTGTTTTTCCCCTTCCCAGTCTATATGAAGACATGTGATTTCTTGGTGGTCTCCTAATCATGCTTGACTCCACTTTGGGAACAGCCAAATTTGCTTCAGTACAACCATCTGCTGAGATGATGTAAACTAAGCAATCCTTAATTAATGGATTTTATACCACTTCTTTGGTTTACTGCCATTGGTTTCCTAGTTTTCCAGATTGTCGAGACCTTTCTCCAGTACAGTATATGATATGGAATTGGTCTCGAAACAGTTTCAAAAGGCCACTGAATTTTGTCCACTATGGACTGTGGCAAGGTAGGCAAGAGAAAACGCATGTGTCTCTCTCAGCCACCTCAAATCTGGCAACAAAAATGATCAAACTTAAGTTCCTTTAGATCTCCCTCCTCCTCCTCCACAAACCAGGAAAATGCCCTGAAGTCATGATCTCAAAATTTAGCCATCTGGGCACTGGAGTTTGGCAGCAGGGTTTGGGATTACTTTCTGCATTTGGGGAGGTTTAAGGGTAGGTTGGAAGCCATTTGCCTTCTTAACTACCCACATGGGTGATTACCCTGTTTTCTGTTGTGGCATCAAAACTACCTGCAAGTCTGCCAGAAATTTAGCAGCAGAGGCCAGGTTGCAGCTCCCAGTCCCTCAAACCTTGCCTGCCCTCAACTCCATGGTGGCAATCCCTCTCTAATGAAGTTTAGAGCTTTCCTATTTTGCAAGCATTTGGGCTCCTCGCTTTTGCTTCTGTTGTGTGCTCTCTCTCGCCTCTCCAACTGCACATGGGATCAGACAGCCGCCTGCCAGCAGTTGTACTTAACACCGCATCTGAAAACTCTTGGCACCCTTAATTGTTCTTAATTCTTTAACACACTGAGTGATTACTAGACACTAATTGGGCAGATTTAAAGCAGGAGCAAGATGTACAGAAATGGTATATACCCCTTCCCATCAGATCCAAATCCTTGTCATAGCACACACACAAAGCATCCAAGGGAAGTGAAATGTTGAAATCAAGGCTGTCATTTGAGAAGGAGCACTGTAATGCTAAAACCATAATTTCTTTAAGGTGATGCTAGATGAAGCTTACAGATAAGATGCTTAGCAGCAACATATTATGAATAGGCCAAATCTTCCCTATAGTCATGATCTCAATAATCCCATCAACGTCCGATTATAGTCAAACATGTTTCAGCAACTTGATCACCTTCACTCTTTCCTGCCAAAGTGCCCTGAAAGTAGTCTCTTACACAGCTTATCCTAATACTGTTGTTTTCTTCCACATCTGCTTTGGAAACATTTGCTAATAACAACGGGAAGAATGCTGCCCTTTCCCAGATGACCTGCTGGCCTGAATCAGTGTCTCAGCTAATTTAATCCACAAGAACAGCCATGGGAGGGTGGGGCTGTGTAACAGAGGCTGATAGTTATCTGTAATGGGTTTGCTGATTCTAGATCAGCAGGTAATAGCATCCTCATATCTTCTCCTTCCCTTTCTGATTTCCTACTGCAGTTATTTTAATGCTCCCTTTATCAAAACTGAAATGTTTTGATAAAGGACGTGGTGGCTCAGTGGCTAAGACGCTGAGCTTGTCAATCAGAAGGTCAGCAGTTGAGCTGTTCAAATACCTAGCACCGCATAAGGGAGTGAGCTCCCGTTACTTCTCCCAGCTTCTGCCAACCCCAGATTGAAAGCACGTTAAAATGCAAGTAGAAAGATAAGGACCACCTTTGATGGGAAGTTAACAGCGTTCTGTGCACCTTCAGCATTTGGTGATGCTGGCCACATGACCACGGAGATGTCTTTGGACAGCGCTGGCTCTTTGGCTTTGAAACAAAGATGAGCACTGCCCCCTAGAGTCGGGAATGACTAGCACATATGCACAAGGGGAACCTTTACCTTTACTTTATCAAAATTGGGGGGGGGAAAACACAATAGAGATATGTTGGTTTTACGCTACACAGAACTTGCACCTCACTAGCTGAAGGATTTATGCCAAATGAGTTGCCTCTTTTATTCCATCCTGTCCTTGGTACAGGGTTCTAGGAACACATGGTTGTTTATTGAAAACATACCATCCTAGGAAACAGACACATATCTTGTTACATGGCAGATAAGCCTCACTGGGCATGTTTCCTAAAAATCCACAGTTGCTTATGATGCAAAAAGCTCATCTGCAAGAGCTAAAATTAAATCCACCATGAAGAAACAGCCACTTTCAAGCCTGACCCAATTTATTTCCTGGGGGTGGAATCGGGGAGGGTAAAGAAAAGAGAAATAGCCTTCATCGTTTGTAGCCATCACTTTATTTATGATCTCCTTCCCTTAGCAGGCACATTTCTCTCTTCCCTCCTTCAGCTGAGACTTTGAAAACGAAGGTAGGCTTCTTTTTATATCTAAAGCAATCTAAAGGCTTCTACTCACTAGAACAAGATTACCTTGAGGGATCCCTTCTTAGATAGTTCTCTGCTGTTTTCTTCAGGGCTTCCTTTAAAAAGTGCTTCCCCTCCCAAAAGAATTTCTGGATGACAGGAAACTTGTCTGCAGGCACCAAATTTCATGGTGTTCTCTCTGTCACTGTAAACCTCTTGGTTTTCTGTAATACAGGCCCCAAAGTGTCCTAATTTACTAAAATTAGCATGGCTGTGACGCAATAATGGCAGATATCTTCATGGCAACAGTGGAAGTGTGATCAGAGACCCAGAGCTAAGGAAGAACACCAAACCCTGAAGTTCCACTGTGAAGGCAAAGGAATTAAGATTAATCAATCTGTCTAGTAAAACTTACTTTCCTCCCATTTTCAAGAAACATTATTCATTGCTTCTATGTGGGCAGAGAACTTTGGACATGTTCCAAAATATGTATGGAGAAACAAAATTTGTCAGGTTTACAAACAAAGGCAAGCCAATGTTGTAGACATCATCAACAAGCAATAACAGATGAGCAATTGTCATGGTGGTGAGAATACACCGACTCACCTGAAGCCACCCATGGCTGGGATGGTTTTTCCTTTTTCATAATATTGTATAACCACCCGTGCAGCAAACTCAAATGACAACATAACATATTGCAGAACAGCACTTCTCTATTTGTAGACAAACATAAACAAATGTGAGAATGGCTCACACGTTTCTTTCAAAAGCTTGTTCTGTAGACTTTTGCTAGCTTAGTCGTGTCATAAGCAAATCATCCTCTCTTGGATTTTAAAACTAAAGACCATCCCTGGAGAAGCCAGGCATTTATTTCTTGCCTCCATGTTCTGCTGCATTTGCTAATGGTTAGAGCTGTTCTCTAGCATCAGGCTCCAGACCCATCTATCCAATGGAGCCCTAAAAGAATGCCTCTTGTACAGCAAGGAACAAGGAACATAAACAGCCAAGAGAGACATCTCTAGACATACCAGCCAATCACTGCTAGTTTAGATCTCCAGGTTGCAAACCTGTGGCTGAGGAGGAAATGGAGTGGTCAGTTTTAGCTACCTGATGAGATTCCAACCTCAACAAAAAAAGTCTCTATGATCTAATGATACTGGGCATTTGGTACGACGAGTAAAAGATGATGGATTTTCATAGCATTTAGAATGGGGAAGAAGACATTCCCAATAAAGTTGAGTCATCGGATAGGCTCTCTTACAATGACTGAGTTCATACATCACAGTAAGCCATGGCTTGCTACAAATACAGTGTATTAATAACGTTATGTGGGAATAAGCTAAACCATAAATTCTGAGTTACAGTGCCTAGATGCATGCATCACACGGAGCCAAAACAGCATCACACATTAGCATAATGAGCAACCTCAACCAATCACAATGAAACTGAAAATACTTTTTTTGATGAGTATTGCTTCCTTTTCTTTGAAGGGCAATATGCAAAACTCTGTGAAAGATAATAAATAATTCACCATCATCACCTCCTGCATTTCCCAGAAAGTGGTTATTCACCTTGGCACAGAAGCATTAAGCTGTATTTGATAGGAACTTAACTCATTATTTGAAATCATGGGCAACCTCAATTGGGCAGACCTGAGGTTGTGATCATCATGTTCCAATATCAAGGTGCTAAAACACTCATGAAATAATAGAAACCAGCATAGCTCGGAGTTTTACAACATTTTTAACCAGCTGTCTTCAAAATGAAATCTATTCTCCAATTCTATAACAATCTCAGACTGTGTACATACGTTGTGTAAACACCCATCCACCGCACAAAAATCCAGGTTTACAAACCATGTTGTTCTGCATAGCATTCAAATTATAGGTTAAATCTAATCATCTTCCAAATGCTACCCTGTAATTTGTGATACATGTGAACACTGATGTGCTTACTGCTACTGTATTTGTTCCCCTTCCCTTGGCTTTTGTTCAGCCGCCCTGAGTCCCTTCGGGGAATAGGGTGGCTTACAAGTCGAATAAATACCAAATACCAATACCAAATACTCCACCTGTGCAAATCCTCTGAAAATGGTACATGCAAAAGGGCCTCTATCTGGACCAATAAAGCAGTTCCATTCTTTTCCATTCTTGTGCTGCTGCTTTGTAAACTGCTTTACATCCATGGGCCTGTGAAGTGAAGTGAGGTGGCTAAAGGTACCCATGCATGCAGAAACAGACAGGACCACTTAATGAAGTAGCCACGCAAGAGCAGAGAAAGATGCCGCTGCTTGTTTTATCAATGGGTGCTTATTTTAAAAAAGATGTTTTCCGAAGGATAGGGAAGAATCCTATTTCAAGTCTGTAAGCAAAATATAAGATGAGGCATAAGAGACAATGAAAAATCTGATCAATAAACAACTCAAGACAATAAGTGAGGTAACGAAACACAGGAAGTTGTAAAGAATACCCATGGACTGCACAGACAAACAGGTGGGAAGTTTGCTCAGGGATGTGCTGTGTGCGTGATTTATGCGCACTCGGCATGCATGCACAGTACTAAAAAAATACTTCTGCGCATGCGTAGAAGCAAAAAACAAGATGGCGCCACTTATGGCGCCTCTG
This sequence comes from Thamnophis sirtalis, assembly GCF_051295495.1. Taxonomy (NCBI): domain Eukaryota; kingdom Metazoa; phylum Chordata; class Lepidosauria; order Squamata; family Natricidae; genus Thamnophis; species Thamnophis sirtalis. The sequence continues at coordinate 131,183,715 of NW_028261383.1, forward strand.
AGAGAACTGGTTCGGGGGCGTGGCAGGCAGAGTTACTCCCTACTTATCCGAACCGGTAGGAACCCACCTCTGCCTAATGCCTACCGATGTAATCACTGCCAAAACGCAACGTGATTGGCTCTTTTACAATGACACTTTCCTCTGCTCTCCTGGGGAGCAGGACAATTCTCCGGGGATTTTTTCAAAGGATTTTAAAGCTTCTAGGTGATACAGCAAGTTTGTCTTCCTTGAGACTCATTAATGCAACTGGGGGAAATATGGGCAGGCTGCCTTTTTGGGAAGATGAAGATGCTCTTTAATTTTTCTCTCAGGATGACCTCTGGTCTCGACAGAGAAATGAAGATTTCTGAGGAAAGGGAGGGAGGGAGGAGAAATCAACAACTTTTCTTATTTTATCCCCTCAGGGTATGCACCTGCACACTTAGGGAACAAAGAAAGAACAGAGGTGAAGCAATCATTCCATGGTGGTGGTGGTGGTGGTGTGTGCATATTCAGTTGTAGTGTGTGTGTGTGTGTGCTTATTCAGTTGTAGAGTTTTCTTCAGTATGTGATGGAGATGCAGAGGCCTGGGTCCCCCTAAACCAGTGTTTCTCAACCTTGGCAACTTGAAGATGTCCGGACTTCAACTCCCAGAATTCCCCAGCCAGCGAATGCATTCGCTGGCTGGGGAATTCTGGGAGTTGAAGTCTGGACATCTTCAAGTTGCCAAGGTTGAGAAGCACTGCCCTAAACATAATCTGCAACCTCTTGCTGTTACCCCAAGGGAGCAGAGAGAAGCTGTACACACCACAGACTGGCTCACATTTCAAGAGCATCTCTATTTGTAGTCTATCCATCTATCCTTCAGAGAATGGAGTCAGCTTCATTTAAAAAAAAACAAACCAAAAACAAAGTGCATTTCTGTCCTTCCATTGAGAGGAAAACATCGTTACATAGCCTTGGAAATTTAAATTGATCAAACTAAGGATTTTGTTTTCTCAACAGCATCCCTCTAGCTTTCAGTTTGTTTTTCCCCATATATTTTTTAAAGAAAGCAATGTCAGATCAAGAAGTATATTAAGATTAAGAAGTATATATCTTTGTCATCGTTCCATGGTCCTTTTTATTTCCTCGTCGTCCTTGATCTTTGCTGTTCACTATCGCTCCTGATTTATATGGTCTATATGATTCTATATTTTCTCTCTTATTAAGTTTTTCAGGATCCGTGTTTCTTTTCAGATATAATCTACTCCTTATTTGGATACTTTGAAGCTGTTATCATTTTTTATCTCTTTTTTCTTTCATTTAATTGGTGGTTTGTTTTGTAATTTAGACATCCTAAGTCATTAGGAGTTGGTTAGTATACAATTAATAATCAATCAAACAAGCAATTGGGGGTGGGTGGGAATTTTGCTTAAGCCCAAACAATGAATAAGGTATGCATATACTGAACATATTAAATAGGGGTGGGCAATTAATTTTTCCAGGGGCCACATGAACATCTAAGACTGTTGTGGAGAGCCAAACCAATTGGGCTGTGAAGGTTGGTAGGCAGGCACGCACATATGTAAACTGAAAAAAAGTTGCCTTTAAAATAAAAGCAACGTAGTTGTATTGCATGCATGGTGTACACTTATTTAGATTTGATTTTAATTTCTGGTTGACCTTATGCGGGCCAAAAAGGGAGCACCAAAGGTCTGGATCAGGGGTGGGTTCCGGCCAGTTCTAACCTCTTCTATAGAAGAGGTTCCACAAATCTACCGTGCCATTTAGAACCGGTTCCAGCTCCCTCCCCCCTGCCCGTCCGCACCACACTTGCCCTGCCCGCCGCTCACTGATTGGCTGGCTCACCAATCGCTCCACCCGCCTCTAAGAGTCCTATCTAAATCTTAAAGTCTTAAAGCTATCAAGTTTGAACACCCCTGGGATTTTTTTGTAAAGGGTTAGGGGTGCAATGGTCTTATAACTTGACAGCTTTAAGATTTGCGTGCTTCAAATGCCAGAGTTTCTGAGCCAACATTTTGATTGCTAAGCAAGAGTGTTGTTAAGTGAGTTTCACCACATTTTACAAGTTGGCCACACCCACTCAGTCACATGATTGCCAAGCCACTCCCACCCGGTCACATGGCTGGCAAGCCACTCCCACAAAGCAGGTCACACCTACAGAAGAGGTTCTAAAAAAAATTGAAACCCACCACTAGTCTGGATGTGGCCCAGGGCAGGGGTGGGTTCTGGCAGGCACTATTGCTGGTGCGCTCATGTGGCTGGCCTGGGTCACTGCCAGTTCCAGCAACCCAGGCTGCTAGGCCACTACCAGTTCAGCCGAACTGGTTCAAACTGGTAAGAACCCACCACTAGCCCAGAGGTTGTAAAATGCCCAGGTCTGTCTTCGATAAACAGTCCCCTAATTTAGGGAGGTGATAAAGCCTATTCTAATCATACTTGCAAGACTCATAACCAATCTTAATAATATTTGTTTTAATTTTAATGTGGGGCCTCTTTCTTAGAGTGATGTACATGTGGGGTCTGGCAGATGACGATAGTCATCTGGGAGACTCTGCTGGTGATTGAAATCAGTGTCCCATTGTAAAGCAGAATTTGCAGTATTGCACTGCCTGTTGCGCATCATCACCCTACCTGTGTGACATGACCCAGTTGCAGGGTTGGTATTGGGGCACCCTAGACTGGGGAACTTCAACTTACCTGCTAGGAAAAGAAGACAAGAAACGTACGAATTCCTGGTCACTATGGCAATGATGGACTTATCCCAAGTGCACTGAGGGAATGCTTGTTTCAGACTATGGGCTCATGCCCCCTTAAGCTGACGGTCTTCCACTGTAGTTTATTTCTGCATAGCCAGTCCACAACTTCCATGTTACATTTGCACAGAATGGTGAAAGCATTTTCAAAAGGACAAATAAAGTCATGCTATCCCAAATGGTGGCACATCAGATACATGGGTTAAAAAACATTACTTAATTTCTGTTTTTAATTTTCTGACACGAATCCTGTAGGCTGCTGAAAGTCTCTAGAAATAGAACTGCATATATGTTGTGGGAACAAACAGACTGCTGATAGGCAGTCCAATGCAACTGGATGGCAGAAAACTCAGGGAAATAAAACTTAGCCTGTTTTTATAGAAAGGGTTGGATATGTGCAGCCCAGGCCTATGCTTATTTACTTTGCTCGGCAAAATTTATTTCCAGATAAGCAAGGAATCTAGTCTAGTCTTGGCTTTTAGGTACCTAACCTTGTTCTGCAGCTTTGTATATTTATTGAGAAAGTCAAAAGAATCAAGAAGCTTGTCTCAAGTCCCCAGGATGCTATGAGTAGAATGATTGAAGGTTTTGCAATAGGCTTTTAGCTGCTGCAAAATACCTTATTTTGTTCAGAGTGGCTTTGGATAGTGAGATGTGCCAGCATATAAATGTAATAAACAAAAATTGGGGGCCGCTGATGTAAAGCACTTGTTTTCTTAGTGATATATGTTATTTTTTGTTTACATGCAGACAATATTTGGAAGAACCTAAAGTAAGTCTATGGCGCTCAGCTTGAAGAAGAATATACGCTCCTAGTTGCTAGGAGAGCCTCGGCGGCTGGAGGCTTTTTCGTAACTTAAAAAAAATCAGGACTTTTAAAAAAAACTGGGATGCGGGACAAATTGTTCAAAAGAGAGACTGTCCCGCCAAAAGCGGGACATCTGGTCACCTTATCCAAGTCCCCAGAGAATAGCAGAATAGCCAGTGTAGACAATATTGTTAGTCCCCAAATAATATGTCTTTAGCTCATTCCCAGGGATTCCCTCCTTGCTTTAGTATCAGATACCCCTTAATTAATTGCTGAATACTCTTTTCAGGCCCGCCCTTTAAAATGCCAGCTTTTTCAGACCTGGGATGGCAGAAAAGCATTAAGGGCTTTGTCTCATTTCAAATAATTTGTTTCTCTCATTTCAAATAACATGTGAGAGGGGAGAGCCCTTCTTCTTGCCATCACTATTCCAATCCATTCCAATCCCATCAACTTTTAGTTTTAAAAAGTTAGCAACTGCTCCATAAACATAACTAGATTGCTCTTTGAGATAACTTAAGCAAGTAACAAACAAAAATACTTTTCTGAAAAATTAATACTTTAAACAACAGAGATTTCCCTGCCTCTAAAGGAATAATACTAAAGAACTGAAAGTGGGAATTTTGGTGCAGAAATTGGGTACAATACATGGCTTTTTGTGGGTGAAGTACAAAGGATTCTTGCTAAGGGTTGTAAGTTTATTTCTTCAAATATTTTAAAAGGTTCTTGTTATGCAATCTAAAAAGCTTGCATCCAGATCATATTCAACATAAAATAGATGGACGTAGGTTACTGTCAAGCCAATAACCACCACAGTAGCAATAATAAAAATTAATACCATCAGACAACCACATCTAGATTTGATAGGTGGATAAAGATGCCAAATCCAGTCTAAACATCTGGCTAACTTTGTGACCAACTATAATAATAACAATAATGACCCCAAATTCCCAATAGACAGAAATAGCCTTTGAACACTTTCAGTATCATTTCCCTTCATGTCTTCCAAAAATCCTTATTGTTGAAATATGTGGTGTATTGCTGTTAGGGTGACCTATATAGCTAGCAAAGAACAGAATAATGTTGGCTTCAATAAGGTACAGAAAATGGTTCAATTTACTCCTCTGTTTCAACATAAGAAAAAATAAAGCAGCAATTAAAACAGATACATTTATTCCTTCTTAAAAGTGCACGTCTTGATGAAAATGAATTGTGTAGTTAAGTCACCAAAATGTTTAAATAGTGGATGACCCATTCATCATGATTTATGGTTTGACACATAAATGGGGCCGGAAGTTCCCTTTCGTTTCTTCCCATTGCCCCATATGGCTCACTACTGGCTACCACTGGATTGTTATGGTTTGTATGTCACCTCCCAAAGACTTCTACGTGTCATTAAGAAAATCAGCACACCTAAACTGATCGATATGTTCTTGTTGGTTTGCCTTTTGAAGATTCTTCAGCAGATAAAGCAGTATAACTGTAAACAAGCTAGTGGCAAACCATGCCACAGATGGGGGAAGAATGAACCGGACCACTGTGGGTTGGCTATAATAAGAAGTTAACCAGGAGGAAGATTAATTGCTGTATAAATTTAAGCCAGGGGACAAAAATAACCACATATAATTTCTAAATGGATCCAGTTAAGAGAAATGACACTTTGTGTTCAATCCGCACACATTAAGAGCAGAAAAGAATATTGTTTTGGCTGGCCTTTATTTTCCTCACAGATTACCCTCTGGACTGCTTTTCCTCCTTCACTGCAGTCACAAGATTTCACTGCCCCCTCCTCCAGACCACCTTCAATATGGACCACTTTGTGACTGCCCCTGAAAAAGGTCAGTTGTGCAGCCAGTTCTTTTGACTGTGTGAGGTCATATCCTCCCTTCAATTCCTGAACTTGAATTATCCAGGAGTTGCACCTACGTTTCTTGAGAGCTTCAACAGGAATATTATCCTTCTCTGACAGAATCCACGGCTGAATTACATCCAAGCGTTAGAGAACAAGGCAAGACAGACCAGTGTCACAACATAGGGAGGGATTTCACTAGGCAGCAACAAAACTAATATCCGAAACTGCTGGTTCTGCCCTTTCATAGTAAATGGAAGGTGCCAAGTAAAAAGCAGAAGCACCACTAAATTCAGCCCCTTGGCAGTCTGCAATACCCACAAGGGAGCTGGCAATACTCTTAGTAAGGCAAGCTTATCAGGAAGCAAATCATTTGGGAAGATTCACACAAATCTCAGCTCTGTATTCAATTTTTCCTGCTTTAAGAATTGCCAGACACTTTCATCAGATTTTGGGTAGCCTGCTCATTTCCAGAGCCTTAATACTACCCATGAAGGTGAACACCTTGAAAACCAGCATGTGTTTCATTCAGAAAAACAAATCTTTCAAGTTGCAGCTATTTCCCCTTCTTGATCCCACTGGAGGCTCTCACCTGGAATACCAAAGGGCTGTGTCACTTCTGGTTTAAGATTCAGGAAATCTAGTGCAGCTATAAACACTGTATGGTGGAAAGCAAAGCCATCGGGTTCTTTATGCCAACTTTAGCTCCTTAGTCTGAAAGAAAAAAAAAAAGAGCAGGAAATAAATTATAGCCTGACATGAACATCAAACATCACAATGGTTTTAAACAGCATTGTAAGGCTGTGGATGCAGGAGGCAAGCCTCTTCCACCTTTAGAATTGTCTAAATAAAGGGATTTCAGAAGAAATTCCCTCTTTCATATTACTGCTGCAAATTCAGAAGCCCTGTTTTGTCTTTACAGGAGTCCCTTCCCTTTGCATAAAATACAGAATTTATATAGATGTCACTTGTGTGACTGGGATTCTCTCTTCCACACACTATTAGAAATGCAGTGAGCTCTGGCTACATTAAAGACTTGGTCTCCTTAACTGCTCTTCCTCAAGTTCTCAGCCTATTTGTCTCATGGACCACTTATGATTGATCTGTAGTCCCAATTCCTATCCTCCTTTTCTTTTGAAGAACTAAGTGCAGCCAATGGAAAAAGAGGTTTCCGCCTAACTGGCTAGTTTGTGACAGTATGATACTATCAGAAGTTTCCACATGACTGCAGAAATATCTCCCACTCTTAAACTGCATGTATTGTCAAATGAAGAATTCTACAAAAGAACAATATTCCACTGCAAATTTAGTTCCAATCTGTATTAAGCAACCTAGTAGAATTAAATACTATGATTGTATCTTGGAGAATACATAAAGATTCAAATAAACTTATTTGTGTATTTGAGACTATTAGATATTGATCTTTCTTCATGTAGCTGTTAATAATTATATTTCCTCCAGTATATTTCAGCAAGAAGAAAATAAGCAGCATAGGAGGTTTATCCAATATCACAGATGTATTTAGAATAGAATAGAATAAAATAAAATAACAGAGTTGGAAGGGACCTCAGAGATCTTCTAGTCCAACCCCCTGCCTAGGCAGGAAACTCTGCACCACTTCAGATAAATGGTTATTCAACATCTTCTTAAAAACTTCCAGTGTTGGAGCATTCACAACTTCTGGAGGCAAGTTGTTCCACTGATTAATTGTTCTAACTGTCAGGAAATTTCTCCTCAGTTCTAAGTTGCTTCTCTCCTTGATTAGTTTCCGCCCATTGCTTCTTGTCCTACCCTCAGGTGCCTTGGAAAATAGTTTGACTTCCTCTTCTTTGTGGCAGCCCCTGAGATATTGGAACACTGCTATCATGTCTCCCCTGGTCCTTCTTTTCATTAAACTAGACATACTAGACAACCCCCGGCAGGCCTGGGGCTGTTGAGTTGTCCAGCCCCACTTCAGGTTTGTGACTATTGTGCAATTTTAAACTGTTGTTTATGTATGTATGTATGTATGTATGTATGTATGTATGTATGTATGTATGTGTATATATATATATATATATATATATATATATATATATATATATATATATATATATATATATATATATATATATATATATATATATATATATATATATATATATCCCCCTCCCTTTTATTGTAAGCCACCCTGAGTCTCTTCTGAGAGTGGGCGTCATACAAAATTTAATAAATATTTAAAATATAAATATATACCCAGTTCCTGCAACCATTCTTCATGTTTTAGCCTCCTGTCCCCTAATCATATTCGTTGCTCTTCTCTGCACTTTCTAGAGTCTCCACATCTTTTTTTTTTTTTAATTTGTTAGTGTAGTCCTTATACAGTAAATAACTCTCTGAAGTCTAACTAGGGTTAGACCAGAATTTCAAAGCAGTGACACCCCCCAATACAACTTCAAGTTTTGGAAACTTTTATTTTTAGGCAAAAAAAAAAATTCTCACAAAATTTGTAAGCAAGGAGCTGTCCATTCAATTAACATCAATTGTCACAAATATGTAAACTATTTCCTTTTTCTAAAATGGTTTAGTTTTAAGTTCCAATTTTGCCTTTTGCCATGAGATTTCCTTACAGCTGCACATGACATAGTATACTTCTGAAATGAAGGGTATTTCTTTGTAAGGATTTTTACCAGTCCTATATGTAAATCACTACATGTGAGATTAGTGAATATACACACACTTCACTACATGACTGGCTGCTTCTCAGTATGGATGTACAATGGACCAAAAAAAAAAAATCCCCATGATGTGACCATCACATATGGCAAACAGCACATAAATTATGTTAATCTTTCTGCTGATAACAGGTGGAAGAATGCTACTAATGAGGATGCTAATCTACTAAGTGTACTACATGTTATCTCTATTATTCATGCCTGCCCTGCCAACTACTAGACTGAGCTAAGTCCCCTCCCCCCCAAAATATATATATTTTCACCCAATGGTACAATATTAATAAATACACTATTATTAAATAACCTTTTCATTTTGCTTTGATCACATTTTCAAATGCTGTTTACAATAGCAGCAATGATCATTCATAGAATTAGAAATGAAGCTAGCAATTGCTTGACAGCTATTTCTCTTCTGGTCTGCACCATTGAAGAGATTATTTTCAATGGTTGCAACAGTATTTTCAGTCATACCACAAGGATCCCATCAACCGTGCTTTTTAGGATTCAGCTGTCCATCCTATAGACAATCATCTTTATTTCCAGAGATATGACCTTGTATGTGGCTGCATTAAAAAAGATGTTTCTGGAATAAGGCTCAGCTGACCAAGCGATCCAATCTGCGGTGTGTATATCTTGCTCCGTCCTCAATGTTATTTACCACTCCAGCAATTTTGTGCAGTTGATCCAAGGACTTGCCCACCAGCTGAGATTATAGAACTGGAACCTGTTTATTCTGAATTTAGGAGGAGTCGGGTGGGGTGGGGGGAACCCTTATCCTTGTCCATCAGACTCTGAGAACAAAGCTACTGACTCATGATCAAACACACACACACACACACACACACACACACACACACACACACACACACACACATACGCTCAAGTCCTCTGGAAGGAAGCAGAAAGGAATTGTGTTCCAAGCCAGCACAGATACAGCCAAACCTCAACAAACCTGCACAAATCCATTTACTGACTGCACATTTAAATGTGCTGCCTAATTTCGCAACAAAAAGAATTAGTGGCTTTCATTGTGTCTTTCTAAAATTCAAAACAACCTGGGTAAAATTTCAACTTTTCTTTATATCTTGGACCAGATCAATAGTGAACATGAAGGACTGCTAACTCTAAAATGAAGCTCCAAGTGGATATGCCCAGCTCTTTCCAGTTTAACCTTTGTGAAGTGTGAAATGTAGCAGCAGGGAATATAGTAAGCTTTCAAGAGACATATCCCTTTGATGTCTTCTTTTTCTCTTTCTGCAGGGATCAATTCTTTATGTTCCTGGGCAAAACGGCAAAGGTAGCTAAATAAATAATCCCTCATAGATATAGAGACTCTCACTCCCTCCAAAGATGCTACCAGGTCATCATTTATAGGAACTTAGCTATAATAGTAGCTTGCTCCTTCTCTAACAGAGATATTGCTGTTTCTCTCCTTACTTTGCACTCGCACAGCTATCAATCATGATAGTGAATGTTCACATTATCCACTTATAGGTCTATGAGTCTGAAATACTTTAGTATGTATCAAAACATATGCACTTTCAGAAACAAAGATTTATCCAAAGACAAAACAGAGATAAGGTCTTTAAGTGATACAGTATGTAATATAGAAAGAACTCCAACAAGATTGGATTGTTTTAGAAATGGATGTGGGAGGCACAGGAAACATAAATAAATAGGACTGCAAGTCAGTTTCATTTTAAGGAAACATACATTGTTTTCCAAGTCAGGATTTGCAAAAGCGTTGTTGAATGGTCCATGCATATTTTGCCATAGGGACAAGGAATTAATGTGGCATTCCTCAAAGAACTGGACTTAACAGCTCTACGTGTCAGCCCTGGAAGCCATCTTTAGCATTGGAGCTTCAGGGCTGCCACATTTAGTACCTGGAAAAAATGGATGGGGGAATTACGTGGAGTGGAGGAGGATTAGCCATAACAACATTCCTTTCTCTGGGAGTCAAGGGCATTTGGCCTGCACCTGGATGGGAGTGACTGGGGGTTGTCTCCAGTTGGGATGGTGAATTGATTGGACCATGTGATGGACTTGTGGGTGCAGGGGATGCTTCTTTGACTTTCTTTTGGGTGTGGAAAACCGGAACTCTCAGATTCGGGTTTTCCCAGATGTGCCATTATGACATCTCCAATAAAATGGAACTTTGAAGTACTTCAAGCCTCGGGGTCTTCTTTCATTGGGGATGCTACTTTGAACACTGACATTACAGCTCTTTGATTCCACCTAGCCCCAGATCCCATTGACACAGCGAAATAAAGTATAATGATCAACCAATATAAAGATTGACATGTTACGACTTTAAAAGTTTGTCACAAGCACTTCCCAAGGCCCAAGCAAGAGGTATAAAGCCACAGATACTATATCAGGATGTCTAAGTTAAATTTAAAAGCTCTAGGACATCTGTTATTCACACAGTAGAAGTAAACTAGAATATCTTTCAAAGGAAATAGCTAACGGACTTCACATGTGTTTTCCATCAGAAACTGGTTTACTCTCTCTGTTCTCCTTTTCCATGGCTTACCAAAATTGCATAGCTTTTGCTCTTACCATTAGAAAGGGATGTTTTATGTGCAGAAGTTTCTTGCAGATGTCCCTTCCTTAGACCAGGTAAATTAATTAATAGTATAAATATTTGCATTAAAATTAACAGTAGTCAGTAGTCTGCACTTCTGGATGCAAATTATGAATCAGAAATTATTGGCATCAAATATATGGGTTAAACTAAAGAGAGCAACTGTTCCAGATTTAAACCTAGAGGACATACAGTTATGATAAAGGATTGATACAAGGAACAGATTCAATACTCTCTTATGCAAAAGAAAATCTGAGCTATGGGAATAGATAAGAGACATTGTGAAGCTAAAGCAGATATAAATATTGCCAAGATTTCAAAGACAAAAATATCCAAGTGGTTTTTGAACAAGTTATCATGATAGCAAAGAAAGATGGAAAATAAAAGCATTAGTTCTTCCAAAGTCATGCAATAAAGGACAAGGAACTACACTGTCAACAAGTAGGGGATAATAAGAAAAATTAAAAGAAAAAGGAGAGATGTTTTTAAGAAGATCACAGAAATCAAAAGCTAGGAAAGGACTATTCACAGAGGAAATCCATTACAGGCAGTAGTGGGGTTCAACCAGTGTAACAACTGGTTTGCTGAGAGCGCTTTGCACATACACAGTGCATTTGAAACTTACCTTCTACTGCAGCCCCGGTGCAAAACAGCTGAGGCGCGCCAATCCACTCTGCCATGCCTATCAGCTGGGCTTCAGAAAAGGGAATATAGGTCAGTATAGTGCAGAGGCAGGCGGGCCCAGCTGATCATTCGAGTGAACCAGTTCGCTCCCAGCAGATCATCAGAGCTACCGGTTAGCCCGAACTGGTCCGAACCAGTAGAATCCCACCCCTGATTACAGGACAATGTGAGTTTTTTAAAAAAAGCAACTCATTATATATGAGATTGTAGAAATAATTATGAACAAAGACTATATCTATGAATTAAATTTACTGCACATTGACACAAGGCAGGTAATAGGTCAGCTGTTAAATAGGATCGCCCAGGGTTTGGTGAAATACCCTTTCAACTGTTTAAAGTTTCATATTGCTCTATGTCAATAACTATGGAACAAAGCTATCTGGCCTAGAGCTTAGACAGGAGGATGGTATGTACATGTAACTGAAGTTGGAAGAGAATATATTAATTATTGAACCATTGCACTAATTACTTACTCAAGCAAAGTTTTATTTAAGAACTTACAAGGAAGAATCTACAAGGAATGCAACATGAACAAGGAGGTTTCAGAAAAAGCAGATATCAGATAGCTAAGGTAAGATGGCGGAAATTAACCTGCTTTACTGACTGTTGAAAAGCTTTGATAGCGTAGATCAGAGATGTCAAATTCAAGGTCCGGGGACTGGATCTGGCACACGGAGTGCTTAGACCTGGCCCACAGGCCCACCCTGGAAATAGTGAAGGAATAGCCCGCGGTGCCTCTGCCAGCAAAAACAGAGCTTGGGGAGGCCGTGTGTGGCTCTCCTGAGCTCCATTTTCGCTGACAGAGGGCTTCAGGAGGTTGAAAAAAGAGACTTGATGAGTGACATTGAGCTGGCCATGCCCCCTGGTCTCTCTCTCTCTCTCTCTCTCTCTCTCTCTCTCTCTCACACACACACACACACACACACACACACACACACACACACACACATGGTCCCCCGAAGTCAAACACAACACTGATGTGGCTCTCAATGAAATAAGAGTTTTACACCTCTGGTATATATTGTATCAGAATCAGAGGTGGTATTGAACAGGTTTTGACAGTTCTGGAGAACCGGTAGCAGAAATTTTGAGTAGTTCAGAGAACTAGTAAATACCACCTCTGGCTGGCCCCACCCCCATCTAATCTCTACCTTCTGAGTCCCAACTGATTGGGAGGGAATGGGGATTTTGCAGTAGCCTTCCCCTGCCACGCCCACCAAGACATGCCACGTCCACCAAGCCACACCCACAGAACTGGTAGTAAAAAAAATGAATCCACTACTGATCAGAATGTGAAATATACTGCAGGTAATGGGTGTGTTACAACACTCGAGTGTTCTTCTCAGGGGTTCTTGCAATGAACAAGAAGAGTAATTCAGAATAGGAAAGGGAGTGAGACAAAAATGCTTGTTAGCCTTTTATCCATTTAATTTATATAGCATATACATTATAAGAATGGAAGAACTAGAGGAAATCACAGTGGGAATCAAAATAGGAAGCTGAAATACTAACCATTTAAAATATATAGACACCGCTTCATTAAAGGGAAATAAAAGAAGACTTCGAGGAGCTCATTATGAAACTAAAAGGGAAACTGAAAAACCTGGGTTAATCTGATTTAGAAAGGTCAGTATACTTGAGAACTGAAAAAGAGATTGTTCCCAGGGCCGTAGCAAACATGATAATGGAAGATAAATATATAAATATCAGAACTACAATATTTGTAACATAGAGCTTGAAAAAGCTGGGCACTGCGGAAAAGCAAGAGAAATAAGATAAATGCTTTCAAACACTGTAAGTTTTTAAGAAGAGATTGGATAACCATTTGTTTGAAATGGTGTAGGGTTTCCTGCCTAGACAGGGGTTTGGACTAGAAGACCTCCAAGGTCCCTTCCAACTCTGTTATTCTATTCTATTCTATTCTATTCTAAATTTCAGATTTGGAAGTGGTTACTTAAGAGGGTTATGGATTGAAGGTATCTTTACTCTAACCATGCTGTACCAAATAAACTGACTGACTGCTTCCTGGGAGGATAATTATAGTTCTCAATTTATGACTACAATTGAGCCCCAAAATCATGTTGCTAAGCAAGACAGTTAAGTGAGTTCTGCCCTATTTTACAACCTATCTTGCAACAGTTGTTAAGTGAATCACTACAGTAATTAAGTTAGTAACATGCCCATATCAGATCCGGAACATCTTTCTTTTTAGGTCATCCTCCCCATTGAAGATATAGCTCAGCTGAGAGCATGTTTTTTCCCCAAAATAAACTTATTTTTTAACAATTTGCAAACAGTATAGATAAAATTAATAAAAGAAAAGGGGTAAAAAAACACAGAAAGAGAACCAGGAAGGCCAACATCTTGCAAACAGTCCCTTTAGCCTACTCCAAGTAGCTGGAATTCCCTTTCTACCTAATTATACCCATTCATTAGCCTCTTTTGAAATGCACAGCTGGGTAACAGCTTAGCATGAGTCAGTTTATTGCCAAAAGGCCTCCTGGTTTCTCAGCCAGCTCTTTCTATCAGTCCCCATCAAGGTAATCTGTCATAACTCAATTCCTAAATCCTTTTGCTAACCGTATCCAATAGAACTCTCAGGAATACCTCATTTCAGTTTCTACAGCATATGTGCTTGCAAGTACCCTTTCTTCTCTCTACAGCAAGATTTTAATTGTCTACAATTCATCTAGTTCAGTGCTCCAGAACTGGTAAACAGACTGCTGGTTAGAGTTTGGTTTCAGGTTTGAATTCTTTGGTGACAAATCTTTAAAAGAATACACCCACTGCCAGTCTGCTCCAAAGCCATAAATAGCTTTGCCTCAGATAAGGACTCTTAATATTGTGACACTTTCCCTCACAAGCCCAGAGAAGTTGCTATCCTGGATCACGTGGTTTCTAAGGTTTCAAGATAAAAAATAAAACAATTTTGTTCGTATTTCCTTTTAATGGGCCTGGACCTTGGTTCTTCTCCTATAAAATTCTTTTTCGTATTTGCTACCATTTTGTTTTGCATTATCCGGCCCTGGGGCACTAGCAAGATTGTGCCTTGCCTTCATGCAGGGCAGCCTTTTGGGAAACTCGTAACCAACCAAAATTTGACAAGATAAGCAGCAGCAGCCTTAGGTCATTGCCATATGGGAACATTAAATGAGGACCTTGATAGCAGACAAAGATTGAGTGAGATGATTGAAAGAGAAGCAGAGTCTTTAATCAAAACCTGCCCATCACTTGTTTAAAAAAAAGAAACCTTGATAAAGATGTTGAGCCTGATAGGAGACATAATAGTTCACTCATCTGGCTAATTTCTTTAAAGAGGATTTCAACATGTCTTATATACAATTAACCAATATCAACAACCGACAAGCCTTCAAGATACTCATTTGAATTACAGATAGTCCTTGGGTTGCAACCATTCGTTTAGTGACCATTCAAAGTTACAACAGCACTGAAAAAAGTGACCTGTGACAGTTTTTCACCCAACTGTTGCAGCATCCCCATGACCATGTGACCTGTAATTATCTCTGCTCCCATTGCTAGCATCTTTTGGGATAGCCTCCTCTTCAGAGACACTGGTTGCTACCCTCCATGGCCACATTATCTTGAGCTGCTAGATAGAGGTGTCCAATCTTGGTAACATTAAGACTTGTGGACTTCAATTCCCAGAATTCCCCAGCCAGCCATGCTATGCTATGCTATCTGGGGAGGGGGATTCTGGGAGCTGAGGTCCACAGGCCTTCAAATTGCCAAGGCTGGATACCCCCATGTTAGACCATTTCTTTTGTTTCTTTTGAAACCCATATACTGTTGTTTCTTTTTTTAAAAAAAATTTAAATCTATTCCATGAATCTTAAACTCTGGGAGATCATGGAGGAAAGGAAGAAGGGAATAACTAATAGAAGGGAGAGGAAAGAAAAGTTGCAAGGAGAAAGAGTGGGAAAAGCAGGAATCATGTATGGCTACATGGGTATGCATTCATACACACATTCATGCAGGCAAGCACATCAAGGAAGCAAGGAAGCTCTTGTAGTTTTCCTGAACAGCAACACACTGGATGTAACTCCCAGTTGCTCTGAACGACAGTCTGCTAACATTTCTGGGCTTGCTAAAGGTCTTCTAAGAAGCTTGCAGAGCAAGTGCTGAAAACAGGTGTATGTTTGAATTAAGTGCAAAGCCTGGGTTGAAACTCGCAATAAGTGATCAGCTTGAATGAAAGCAAGATGAAATGGTGGCATTTCATGTTTGCGCCATCAACCTATCCATGGACTAATGAAATGATCACTGTGAGCAAGCAACAGGTAGTTAGATGCCATTACCTCTAACATCACTTCCAACAATATGATTCTATGACCGTTGGATGTTCTTACTGATATAAATAGAAAACACATACCCTGAAAGACCTACTCACAGAAAGAAAAGGTATTTGTGTTCCCAGCACAGGTAGGAAGGGGAAAGAATCATGGGAATCAGTGGTGGATTACGACAGGTACGCCCCAGTATGAGCGTATTGGTGCCTGCTGGGAGCACCAGGTACGGGCGTACTGGTGCCTGTTGGGAGCACCAGGTACGGGCGTATTGGTGCCTGCTGGGAGCACCAGGTAGAGGCGTATTGGTGCCTGCTGAGAGCACCAGGTACGGGCGTATTGGTGCCTGCTGGTAGCACCAGGTACAGGCATACTGGTGCCTGCTGGGAGCACCAGGTACCGTTCCGGTACGGTGTTCCGGAGGGCCCACCATGCTTACCTGTATTTGACACAACCAGGCCATTTGTGTACATGCAAGGAGCATACGGTGCCTGTGCGACGCTCCGCCGAGCAGCTGGAGCATCGCAGGTGGTGGGTGTGCATGCGCACACATTCCACATGCACAGGGTGGACACCCGCCCTGTTGCAGCATACCAGTTGCAACGGGATCCGGAACCCACCACTGATGGGAATCCACCAATTAGGGCCAGAATAGAACACCTGGCCAACATCATTGCCACATCTGAAAATCCAGAAAGTGATTTCTTAAACTGGCTTCATTTGCAGTTATTATCAACACAGGAAACAAGCAACTGAAGTCTGCTGTACTGTGAAGTCTCCTCAGCCATAGCTCTATCTGTGATACTACTGCCATGGAGAGAACTTTGTAAAGAATGCTGCTACTTCATATCCTATGTAAAACCTGCCTGGAGCACTTCAAACTTCTCTCACCCCTTCGGGTAGATTTGATTAAATCAGTGTGGGAAATTCAGCCTTCCTCTATTTGTATTACAACTAGTCCTCAACTTACAACATGTTGTTTACCAACCATTCAGAGTTACAATGGCACTGAAAAAAATAACCTACCATTGATCCTCACACATATGACCATCACAGTATCAATCCCCATGGCCATATGTTCAAAAATGAGACTGGTTATAATAACAGGATCTTACAACTGTGCTGTAACTCTTCCCTCGTTTAATAGTACAGCGAAGTGCTTCCAAATGTTAACTGGATGATTTGGACATAAAAAATGCTTTACTTCCCTTTGGCCTAAGCAACAATATTTGCATATTTTTGTCAAGGTCATCTTCCTTACTTTTTATATCTACCCATCACACATTTGTAAAACCAATGCTGGAGGATTACATATACAGTGAGCCTGCATGACCTAGGTTAGGGATGTCAAACTTGATGTCATTGAGGGCTGTATCAGAGTTGTGTTTGAAGTTGAGGCCCTCCTGAGCTCAGTTTTTGCTGGAAGAGGCACTGTGGGCCAGTCCTTGGCTGTTTAGAGGGTGGCCCACAGGCCGAGTTTGACACCCCTGACCTAGGTAATGCAACACTGTTTTGGAATTACCAACAGTGATATGAAAGGCCTAGCACCTAGCGAACAAAGTCTCTACAATATATACTGTGTTTCCCCAGGGTCTTTTTTTTTGACCCCCGAAATAAGCGCTTGGCCTTATTTTCATTGAGGTCTTACTATTTTGGGGGTGCAGGAGGCGGCGAGCATGGTCACTTCATGGCTGCTGTTATGTTGCAATATTTTCAGGGAGGGCTTATTTTTGGTGGAGGGCTTAATTTTAGTGCATGCGCTCAAAAGCCCGATTGGGCTTATTATCCAGGGAGGTCTTATTTTCGGGAAAACAGGGTAGCGATGTTTCTACTTCTGTGATGACAATACGTTGATTAGTAAACACGTTCTCTTCAATCATAGCTTGTTATATGAAATATTCTAGACTTCTGTTTCCCTTTTTCTGTGGCCACAAAAGCGCACGCAGCAGAAAATGAGAGAGATCATGTAATCATATATTTTTGTCGAATTCTTAGTCATCCATGCAGGCTGCTGATGGCTGAGAGCACCCCGAGAACTGTGGGAGTCTTTGCTTTAACAGGAGTCTGCTGCTGCTACGGCAAAACACATTTCCCAAGCATAGCCCCACCACATCAACCTCACCCAAGAAACAAAACAGCTCCCTGTTAACACAGAAAAGGAAGGAGCCACAGAGACGGCTTAGCTGAGCTGAGATACATCCTGCCAATAGAGAAGTCAAGGGGATTTATCATTGCTGACAGAGACACATGCAAGAGACCAGAAGATTAGAGAAGCACCCCAACTTTCCCTTCAGCTTATCTGGCACATGCCATTCATGGATAAAAAGAGAAAAAACATCACATTTTGGACATCCAATGTCTCAACAACAGTATCTAAGAATGTGAAGGTAGACACTGTAAACTCTCTGCACTAAGGAAAGGCCAGACTGACTTTGTCAACCATATATTGTACCATCAAACACCTAACTGGGCTTGATTTGTTTGAATTTGCTTGTTCGACTGAAGTTATCTCTGTGGCACACTCACTAGTTTTTGCACAAACTCACTAGTTTTTACTGCAGGATGAGAGGTATCAGCAGCACACAAAAGTGATTTAAGAATATGATGCTACTTTGGCCAGGCTGCTGAGCAATATCCTGATAACTGGGGAGTCTTTGGAAGAAAGCTGACAAGGCCTAGGGAAGCTAAAGTAACAGCTTCTTTTACTTTCCTATTCCTCCAAAAGGGAGCAGGGGACAGGTTAATTTTCTTTACATAACATGCATCATGATAAGCATGGTTGAGGCCTTTGAACTATGGCGCTGGAGAAGTCCCTTGGACTGCAAGGTGATCCAACCTGTCAGTCCTAGAGGAGATCAACCCTGACTGCTCTTTAGAAGGCCAGATCCTGAAGATGAAACTCAAATACTTTGGCCACTTAATGAGAAGGAAGGACTCACTGGAGAAGAGCCTAAGGCTGGGAAAGATTGAGGGCAAAAGAAGAAAGGGATGACAGAGAATGAGGTGGCTGGATGGAGTTGCCAAAAAGTAGGCGTGAGCTTGAATGGACTCCAGAGGATGGTAGAGGACAGGAGAGCTTGGAGGAACATTGTCCATGGGGGTTGTGATGGGTCAGACATGACTTCACAACTAACAACAACTCCAGTCTAATGCCTTTTTTTTCAGAGTTGACTCCTTGGTGCCTCTCACAATTTTCTCGGCAAATGTTTCCCCTTTCCTCAGAAGTGACTTGCCCTTGCCTCTTTCCTAGGGCTGAGAGGGTGACTGGCTCAAGGCCACTCAGCTGACTTTGTGTCTAAAGCAGGACTATAATTCACAATTGCTATGTTTCTAAATTAATGCCTGAACCAAACTGGCTCTTATACTTACTTAGCATGCTACATAAATAATTTCTCCTCAGGGAAATCAGAACCCATTCCAATTTCCATCTGCCTCAAGCCAGTAAGAAGCAAGAAGGCTGGAGGCCATATCTGATATGGGATGGAGCTGAAAGTCCAGGCAATGAAGTAAAGTAAGTATGTCTCAAAGGTGCTTTTCAAAAGGCAACTGGACTTTCTTTAGTTTTTCCTTGAAGATATTTCGCTTCTCATCCAAGAAGCTTCTTCAGCTTTCAGTAAACTGGAGAAGCTTCCTGGATGAGAAGTGAAATGTCTTCAAGGAAAATACAAAGTCCAGTTGCCTTTTCTAAAGCACCTTTGAGACAACCATGACCTGGATGACGGAGAATCTCCATAAAAATAAAGTGAATATGGTTTCATCACACAGGTGGATGAAAAAAGCATTACTTGGTTTTTGGCAAGGAAGATTTGTAAAGCAAGGCTTTACTTCCAAGTGGCTGGAATGCACACTAGTTTCTGGTAAATATGCTAAGATTTGGTGACACAATTAAAGGGGGTTTGAGTCTCCTCAGGAGCTTGTCCAACTCTGATTTGAACATAAAATTAGAAGGATGAACAGGCAGCAGATGTGTACCTTTTGGCATCAATGATGACTGCAACATGTTACGTGTTCTGCTTTACAAATTAGCATTCTTCTTTATAGCCTGCAATCCTATACTTATGAGTTACATTATATACAGGTTACTTATAGCCCTTTTGATATTTTTGTGATTATACCATTACAATAATGAATGGCCAATTGTCTTTACAGAGAGCAGAAAAATTACTTAATTGCACATTTGATAAAACTGAAGACAAAGTTTAAAACAGCAGTTCCAGAAAACATGGTTCATATAAAAGTTGAATAGTGCGACTTCCTGGGAGGAGCCTGCTGGTGGTGGCAGCAAAAAAATCAGCTGTTACAATGTTTACTCACTGAAAGTTTTGCCAAGCCTTAACTTCAAAATAAAAGGGGAACTCAGCCTCTTTACTCAAAGCTGCATATTCAGGCAATAGAGTTTTATTAACTGCAGGCAGATAAATTTTGAAATGGCTTCAAAACCAAATATTAACTCAAAGTCGTCACACTCTACTTCCAGGGGCACATCCTCAGTGCCTGGCACAAAGCTGCAGCCTCCGCTTCCTACGCCCCCTGCTGGGGATGTGTTAACGAAAGAATTTTTCCTGAGCAATCTAAGCGAGGCTCTTAATGCACAGACAATTAAAATGGAAGATAAGTTTAGAGATAATAGAGAGATGGTAAAGCAGGAGAGAAAAGAGGAAATAAAAGAAATGAAAGAAGAAATCAAAAGTGAAATAAAAGGACTTAAACAGGAGCTGTATGAGAAAATTGACGCTAAGGTTGGTAAAATTAGAGACGAAATGCTGAGACTTGTAACTGTATTAACAGAACATATTTCTGGAATGGAAGATACTCTAGAGGTTCTTAATGATGCCAATGCTAACTTGACATTGAAAACAGAGGTGGTGGAACAAAAAGTGGAAAATGCTGAAAAAGAAATTATTATGATACAGTACCGACAAATGGAGTTCGCATTAAGAGTAAGGGGGCTGCGTGAGGAGAAACAGGAGAACCTGAAACAGATTCTATCGGAAGCTTTTGACCGCTTGATGGGAAGACCAGGGACCAACCTTGACTGGCAAATCGACAAAGCTTACCACGTTAACTCCTGGCTGGCAAAGCAGAAGCAGCTTCCTCGAGACATCGTTATATATTTTACTACAAGAGAGCTTAGAAATATGGTACTGCAAGCGTCTTATAACACTAAGCTTCAAATTGGCGGTCAAGACCTGATTGTTTTGAAAGAGATACCACCTCAAATGTTAAGAGCCAGGAGAGACTACGCTTTTTTGGTCGAAGAACTCAGAAATCGTCAGATACAGTATAGATGGGATGCACCATTTGGCATCATATTTACATTTGATAAGCAAAGGTCCCGCCTCAACTCTGTATGGAAAGCCCGAGATTTTTATTATAATATATTGAAGGTCGGATACCCTGCACCATCTGGACCTAGAGAAAGACCACAAGAAGGACAGGATAGACAGCAAACTACACAACCACCAGACAAGGAACAAAAACCTAGCCATATGACTACTAGAGGTATGGAGAAACAAGCTAAAAAGCAACAGCATCAACAATCATCGGCCATCGATCAAGGAACTACAATAACAAATCTGGAAGCAGTGGGAGGAGCTAGATCTAAGGTTAAATAGGCCATGCAGGAAGCTCTAAAAATGCTTCAACCAACCAAAGATGACAACTAAGATTTTAACACGGAATGTTAACGGACTGAATTCTCCACAGAAGAGGAAGAAAATATTTCATTATCTCAAACAGTTTAAGAACAATGTAGTTACCCAAACCTTTCTTTGACATTATGGATGACTTTGAATTGAGAGATATTTGGCGAGAAAGAAATGCAGAGGAATATGACTTCCTATGAATCCCTTTCAAGGATTGATTTTATTCTAACCACTAATGATTTGCTTTCTAGGGTCAAGAAGACAAAGATTGCGGCTAGGGTCCTTTCGGACCATAACCCAGTTTGGATGGAGTTGGGAAGGGTAGTGCAGGCAAGAAGGTCTTGGAGATTGAATGAAAACTTATTTAGATATGAAAAGTATATTAATGATTGTAAAAAATTACTATCTGAATATTTTGTTTCGAATATGAATAAGGGTACATCTATGGAATTTGTATGGGATGCAAGCTAAGCGTATATGAGAGGAGTCTTGATGAATATAAATAAAACACATAGAAATAAGCAAGGATTAAAACGAACAGAACTGGAAGAGGAAATTAAGAGAAAAGAGCTGGAGTTAACAATGAACCCAGATGATACAAAGGTTAAGGAAGGGAGGTGTGGTTTTTTCGATGCTACATATTATCATATATGGTGGACCTGCCAAAAGGTTAAGCAGAAATGATTTAAACTGTTAAAAGTTAGTTCAGTAAGAAGAAGCTAAGGTCAATGTAGAATGTCATTAATTTCTTTATCTCTTTTTTCTCAATAGATTTTAGACTGTGTTAGTTAATAATCCATACCGTGTACGGGTTCTGGGAAGTCGGGGGGGGGGGAAGGAGGAGGGGGGTTGGGGGGGTGGAGGGAGGGAGGGGCACACACACAAAAAAATTGTACTTCAATGTCTTAATGATTGACAAATGACGAAATATTTGTGTTTTTTTTTAAAGAAATAAAATAAATATTTGTCATTAAAAAAAAAAAGTTGAATAGTGCAACAGTACCATAGCAGAAGGCAGCTCTACACTGTCTTTCCATTTCAGTCAATGTTGTTGTGTAACAGAAAACAACCTATAAAGTGACACCCCTCCTGCTGACCATTTTGTAGGCACTGCTAAAATATCAAGATTCTCTTACGCATTGTTTAGGCCTTTTTATATGTGAAAAATGTAAGCAGGATCATGACAACATGATCATGGAATAAATATAAATAAAAGGAGGAGGAAATGTTTTTCTTCTTTTTTTTTCAAATAGCAGAATCCAGAGTCAGACATTGACATTGAACAGTGGAAGTTTCATGACAAATAAAAACAAAATGCTGTAAATCCATTTTAGCAGACCTCTTGTTTAGTAGAGTTTGTATACAACAGCACATTTTTCATTCAGATTCCATCCTGATTTAGCAGACAGCATCTGCTACATTGAAGATTTATCCATTAAATCAAGTCTTTGACTGACAGACAAGCCACTAGAATATAAACTGACAGCAGACTGCACTACGTACTAGCACTGATGATGTTACCTAGTTTGGGTAATGAAATGTCTACAAGAAAAGAACCCAACTTAGAAAGCACCAAGGATCCCTCAATTAAGTCTTTGCACATTAAATTAGAGTTTTACTATAAATGACACCATTTGCTTGATCAAGGACATACATTGCTGCAAGATTTAAATTCAAAGTCAGTGGAAATTCAGATTTCATGGACATTCCCCCTTTCCCCTATCCACCATAATCTATTAAATAATGTTTACAGTCCTTATTTCTCCATTCTCCATTTAGAATGTAACAATGGCCAGTTTAGATAACTCTAGAAAAAGCTGGATGATAAGACCATTCGTGGTTGCAAATTATAATAGCCTTTGGCCATTTCCAGGACTAAAGACAGCATCCTTTAGTCTCACCCTCAAAACGACACTATAGGGCACTGCACACCAGAACAACTAGACACAAGGAAAGTTTTTTCCCCAAAATGCCATCACTCTGCTTAACAACTAATTCCCTCACCGTCAAACCATTCACTAAGACTGTATGACTTTTACTAAGACTGTATTACTATTATTCTTCTCTTCCTTACGAGTATCTATCTCTTCCAACTTATTACTATAACCATGTTGCTTGCATCTTTCAATTTACATTGTGTGTTTTTGTTTCCTAGTATGATTTGATAGCTTATTAGTAACCTATGACTATCACTATGTGTTGCATCTTTTTATTCTTGATGAACATATTTTATTCTCCTTATGTACGCTGGGAGCATATACACCAAAAACCAATTCCTTGTGTGTCCAATCACACTTGGCCAATAAAGAATTCTATTCTATCCTTTCATAGAAATGCTGTGGGATACAAGCAAGAGGGAGGGCTTTCCCATCATTTCCCTGCTTGATGGCTTCTGATGAGCACTTGGTTGGCCACTATTGAAACATGTTGGGTTTTTCATATGATCTCTTTTTATTCAACATCAACATAAAGGATTCCTCATCACTTTCCAAAATATTTATCTTCCAACAAAAATATTCAACGCTGCCTATTTGACAAAATGCATTTGAAAGAAACCAATATGGGAGCCACAAATCTGATTGTGATGTCCAATTTAGCCAAGTCCATGAAAATGAATATAATTAACTGGTGGGAAGCAAGGGACACCTCTAACGAAAAGAATAAACCACCCTCCTACTCCATTATACGTTTGCTCATTTTATAAAGATGATATTTCCACCTCCAAAATCTATTTCTTCACTTTCCTTTTTGAATCTTGTTTCCCTTTAACATTTGGCAGAGATGTATCTGTTTTGACACTTTTATGCAGTAATTAGTAACAACAATGGCACCATTTGCTTTGTCCTCTGAGATTAACAAGTTTTCAACACAGAATAGATTTTCTATTGTTAAAAATGCAAACTCTTGCTCACTTCAGTTACCTTCGCATTCATATAGAGCAGGGGGTCCATCAAAGTGAGAAATGAAGGATGAGCACCAAATAGCAATAGCACTTAGATCTATATGCTGCTTTATAGGGCTTTACAGCCCTCTCTAAGCAGTTTACACAGTCAGCATATCGTCCCCAACAATCTGGGTCCTCATTTTACTGACCTTGGAAAGCTGAGTCAACCTTGAGCCTCATCAGGATCAAAGTCCAGGCTGTCGGCAGAGTTAGCCTGCAATACGGCATTCTAACCACTGCGCTACCACAGCCCAAAGATAACCAAGATATAACCAAGATAACTTTCTCCTTTCATTCCTATGTGGTTTCATCATAATTGGGTTTAAATGAAGGTCAACTGGACTTACAAAATCACTTGAAAACAGAATTTCTTGCTTATATTCCCCAAGCCAAGTTCAGATCAAACTCTACACAAACATATCAAGGCAAGTATTGAAGAACATTTTGGTTTTGATCTTCCTTTAGGGAGGCATCAGAGAATCTACCTGCTCTTACATTAATGCATACAGCTGATGCCCTTTCTTGCAGAACTAGTTACAACAAGGCTGCATCTGTATTGCCTGGCTTATGCCTTCTACGTGGTTGTCTCCTGCTGTGTATTGAGATAATCTCTCTTTTTTTCTAAACATGTCCCTTGAATTGCCCTTGCTGCAGCTTGTGCAGGCAGGGAAAGGTGTCTTCATGCCGTAAAAGGGAGAAGGAGAGATACAGTTCAAATGCTCTACTTACAGAAAGCTCCACAAAAGAAGCTGCTTCCCTTTCTAGCAGGAACATAAAAAAATAGATTGGTCTCTTTCCTAGAATATTCCATTCATTCCTCAGAACAGACTGATCCAAATATTTACATATTTAATACTTTTATATGATCATATAAACGCATCTCAACCAATCCTAGGTGGCATGTAATAAAAGTAAAAACAGTAGCCAATTAAAAATCCAGTTGAGGCATCCTAAAAAAAACTTTCCAGTAACCGGAGACCAACAATTCTCAAAGAGCATAAGCCAATCAACACACACACACACACACACACACACACACACACACACACACACACACACACGGCTCTATTAACATTTTGGCCTCAATGCCTGGTGGGACAAGTATGCATTTAAGGCCATCTGGAAGGCTAGTAGGTTTGGAGCCAACCAAATCTCAGTGAAGAGTTTATTTCATAGAGCAAGTGCCACAACAAAGAAGACACACCACCTGCCTCCTGCCATTTGACACTGCTTCACAGAAGGGACCTGCAGCATGCCCACTATACTAGCTCTGATAAAACCAGCTATTCCCATAAGTAACCCAGCCCATTGTCATGTGATGTTTAAAGCTGACAATCAGCACCTTGAATTGTACCCAGAACCTACTGGAAGCGCTGATCATGTGGCAGTGATGTTACACTGGTATATCATGACACATCCAAAATTTCACGTACCACCATATTTTGGACCAGCTGAAATTTCCGAATGCTGTTCAGCGGCAGACCCATGTTGGCTGCATTGCCACAATACAAATGGGAAGTGACCACGGTATGGGTGAAAGTGAGCAGTGCCTCCTGAGTAATGAGCACAGCTTGGTGCGCAAAGGCCATCTTGGCCAGAATTGTCACTTTTGTGAGTTGCACACAAGATAAATTTGTGCAAAAGCCTTCCTGGCCATGGCTATCTCCTGCCTGTGTTACCCTATTCAGACTTAACAATGGGAGACTTCCAGACCTAAAGGCTAAAATATATGAAGAACAGTTGCAAGAATTGGATATGTCTAGTTCAATGAAAAGAAGGACTAGAGGTGACATGATAGCAGTGTTCCAATATTTAAGGGGCTGCCACAAAGAAGAGGGAGTCAAACTATTCTCTAAAGCACCCGAGGGCAGGACAAGAAGCAACGAATGAAAACTAATCAAGGAGAGAAGCAATCCAGAAATAAGGAGACATTTCCTTACAGTTAGAACAATTAACCTGGTGAAATGATTTACATTCAAAAGTTGTGGGTAATCAATCATTGGAAGTTTTTATGAAGAGATTGGACAACCATTTGCCTGAAATTGTATGGTCTCCTATTTGAGAAGGGGATTGAATTAGACCTCCAAGGTCCCTTCCAACTCTGTTCTTTTTTTCTTCTATTGTGACCTGGAGGGGAGGGAACTGAGACCCACAGCAACTCAGTCTTGTTAGGGTTGAGTTGAAGCATTCCAGAATACATTCAATATCTGTTGGGGTAAGAAATAGCAGCTGACTTTCAGAAATGTATGTTCCATCTGTAGATGCTTCAATCTGCCTTTCTGGGGAGAAGGAAGAATTCTAGGGCTTGTTTTTAACATACCAGTTTTTAAACTACTTCAAGTCACATAGCTATGTAATTCACTGTAGTATAAGTTTCCATGCACCTGAGCCCGTATGTCCATATTTATCAAAGGAGGTTGAAAGCTTATTCCATATTATTAACTAATGAAATTTTTAGTTTTTAAGATGCACATGATTCTTTATTATATCTCCAGTAAGAAGATATTCTATAACTGTTCTATTTAGAAGGAATTTCATTGTTGTCCCACATAAGTGAATAGTGAGCGGCTTTCTTAAAGATGCGGAATTTTAAAATAACCTTATTTATTAAAGAACAGATATTACATTTACTTTGCTCTTTAAAGTTTGGTGTTCTTTCCAGAATGAATCAACTAGGCTTGCAATTAGTTGTCATCAAAACACAGCATACATTACAAATTTTTAAAGAGAGTGTACTATAAATGGTAGCCATTTATTTATAGTAGAGAAAGCTTTTTAAAAATGTATTCTGGGGCATCATTGAAAATTCTTTTGATGTTTCTGCAACTGCATCCACTTGTGCCTAAACAATTAGTTTTGACTCAACATATTGAAATCAGGCACTGTGGTTTGTACAAGGTTTGCAACTGAGTGAAATAAGTCTTTGTGGCTGGGTCAACAAACCATTCTTAAAAATAAAACATTGCTTGACTGCGTTTGAACCTAATCTATATTAAGGGCTAGAGATCAATTCTGCTCTTCTCTGACCCAGAATGCAGCCTCTTTTACCCATTTCTACGTAGCAATTTCTCTTCCGGTATGGCCAGGAGAGATACACATATAAAAGTGATAGTAGCTCCAGCATTTTCTTATTTGCAGGTGGCAATTAATCTGCTGCGGTCCTTTTCTGCATAAGCATGATAAATATTCCAAGCAACACGCTTGCTTTAAATCACTTCCATTCAGGCTCACTGCTGAGGGTCTCAAAGGTCAATTTGCCATAGTTAAAACAACAACAAAAAACCCCGACATTTGGGTCGAATCCAAAAGGTTTTATTGTTTTTCCAAGCTTCTAAATGCACAGTAGAAATAAGATTGGTTAAGCAATATGTTCAAAGATTAGGGTTTTTTTTAAGGCTCTGAAAGTGCATTAGCTAATCAAGTAAGAATATGTAATGAGAATGCTTATTTTCCTCATCAATAGAGGTCTAAAGCCCTGGTAAAAGGAGAATATTGCAATACATTGAAAAGCCATAGGCCTTGGACTTTCCAGTGTAGTGTATATTGAGAACACACAAGGTTGTGCATTACAATTACTTGAAAGAACAGTTTTAAATCCCCACTTACTCCCCAATTTTGAGCATCCCAAAAGGTACTTGAGACTAATCCTTAACATAAAACACCCACAAATAACCAATGTGCTATTATAAGCCCCATAGGGACTGTAGCAGGAAAAGAAAGTAGCACATCCCACATTTCAGAAATCCCTTTAAAGCAGGAGCTTGCAAGACTAGAAAAGCACTGGCTATTTAGGAACATGTTCTACCAGTGATTCTTCTTTCAAATAATCACTTGCTTCCAATCAATAGGCTTATGTTTCCACAGCTATTACCATATTTTTCAGCGTATAAGATGCATCTTTTTCCCTCAAGAAGGAGGCTGAAAATCTGGGTGTGTCTTATACACTGAATACAGCATTTTTTGCCTCCCGAAACTCCATCCCCTTCATCAAAAGGGCCGTACATATTTTTTAGAAGACTTTCAGATAGCTCCTGGGGGCTGAGGAGGGCAGAAAATGCTCCCCAGCCCCCAGCAGCACTCTATAAGCTTCCTAAAGGCTATCCATGCCCTTTTTTTGACAAAAAAGGGGCTCATTTTTATGAAAAATGGACGTTTCGCCGCCCCCTCCCCCCCGGAGCACTCTACAAGCCTCCTAAGGGCTATTCATCCCTTTTTTTTGAAGAAAAATGGGCCAATTTTCGCAAAAAACAGGCCCTTTTTGGGAGGTTTGCAGAGGGCAAAAACTTTTTTTTAAAATTTTCCTCTTCAAAACCTTGCTGCGTCTTATACTCCGGTGCGTCTTATACTCCGAAAATACGGTAGTTCCAACAATTGATAGCCTCTTCTTGATGAAGGAATATTTGTATAATAGTCCAGGCCCAAAGATAACAGAGTTAAAACAACAGCTCCAGAAAGCCATCTCCAATTAAAAATACTCCAGTCAAGCAGCCACCTGAACACTAAAGTCATCATGATGCCAACTGTCACAGTAATACTAACAACATTAATAATTTTTGCATAAAGTTGCAGCACTTTCCCTTTTTCCTTAAGAACATTATTACAAAGTACTGGATGTCTTCCTTCTGGATAGAATAAAATCAGTGTTTGGGGCTTATGCACAGTTTCTGTATCAGCAGGAAGAAGACAGTGAAAGAAAATGTTTTGCTTAACTACCAAGCCAAATGTCTGGAAGAATTAAAAGATAAGACACGCTGTTTCAACAGATCACAATGTTGACAATGCTGGCCAGCAGTACATACCAGTCAATAGAACAAGTTCCATTGTTGAGTGTTTTACTTCTTCAAGAAAGACTTTGATTCTCAACAGATGATTAATAAACCTCATGGCCTTAATGTGAAATCTACAGAACTGCCATCCTGTGCCCATGCATTCACAGCAAAGAACCCCACATAACTGCATCGCAGAGAAACCATAGAAGGCAGTGAGAATGGCAAAATAATGGCCATTCAGTCAATCAGAACAATATTTATGGGTACAGATGTGGGGTTTTCTACAAGTAAAAGAGATGAGAAGAACCATTCTTTCAGGGCTTTTTAAAACCATCTCATGACATATGTCTTCCTTGCAGAGGTGGTATTCAGCAGGTTCTGACCAGTTCTGGAGAACTGGTAGCAGAAATTTTGAGTAGTTCAGAGAACTGGTAAATACCACCTCTGACTGGTCCCGTCCCCATCTATTCTCTGCCTCCCGAGTCCCAGCTGATCAGGAGGGAATGGGGATTTTGCAGTATTCCCCTGTCATGCCCACCAAGCCACGCCCACCAAGCCATGGCATGCCCACCAAGCCATGCCCACAGAACCAGTAATAAAAAAAATGAATCCCACCACTGCTTCCTTGGCAGGAAATGGTGGAATTTATAATAAGGAAAGAAAGTGATTTTCCCCCCACACAATTGTCCTGAGAATTGTCCTAAAAGATTAAATAAATATATGGTAGCTACATCCACCAGCAATTAATTTGGCAAAATAATTGCTAGAAAGAGAAGAAGACAACTTTGTCTTCAGGCAATTCCCAAATCTCTGAATGCTGGAAATAGGAATAACAGATTTGCCTTTCTTGCATTCTTTCTTTCTTTCTTTCTTTCTTTCTTTCTTTCTTTCTTTCTTTCTTTCTTTCTTTCTTTCTCTCTTTCTTGCTTTCTCTCTTTCTTGCTTTCTTTCTTTCTTTTTGGATGAGTATTTATAAAATACCTCTTCAACCATGAACAACTGATCTGCAGCAGTCTAGCAGAATAAACACAACGGTTCTCAGAAGCCATTTTCTAACGGGGGCTATTTTAAACTATTTTCCCAAACTTTTCCTGAGGTTTTTATTGCGAAAGGGCCTTTACATTTTTATATTGTCTTAGTTCTTGCAAACTTTACTTGTATTAAATTATACACCTGTCTACAATGTAAAGTAGGGGAGATTATCATAGTTCTAGGAAAAAATTAACAACAAAGCAGAAGGTGAAAATTAAGGTTGAATTCACACATAGTTGCTGACAATGACTTGCACGTGAACATCAAAGCCTTAATTTCCAAATGATCTCACACATTGATGGGAGTCATCAATGGCTGAGATGAAGGCAAGCATGAAAAATTAAATGATGTGTGTGAACCAACTATAACAGAACATGAAAAGAGAGGCTGATAACATTTCTGTGAATAATCCCACTCACTCTAGGAAATGTGCAGTCTCTTGTACAATAATTAAACTTGCAATGCTACTTTATTGTTCAGCATGTTCAACTGTTGTAGGGGAAAAAATGCCCATTTAAGTAAGGAACCAAACCGTCTGGTATCACTCCTTGCCAATACAATGCAGAAGAGCCCTGAAGCCCACAGAATTGCAGGTTATATACCTGCAATTCTGGCAAACAGGTGGCATGCAGCGCCCTCTCTGTGGGCACATAAGCCATTGCCTTAGTTCAGCTCTACCACACATGTGCATGCGCCTTCTTCCTGCCAGCTGGTCGTTGGATCTCTACCATGAAGAGAGCAGGGGGCATGTGGGGGGTGCATGTGCATGGGGCACGCAGAGGGAATGCACATGCATCCATGTGGAATGGGACACATGCGGGGGCGTGCACACATGTTTGGGAGCCACACATGCATTGCATTTTGGGGGGTTTGGGCACTCTATTGCACACACACACACACACACCTTGGGTACTCAGTCCGGAAAAGGTTAACCATCACTGTTATAAACCCCCGGCAATAACACATAGGACTTACCAATAGCAATAGCACTCAAGACTTATATGCCGCTTCACAGTGCTTTACAGCCCCCTCTGTTTTATAGAGTCAGCATATTGTACCCCACAACAATCTGGGTCCTCATTTTAACAACCTTGGAAGGATGGAAGGCTGAATCAACCTTGAGCCATTGAGACTTGATCTGCCAAACTGCAGGCAGCCATTAGGCAGCAGAAGTAGCCTGCCGTACTGCATTTTAACCACTACGCCACTATGGCTCATATGCAGCATAAATTATAACATGACAGGAACATGGGGCGGCTTTAATATGGGCTGATCCAGCAGTTCTACATTTTTCCCAGCAAATTCCAAACCTCCCCCTTTCTACTGATACTGGCAATATCTAGCATTTATTGACTTCATTCAGACCATGGAAAATGCAGCAGCCTGTTTTTTGTTATATCTTTCCCCTCCAGGGTCATCAGGGAATTTAGTTTTACCTGCTTAAATATGCACTTCAGCATCTGCATGAAGGAGAGAATATTATTTGTTCCCCGCCCTACTGAGGTAACAATCCTTTGGAAAGTGGCTCCCCCCTCCCCCCCCCATGTTGGAAGCACTGACGCTTCCATGGGAAAAGGATTTATTTGGTGATATCACCATTGCCAAGAGCAGGGGTCCTCAAACTTTTTAAATGGGGGGGGGGAATTAACAGTCCCTCAGATTGTTGGGGGGTTGGACTGGCTTGGTCCAGTGGCTAGGCGGTCATGTGACTGGGTGGTTGTGGCTGTGGTCATGTGACTAGGTGGGTATGGCCAATTTAGCCATCCATTAAACAATGCACACAAATTAAACTTTAATTTGTTTTGCTCCTGAGGGTGTTTAATTTGCTTTTGTTTGCATGTTTACTTTTCTTTCTCTAGATCATATTTTCAATTGTTTAGAAGTCTAGTGGCCCCTCAGTTTTGCAGCAATTTTTCTCAGCACCAAGGAGCTTACAATCAACAAGTCTCTCTCTCTCTTCTCTCTCTCTTCCTCCCTCTCTTTCTCTTTGTCTTGTCTATCCTTCCTATATATATATATATATATATATATATATATATATATATATATACACATATACACACACACACACACACACACACATATACATACATACATACATACATACATACATACATACATACATACCCATCTCATTCTTTCTCTCTCTCTCTTTCTTCCGGTGGGGAAGGTCAAAAATAGGGGTTGCAGATGCCCCAGGACGCCTCTGTGCACCCCATGTTTGGCCTGCAAAGTGATACTGAGGGAGGGGGAGGCCAAAATGGGTCTGTTTTTGGCATCCTGGGGCATCCACGCACCCCATTTTTCACCTCCCCCATCTCCAGAAGCATTCTTCAGGCCAAAAATGTTGGCCTTACCTTCCAGTTCCAGCTCGCGGGGCTCACGAAGTTAAGTCCTGCACTTGGCTGAAGGGTGGGGGCCGGTGGGTGGGCAGGACAACCTCGTGGTCCTCCGCGGGCCGGATTAATGGCTTCAGTGGGCCGTAGTTTGAGAACACCTGGCCAAGAGGATGCCCAGTTGTGGGGTCCTTTTGTATCCCTGTGAAGTTGCCCACTGAAATGGTATGCATTAATCTATTTGCTGTAGTCAGCTTTCAAACTGCTGGGTGGAGAGGAGCTGGAGCATGTAACGGGAGCTCACCCACCCCACAGCAACAACGGGTCTCAAATATGAGCCTGCTGATTGGCAGCCCAATGTTCTAAGCTCATGAGCCACTGTACTCCTTGGAAAGTGGCTACAATACAAAGAAGAGATCCTTAGGAGAGTTGGAAGTATGAAAGAAACTAACACTCATCTTGAAAGGTTCTTTGATCTTAAAAATTTAGGTCTCCATACCCCAATGCCCTAAGTATATTGAGGCTGTAGCTTACACAGTATTCCAGCTAACATTAATTTGGGAATGATGCAAGTCATAGTCATGCTCTCTTAAAAATCGGGACAAGAGATTTCTCTATTATTGTTTTGAAATTGTACAATTGGAGCAACTACTGTGTGAATGTTCTTGATTGGATGTTCCCGTACCCAATTATTTTCCTTTTTAACACAACCGCGACCCAATCCATTTTTACTTGGAAGTACAACACATTGCATTCAGTGAGGCTCTCTGTAAGTGCTCATAAGAGTGTAGCTTGAAACATTCATTTTTCCAAATTGGCCCAGACTCAAAATATAAGGACTTTTAAAACAAATATTGAACCATCTTCATATATTGTAATATTTATAAATATTACAAAGCTATATTGAAATAATTGAAAAAACCTTAAGCATGTTTCGTGAGAACACTAAGACACACAATACAGTGTGCGACCCTTGACATATACATATCATATATACATATACACACCATCCACTAGCACCAAGATATATATTATAAAGTCAAAATAGTTACAAATTAATAGGAATCTAAGATAAAACTTCATTAATTACACCATAGAAACCCTTTTACGAAGTTCCTCACACATGAAAACTGAGCTAGATTAGAAATGTGTTGTAAATCATCTGAACAGTGATTGGGTTCAAGCATTATTTTAATTGTTTGGCTTTACATAGAATTCTGCTTCTAGCTTTCTCATGAATAAAGCTTAAGAATCTACCTGGATTTTTGAAGTGGGTTGAGGACTTTGATGTTCTGACTTGAAGACAGAACAAAATAAGAAACAATATACCGTATTTTTCAGAGTATAAGACCTACCTTTTTCTCCCAAAATGGAGGGTGAAAATCTGGGTGCGTCTTACACGCTGAATACAGCATTTTTGGCCTCCCGAAACTCCGCCCTCAAGCACCCCATTTTTTGCAAAAATGGATGCGCAAAGGGTTTGGGAGGCCTGCAAAGTGCCATTTCTGACTCGTTTTTGCCCCCCCCCCCAGCTCCCAGGAGCACTCTACAAGCCTCCCAAAGCCTATGCATGCCCTAGGTTTTTTTTTTTGCAAATAATGGGCTGTTTTTTGCTCGTTTTTGCCCCCTCCCAGGCCCCAGAGCACTCTACCAGCCTCCCAAAACCTATGCATGCCCTGGTTTTTTTTGCAAAAAATGGGTCCATTTTTGTGAAAAACTAGCCATTTTTTACTCATTTTTGCCCCCACAACCCCCGGAGCACTCTACAAGCCTCCCAAAGCCTCTGCCCACCCTGGTTTTTTTGCAAAAAATGGGGCATGCAGAGGGTTTGGGAGGCCTGCAGAGTGCAAAAACTTTTTTTAAATTTACCTCTTCAAAATCTTAGTGCGTCTTATACTCCAGTGTGTCTCATAGTCTGAAAAATATATGCTTCCTATGTAATTATGCTGCCTATATCAGCTCTCCATCCACTGCTGTAGCGTACAATTAGACAAAAAGCAAGAGAGAAAAATCCAACTATACATTTTAAAATGAGGAATCGCATAACCTCAACTTCATTCCCACAAAGCAGTGATACTACTGGACATTCTCCATGTCATAAAAGAAGCAACTCTATAGATACCCAGCTGGTTCCAATGCTTTTTCCCCATTAAAACATTGGCTATATTTTTCAGGCAGAAGAGTTGGATAAGGAGGCTCTTGACCATCTTCAGGCAAGCTATGGTGCATCGCTTAATGAATTGATATTTCACTTAGTAAAATCTCTTGATATTCTCTTAATGGAGGTTATAGATAGGGGACAATAGCTGTCCATGTGGATCAAAGCATCCATAATTGTTTCAACAGTATTTATATTTGTCTCTGTTGGCAACATCTGTTCATTCTGAAGCCATGAACAACAAATTATCCTTTTCAAGAAGGAGAAAAACCAAACATAAACTAAAACAGCACGGTGAAATAGCTAAAGGAAGGAATGCAAGAATCATCTTTATTCGTACATTTTTATTCAGTATTACAGTACCTCTACATACCCTAAAGCTTTTCGGTAAGCCCATTGCCGATCTAGCCAGAATCCAAGACAAGGGAAGAAATAGTCTTTCTGAGACCACAATCCACATCTTTATCTATGCAAGCTCATTTCAAGGCCAAAGAAGACATCATTCAGAAAATTAGCACCTGCACAAATGCTTTTTAAAGAGTAAACTGCAGGTGTGGGAGATTCAACTTGAATAAGGAGAGTGCAGCTGGCTTTTGTATTCACAAATCCCTTGCTATTATTTGCATGGAGGAAAAATGATCAATTTGCTCCAATAAAAATAGCAGATACTAGACTCTGCTACATATGAAAATCTAAAGGCAGGCTTGTGGGAGGAGAATATACTTACTTTTTATTAAGAAGGTAGAACGACTGAGTTTGAATAACAAAGAATTCCAAGTTTGCTAATAGATTAATATTCTTATTAATCCAATTTTTCAGGGTAAAAGTCACTTCATCCATATACATCAAGTATTATTTTGATTTATATGTAATGTGTGAGGATTTTAAACCATTGAGGTAAGAAGAATGAAAACAGAGATTAGGATGTCCAGAAACGAAATACTGGAGGCCCAGACAGGGGTTGACAATACCTATCCACAAAAGGGATCTTGCACTGGTGAACTGATTAGTACATACCATACACTATTTTTAAAAAAAATCTTCCCTTCAAGTCTGCTGACTGTTGCACCACTAGCAACTTAGCATAAGAGGACGATACATCTTAAAGCCAAGTTCTTAGTAGGGAATAACCACTGAAGTACCAAGAAGATACTATTCCTTTCACACTCCTGAAGCTACACAAAGGAAAAGAACAGCAGGGTTCTCCAATAGTCAGTATGACTTTTGGCTTGAGAAACGGAGATTTCCATCCACCCCTCACCTCAACAGACTGAAGCAATGTGACCTCCATTCCCCATTTTTATTCTATATTTAGGCATCCGAAAGAGAACAGGCTCATGCTTTCTATGTTTCATTCTATACACACACCTACACCTCTCTCTCTCTCTCTCCCTCTCTCTCTCTCTCTCACACACACACACACATACCTCTCCACCTGTCTCTCAAGGTGACATCTTAGAACACAGGGATGTATTCATTAGCCCCCTCCCACTCATTCTCTTATTATTAGATCTTAAACTCTTCTCTTCACCATCTGTCATTCACAAGTCATATTTTAAAGACGGCAATGACAGCTTCACTTTGATCAGCTTGCAGAAGCCCCATCAGTGTCAAGCACCAGGAAATGAGGAGAATTCATAATTCTGACTTGGGATGGCCCCTTGACCCCTGGTGCTCCCCAAGGGATTGTTACTGTGCTTAGAATTGGCTGCTGAAGCCAACCGATGCTCAATCCTCTTTCTATGGCTGGCTGTAATTCCTCTCTCTCTCTCTCTCTCTCTCTCTCTCTCTCTCTCTCTCTCTCTCTCTCTCTCTCTCTCTCTCTCTCTCTCTCTCTCTCCCTCCCTCCCTCCCTCCCTCCCTCCCTCCCTCCCTCCCTCCCTCCCTCCCTCCCTCTCCCTCTCTTCTTTTTTTTAAAAAGGAAAGCTATTTTTTGAATTAACTTCAGCATTGTATTTTGGTCATTCGTGAGACCCTTTGTGCAGGACTTTCTTCCCTAGCAAGTTGCTCACTCGGTTTTCATGATCTCTAGGTAGAAATGATATGTTCTCCTGCTGTAGGCAAAGGATGCTCTTTGTGCTAACTTGACAGTCACAGATGCTTCTATCGCGACTGTCTTCTATGCCACAAGCTAATAAGTTGGCACATGCAATACATATTGCCAAAACATGCTACAGGCAGAAAGAAAAGAGAGAAAGAGAAGATGACTAAAATAAATGATGAGCTATACATTTCCTTCTATTCTTGCCACTCGTTCCGTTCGTGTTGAGAACTGACCCAATTCACCTTTGAATGCTAAGACTTGCATTCTTCAAAGGAGAATGGGGTAATAACAATTAATTTCACATTCAATTTTTACTATTTCTATCTGCCAGTGCCATGGCATACGTTATGCTTCTTTCAGGTGTCCATAACCCGGCCCTGAAAACCCCAAAAATCATTTTTGCTGTTTTAATCCTTTCTCATACCACAAAGTATCAGCTTTACTTACATCAGCAAAAAATGCTACCTCCCATAAACATTCTTCTCCCAAGTACAAAGGCAATGTTTTCTACCACATCTCCAATATAAATTGATCTCTTGACTTTAAAATAGATAAATTACGAAGGCCTTTCTATGCTTGGGCATTCTGAGAACAAATTAATTACTCGGTCAGCTCTTACATATCTTGGTTGCTTCACTGGTTAAATAAGTGAACAGGAGTATTTTCTCTGATGGTTACTCAGATGTATAGTTACAAGTCATTAAATAGGAAATTGAGAGCTAGTTTGGCGAACAGTTGAGGCATCAGGCTAGAAAATGGGAGACTGTGATTGTTGTCCCGCCTTGGACATGAAGCCAGCTGGGTGACCTTGGGCCAGTCACATTCTCTCAGCCCTAGGAAGAAGGCAGTGGTAAACCACTTTGCCAAGAAAGCTGCAGGGCTTTGTCTCAGGCAATCTCCCAGAAATTGACATAATTAAACGGAAGAAGAAATAACTTGGGCAAGTCAAGAGAAGGCATGGTCTCAATTCTCAGAGTTGAGTAGGATCTCTCTCTCTCTCTCCCTCCCTCCCTCTCTCTCTCCCTCTCTTACACACACACACACACACACACACACACACACACACACACACAGGCTTATTATTAGATTTAGATTTATATGCCGCCCTTCTCCCAAGGACTCCACTTTTTCCTTCTCTATTTAACTTGGAACAGCTGCAATGAGACATTGAGACCACTGTAGTTTGCTCCTGGACACCCAGCAGCTGAGCAGAGGAAAGACAGAAATACAGAACAGCACAGCAGTATCTCCACTTCCTCTCTCATGAATCCAGCAGCTAGAGGGGGTGGGGGGATAGATATATAGGTAGAAGAAGTGTTTGAAATCTCATAAAAAATTCCATTTGAGTGCAAAACTGCTGGCTGGAGACAAAAATGGATTGTTCTGAGATTTCTGTAGGTGCATTGTGCTCTAAACAGCTCTGTTTGACCGCAAAACCCCAAACATCCCATTTTGCACTTGGAATAATAGAGTCACACTCAAAATGAGACATTTCACAAATTCCCATGCTAGAAATCTTTCAAAACAAATGTTGTTTATTCCTATTGGTAGACGGTTTTCTGGCTAACTGGTTTGCTCCTTTCCAATGTGAAAATATAGTTTGCTGGATAGTAATAATAGGATCTGGGGGCATGCATGCAGTAGGGACAGCAGTGCTTACAAAACCATGATTGGGCAAAAGGCTATCGGTTTTTCACCTCTGCTTTAGAGCAAAGCTTCCAGTAGTCAGTCACATACCATCAAGTTTACACTGCTGGTTTGTTTTGAATATCCAGCATAATAATTGGATGGTGAATGTTTTCATTTTGCTACTGGGTTTATTTCTGGATGTGACACCACATCTATACAACCATATCTACAGTACAGTACTGTTCACAGATGCTGGCAGCTCCCAATTACAGAATATACAGTTTTCTCTTAATTTGATGGATTTGGGCAAAAAGGTAAAATACATGGTATAAACAGAAGGCACTGAGGAATTATATGTAATTTGCTTTAAAGCATTCATTTATCTCTTCTTAAAGGGATCATCCAATTTTTGGGGGTTTCTAACCCAATGTACATGTAACTACAAGTAGATAATCAACCCGTATTTCTATTTGGGGCAAGGATTTCTGGACTCATAACTTCAATAAATTTCTTCTGAACGTGAGTCATACTGCTTGGAAGTGGTGCAAGTCCAAAGACAAGAAAGGTTGAACTGCAGATTTATGGCCGACATATTAAGAGGAAAAGGAAAACCTTTAGTAAAATCTATTTAAGAACTCACTGGGAAAGAAGGTGCAGATTGATGGATTGAAGACTGAATGGGAGTTGCCACTTGGGTAGCACTTGAGGAATGAACAACGGAAAATCTGTTTCACGCAGAAATGAAGAACAAATAGCCAGGACTCAAAATAAGCAGATGCCACTTCACATGTTCAGAAAACGTAGCCCAAGAGCAGCGAGTTAATCAGGTTCGGAAGGCAAATGATCAGGGTGAAAAAGAAGGAGCAAAAGGTGCTGGCAGGAAATAGAAAAGAATGATGGCACAGATGGGAAAGGTGGCAAACGCTTCAAAGTGATGGCTGCATACTTGATTTTAGTCAACAGAAGAGAGGAAGCTGCAGTGAGCAAGGTTAATTGAAGACCAGGTGTATTTCAAGACAGAAGTTGATCCTCCAACTAGTTCCACTCCTCCCAGAGTTTAATATTAAATGTCCTTCAATCTGCTCTTTGTTATCCATCTCTGCTCAGCTGTACCCTGTTCAGTATTAAAAACCTTGTAATTCTTCTAGAGATTGCTTGGTGAGTTTTTTCAAGGAGGAGGGTTTTTTTTTCCTAACATGTATGGTTAAGTAGTCTGCTCCTCCCCAGTGCAGGTTTACTCTTCGTAGCAAAGATATATTTCAAAGGAAGAGAGGGAATTGTCACTTATTGAAATTGAAATTAGTCTAATTAGTACTTAATTATGCTATGTTTCTAAATATAATGCTCTTCTTAGTATAAGGTGAAAGGGCTTAGCATGTCTAGTATATGTAGGCTTGATGAATGGCGAGTGCATAGGCCAAGATATAAACCAGGAACAAAGAGCTGGAGCAATATGACTTGTACAATACAGGTACACCTTGACTCACAACCACAATTAACCTCAAAATTTCTGCAAGAGACTTGTTACATGAGTTTCACCCCATTTTGTAACATTTCTTGCCACAGTTGTTAAGTGAATCACTGAAGTTGTTAAGTTGGTAACACGGTTGTTAGGGGAATATGACTTTCCCAATTGACTTTGCTTATCAGAAGGTCTCAGAAGAAAGCCACACGACCCAGGGACACTTCAATCATCATAAATACAAGCCTGGTACCAAACGTCTGAATTTTGATCATGTGACCATGGGGATGCTACAACAGGTATACATGTGAAAAAAATAAATAACTTTTTCAGTGTAGTTCTAACTTTGAACAGTCACTAAATGAATGATTGTAACTTGAGGACTACCTATACTAAAAATTCAAACATACCTTTATATGGTACTTAATAGAACTCTTCGGTGCGAGTACTCACTTATAAACAGCTATCTTATTTTATAATGAAGTATATAACCCAGTGGTTCTCAACCTTCCCAATGCCACGACCCTTTAATACAGTTCCTCTTGTAGTGGTGACCCCCAACCATAGAGGAACGGTGTCTCGATTCCCAAGACCATCGAAAATATGTGTTTTCCAATGGTCTTAGGCGATCCCTGTGAAAGGGTCATTCGACCCCTAAAGGGGTCCCGACCCACAGGTTGAAAACCGCTGATATAATCCTTAGGGAAACATCTGGTTCTTCCCTGGAATGATTTTTTCCCCAACTCTGTCTTGAAATCAGCTTTCTACAAAATCATAAACATCTTTAAATCTAAATAAATCTGCCTTCTGTCAGAGGAATAATCTTAATCCACACAATCTAAGAAACACATCATCTGGGCAGCATCGGTTGATTCTAAACAGGAACAGCTTTTCGACGCCTTGGTTACAAAAAAATAGGAAAGCCGCTCTCCCATTATCAAGGTTTCTTCAATAATGAGGCCAGTTGGCCTTCTTCTGCTGTCCTGCTGGGGCTTTAATTTGCTCTGCAGTTCTGCACAAAGCGTTATGAGTTGCCCAAGTCTTCACTCTGTTTGCGTTATCATTCCAGTTCTTCACAATTTAAAATATTCGTGAGGCATTTAAAATGAAATGACTTGGGGGAAAAAAATTTTTCCTCCAAGGGAAGAACTGTTCACATGTTTTTGCCCAGCTGTTTTTGGATGTAAGATAACTTATAACTTGGTTGTTTGCTCGTGATCGTTTATTTGTTTTGCACGGTTTCCTTGAGCTCCCAGTTCTCACAAATCATTCTCTCAATTAGGTTAGATGAATAATCATTGACCAAAAAAGGGCAAAAGGCACTAACTTTGTAAAATTTGCATATATTATGTTATATAGATAAATGCACAATTGGAAAATTATTGTAATTTAGTCTTAACAGAAAGTGAGCTAACAAATTTCCCACCCGGCTTACTTCCAAAACTTTTAAATTATTTTGCATCTCACACTAAGTCAACCAAATGAGTTCTCTTAATTAATCTATCCCCATGATTATGAAGGTCTTGTTTCAAAATCAATTTCAATAAATTAACTGTATTCAGTTCAAATCATTCACAATATTATCTTATTTAAATCAAGTTAGATTAATGATAAATAGCTGTGGAATTCCAGGTAGGTATGGGATTCTGACTGAGAGAAAGAGAAAAAATAGGTGCCTAGCAAATCTTTTTCTAAGCTAAATAAGGTAAGTCAGCCAAACAGAAGAAGCCTACAGCTAAAATCATTTCCTTTTCTTTTGTATAACTGATCCTGGAAAGCAAATGGAAACATTAATTCCCTGTCTGTCCAGAGGCATCTGAATTTTTGATTTTCACCTTTTACCAACAACTCAGCTGCAGTGGCATCTTACCTTTGGTTAACTTTGGCATGTGTTTGGCATGAGGTAAACAAAAGTTACCTCATTTCAACGTTTTGTCTAGTACCCAAAAAATTAGAGCTAGAAGCCTCTCCAGGCGGTTTTCAAAAAACAGATATTTGTTGGCTTATAAAAGCTTGTTTAGTGGCCATTCAAAGTTACACCACCACTGAAAAAAAGTGGATTATGACTGTTTTTCAGAGTTAAGACCTTTCCAGTATCCCAATGATCATGTAATCAATATTCAGATGCTTGGCAATTGGTTCATATTTGTGGCCATTGCTGTGTCCCAAGGACCTTTTCCAAAGTCAATGAGGAAGCCAGATTCACTTAACAATCAGATTACTAACGTGTTCTGTCCCCCCTTCTCCGCTCATTAACAAACGGCAGGCAAACAAACTTAAAAGGAACTTTCTTTATCAGTTCTCGGCTCAGACTGGCTTCGAGCCCAAAAATAACATAAATACAGTCTCTGACCAGATAACAGAATACAAAACAAATCTCTCTTACGGCAACACAAGTTGAACAAAACGAAAGTAAAGCACTTCTTCCAAAGTCTCTACGAATCAGGGTTACAGAAATCAAAGCACTTCTCCAATTGTATCTTCTTGAATCAGGGTTACAGAAAACAAAGCACTTTTCCAAGTGTATCTTACATAAACCACGACTGATGATCAATCAATGTTCAACGAACCAAGGAACATTGACTCCTGCAACTAGGGCGTGGCACCATCCGTCCTTTTATCCCCCAAACCCCACTAACGAGCCCCAGCTGCATCGTTAATCTTGCATTCCGAAAAGACTCACAGAAGACTGCTGCTGAGTCACAACACTATCCCCCACCGCAGGGCCCTTTCCCCGGGTTCCGATGGTCGGGATGCAGTTGGAATGACGTGTCCACAAGATGACCCGCACCCATTTCCCTTGGTGCCTTTTTCATGAATCCCAAACCTCTGGAGGCATAGCCCCCTTGAATCGGAACTCCTTAGGTATCCGGTGGCCAGCATGTTTCCTTCCGCCCTTCACGGCGTTGACACCCCATCCAGGGTCCTTCACCCTCTGCAAGGCCGACCCACCAGCCTCCCTACTGTCAGAGGTTGACGGCTGCTCTACCAGCTTCGGCCAAGCCTTAACACCCTGTCCAGGGTCCTCCACCATCTGCAAGGCTGACCCACCAGCCCCCGTACTGTCGGAGGTTGATGGCAGCTCTACCAGTTCCGGCCGAGCCCTAACACCCTGTCCAGGGTCCTCCACCTCCTCCAAGGCCAACTCATATGCCCCCTTGCCGTTGGAGTCCGGCGGCAGCTCCCCGACTCCTGTCGAGCCACCACGCAATCTCCTCCCGCAGAGCCCTTCCCCCGGTTCTGACAATCGGGGTGCAGCCCAGAAGGGGTGGTGACGGCCTCCACGGAACACGGTCCAAGACACTGGTACCCCGCCGGGAACTGAGAAACAATTAAGAGGCAGAGCATTGGCCGCAGCCAGGCCGGCCCAGTGTCTCGGGGAGGAGAGCTTCTCAGGCCAGGCAAGGAGTGACTCGGAGGAGAGGGCAAGAGGCAGAGCGAGCCAGTGGTGGGTTCAGTGACTGGGAGCTGCAGCAGGGGATGAAAGAGCTTCATTTATCTGGGAATCTGAAATGACTGGTTTAAATCATAATATAAAAAGCACCCAAAAAGAAGAAAGAACATCAGAAGAAAATAAACCAACCCTAACCCTTGCCTGTTTTTGGAAATGGTTCAAGAGGGAACACACACAAAAAGAGAGACAGACAGACAGATGAGAGAGAGAGAGAGAGAGAGAGAGAGAGAGAGATGAGAGAAATATTAGAGAGAGACAGTGAATCAGAGAGAGAGAGAGAAAGGGAGAAAGAGTGAGATGAAAGAGAGAGATATGAGAAATATGAGAGTGGGAAGGGAGGGAGGGAGGGAGAGAGAGGGAGAGAGAGAGACAGAGAGAGAGAAAGACAGAGAGACAGAGATACCCATTTCCCCACAGAAAACACTGGGAGCCAAAAAAAACCTGGGTAGGTGTGGCCAATATGACTGGGTGGGAGTGAGTGATGTCAAGTTGGCCACACCCTCCCGGTTTTATAGCTCCCGGTGTTTTCTTTTCTGTGGGAAATGGGTCCAAATGGCTCTTTGAGTGTTGAAGGTTGCAGACCCCTGGACCTAGACCAAGCTAAATTCCCAAATTAGGAAATTCCTGAAAGCTTGTCATTCAGACAAATCAGCCATCAATAGATGAACAAAGATAAACCACATTTCCACACCGTCCAAAAGACAAAATAAAAAAGCTGCAAAAGAAACAAAAAGATCAAAATACATCCTCACAAATGAAGGCAAATATACATGTCCCAGGAAAGTATTGCAGGATGTACTCTGCAGGGTCCAATCAGAGTTGATCACCGGAACCAGAGATTTAGTCTTCCAAGCTTTCAGACTCGTGCTGGAGCCCATCCTCAGGAGTCCGAAAACTCAGAATACTAAATTTCTGGTCCCAGTGACCAACCCTGATTGGACCCTCCAGAATACATCCTTTCCAGATGCCTACACCCAGATACGCAAGTATTAACACCAGACAAACAACCAAGCAGAAAACAATATTCTGATCAAGGAACTGTCAAGGAAAAAAACATCACCAATACTGCCAGGGCGAGTCATTATATATAAAACAAACTTCACGTTTCCCATCACTGATGATATTACCTCGTCTGGTAATAAAATGTCTGCAAGCAAGCAACCAAGCTCAGAGCACTAAGTACTCCACTAATTCATTTCTACTCTACTCTCTTACCTACTCTTCAAAGTAGATAATGTATGGGTGGTGTTTCTTTTCTCCCCCTCTCTTCTCCTTCTCTTGAGATTATCTAGGACTATTATTGGAAATTAATCACAGAGAAAGGCAATGAATGTGATCTATCATTCTTTAAAAGTGCACCGTAGTGATTATATAAAAATCTATTAAGAGGACAGAAAATTTAAGAGCAATGTTGTTTTCAAAGGGAAATTCAGCCTTAGCCTTTGATGCCGGAAGAGATGAAGAGAAGTAGGGAAAGAGAAACAATCAATTCTTTAAACAGATTGAAATGAAGGCCCACAGAGCACAAAGTTATAGTAAGCTGGTTTATCAGCTGAAGGTCACCCTATAAGAAAGCCACCCCACTGTTTGCATTCTCTCTAGGGCAACATCCTGTATATCAGCAAAAA
This sequence comes from Thamnophis sirtalis, assembly GCF_051295495.1. Lineage (NCBI taxonomy): Eukaryota > Metazoa > Chordata > Lepidosauria > Squamata > Natricidae > Thamnophis > Thamnophis sirtalis. The sequence continues at coordinate 131,228,500 of NW_028261383.1, forward strand.
TTGCAAACATAAAACTCATTGACAGATTTATGGACATGGTGCCCTAATAGCAATAGGAGGAAAAGAGGACTTTTGATTCCAACAGGACTCTGATCTTGGTGTCCATCCCACCATGTAAGTGACTTCCTTTCTTTGCCTCCCTTGTCATGTCCACAAAATCCTTTGGAATTATTATGACAAACCTGTATCCTGTATCAAAATGCAGCAGTTTCTGAAACGTCTGGGCAGGTTCTGATTGATTAGGCAGACTGCATCGAAAGTGTAAAATCGCATTCTAGAATTATATTTCAAATTAATAATGTATTCACAAAGAGTAATAAAAAGCCTACCAAAGTGGAAACTTGCTATCTTTTCCTGGATCAGAGGAAGAAACTGGTGTGATTCACCTTCAGTAAAACAATACTTGTTAAATGTAGATCAATAACAACACAAATCATACGCCAAATGTAAAATGTCTATGGAAGTAAGTAGTAGTTTATAAGTAGTCTGCCACTTTTCTACTGTATTTCAGTATTTGATGAGTTGCTTTGAATAATTTTTCTGATGTTTGTATCATAGTATTTGAACAGAGTTCCCCAACATTTCCAGCTTTGCGGACAGACGTTGGGTGGAGAGGAGATGGTTTTATACGAGTGGCAAGCACGCACACAGCTCCACTTCTGCTAGCAGTGGGCAAGTAGGCACACTGCTTGTGAAAATGAAGCCTGAGTACACATGCTCACCCGTTGTCTGTGCAAGGGAAGATGCCCGTGCACACATGCTCATCCTCCACTTCCATGGCCTGGTTACGAAAGGCTCAAGGCCCAGTAGTGGGCCGCAGCCCTGGGGTTGGGGACTCTTGTATTAGGACAAACTAACAGTATACCAGTATATGACCACAACTGAGCCAAATATTTCCACTGCTAAGCAAGACAGTGTAAAGGGAGTTTTGCCTCATTTTATGACCTTTCTCTCCACAGCTGTTAAGTGAATCACTGCATTTGTTAAGTTAGTAACATGGTTGTTAAGTGACTCCAACTTCCCCATTGACCCTGCTTGTCAGGTCACATGTCCCCAGGACACTGCAGCCATCATAAATATGAGTCAATTGCCAAGAATCTGAATTTTGATCATGTGATCACGGTGATACCGCAACAGTTGTGTGAAAAACGGTCATAAATCACTTTTTTCAGTATCCTTGTAACTTCAAATGGTCACTAAAAGAATTACTTGTCCCAGCTTCTGCCAACCTAGCAGTTCAAAAGCATGTAAAAATGCAAGTAGAAAAATAGGGACCACCTTTGGTGGGAAGGTAACAGAGTTCCGTGCGCCTTCGCCGTTTAGTCTGCTGGCCACATAACCACGGAGATGTTTTCTGACAGCGCTGGCTCTTTGGCTTTGAAACGGAGATGAGCACCGCCCCCTAGAATCAGGAACAACTAGCACATATGTGTGAGGGGAACCTTTACCTTATCTGTGCTGAATGTGAGGAGAATTATTTTAAATGAAATAAGATCTTACATGAAGGGTGTGGGGGTTAGGGTGCTATCCTTCCCCCCCGACTTCATAATTGACAGTATTATATAGATAGTATTACCCCTACAAGAGTAACGAAATTCAGAATTCACCCACTCCTGTTTTGGGATCAAGATATAGAAATTTAGAAATATAGAAATTTCACAAAGGAGACTTCTAACTCCTTAGATCACTATGCCACTACAGTGTAATTACAGAAAGGTATTAGATTCTTCCACACTCTTAAAAATATATGCTACAAAGCTAGATGAATTGAGAACAGATCAAATCTTACAATTTTTAATCTGCTTCAAAGCCATAATTCTCCTCACCAAGTGGAACCCCAGAGGGTCAAGGTAGGGTATCAGGGTATTAACATTGCTTATTTGTCTTTACTGTGGATTCTAAAGTTGTCAAGGACACAGATAAAGGGGAATAAAAGGCATAGATGCTCAAAATTTGAGATGGCCACTGTATTCCATGAATCTCTGGTTTCACTTCCTCTTCCTTTCTCCTGCTTAAAGGGGTATTTGAGTAAACCCCCTGGTTCTAAATTACCAATGAGGATGGACCTTTGGCCTGCTTCTGTCTTCCCGATCATAAAGGAATACATCAAAATAACAAGACCCAACCTGTCTCATGTTAAAGAAGAAAGAAGGCAATTAACTGGGATTCATCTTCCTGGTTCTCTTAAGTCCAGTCCTCGCAGAAAACAGATAAAAAGGTTTTCAAGGAGAGGACTTGGAGTTTCAGATCTTAGTTCAAAATCGGAAAAAACACCAGGGATTATTTCAGAGAAGATTCCTGCACAATCACAGAGTATGCTTCTATGGAAACCAATCCCTGCATGCAGCTTTTATAGCAAAGAAATCTATTCACAGGGCCATGGAAGAAGACCTTAATTAATCATTGTCATTTTTCTATTTCTCAAATATCACCCGAACTCCCTCCAAATTTCTTGCCATGCTCTCCTGATTGGGTCTTTTAAGGAACAAGACAGCTGGTACAGCCAGGCCCTGGAGGACTTATCCAGCTCCATTTAAAGTCTGCGATAAAACCTTCACCAAGGCAGATTCTACCATAAATCCTAATTCGTGATAGAACCATCCGTGGGCTGGCTTGACACTTTAACGAGATCATCAATTCTAGAGTAGCCCAAGTACGTTTTGGCCTGGGGAAAAAGGGAGGGAGGATTATAAGGGAAGGCAGATGCTTCATTCAGAATGATAAGAAAAGGATGCTGAAGTCAGGCTTTCATGAAAACTGGTTGTACCCCTCTGTAATGATTTTTTTTTAAAGGCCAGAGCAAGATTTTGGAGAGGAGACAATACAGAGCACTCTCTAAGTAGAGGGGTTTGCCTCTTTGCTGGACTTTTCACATGTTCTAGGAATACAAAAAGTGCAGCATAACTTAATTCTGCAGAATCCCAACTTCATTACCCAGACAAACCTCTCTATGACTACATTTATTTCTTCATCCAAAACTCTAATTCTATCTCATTTCAACAATAAAAATTGACCTTGCGCCTGCATATGTCCTCCCGCTCTCCCACAAACTCCATCAATTAATCTAGTATAGTTAGATAACCATACCAGATTAACTGATGGAGGTTGTGGGCAGGGGTGGTAATCACCTACCTTCCCTACCAGTTTGCCAATATGAGTGCGCGCACATGCACTCCACCTTCCATGGAGCCTTAAAAAGGGCCTAAATGGGATACTGGTCTGAACCGATAGAATGCCACCACTGGTTTGGGGGGGGGGGCAGTGTATGCAAGCTCTGGAATCAGAAGCCAAGTAAAATTAGCAAATAAAATTAACCAATCATATTATGTAAAAGATGGAATTATGCAAATGAACCCCAGAAGAAAGAAGGAGGAAACATAGGAGGGATAATAACAGGACAGTTGCTAGAAACGATGACAGTATGGACCGCTTTCCAAATGATATTCAAATCCCAAATCAGTAGCCATTGGTGTGGGAAGATAACTGGAATCAGAGAACTGAGTTGACCATAAAGACAATAATTTCCGGTTTGTGTGTGTCTTCTTAAATCCTGACACTGCTGTCTAAGTAGGGTCTTCCTCCCTAGTTTTTGTGTTGCCTGCAAATATACTTTCTAAGAGCTAATATGGCATTTATATACAGTTGTTGAACGGCCAAAAGCCCGGCTAAATCTGGAGCAGCCATTCAACCCTTCCTTCCAGCTTGATGCAGAATCATAGTTGAGTATGATTGTTCAACCAGCTCTAAATCCTCTACTAATAGCATGGTCCAGTTCAACTTTTTCATCTTTCCCACCAGAATCTCATAGGAGAGTCTCTCGAATGTTTTCCAGAGCAGTGGGTTGCTTTATTAATGCTCAGAAGCTGATTCATAATCTTCTCCAGAATTTTGCATGGTATCAGTGTCAAACTAATTTACCTGTTTTTTTCTCCCAGGTACTCTTCTCCCCCTTTTAGAAGATAAGAGCAACATTTGTCCTTCTCCAGTCCTCTGTTACTCCATGATTTCCTATCACAAAGGGACTCCAATATAACATCTGAAGGATCATTCATGATTCTGGGATGAAATTGGCTTGATCCTTGAGAGATAAAATTGTTCCGTAGCCATTTCTTTATTCATCCCAGACTCCTGCCCTTTTCCTTTCCAACTTGTTCAGCTTAGATCCATTTGAACACAATTTCCATTCTGGACGACAGTCAAAACAAAAGACTTGAGCTCCATTTCACTAGTACATATTATTTTTATATTATTATTATTTATTTACTACATTTGTTTGCCACCCATCTTACCTCAAGGATATTATCATCTTATAATCTTCTGCCAGCAGTGGATCCACCCCTCCTTTTTCTTCTGGTGAATGATGCTATTTCATTGCTAGATAGAATTTATTAGAATTTATCTAATATTTACAAATGCTCAATTTTATGTTAACACACACAATTTAATGGGTGCCTTTTCCCTCCCCTCTCAGTCTGGCTAATGGAAAAAAAGGGGGGTAGAGCATTTTGCTCCCCCTTTCCACCAGACAGAGTCTTTCAAGCAGCTTTTAAGAAGTCCTCTGTGTGTGTGTGTGTGTGTGTGTGTATGTGTGTATTTGTGTGTGCTTGTGTGTAACGTTTTTGAACAGCAGCCCTTTTGTTTAGTCCCAGGATTTAATTGAGAAGAAATGTCCTTGAACAAATGCAGAAACATCCTCAGTGTACTTTCTGAGAAAGAAAGAAAGAAAGAAAGAAAGAAAGAAAGAAAGAAAGAAAGAAAGAAAGAAAGAAAGAAAGAAAGAGCTATGGCTCTTTTTTTCCTTTGTTAATTTTTGTTTATCCCATCAACTTGAAACATTAGTGTACAAACAAAATATTTTGTGTTTATAAATAAGTAAAGCAGCAAACCTGGATGTAAACAAGTAAGCTAGGCTAAATTGCCAAGGCAAAGAGGGAGCAAGAAGATGACAATCAGATGCACTCTCAAAATCATCAAAAGAATAGAGTGTAAGATTTTTCTCCTTATCATCTAAGTCTCCAATTTCAGGTCCTTTATGCCTTATGTCAAAATGAATTGTTATTTCTGTTCAAGGCCATAAAAAGTGTAATGAGGTGGGGTGGGTAGAATTGCTGAATTATGAACAATATCTATTCTGACTCTGAAGGTAAGAAAACACCATGTCAATGGAACAAGAATTTCATCCACTTCAGCTTTCTTCTTGATTGCTTTCCCAATTGTTATAACAGTCTCCCGGAGATGGGACATGTTGTTTTCCTTGGAGGAAAAACAGCAGTATCAGAAAACAAACAATAGAGCATTTCCCCCATGTCATCCACATTCCTTCTAATTCAACCCCTCCTAGGAAATGACCTTTCTGAAACGAACATGCCTGGAAAGCCCACTGGACCTTATTTATTTATTCATTACATAAAATTATATATCTCCCTATCGCTGGTCTCCAGGCAGTTCACAAACAATAAAGCATACAATATAATAAATCAACTCAATTAAGTCTCCTAAAACTCACAGTAGCAGTAACCAAATTCTACAATAACATTAGATACTAAAAAAAAAGAGTTATTAAAAATCCAACAAAAAGATAGTCCAAACAACAGGTTTCAAATTCCCAGAGAATCAAAAACATCTCTACTGCCTTCCTAAAGATGAAAAATAGGGAAACCAATCAGATTCTAGGCAGAAAGCATTCCAGAACAATGGGGCAGTCACTATATTAGCCTATGCGTCATGATAATATCTTCCCAAATGTTGACAGCAGACTATGGTGATGAAATTCTAAAAGTACTTGGGTAGAAGAAGAAAGAGATGCATAATCTATGCGTTTCCAACTCAGAGTGCCATATGAAAAAGGAAATGTTATTCTCTAGTTCCTACAATATCATGTCTACTTCCTTGTTCTTGAAAAGATACAAGGATCATGCATTACCTGTTTTCTCCACACTCCCTAAGGCTTATGTCCACCAATAGACAAGGAGTCTACATCCATACTTCCCTTTTGGACAGAGATTAGTATGCCCGTTCCTCTTTCCTCAAAAGAGACTGGCTTTCTAGAGGGCTATAAAACTTGCATTCAATTGGCCTTCAGAGAAAGACAAAGCAGTTGCTTGGTTATCATCCTATCTCCAGGAGCATCAACCACAGAGAAAAAGTGGAGAGACAATGACCCAAGAGATGAGGGTATCATAATTGCTGGCAGCTAGACCGTAAGCAAGGTTTTCATTTCATCCTTCTATCTTCGCTTCCTGACTTCATATTCCGATACTTCCAGTGAATGAAAAGGCATTTGTAGGAGCTGTTTTATATGCATTGCTTTAAAAAAAAAAAAAAAGCACACGTCTGCAGACAGGACTCATTATACCTCAGAATATTTTTCCTACAGTTTGTCCTTTTAATCAAGAGACAGATTTTTAGATATTTAAGATTGCAAAGAGAGAAAGGTATTCATTCACATAATAGAGATTAATGTATTTCTGTGTTACATTAGATCTAATGTAAAACTAAGCTTAGTGTCATTTTTCATGAAATCATTTCAAAGCTGGTGGGTTGGGTCTCAAATCTATGAAAGAAACATAAGATCAAGAGATTTCTAGAACTCAATTACCTCATTATTCCTGTTTCAACACATACCTTTTAACACAATTCTATTTTACTGTATTTTCCCCTCATGTTAGATTTGTGCAGTGTGAAATATATATTGATTATATAAAAGCATTAAGTCTTCTGGGGAGATACTTTGTTGAATATCTATTTTTTCTCTGTTTCTCCCCAATTCCTGCTTCGTCTGCACTGGTACCAAAGCAGCCACCCAAAGATGAACCATTTAACTGAGGAGACAGAAACTGTGACTGACATGAAAAGAAACAACAGCAGGATATATCCACATCAAAGGCTTCAGCTGTGTTTAGGACACCACCTGCAGTTCTCCCATTCACAGCTCTGCTTGCGTAGAGCAGATTGAGGAAATGCCCTCTTAATGCAGGAGATTGCAGTTACAAAGCTGCCAGCCCATAACCACTTCTACCCTAAGGAAGTTGCCTTCATTCTATACAATGGGACATTTTTATTTATAGCCAAGTAGCAATGCAGTGTGTGACAAGAGTGTAGGATTGCAGAATAAGCAGCTGTGAGGGGATATTTGCTGTTATTTCTAGAAGGATATTCACTAGACAACCAAAGCCTGAAAGCAACATTTTAAACAAAGCATTACATCTTGGTCATGTGGAATAATATGAAACACTATCTCCATGACATGGATAAAGAACGGGTTCATGAATTTTTTTTAAAAAGTATTATCAAATCAAAACTGTACATCCAGGGTAGCACTGGCTTTCCATTCTAAAGAGTGTAGGTAGTCCACATTTAGCATGCCCGACTGGTTTAACTTGGTCATTAAACCAGGTGGTCGGTAGGTGGTAAAGCTTTACAGACCTATGAAGGTTATAAACGTGAGGATTTGTCATCAGATTACATTTTTATCGCTGCTGTAACTGCAAATGGTGACTAAACAAGATAGTTACTAAATGAGGATTACTTGCCATCTTTTTCTGTGCCCCATTTCCAGGGGTGGGACTTAGCTGGTTCAGCTAGTAAGCATTTGGCCCCTCCCACCTGCCCCTGCGCTTTCCTATCCTATATTTCCCCGTTTTTTAGCTCAGTTGATTCGTGCAGCACAGCGGATTGCCGCACATCAGCTGTTTTACTCACAGGCGCTGATATAGAAGGTAAATTTTGAATCTTAAAAAGGTCATTTTTTTAATGTTGCGCACGGAAAGCCCATATCAATTCAAAGTTCTTCATGTATTGATATTTTTTTGTTAGCAAGTACAATAAGTACATTTTTTATACTTATAACTGCATTAAAGTTAAAAAAAATTCTTTGAAACTTTTTCTTTCTTTTCTATTTTGCTTTTCCTTTTTTGCATTTTTAGCTTTTACTTTGATTTCCTTTCTCCCCCTTATATATCAGTTTGTGTTCATTTTTATCTTCCTTTTTAAAATGTTTAATAAAATTATATTTAAAAATTAGTAACAATATTAAAGAGGACACTCTTTTTTTATTTCAACCGATCCCAGTTCAGTAAAAAAAAAATTCTGCATGCATTTTTTCATACAGAATATTATAGTCTGATTTTGACCAACAGTGAAGGAATGTTTAAAAATTGTAAATTATCTCTGTGAAGTAGACTCTGTAAATGGGTCATTTCAGCTTGAATATATGTATTTCAACAAGATTGCAACATCTTTGGCAGACAGCTTATCAGAATTCTCAAGCTGAGTGAGGTTTTTGTCACATGAGTTAATTACTCCTGTCATTCTCTGATCTCTGCTTCTCTCCAAAAAGTTCTGTTTCACGTCATCTACCTGATTTCAATGAAACTGGTTTTTCTAAATGACTGTAATTCATGAGTTTTTAAAGAGATAAACAACCACTGATATGTTTATTGTTGTTTTCCTTTTGCTGCAGCATTATTTTGTAGGCCAGAAATAAATTAATATCCCCACCCTCCCATTCTTCAGATCCAACTGGCTGCAAGCTCCCCATCAGATGAAAAGATGAGGGGTGATTCCTGTTTTTTGTGCCTTCTTGTGTTTGGGCCCGTAATTTACAGGGCAATAATTAAAATTAAGTCAAAATGGGTTTTTTTGCTTACCAATTAAATAACAACAGTAATTATGAAGATAGCCCTTAAATTGGCAAGGACCGTGATTGTGAATTCAGCACATTGCCATCGATAACCAGTAGTAATAATATTCTTATTTTATTGCATCTGTCCATCTATACTCCTATTCTTAATTTGTAGAGGTGAAAAGGATAAAAACTCAATGGAAAGCCATACCAAATCTTCCATAATATATATGCACATCTGTTATACAATTGGTGGCTTCTTATATAAGCACATCTGTTTTCGTGCAGTCTTGGGCAACTCTAACCATTCCTTGACAGGAGCTATGCCACCTGTCTCTCTCCGAGAAAATCAGAGGCTCAAGTAACTATATAAGCAGCAGTTTTAAAGGGCAAATAGTGGGGATTATATCTATAAACTGCTTGAATGAGAGACATGCCAATCAAAGAATGAAGAGAGTTGTTATATGCAAATTCTACAAATGACAACAAATCAGACCCATTGTCCTGTTGCTAGGAAATGTAACAATGCATTTTTTTTCAAGCATAATGTTAGTCTTCTCTAATTACCCATTCGACTGTGGGTGACGAGATGATGACAAATGACAACGGGAACAGGACTTTCCAATACCATAAATTTAATATGAAGTCAAGATTGCATGATTGACCCAGTACTAAAAACAGTTTAGATATGAAAAGTCCTTCATATATAGAGGACTACCAATGAAATCCAAGAAAATTTTGTTCCGTGGTCCTGCAGGAGAAAGGAGCAGCTTAGCAATAGACATGACAGGATGATATATAGTATTTGATATCCACCTTCACCGTTGGATAGAAGGCCATGAAGAAAACATGTACCATGTTGAACACATATCCTACAATGTAATTGTATGGCAAAGTTGCAAAATATCTTCTGTGTTAGGGTGCAGAGCATATAATTTATTTGAATTGTCCTTGAGCAATAGAGAAAGGAAAAGATCAGTCAGCAGATCTATCAGGAGGTCATTTATTGTCAGCCCTGTAAGGGAGACCACACTAGGACACCAGAATTATGAATGCTAATACCACTTTTGTATTACCACTGTTGTAACCAAATTCAATTCAACAAATATACTACTGGCTCTAGCCCTCTAGAGAGTCTGTTCTAGGTAGAAGAAGCAAAATTATCAGGTTTCAGGCTCAGGGCTGGAGAAATAGCAGGAAATAACAAATTCAGGGTTGCATGATATTGCCACTGGAATGTAGGTAACAAAAAAAATTGAAGTGGGAGAAAAATTGTGCCTATCTGAACTGACATTAAATGAACTGAATTGCCTTCTACAGGTGTGTTAAATTCTTGTGAAGTATATGCAACTGTATTGGGTGGGTTGCTTCCTCTAACACAGTGATTCTCAACCTTTTCTTCACCATGGACCTCCTTTAAATGCTTTTTGTGGTCACAGACCATGGCCACGGACCTCCAAGATTTAAATCATAATATTTCCACCAGACTCCATGGAACCACTGTGATAATATTGTGGCCTCCAGTGGTCTATGGACCATAGGTTAAGAACCACTGCTCTAGCATATGTCTCCATTGCTGAAATTTTGCTTTTATTGCTAATTGAAGTTGTTCTTCCAGGTGGGCATGCCATGATCTAACATCTTTCCTATCCTAACATCTGAGAGAAATGGAGCTCCCACATCTTATGTCTTTCAAAGGAAATACATTCTGTAGCACTAATTCATGGCCCTATATCATGGAGGCATTTGGACAGGAAATTCAGTTTCTCTTTCTCTTCCTATTTTTTGGGAAGGTACACCAATCTTATAAAAAAATAAACTGAATCACACATTATTATTTTTTTTAAAGAGGATGTAAAAAACCCATTTCCATTTGAAACATTTACATACAAACTATTAATTGTAGAAGAAATGAAAACAGAGTGCTGGTCAAGTCATAGGTATCATCTTAGAAGAACCTCCAATAGAAAAATATACAGAAAAAAGAAAGATTGCAACAGATCTGAAAACGATGCTAATCTGCTTCTATTTAGAGAGGTAACAATCTGCATAAAATACATGAGGACTGAGCTTGTACAGAGGCGATACCAGAGACAATAAATTAGGATGAAACACATAGAGTAATAAATAAATCTTAGGATAATCTTAAGTAATTTTTCCTGTTCCTGTACAGAATATGTAGCCCTTGGAACAGATATTTTATTTGTCAAAATTTGTGTACCCAAAATCCTTGTCCTGTTAACTCCAACTTTAATAAGATGTTGGAGGATAATTTTAAGGCTCTGATTCTCTCTTCCCACTCCCAGCCCACAGCTTTTTGCTCCTGCTAGAGAACTGCCTACAATTTCTAAAAGAACAAAAGCTTTTCCACTTGGAAAGAGAGGTTTATAGAGGTTCTCTCCTTTGGCTATATGCTAAAAGCAAGCTGCTTACCCCACAAGGATTCTCTTTGAAATAGGAGGATGTGTATTTCTTATCTGGGAAGCAGTTGTCAATATTGTGAATACTGGATGGCATCAGAACATAGATCTATGTCTGATTAGTTTGCTACCATAAGTTACAAGGAAAGCTGACATACTTTCTTCACATCAAAACTGTAACTCACAAAAAAAAAAGCAAGAAACAGAGCAAGCACATTTCAGGTTTCAGATGTGGCAAAGCAGATTAGCTGGATAATAAATTAGAGCTGTATCGTTGGCAGGGGCATACTTTTTTAAAGAGAGATTCTTTTGACAGGAACCTCACGAGGTGGTATGAGCATAATGAAAAGACACAAAGATGATAAATTAGAGTAAATGTGATAGAAACTCAATGTGCTATTTAGATTTGCATTTAGGGGAGAACTGAATTGGAGATTTAATCCATACCAGTCACATTGGAGTATACCAATCAAAAGAACAGACTACATGCAACCAGACTCCAATACACCACAGGCCAATATTTTTCTGTGGATACTTGTAAAATTAAGATGAAGACATGGGTAATATGGAGAGATTGTCTATAAATGTCACATCAAGCCCGCTTCTACATCATTGATCAATGTATATCTGGCAGTGTTAAACGCAAGAAAATATTCAGTGAAGTTGATTTGCTAAAGGGATCCAAAAAGTGCACCCACAGTTTCTAGCCCAAAGATAATCATTGACTCTGAACATGCATCGGCTTAGCTGGTGCATACGCAAAGTGAAGTCTGAAAGGCAACACAGTCAGATTTAAGCATAAGCAACCTTGCCAACCTGACAGTCTAGCAAACAAAAAACGTGGACAAGCAACACAAATTTGATGAAAGGTCCTTGGTGCTGTCTGAGCTTGATTGTTTTCTTGCAGATGTTTCATTACTCAAATTAGGTAACTTCATCAGTGCTAGTGCTAACATTACTAGCACTGATGATGTTACCTAGTTAGAGTAAGGAAACGTCTGCAAGAAAACAACCAAGCTCAGAGAGCATCAAGGACCCCTCATTTCAATCCTAACCTACAAATATTCTCCTTTATTGGAAACACAAATGTTATATTTGAGAGGGTTATTTTTGATATGTATCTGTACTTAGAAATAAATTGGTACTGAGAATGGATATTCAAGGATTTAATTCACATGCTATTTCACCAACAGTCTGGGACAGATAAAGAGATCCATATATACAGAGACTAAGATTCCTTGATCCTAAACTCCTATGATTGAAACTTAGTTACTTTATACATGGTTTTGTCATTGTGCAGCATGTATGTACTTGTATGCATGTGTGTTGCTATGCAGCATCTATGTACAAATTGGGAACCATCTACCATGTTTCCCTGAAAATAAGACAGGGTCTTATTTTCTTTTGCCCCCCCCAAATTGATTGGGCCTTATTATTGGGGGGGTATTGTTTTGGAGCTGCCGAGTGGCTGCTCTCTTGCGAGCAGGTGCCTGAAGAGCCAGGCACAGCCTCAGGGGCAAACGGCTGTGTTGCGCTGTCACAGAAGTGCAACATACCGGCCATGAAGTGACCACACTCATGAGCAGCCACCCGGCAACCCCCCTTTCCAGCCGGGCAGAGCGCCACTCACTGACCCGGTAATATCCCAAAGGGGCTAAGCCATGTGGTACTATACCCTCCCCCCAGCTCCCGCGACTTGACACATTTGGGATACCCTTAGGTCAGTGCATGGCACTCTGCCTGGCTGGAAAGGGAAATTGCGCAAGCGCCTGTTCCATCCTGACCTCGTGTGCCTCCCAGCCTCACTATACCCTGGCCCAGCTCTCCCTGCAGGGCGAAGGCGCTGTGGTGGCGGTGCTCCAAGCATAACCTATTCTCCGGTTTCCAAACTCCGGAGATCCGCAGCCGAATCTTCTGGCAGCAGCTGCTCTGGGAATACACTCTATGGTTGTGGGCTGGCTGCCAGCAGAGCATATTCCCAGAGCGTACAACCATAGAGCGTATTCCCAGAGTGGCAACTTCCAGAAGACTGGCCATTCTACCTCCGTGCTTTGGAAGCCACAGAAAAAGCCATGTGGTGGCGGTGGCGGCAGCAGAGATGCCCTGGCTCTGCAGGGAGAGTTAGGCAAGGGCATCATGAGGCTGGGAGTTGCACAAGCGGGGAGCGAAAAAGCCACTTGCGCAACCCCCCTCTCCAGCCATGCAGAGCCCCATTCACTGACCTAGGGGCATTCTAAAGGTGCCAAGCCACGGGAGCCGGAGGGCAATGAACAGCCACTCATGCGGCTTGGCAATACCCCTAGGTCAGTGAATGGCACTGTGCCCAGATGGAAAGGGGGTTTGCCAGGTGACTGCTTGGCTGCTGCAACAGTGCAACACAGCCGTTCAACCCTGAGGTTGTGCCCTGCTCTTCAGGAGCCCGCTCACAAGAGCAACCGCCCAGCAACCCCCCTCTCCAGCTGGGCACAGCACCGCTCACCGACCTAACGGTATCCTGAAGGCGCCAAGCAACGCAAGCCTTTGCCACCCCCGTTCCTGCGGCTTGGCACCTTCGGCATACCACTAGGTCGGTGAGTGGCTCTCTGCCTGGCCGGAGGGGGGGTTGTCCAGGGGGCTTATTTTCGAGGGGGGGCTTACATTTTTGCCCGCCTGAAAAATGTGGCATGGCCCTATTATCAGAACATGTCATATTTTCGGGGAAACACGGTATTTGCAGAATACTCAGGTACAACAATGTCAGGTAGACTGTTATGGTAGTTCTTCCTCTAAATAACATCCGACACAGATCATGACAGAGATTGTCTCCCTGGGTTATGTGGTGATTAAATTGATTCAGTGTAACTCTACTCATAAATTCTATCCTAACTAAGCCAAAGAAAATCTCATTTTTTTATTTAAAAATAATCATAAAGGTGAAAATACCACTTTAAATTAAATTAAATTAATTCAATAAATATTCAAAGTGCTTCTAGGATTCTTCACTTTCTGAAATTAAATTGCTGATAACTAAAGAAGAGGGTATCTCTATTCTGAAACTTTCTAGAGAAATATATTTAACACCACACCAGAGAAAATCAATCTTGTCTCATTCTTCCAAAAAGTACCCTGAATTAAAAGATTGTTTTTTCTTCTGCTTTTAGATTTTTATTATCTTTGTGTAATGCAATGCTTATTGTATCATTGTAAGCTGTCTTGAGATCAGCCAAGAAGAAAGTTCGGATCTATAGTTTTTAAAAAATAAAGACAGTTTGTGCACTAAAGAATTTTTTAAAAATGTGGTTTGAAATCTTCTAAAGATTGAATATATTAATACATTTGTGATGATGCTTGTCTAATATTGAAAAAACAAGAACCATTTAAAATATAACTGGCTGAGAGAAAACCTGTTAACTCTGGAACCTAAATAGGCTACACCAAATATTCCATTTACTTTTATTAGAATCAAGAATAGCATCATCTGTAAAGAATGATTGTTAGATACATAACCTGCAATCCTGGCCAGAACACTACTGCAGGAAGGGCAAAGAGTTAAATAAATTCTGCTATCTTAGACAACAGTTGTGGCAAATAGCAAAAGAAGCCGCAGAACAGACGGCCAAAAAGACTGCTGAGCTTTTAATAACAGTGTGAGTTCAGTATCCATGGAATAAGTGTATTAGTGGAGAAAGCATAGCATATGGGTATCTCTCCATGGATTGCCTATGGTGTTTGTACATCTGTCTCTCACCCTCTGTAGGGAGAACTTCACAGGCACTATTGTTTTCACAGAAGGAAAAAATATGTCATTACAAGGTACACAGATTCCGTTCCTGCATGGCCCAAAGAAGAAAAACAGAAAATATCCTCCTATGATTTGAAATGAATATCGTTAGTGATGGTTTTTATACCATGTGTCAAATCTGCACTGAAATTCAGACTTCCAAGACAGGTATGGCAAATTGAGGATGGCTCTGAGAAAGTGGAGCAGATGATCATAGCAAAAAACAAGGAATTGGTGAGCGGACCAGTTCCTTGGAACCTCTCTGGATAAAGAGGAGAGAAGATCACCCACAATGTCCTTTAGGCAGCTGCTCCTCACAAGGAGATTGCAGGACAGTGGTTTTCCACTGGGTTTGAACCAGAGATGAGTTGCTCCCAGTTCGGCACGGTTCGACTGAACCGGTAGTGGCGGCGGCAGAAGGCTCTGCTGAACCACCTGGATGCTTCTGCGCATGCGCGAGCACAAGCAAACCAGTAATAAACTGGTTAGCAACCCACTACTGGTGTGAACACCGGAAATAAAGGGATTAGCTATCTTGCTCAGCAAAAACTTTTAACACTAAGTTTGCAAACCTCACTTTCTAATCACTTTCAGAAATTGCTCATTAACTATTTCTAAGCTAATTAGAAGGCCTTTAATCCTGAATGAAATTTTTTGAATGATAAGCTTAAAAATTTAAAGAATCTGAAATAAGCAGAAAAAAGATAAATAAGAGTTTGATCCTAGCACGTTACAACAGACTAAGGGTCCAGGTAAAATGGGCACATTGGTACTTTTATAATAAGATTTTAGCATGAATTATAAAATGCAAAAAACTTTACATGGGAAACAGATTTCATTTTAGTTTATGTAATAACATAGATAACGAATGTCATGATTTCAAAAACTGGACACTAGAGGGGACTAAAGATTTTAGGTAGAGGAAAGATATATAGGTTTGCAAGATGGTGCAAAATGTTATGATAATAAAAACCCTGAAGGAGACTTCTGAAGAATGGAATTAGGAAATATAGCCACTATACCAACAATGTCAATAAAGGTGCCTATGAACAGACTATGTCCAAAAGATGCTAATGAGGAAATAAGTGATGTAGTGCAATTTTTTTCTAAGAAAACAAAGTATTGAACATGGAACTACAACTAAGAAGCTATGAGAATCATTTTCAAAAGGATACTTTATTGAATTTATACAAGAAATTGACTAATATTTTAAAATTTAAAAGAGAAATACAAATGGCAAATCAAAATAATTCTTTCCTACTGGGTTTACAAAAGAAGCACTCATTTGTAAAGCCTTGAAGAACTCTGTATAATGAGACAAAGAAGAAATGAAAAGAAATCAAATCCTATGACAATATTTGAACAAACTAAAAATAGTAAGGCTTTGGAAATAAAAGGAAGAAATATAAAGTTAGCTTATTTGATCAAGGTTAAAACAAATTATGCTGTTCATTCTGACTACCATTTATGAACTCTCTGCTGACAGCAGGAATGAAAAGTTTATGTTTTATGGATTTGTTTATAGATAACAAATGAGATATGGAATGAAAAATAAATGTTGTAACTTTAGAGGGGATGAAGTTACCAAATTTGGTTTTACTTGTAGTTATGAAGACGGGAAGTAATTTCTTTATATATTTCTTTTGTCTTTAGTTTACTTTCCTTTTTAGTTTACTTTTCTTTTTCTTTTTTTCCTTCTACTTTCTACTCCTTCTTTTTCTCTATTCCAGCATTTCTCAACTTAGCAACTTTAAGATATATGGACTGGACTTCAGCTTCCAGAGTTTCCCTGCCAACATTGGGAATATATCTTAATGTTGCTAAAGTTGTGAAACACTGCTCTATTCCTTTTTCTTTGTTAAGTCTACTTTGGATTAGATTTTACTATTATAATAAAAATTATTAATCAAATAAATACATATACACTGAAATATTGTACAAATAAAATGGACAAGGGATAGTTTGGAGGCCACACACAGATTTAAATGTCATATCGCTTGCAATTTCTCCTTTGAAATATTTTGTCCCAAAGGTGCTTTTTCAGGAGGCAACTGGACTTTCTTGTTTGTTTGTTTTTGAAGACGTTTCACTTCTCATCCAAGAAACTTCTTCAGCTCTGAGAGGACAGTGGGATATGGAAGGATTTATATTCCTTGCAGACAGCGGATAATCTGCATGCTTTTAGAGGAGTTGACATACTTGGAGGTTAATCTGTGTCTTCAGGGTCACCTGAGTTCTTGGTTCCTGTAGTCTGCAATTTTTTCCTCTGGAAATCCATTCCTACCCCCACACCATTCAAAGGGTGTTCCTCCAAAATTGTATATCTAAAAGTCTGTAGAGATTCTCAGTCACCCAAGTCATAGTTGTCCCAAAGGTGCTTTTTCAAGAGGCAACTGGACTTCCTTGTTTTTTCTTTTGAAAAAAACTTTTAGCAATACAATTTGGGTTGAACACCCTTTGAATAGTGTAGGAGTAGGAATGGATTTCCAGAGGAAAAAATTGCAGGCTATAGGACCCAGGAGAACTACTCAGGTGACCCTGAAGACACAGATTAATCTCCAAGTGCTTCAAGGACCATCTAAAAGGATGCAGATTACCAGCTGTCTGCAAGGAATATAAATCCTTCCATTCCTCACTGTCCTCTCAGAGCTGAAGAAGCTTCTTGGATGGGAAGCGAAACGTCTTCAAAAGAAAAAACAATAAAGTCCAGTTGCCTCCTGAAGGAAGTCACCCTTCCTAGAAGAATGAAATATTTTGAAAAATATTTTAAAAGGCAGAATATTATATTTCCCCTAAAAGAGAAATAGAAATATTAAGGGAGACAGAAACTCAGCCCCAGCTCCCTGCCACCAGCAGATATTTGGTGCCCATTAAGAAAAATTGGCCATCCTGTCTACAAGACAAAAGACCTTCAGGTCCAGGGTGATGGGATTAAGACGTGGCCCTCCAGATAGGATTATCTAGCAGCAGAGCTCACTGCTTTGCAAAATCTCATAAGGACACTGCATACAGCAAACATCAACCAAACTTATCTCAGACAAACATGGCCCCATGGGAGTCTGACAATAGTTAATAGAATACATGTACTTGCACAGGAACAGGAAGCTCAAGTTCAAAGCCCAAGAGAATGTATAAATACCCCTCATTCTCAACTCCATGTGGTCAGCTGCCCAGAACCATGTGTTTGGTGGTTCTGTTTCACCATTAAACCCTCTTTCCAATCAGCCTCCATGTTTCCATTGTCTTTCTCGCAGCTTGGAACTGAATCAGATGGCCATTTCTTCCAACACTCCTGAAAAAGCACCTTTGGGATAACCATGACCTGGATGACTTAGAATCTCTACTGATTTTTGAAATATTTTATTCATCTATAATACTGGTTGCTGCCATTTTGGTTCTTAATGAACTAAATAGGAAAAAAATATTTCAACCTCCCTGGAGTTGCCAATAAAAACAATTAAGAACTGTCCTTCATGATTAAAAAAATACCTTTCTGGTTTATCTATTTATTCAAATATATATAAACCAGAAAGGTATTTTTTTAATCATGAAGGACAGTTCTTAATATATATATATACACACACACACACACACACACACACACCCTTCTCAAACATATAGAGTACTCTGGGCAATTAACGGGGGGGGGGGATAAATCATTCTCACCAGTGACATGCTGTCAGGGTAGGCAGGGTCTCACCACTGACATCATGTAAAGAAAAAAAAATGTAAAAGGAAAAAGGCTGAGGTAGTTGCTGCCAAGAGTGACAGTGGATGACTCTGCTTAGTGCTTAACTGTTTAAAAAAGCCTCTAAAGAAGTCTATCTTTAGGATCACCTGAGCAGAGTTAAACAAGGGTTAAAAACCGAAAAATTCCTTATGTAGATGAGGCACTTGGTTCTCTTGCCTCCTCCTGTAGAGGGTGTTTTTTTAGAGGCTTTTTTAAAAAGTTAAGCAGAGTCATCTATTAGGGACTCTGGCAGCAGCTAAGCCAGCCTGACCTCAGCAGCTCTTGCCTTTTTCCTTTTACATTTTTACATTTTCATCATGGCAGACAAGAGCAGAGTTGAAATCCTCTGTGAAACAACTGGAAAAGGTATGTGGGTCGGAGGGAGGGGAGGAATTCAAAATTAATGTAATTTGTAAGTAATTGTATTATTGTAAGTAATTTTTGTGTCTTTGTGTGTGTTTTACCGACCTCTGCTGGCACGTGGGTTGGCACATTTTTTTTACGTCGGACATAGCGGCAGGGCTTTTGGACATAGCGGGATGCCTCTATGTCAGACATAGTGGCAGAGCTTTTGGACGTCCCGGCGCTGTGTCCGCCATAGAGGCGAGACGCCTCTATGTCGGACATAGCAGCAGGGCAGCTTTTGCCTCTAGCGCCGGGGCGGCAGGGTGGCTTTTGCCCGCAAGCCGCTCTGGCGCTAGAGGCAAAAGCCGCCCTGCCGCTATGTCCGACAGAGGCATCCCGCCTCTATGGCGGACACAGCGCCAGGGTGTCCGAAAGACCTGCCGCTGTGTCCGACATAGGGCGGCTTTTGCCCGCTTGCCTCACCAGCCATAAACCTCACCGCACGTCACTGATTCTCACACACGTTCAATTATATTTCTGTTAGTATGAATTAGAAACTTTCGTAAAAGTGAACAGCAAAATAATAAACAGAAATTTCTCATTACCATATTCCGTGAAGTTGAGGTAAAGCTTCATTACAATAATCTTGCTTGCTTCTATAATCTACTATAGGAACTGAATATAATTATTATATCACACACAATACTTTTCAAATTGTTTACTTATCACCCCCAAAATAAAACACTGGGAATTCCATTGACAAAGCTCTGTTGTTTATACTATGCTTTTATTAGTTTTTTTTTCTTCAAAAGAAGGAAACATCTTTCAGTTTGAAAAGATATTTTCAGATTTTTTAAGGAGTGCTCTCTTTCCATATTTGCTTAAAATAGTGGAAATGTCAACCATGCACAGTAATCATTGTTAAAAAATAAGGCATATTGTCTACTCTCTTTGCAAGAGCCCTTGCTTCATTTGAGAACTATTTTCCCCACACAGATCAAACAATGCTATTTATTATGCTTGAGGCACAGTACAGGTGAGCAGAAACAGATGTCATATAGGGGAATTATCTATCCCAGCACAGTCCTGCAGCAGCTACAAAAAGCCTATTCCTTCCTAAACAGAGGCTTCTATTAAAGTTAATATTTCCTTCTGTTCTTGAGAACAGGGGAAATACTAACAAGCTCTACCAAGTGGCAAGTCTCATAATCTCATAAGAAAGAAAAAGTCTGCCCTGTCTCTTAAGGGTGTAACGGGATTTTTTTAAAATCCTAGTTTTTCACTTACTTTCAAAAAAAGCCATTTGCAGGCTTTCAATAATTAATCCTCACAAGCACTCCAGTGGTTAAGCGAAGCAAATATTAACCTCATTTCATTTAGTGCCAAAAAAAACAAGGATGATAAGCAGAGAGAGCATGTCTGGGGACCCAATTATGCTCGTCACAGCTAGCGCAAGACCTTTGTTGAAGAAGTTCAGGCCGAAGAGAAAGCGGTTTGTTTTTTTCAAGATACATTTAGAAGGTGGCATATATGGCTACAGACAAATAAGGGGCAAAGGGAAGTCATTTCTGGACCATAGCACTGCATTTAGAATAGAATAACAGAGTTGAAAGGGACCTTGGAGGACTTCTAGTCCAACCCCCTGCTTAGGCAGGAAACCTTACACCACTTCAAACAAATGGTTATCCAAATCTTCTTAAAAACCTTCAGTGTGGGAGCATTCACAACTCCTGGAAGTAAGTTGTTCCATTGATTAATTGTTCTCTCAGGAAATTTTTCCTCATTTCTAAGTTGCTTCTCTCCTTGATTAGTTTCCACCCATTGCTTCTTGTCCTGCCTTCAGGTGCTTTGGAGCAGTGTTTTTCAACCTTTTTTGTGCAAAGGCACACTTTTTTCATGAAAAAAATCACGAGGCACACCACCATTAGAAAATGTTAAAATTTTTTAACTCTGTGCCTATATTGACTATATATAAAGTGTTTTTCCCATGGCACACCTTACACTATGTCACGGCACACTAGTGTGCCACGGCACAGTGGTTGAAAAACACTGCTTTGGAGAATAGCTTGACTCCCTCTTCTTTGTGGCAGCCCCTGAGATATTGGAACACTGCTACCATGTCTCCCCTGGTCCTTCTTTTCATTAAACTAGACATACCCAGTTCCTGCAACCGTTCTTCATATGTTTTAGCCTCCAATCCTATAATCATCTTTGTTGCTCTTCTCTGCACTCTTTCTAGAGTCTCCACATCTTTTTTACATCGTGGTGACCAAAACTGAATGCAGTATTCCAAGTGTGGCCTTACCAAGGCATTATAAAGTGGTATTAACACTTCATGTTATCTTGATTCTATCCTTCTGTTTATGCAACCTAGAACTATGTTGGCTTTTTTGGCAGCTGCTGCACACTGCTGGCTCATATTTAAATGATTGTCCACTAAGACTCCAAGATCCCCCTCACAGTTACTATTCAGCAAGGTACTGTACCTGTGCATTTTGTTTTTCTTGCCTAAATGTAGAACCTTACTTTTTTCACTATTGAATTTCATTTTGTTAGATAGTGCCCAATGTTCAAGTTTGTCAAGATCCTTCTGTATCTTAAGCCTATCTTCTGGACTGTTGGATATTCCTACTAGCTTGGTGTCATCTGCAAATTTGATGACTTTCCCATTCATCCCCTCGTCCAAAGCATTGATGAAGATGTTGAAGAGTATTGGGCCCAATTCATTTAGTGAATGCCGATCCAGAAGGCTAATTATGTTCCAGGCCTTTATAAAGATCCATGCAGCTCAAATAGTGGGGGGATCCCTACCAACCTCCCATGGCAATCTGATCCATTCCATGCCCTTTCTGATTCAAGATGCCTTCTACAGTTGTTTTCACATGAGAATGATTTAATCTGATTCAATGCTGGAATGCATTTTCTCAGTTGGCAACACGACCCTGGAAATCTCAGGGTTGTAACTGTCCAACTAACACAATAAACAACATTCCTTTTTTTAAAAAAAGGAAGAATAAAATCATCTGTAGTTTGCTAAAGATAGTTCTCTAAAACTCACTCCACATCATTACCTAAATAACCATCACTTAATTAGGGCTCTATCAATGTTTGTTTTATAAATGCATTATTGAGAGTATTTAGTAATTTCACAGGCAATGTTAAGATTTTCCAAAATTCTGACTGCCCTTGTAATGAGCAACATACTTGATCTCATCCTCTTGGCTCTTTTACCATGGGGCACAACAATGCACCTGGATGGCTCCATCTATCATTATAAGTGAACCATAAAATCTGCCTTTTTTCTCTCCAAACATGCCAGATTCAAAAGCCAAAAATGAGCCTGCCAGAATCCCTGTTTTGCACATAATAAACCACAGATAGGTTTCTATTGATTTATTAACTATGCCTGTTATTAGAAGAAATCAAGCAGGAACTATTGTCTTCATTGCTTAATTTTATATATAACAATATATAAAAGTAAAAATAGATATGCTCTAGAAAGAGTGAACAAAGGATTAGGAGACTGGAGGTTAAAGCATATGAAGAACGGTTGCAGGAACTGGGTATGTCTAGTTTGATGAAAAGAAGGACCAGAGGAGACATGATAGCAATGTTCCAATATCTCAGGGGTTGTCACAAAGAAGAGGGAGTCAAGCTATTCGCCAAGGCACCTGAGGGTAGAACAAGAAGCAATGGGTGGAAACTAATCAAGGAGAGAAGCAACTTAGAACTGAGGAGAAATTTCCTGACAGTTAGAACAATTAATCAGTGTAGCAACTTGCCTCCAGAAGTTGTGAATGCTCCAACACTGGAAGTTTTTGCGATGTTGGATAGCCATTTGTCTGAAGTAGTGTATTGTTTCCTGCCTAAGCAGGGGGTTGGACTAGAACAGTGGTCCCCAACCCCCGGTCCGCGGACCGGTGCCGGGCCGTGGAGTACCTGGCACTGGGCCGCGCAGCGGCCGGGGGCCATGCAACGGCCGACTCTTCACTCATGCAGCGCCGTCGCCGGAGGGGGGGAGCTGCGCGGAAGCACAGGAGCAAGTGAGGCGAGGAGGAAGAATCCCCCGCTACTACACCACCTCCGCCCCCTCCCCGAGTCAGCCGTCCCCTCAGTGAACGCCTCCGCCTCTTTCTCCTTTCTCGCCTCAGTCGGCTCGCCTGGAAGCGAGGCGAGGAGGGGGCGGACCATGCGCTGGAAGCGGAGCCCTTGGAGGCCCTGGCGGCTTCCCCGGCGGTCGTTGCTGGCCACTCTCTTCTTTTTCTCGCTGTCCTCCTCGGCTCAGTCGTCTCCGAGTTGCCCAGGGAGGGGTGGCGCGCCCGGGACGGAGACGGCGCTTCCCCGCCCGGCCTTGGCTTGTGAGAAGGAACGGCGGGAGAGGGAGAGAGAGAGAGAGAGAGAGAGAGAGAGAGAGAGAGAGAGAGAGAGAGAACATTGGGCAGCCGAGGGCGGGAGGGGGGTCTTTTGAGGGGAGATGGGGGGGGTGCGATTTTGGCGCGCGTGCGCCCTCCGCGGGCGTGGGTGGGGGGCTGAGAGGAGTCTAACGGTAGCGCAGGAAAAGGGAGGGTATGAGCGCCGCCTGAGGTGGTGAGGGGCAGTCGCCAGATTCAGGCCGCTGCTGCCGCTATTGCAGCGCACGGTGGAAAAACGGCGTTCTTGCCCACCCCTTCCCTGCCTCCCGCTCGCTCCAGTTGCCGCAGCCAGGGGTGGGGGCTCGGTGCCTGAAGTCTCTTGCCTCTCTTCCAAAATTTCGCCAACGGGCATCGGTGAAGCGCGCTCTTTCTCTTCCTCACAAAACACATTTCCTTTCCCCCCACGCGTAGTTATTGGCGATATGGACTCTTGGACTCTTACCCAGCCAGATCAGTATCAAACATTTCCCTGACCTCAGCAGAAGCGAGGTTTTTTCTTCTCCTTTCTCTCCTTAATACTGTATTCTTTTTACATTGCTATCCTCTGGCTTATTTAATTTTGCCCTTGCTCTTTTTATCTTTGACCTTGATTAATTCAGCTGTTTATTCCTTAAAATCTACATACAAAATGGAAGGTGGGATATGATTCAGGTGTTGAATTGGGAAGGTGGATTTAAAACAACGCCCCCCCACCCCTGCGTGCGCTCAGCGGGCCACGGTAAAATTATCAAAGGCTGACTAGTCCGCGGCGATAAAAAGGTTGGGGACCACTGGACTAGAAGACTTCCAAAGTTCCTTCCAATTCTGTTGTTCTATTGCACTGCATTGCACTGCACTGCACTGCACTGCACTGCATTCTATTCTATTCTATTCTATTCTGTTCTAATATTCTGAAAATTTCTGAATTTTGGTTAACCATTGTATGCAAGCAATGTGTTTAAAATATATTTAAGTTTTGGGTGCTAAGAAATAGAGAAGATGGCATTTCACTTGATACAACTTCATAGACATCATGAGGCCTTCTAACAACGAGTGCCTATTTTCAAAGGCAACTATAGTTTCCAGTTCAAGCTATGCCAATAATTCAAGAGATGTTTTACACCAGTGTTTTTCAACCTTTTTTGTGCAAAGGCACACTTTTTTCATGAAAAAAATCATGAGGCATACCACCATTAGAAAATGTTAAAAAAATGTAACTCTGTGCCTATATTGACTATATATAAAGTAATTTTCCCACGGCACACCTTACACTATGTCACGGCACACTAGTGTGCCGCGGCACAGTGGTTGAAAAACACTGTTTTACACAATACATTTAGAGCTATTGAATGCATGCAAACAAGGTCTTTTCTTCTGATTATTCTTTTGATATATGGGGCTGCACAGAGCTTCTGAATAAATCAGGCCATCCAGGGAAAGTTCCAGTAACTCTACCTATTTTTTCTGTTATCATCATTACCAGCTAGATTCCTAAACATCTTTCTATAAGTGAGAGAGATTGCCTCACCTAAACTAAACCTTTGGAGAAATGTCTTTGGAGATTCTCAGTCATCCAGGTCATGGTTGTCTCAAAGGTGCTTTTTAAAAAGCCAACTTTTTTCTTTCAACGTTTTTCTTTGAAGACCTCTTAGCCAAGAAGCTTCTTAGATGAGAAGCAAAATGTCTTCAAGGGGGGGAAAAAGGAAAGTCCAGTTGCCTTTTGAAAAAGCACCTTTGGGACTTTGAAAAAATGATTAAATCATTTGGTTTCAAACTTACCACATCTGGAATGCAACACTCAGATGACCACTAGATGCCAGCAAAGAGACAGGGTTTCCTATATGGCTTTGCTGCCCCCTGGGGGATACACAGACCTTTGCAACTCAGTTCTGATAGCCTTATTTAGTTTCTTAAACTGTTTGATGTGCAAAAAGATAACTATGGTATATATTTGCAAATTCTTTTAAATTTGTTCTGTCATACAGAACTTTTATTCAAGAAGCAGCAGAAGAATATGGATGAGTGCTGTTTAGACCTGCACACACAATCTCTCATAGCCATATACCACTAGTTACGTTGCTATTTTTTATGCATGTATGTGTATAGATAATATATATTCTTATTCACATCCAACATACACTCCAGATCAAAGAAGATTAAGTGATAATCAATTTATCTTTTGGTTTCTCATCAAGCAAGCAGAATACCAAAGGTCCAGTTGCTCTTATAAAGCATTTACTACACCGTTCCCTTGGAGAGCCACAGCCAAGACATTAGCATTACAACCCACACTGATCTTTGTCAATTACACGACAGTATCTGAGCTCTAACCAGCTTTAAATTGAATCAGGGCAGAATCATCTGTACAAAAAGAGCCTGCATGCTTGCCTTCCAATTCTAACACTGGGAAAGGATAAGGGGAAAAAAAGTTATACACTTCATAATGGCCTTCTCCCCCATAATGAACAGGGAAAATAAATTAGATTCCCTAGCTAAGGGTATATTTATGCAATTTCATTATGTGCCCATGAGCAAGCCTGGTTTTCACCAAGATAAAAATTGAGCTCTGAGCAATATGTGCACTAAATAAATGGAGTGAATTAACAATTTAACAAGCAGCGTGAAAAGAGAAGCTGTGGAACAATGTCAAAACCGGAGGGGGGGAATAAATGACATGCATAAACACATGTACATACTTACATATATATCTCTGTGTGTATTTTATGTATGTGCACACCAGTGGTGGGTTTCAAATTTTTTTAGAACCTCTTCTGTAGGTGTGCCCTGCTTTGTAGGAGTAGCTTGCTGGCCATGTGACTGAGTGGGAGTGGCTTGGCAGTCATGTGACTGGGTGGACGTGGCCAACTTGTAAAATGTGGTGAAACTCACTTAACAACACTCTTGCTTAGCAACCAAAATGTTGGCTCAGAAACTCTGGCATTTGAAGCACGCAAGTCTTAAAGCTGTCAAGCTACAAGGCCCTTGCACCCCTAATCCTTTAGAAAAAAACCCCCAGGGGTGTTCAAACTTGACAGCTTTAAGACTTGTGGACTTCAACTCCCAGAATTCCTCCTCTCGCTCTTCATCTTGATGATGTCCGGACGGGTGGGGGGAGGGAGCTGGAACCGGTTCTAAATGGCACTGTAGATTTGTGGAACCTCTTCTATAGAAGAGGTTAGAACTGGCAGGAACCCACCCCTGGTGCACACACACATGCACACATGTAGAGAGAAATTGTAGGTGATTTTGGCTCCTTAAGTGACACTGTTACTCTACTGCCAAATGTCACGGCTGCTACTTCTGTGGGTAACAAAAGTGCTGCTTTTAACAAAACGTAGCAGAAGAGCAGAGTGGGAGCAGATTCAGAAAGAAGCCTGACGTGAAGACCTTTCTCGTGCACGTTGCTTGCAAGCCACAGCATACTGTGATATTCCTTCAACTTCCTCTTCCACCTCATCCCAGAATGGAGGACTGAAGCTCCAGTTGAAAAATTGAAAAAAAAGTGTGGAATCCAATTATAATGATGCTGTTTGTTTCCCTTATTGCAGAAATTCCCAGTTTGGACAATGCTTTCAGAAGGTGTGAAGTCAAAAAGTTACAAGGGTGGGCAGGACATTCGTGGACTTGTGCAGACATTCAGCATGAGGTTCCTGGCCATGAACTGGGGGGGGGGAGAGTATTCCAGGGGAATCGTTGTTGTCTGGAACACCAAGTGAGCCCTCTGCTCTACCCCTACCTTGCTAGCCAATGCAGCTCTTTTAGCAGAGACTGGAAATGCGAATCTTTAGACCAGAGGATGGAGGTGCTGGAGTTGCCAAGCGAAGCCAGGGGATGGTAGTGGCCGCAATCTCAGTGGCAGTGGCAAAGGTACACAATGTAGAAAAACCTCTATCTGGAGCCTGGATGTACCAAAGCCGGAGCTTCAAGTGGCCGTGAAATAGAGAAGGTGCGGCGAGAGTGAAATGACAACGGGAGAGTAAGAGTGAAATGCAGTGCAGCGCTGGACTCACCCTGGACAGAGAACCCAGAGCCTGGAGACACCAAGCCAAATGGTGGCAACAGTGAAGGTGCAGCAAAAGTGGAAGAGTGGAAGGGAGAACAAGAGCTGGAGCTGGGACCAGAGTTGGTCTGGAATGATGATGGGCTGGTGGACCTTGCCAGAAAGATCAGATATTGGACCAGAGTTGGGAGACCAGAGATCTGAGGCTGGAGTTGGATCTCAAAAGGCCACTGCTGGGACTATCTATGAGGGAAGAAGAGATGGGTTCTAAGCAGCATAGAGTTTGTGTTCCCAAAGGAGATAGGAGTGACAATCAGAGGGTGAGAACAAAAGGATTGCTTGTGTGGTTATATGATTGGATGCTTATCATCCTCCTATCTGAGGGAAAGAGTGTCTACTTGGATGCAGCCCCTCCCCAGCTAGCCAGTGGGAGAGATCACTTTGGGGGGTGGGGTAGGTTGGGTGTTGGGGAGGGCTGAGATGACTGAGATCTCCTGCTAGTGCTGAGAGCTACGGTAGCACTTAAATGCCACAGAAGATCATAGAGAGCCGAGGTGGTGCAGTGGTTAGGGTGCAGCACTGCAGGCCACTTCAGCTGACTGTTATCTGCAGTTCAGCGGTTCTAATCTCACCGGCCCAAGGTTGACTCAGCCTTCCATCCTTCCGAGGTGGGTGAAATGAGGACCCGGATTGTTGGGGGCGATATGCTGACTTTGTAAACCGCTTAGAGAGGGCTGAAAGCCCTATGAAGCGGTATATAAGTCGAACTGCTATTGCTATTGCTATTGCTATTGCTATTGCTATCTGAGGTTTTAGGGCAGGGCAACATATTTGAGTAGTGATGAGCATGGAGCATTTAGATGGAAGTCAAAGGTCAAGCTGTTGAAGGACAAGATGCTCCTGAGGTTTAAGACGGGTGGCATTCAGACGGGTGTTTAAGACAGGTGGCATCCAATTATAATGATGCTGTTCGTTTCCTGAACTCATGCTCAGACCCTGGACATCAGGCCCTCAGAGGCCCAAGTCTTCAGTTGCTGCTGATGAATGCCAGGTCAGTTAATAAAATCTGTGATCTCATTGGGGAGGAATAAGCCGACCTGGTGTGCATTATGGAGACCTGACTGTCTGTTGTGGTCCGCCGGCAGCCTGCGGAGTTAGCAGCAGAGTCAGACAGTGATGAAGTTGGGGAGGAACATGGGCCAGTCCTGGAGTCTGGAGAAAGCTCGGACAAGGGCAGAGAGGGGTCCAGGGCCATCCAGAGCAGTGAGGCAGAACAGGCTCCGTTCCCAGTGCGCACATGCGCAGAGCTGCCAGAAGGCACGAACAGTTAAGACAGAAAGGACTACTTGGGAGTAAGGCTTGGAGGTGATGCCCCTCCGATAGGACATAGAGGAGGAGCAAAGGCACATGAGCTTTGCGGGAAGCAACTTGGTTCATGCTGGTCAGTTTACCTTCTGAAGCTCCATTTTGATTCTTTGCTCTGTGTGGCCTTGCCAAGCTAATTGCCAATGAAGTCTTTGGCAGTGTTTCAAGGAAGATAAAGGTGGGTGCTTATCAGCCTTATCCCGAAGGACTTTGGCAGCCTACTGTAGGACTCTTTACAACTATTTGAGACTCATTACAGGCTGTGAATGAACATAATTCACAGCCTTTGAAATAAAAAGAGGGTTTTGGAGACTAAGTGTGTGCTTTTTACTGTATCAGAGAGGAGACAGGGATGTGTACAGCCGGCTTTAGGGTTTGGCACCAACCAAGACCTCAGGGCAGGGCAGGGGAAGTGGCAGTTCACATTCTGGAATCTCTCTTGGCCTACAGAAGGCATGGGCCCCAAGTACGACCCTATTTCTGAGGATGGCTCTTGGAAATATTGTTGCTGCTGTACCAACCTCCCTGCTGCATAGCAACCTCCCTGCTTCAGCTGCTGGAGGTCATTAATCAGGAGGGATGGATGTGGATATAGAAGTTGTTCTAATAGCCCTAAGGACTCTGTGTGCTTCTCAGTTCCAATGGATCAAACTGCTCCCAGATAACTGGTAAGTCCATTTCCTGGGCCTCTCTAATGGACCTTCTTCTTGCATAGTGTCCAGAGATTTTATCCTGTCACACGTTCCACAAACTCTTCTGCATGGCCTGGAGATGGTCATCCAAGCCCTCCTTCCTGAAGCAAGATTGGGTGACCTTGAAGAAGGCTGCCAGGTGACACTCTGTGGCAGCAATGAGTGGACAAATAGTGACATTTTGCCACTGTTATCACAACAAGATAGGCCTCAGTAGTGACTCTAACCAATGTTTAATTACATTTCTTTGTTTTCCTTTAGTGGTGCTCCAGCTGTTTCTTGGGTCTTTGCAACACCCTCGACTCCTCAAAGTTTTGAATCTAAACTGTTGAGGTGAAGTGCCCTATTTTAAGATGGCAACAAGCATTTTGGCCATTTGAGAAGTCTTGTGAGCTCGAAATACTATTTCAACCCTGAACTGAGACATTTTTAATGTGAAATGTTTTGCACACGTCTATGATTAAGAAGTGATTCAGTCTGATAGATTTGCCACCTGGTACTACCCCCTCATTCTTACCAATTCGCACAATTGTTTAGCACTGGCTTTCCATGAGAGAAGGTATAAAGCTCTTAGTTAGTGAAAACATGACTATGTCAACTGCATAAATTAATTTTTCCTTGCACAGCTTCTTGATTTACCTCAGCTCTGTAAGACAAGTGATTCCCACACTGTTCTAGTTGCTCCTTGTCATTCTCTCAAAGGTATAAAAACGAAGTGAACAAAAGGAATTGTGTGACTGGACTTTGGAGCCATCTCTTGAACAGTAGGAGAGAAGAGGAGCAGGAAACGACTGAATAACTCAGCTGGTTTTCTTTCATATTCCAGGAGCCAAAAGTGATGGATTGGGACATGGATTAGAGCAAGGTGGAAAAAATGTTTTACTGATTGGTGGAAAAAGTTCAAAAGGAGCAAAAGTGCAGAAAAGAGGAACCTTCATTAGCTTTTGCTTCAATGGTGGGTTGCTGCCGGTTTTACTACTGGTTCGCAATGCGTGCGCAACACGGCGCAATGCTGCAGGCATGTGCTCTATTCAGTGTAAATTGTTCTTCATGCATGCACAGAATAATTTACAGTGAACTGCGCATATGCAGTCACAAAAAAACAACATGGCGGAGACATCAGGTGCAGCGAGGGAACCGGTTCAGGGGCATGGCAAGACAAAAATACCAGTACCGGTCTGAGCGAATTGGGTCGAACCGAGAGCAACCTACCTCTGTCTTGCTTGTCCCAGATTTGTGAGGGTCACAATAAAAGAATGCCACAATATCCATGGGTGCAGGGTTAAACCAACTACCTTTTTATCAGAAGCAGACAAACTTCTAGACTAATTAGACTGTGTGCGAGTCTATTGTCTCTCATTGTCAATGATTAGAGCTTGCATTACAAATGACCCAGATAGACCTTTCAAACGATGGTATAGGAATTTATTAAATGAATGTAATGAATGGTAATGCAGGCTGAGAAAGCAGTTTGTCCAGATGTTGCATTTCTGGACACAGATTTGCACAAGTCACCCTAAACTCTGGAGGGCTTAGTTTCTGAACAGAAGATAGTATTAAAATTCTCTCCTTTGGTGTTTGGAGTTATTCCTAATAGGATCTGGTCCTCAGCATTAAAAGATTCTCTGCCTAGTCCTTCCTTTGGGCAACAGGGCCTAACATTACTTAGCGTCCCCTTCCCCACCTAGTGTTCTCCCTTAGAAAAGTAGCAGTTGCTTGGCTTAGAACAGAGGTCTTCAAACTTGGCAACTTTAAGACTTGTGGACGTCAACTCCCAGAATTCTCCAGCCAGCTCGGTATTCCTCAATGTCACCCACTGGATCCCACAGATGGGAACAACCCTGCCTAGCTAGGGTTGCACTTCTAATAGAGCATGGGCTACCCCTTCTTAAGCCACTTTGCAAGGCATGAATCTCACCCTGACAACAAGGGTTTCACCAACACTTCATGCTGTTTGTTTAAACACATTCCACACAAAGTCTGAAGCAAGACCAAATTTTCTTGAGGAAGTGGTTCTAAGACAGAAAGGGGTAGGAGAGGGGTCATAGGGTTGGAAGGGACCTTGGAAGTCTTCTAGTCTGACCAGCTGCCCAAGGCAATAGTCCAGAAAAGACAGATAGGTCACTGAAATAAGAACATAAGATTTGATGGAGAGAGAAAAAATAGTGAACATCCTTGGTGTTCTCTCGGCTTGTTTTCTTAGTTTCATTATTCAAACTAGGAAACAGCATGATTCTGCAAGAAAACAAGCAAGCTCAGAAACCCCAAGGATCCCTCATTTAAACTCTGAGCTGCAAATATTCTCCTTTATCGATAAAAAAAACATTGCTGCCAATTTTTGCATTGTTTATACTTGTTTCGTATTTACTTTTCCCAAGAGTCAAATAGCCCTCCACAGAAAAAAGAGACATTGGGAAATGACTTTGTTGTGAACATAACCTCAATGCCAGCCTACAGGCTCTTCATCCATTACCCCACAAGTGAGACATAATTCTTTGTCACATGCAGAGAGCTCAGCCCCACTCCCAGCTGGAGATACGGGGTGGTGGTGGTGGGGTGCCTTTAAAAAAAGCCACTCTGTGGGGCAAATCTGAAAAAAGATGTGTCTACCATCATTCCACACAGCCTCTAAAAGAGTTTAGAATAGCTTAAAAGCTGGAGAAATCCAGGAAAATTAAAGTAGAGGATCATTCGCTTCAGGATTATTAAATTAGGTGGAGTAAATATATAGGCAGGAATTTGTGCTAGGTTTTTTATTTATATTTGCTGTGTTGTGCTAAATCTAATTTTCTTTATAGCTCTAAACAAGTTATGAAATTGGGCATGTAATTTCATTCCTATTTCACACTATGTCCATGAAGATAGAGAGACAAGGATGTGTATCAGTACCTGCTTTATCAGTCTTTTTTTTCAGAGAGTTGGTGCAAAGAGTTGATGTGTCTAGAACAAGGCACTTTATTTTGGATTTTTCTTTCTTAACTACATTCAGGCTGTTGTACTGTGGTGATATGGGTAGCTCTGTATTTAATCTCTTCCACTGTGAAGTTCTTCATTTTAATACCAACCTTATTTTCTATATATTCTCCCTCTCTCTCCCGCCTTCCCCCCTCTCTCTTTCTCCTGCCCCTTCCAGAAAGTTTTATTGTGTTCCTCTCCTGTGAGTTTATTTATCTCCCAAGATAGAAGAAAAGGTTGAATTCTCTAGTAACCTCACCTCCAAGTACAAGCAGGTGGCGCTATAGAAATGACTTTAACATTTGTATTTCGATTTGTCAGTTACCAGAAAGGCAGTACAAGGTGTGTGACAACCCTCTCTCTCACACGTACTCCTGAGTCCTCTTGGAGAACAGATGGTGGCAACAGGAACCACCAAGTAGCTCCCCCAAAATGTAGCCCATGGAGACCTCAAGGGCTTCTGGGGCAGAAGATCTGGGACTGGGACCAGAGGTGGTATTCCACAGGTTCTGACCAGTTCTGGAGAACCAGTAGTGGAAATTTTGAGTAGTTCAAAGAACCAGTAAATACCACCTCTGACTGGCCCTGCCCCCATCTATTCTCTGCCTCCCGAGTCCCAGCTGATTGGGAGGTTTAGAAGTTCGAAAGGAGGGACGCGACCACAGGGTGAACAACGAACAGGCTTTATTTCTAAGATAAGTATGACAGCGATTCAGTTCGTAAACTAGCCCGCCAAACCTTATATACTCAGGCTTCAACCAATAGGAACCAGACTTTCAGCCGGCAACAGCCTCCCTCGCGTCCTAACCAATCCAGACGGAGGAGGCTGTTGCTGACCAGCACAAAGGTGCTGAAGTATAAGAAACAGTGAGGCCATTTGCATGGCTTATACATATTAATGAACCTATGAATATTCAATACCCCTTCCCCCCAGTTCCGCGCATGCTCCGCGGGTGGAGCATGCGTAGTCCTGTAAGTAGGCGGGGCGGTGCCGGACCCGCCCTGATCTACGCAGTTCTCCACTAGTCGTCGGCGGAGGAGGACCTCCTTGTGGTAGCTCCTCCCGGAAGGGGGTGTAGCTCCAAGGCACGCCTTCTTGGGATGGCCCAGAAGGAGGGCTCAACTGTACTGGTGAGTAGGGGCGAGGTGGCGTGTCAACTGCGATAGTGTCATGTTTGGAAGGCGTGTCGGGAGGGAGGAACCTTGGCCTAGGTGGGGACTGTTCTGCGGCGGCTTGAGATGTTTGTGGAAGTTCCCGGCAGGGGGCGCTCGGGCAGGTTGGGCCTGGTGTGGCGAAGGCCCCCGGCGTGGTTTCTCCGGATTGAGTTCTCGGTTGTTGACAGGAGAGGCCTGGAGTGGCGAAGGCCTCAAGCTGCTTTCCCGGGCAGGAGGTGCCGGCATCGGTTGGGTCCGGGCTGCCGGCTGGCGGTGGGAGGCGTCTCCTCAATTGATCCAGGTGACGCCTCCATTGGGATCCGTCAGCCAATCCGACTCTAAAAGAACACGGGCCTGTCAGGGCAGTCACAGTGGCTGGCACCCATCTAGTAGGCCCCGAAAATGCCCGGGCCCATACCGCGTCCCCTAATTTAAATGAACGGGAAGGGATAACCCCCAGGTTGCTCGGCTGATCCCCTGAATACAACGGATGTAGCCGGTCCAGGGGAGTCCGCAGACGCCTGCCCATCAAGAGCTCCGAGGGGCTTCGGTTGGTCGTTGGGCAGGGAGTGGAATGTTGGCTTAGCAGGTAAGCCGCCACTTTCTCCTGCCAGTCGCCCCGGTCCATGCGGCCCAGTGCCTCTTTTGCTGAGCGGACCGCCCGCTCCGCCCGGCCATTGCTGGCCGGGTGGTACGGGGCTATGGGCGCATGTCGAATCCCTTGCATGGCCAGAAACTCCTGGAACGTGGTGGACATAAATTGGGGCCCATTATCAGAAACAATCAGGTCCGGCAACCCATGGGTCGCGAACAGCCTTCTCAAGGCCCGGACCGTACTCTCAGCTGTGGTGGAGCCCATCAGGACCAGCTCCACCCAGCGGGAGTAAGCGTCCACCACTACCAAGAAATCCTGGCCGTGAAAGGGACCGGCAAAATCTAGGTGGAGGCGTGACCATGGGCCTCTCGGAGCCTCCCACTCACGAGCCGGCCCGGCTGGGGGATTAGGCCTAGATTGTTGACAGGGGTTGCAGCGGCCAACATAGGCCGCTATCTCTGAGTCCAGTAAGGGCCACCAAACATAGCTACGGGCTAATGCCTTCGTTCGTGCTATGCCCGGATGATCCTTATGGAGCAGGGACAGGACTTGTGGCCGCAGCGCGGTGGGGATCACCACTCGATCCCCCCAAATGAGGCACCCCCCGTGGAGGGAGAGCTCCGCCTGCCGGATTTTAAAGGGCTTGAAGCCCTCTGCCACTTTGTCCAATGGCCATCCCCTCGAGACCCAGGAAGCGACCTGGGAGAGGATCGGATCGGCCTTGGTGCAGGCCGCGACATCCGCGGCCGAAATCGGGAAACTGGAAGACGCGATGGACAGGACTGAGAGACAGGGCACTAGGGCGGTGTTGGTCTCCGGTAACGGGCAGCGGCTTAAGGCATCGGCATGCCCCAGCTGCTTGCCCGGACGGTACAGCAGCGTATAAGAATACGCTGCAAGGAACTCCGTCCATCTAGTCATTCGGGGGGAGAGGATGGGGGGGGGGGGTCGGCTTGTCACCTGCCAAAAGCCCAAGGAGTGGCTTGTGGTCAGTGACAAGGGTGAAAGGCCGACCATAGAGGTAGTCATGGAACCTCTTAATCCCGGACACTGCAGCCAGAGCCTCCTTGTCTATCTGGCTGTAATTACGCTCCGCCGAGGAGAGTGTCCGGGAGTAATAGGCCACAGGGGCCTCTAAGCCATTTGGGAGGACATGGCTTAGGACGGCCCCGACTCCATAGGGGGAGGCGTCACAAGCTAACGTCAGTGGCATCCTGTCATTGTACTGGACCAGGACTGCCGCTGACGTCAGAGCTTCTTTGACAGCCGCGAACGCATGCGCTTCGCGGCTCTCCCAGCGCCAGGCCGCAGATCGGTCGAGCAACCGATGCAGCGGCTTGGCTAGTGACGCCTTGTGCGGTATAAAAGGGGCGTAAAAGTTCAGGAGCCCTAGGAACGCCTGCAGCTCCGCCTTGGAGGTGGGTGCAGGGGCGTTCCTAATGGCAGCGACCTTAGAAGGTGTGGGGTGGATGCCTTGGGCGTCAATCATGAAGCCCAAGAATTCCACCCTCGGAACAGCAAATGAACATTTGCTGCGTTTCAGTTTTAAGCCCGCGCCCCTGAAACGACTGAGGACCTTCCGCAGTACTTCGATGAGTTCTGAGCGGCTGGAAGCAGCGATCAGGACGTCATCGAAATATGGAACTACGCCCGGCAGCCCATGGAGCAGCCGCTCCATCAGGCTTTGGAAGATCCCCGGGGTCACGGAAACACCAAATTGCAGGCGGCGACAACGGAAAGCCCCACGATGGGTGACGATGGTCTGGGCAGCCGCCGCATCGTCATCCACCGGGAGCTGTTGATAGGCCTGCGCCATATCCAGTTTGGCGAATGTGCAACCCTGCCCCAGGGAATGGAGCAGGTGTTGCACTACAGGGACTGGATAGGGGTTTGCCTGAAGGGCCAAGTTGATCGTCGACTTGTAGTCGGCGCAGATCCTCACCGACCCGTCTGGTTTAATTGGGAGAACAATGGGGGTCTCCCAAGGGGAATGATCTACGGGCTCGATGACTCCCTGCGCCAACAACTTATCCAGTTCGGCGTCAACCTTGGCCCTTAAGGCAAAAGGCACCCTACGGGCTTTCAGCCTAATGGGAGCAACCTGAGGGTCTAAACTTAAAGATATGGGGGTCCCCTTATAACAGCCCAACTGGCCGTCGAAAACGTCCGAAAATTCCCGTAATGTGTCTTCGAGGGTGCTAGGAACCACCCGGTGGACCCCCCCAATAGATAATCCCAGGGCTGGGAACCAGTCCAGGCCCAGAAGGGCCGGCAGGTCATCCCTGACTATGAGGATGGGTAGCTTCCCCTGGAATTGGCCATAAGATAGGGAAGGATCCCAGCGTAGGGATCAACCTCCCTTGGTAATCCCTTAGGGAAACCTCAGATTGCCTTAGTCGTTTCTGGGGCACTTTAGGGCATAGCTTGGCGAAGAGAGACCAGGGCAGGAGGGACCGAGAGGAGCCAGAGTCCACCTCCATCCGGCACGGCTGACCTTCCAGCTGGACGGAGATCGAGACCTTCCGGGCCCCTGCAACGGCTTGGCTCGCCGTACTGTCAAAATTAGATGGTTGACTGGTGGACTGGTAGCAATCTTCCGCCCTCTTCGGTGGCCGCTGCTGCTGGCGGCGCGGTTGCGCCTGGGAACGGCTGGGAGATTGAAGGAACGAGGGTGCTGGCAATAGGGCCCTGCAGACCTTAGCCAGGTGGCCTTCGCCCTTGCACCGGTTACAGATGGCATTTAAAAATGGGCAAGCCTGGCGTTTATGACGGCCTCCGCAACCCCTGCAGGGCACTGCGGACGCCTGTTGCGCTGCAGGTTGCGGTTTAGGCTTTCTCTTAGGCACAGTCCTCATCTGGGCCACCACTTCTTCTTCTGGATCCTCATAAGCCAGGTCGTCCTCGACCATGTGGGCTTGTGGCGATGCTTCAGGCGGTGATCGCTCCGGTGTGGCAATCTGCAACCGCTCAATATCGGCCGTGGACTGCTCAGATAGTTCAGCGGCTCGGGCAGTTTCCACGGCCTGCAGTAGTGTAATTCGGTGATTTCTGAACATGCGGCTCCGCAGGTTGACATCGCGGACCCCGCACACAAACTGTTCCACCAAATTTTCCTCAAGGTTGGAGAACTCGCACTGGGCCGCCACCATCCGCAGAGCCTCCAAAAATTGGCTGATTGATTCATTCTGTTTTTGGACTCGTCTGCGGAAGGCAAAACGGCGAACTATGACTGACGGGGTGGGTGCGTAGTGATTCTTCAATCTGGCCATGAGTTCGTCCCACCCAAGCTTGTATGCTGGCCGTGGGGCTGCCAAGGCTCTTGCTGAGGCGAACATAGATGGCTCGCAGCATGAGAGGAAAAAGCTGCATTTTTCCTCTTCGGTTTGAGCCTGATTTTTGGAAGCGATCAGGTAGCACTCAAACCTCTCCATAAACCCCTCCCATGATTCTCCGGCCGAACCAAAGGGGGCAAAAGGAGGTAGAGCAGATGTCATCCTGACGGTCGTGAAGGGAGAGACACTGAGAGGCCAGAAAAAAAATTTTTTTCCTCTTCAGGCAGCGTTCGTTGCCGGTCTGGACGGCGGCAGCTAACTGCCTGTCTCTCTCTTTTCACCCTAGTGTCGCGGAATCGCTGATCCCATCCTCGTCGCCAGTTTAGAAGTTCGAAAGGAGGGACGCGACCACAGGGTGAACAACGAACAGGCTTTATTTCTAAGATAAGTATGACAGCGATTCAGTTCGTAAACTAGCCCGCCAAACCTTATATACTCGGGCTTCAACCAATAGGAACCAGACTTTCAGCCGGCAACAGCCTCCCTCGCGTCCTAACCAATCCAGACGGAGGAGGCTGTTGCTGACCAGCACAAAGGTGCTGAAGTATAAGAAACAGTGAGGCCATTTGCATGGCTTATACATATTAATGAACCTATGAATATTCAATAGGAGGAAATGGGTATTTTGCAGTAAACTTCCCCTGGAATGGGGAGGGAATGGAGATTTTACAGAATCCTTCCCCTGCCACGCCCACCAGGTCAAGCCACGCCCTCAGAACCGGTAGTAAAAAAAATGAATCCCACCACTGGCTGGGATCCTCAGGCTTCCATCATTCTTAGTTATCACTACATTGACAAGGAAGATACCGAAGTGGTGAATAGTTTCTGCTTTTTAGGATTGACTGTCAACACTAAAGTAATTAGCAGTCAAGAAATATACCACAGACCAGTGCTTGGTAGAGAAGCAACAAAGGCTTTGGAAAATATATTTAGCTACAATGTTGTATTCATTATTTACACAGATAATACAGGTAGCCCTTGATTTGCCACCACAATTGGGACAGGAATTTCTATTGCTAAGCAGGACAGCTGTTTAATGAATTGTGCCCAGTTTTACAACCTTTTTTTTGGTTGTTAAATAAATCACAATAGTTGTTAAGTTAAGCAAATACGGTTTTCCCCACTCACTTTGCTTATCAGAATCAAAGGAAGGTGGCAAATGGCAATCACATGGCCCTGGGAAACTGGCCATTGTAAATACACAGTGGTTGCCAAATGCCCAAATTTTGATCGAATGATCATGGAGACGCTGTGGCCCTTTTTTCAGTATCGCTGTAAGTTCTAACCGTCGCTAAACAAATAGTTGTACGTTGAGGACTCTCTGTTATCATGCAAGTGGGTTTGCCTTGTGACAATCTAAGGAAACAAAAGTTAAAATTTGGAGAAAGATAGAGTACAGGTAGACCTCGACTTACAACAGTTCATTTAGTGATCATTCGAAGTTACTGAAAAAAGTGACTTAGGACCGTTTTTCACACATATGACCATTGAGGCCTACCCATGGTCACGTGACTTACATTTGGATGCTTGACAACTGACCCACATTTATGACGGTTGCAGTGTCCCAGGGTCCTGGGATCACGTTTTGTGACCTTTTGACAAGCAAAGTCAATGGGGAAACCAGATTCATTGAACAATTGTGTCACTAATTGAACAACTGCAGTGATTCACTTATAACAAGTATGGCAAGAAAAGCCGTAAAATGGG
Organism: Thamnophis sirtalis; assembly: GCF_051295495.1. Classification (NCBI taxonomy): domain Eukaryota; kingdom Metazoa; phylum Chordata; class Lepidosauria; order Squamata; family Natricidae; genus Thamnophis; species Thamnophis sirtalis. Next base: position 131,267,570 of record NW_028261383.1, read on the forward strand.
GCAAAACTCACTCAACAAATTTCTCACTTAACAACATACATTTTGGACTCAATTGTGGTCGTAAGTTGAGGACTACCTGTACTGGCACTTTTGAACGTTGGTGTTGGACTTCTAAGAGTAGTATGGATATCGAAGAAAACAAGTGGATCATAGAACAAATCTATCTAGAGTCCTCAGTCAAGATACACGTGAGAAAGACACCAATTATCATATTTTTGATACATTATGCAAAGACTTAGCTCTCTGGAGAAGTCTTCAGTGCTGGGAAGAGTAGAAGGAAACAGAAAAGGAGGACAACCCGCTGCAAGGTGATAGACTCAACTACACTGGTAATGAGTGTTCTCAGAGGTGCTATTGGTACACAAAGCACCCTTGGGCATAAAAACATTTTTTTAAATATTCTAGCCACGTACATGCGAACTTGCACACTGTTACAAAATGTTTATTTTTAATAATCCAACCATGTGAATATGAACTCTCACATCGTGAAAACATTTTTTTTCCACGTTGCAACTGGTCACCTCTCCAAACAATGCCCTCGTATAGTGCACAATTTATATACTGGGTCGCTGTGGCTCACTGTTGGATGATCTGAAGGACCACTTGTGCAAAGATCATTCTGGAGAAATCCTATCTATGTGATCACTACAATCTGACTTGAAGTTTACTTAGGCAAAGATATTGTGATCCCAGGGAGAATGCTCTGAGGGCTACAGAATACATTAGCTTTTGTCTGCATCAGACAGCATCTCAAATCCTCCTTCACAACAGGAAGATTATAGGAAAATTGCATTACAGGTACTCCTTGACTTACAACCACAATTTTTTTAAGTTGTTAAGTAAGTTTTTCCCATTTTTGCCACCATTCTTGCCACAGTTGTTAAGTGAACCACTGCAATTGTTAAGCTAGTAACACAATTGTTAAGTGAACCTTGCTTACTTCATTGACTGGGTTTTTCAAAAGGTCGCAAAGGGTGATCACAGGACCTTGGGATGCTGCAACCATCATAAATGCATGTTGCCAAGTGTCCGAATTTTGATCACATGACTGTGATCAATATGAAAATGGTCATAAGTCACTTTTTTTCTGTGCCATTGTAATTACAGTCACTAAATGAATGGTTACAAGTCGAGGAGTACCCGTGTTTCCTTTTAAATACTTCTAATACCGGTATCAGAACAAAAATGAGTGGGCAGAGGCAAAACTTGGGTGGGTTCAAAAAAGCTTTACTAGTTGATGTATAAGCCTTTTTTAATTCAGAAGATAATCATTCAAACTCCCTGCCCTCCCTGCAGGAAGGTTTGATCCTTCCTTCATTTCCAGTTAAGTTAGATTTGTAACCAGGAGCCTAAAATAAAGATGAATTACTCTCTCTCTCTTAGTATCAACTTAGATTCTAAGTTGTATATAACATGAAGCCAACATAACTCCCTCCCTCCTCCCTCTCCCCCCCACTCCCTGGCCACTTTTGGGCTCTAAATGAGATTGATATCACCAAACTGAGGAGGATGCTTGAATTCTTTCTACACCAGCAGCTTCTATTGCAAAAAAAAAAAAAAAAATCCATAAAACTAATAACAGAAAATAAGAATAAGATGCAACCTCAACGTTAATAATTAGGATAATAATTTTCTGAAAAGAGAAAGGGAAAAAAGGGAAAGGGAAACCAACCCACCCCAATTATGTTATAAACAGAACTTCAAAAAAATAATAATCACACTGCTTGAAAGTTTTCTTCCTTGCCACCCCTTTGAAAACCTCTCCCATTTTAAAATGGCCAATATCGATTAAGAATCCAGATGGTAAATCAGGTGTCAATTCCATCCAGTGTTTTATGACATTATTTTAAAAGTATAATAGATTCTGCCACTAAAGTTATATAGACAAGAGCACATCCATTGTTAATGCATGAATAACCCAGGGCCATACAAAATGTTTTGATTGTAGTCTGAAATGTGGCAGCAATAGGACAAATCCAAACCACAATATTCCTGAATTGTATCTCTAACCGAAAGGTGATTCTAAGCATTATTTATTTACTTACTTACTTATTTACGATTGAATATTTATATGGCCGCCCAACTCACTCCCAGTAATTCCAGGTAGTTTACAAGGATAAAATCCCCATACAAAAGTACAAAAAGCAATAACACTCACCACCACCTCGGCAACAACAATCAAACAAATCATTTAATGGGCTCCATATCACTCTGGAGTCCCCAGACTCATTGGCATAACCGTGTGTTCAAGGCCTGGCAAAATAATATCAATGTCAAAGCTATTATTAGGTATTAGCTTAAGTATCCTTTAAATACAAAGGTTTTTTTTCCTGTATTAACCTCAAATTGAGATCACAGGAAAGCAATCTGTGTTATTTAAAACAACTCTACTGTTTTGCAAGGTATTAATAAAGCAGAATGTTTGTAGCTGAGGGTTGACATGAGAGGTCCGTAGTACTGAGAACTGAGGAGAACTTTCCTGACAGTTAGAACAATTAATCAGTGGAACAGCTTGCCTCCAGAAGTTGTGAATACTGGAAGTCTTTAAGAAGATGTTGGATAGCCATCTGTCTGAAACGGTATAGAGTTTCCTGCCTAGGCAGGGGGTTGGACTAGAAGACCTCCAAGGTCCCTTCCAACTCTGCTATTGTATTGTATTGCATTGTATTGTACTCTCTGAGCTTGCTTGTTTTCTCGCAGATGTTTCATTACTCAAGCTAGGTAGCATCATCAATGCTAATGATGTTCATATTACTAACACTGATGGTGTTACTTAGTTTGGGTAATGAAACGTCTCCAAGGAAACAACCAAGCTCAGAGATCACCAAGGACCTCTCATGATTTATAATGACAGAACATTTAAAATCATTATTCTAGAGCAGGGCTGACAAATTTGTGGCCCACGGGCTGGATGCATCATGCACTGGCCATGCCCACACCTGGTTTAGCGAAGGGGGGGGGGAAGTCCCAATATGTCACATGTTGCTACCGTGACGCCACAAGTTTGATACCCGTGTTTTAGAGGTTGCATGACTAAATATTACTTTCATCAGCTTTCTGGGGCAGTGGGGAAAGTGTCATTAGGTAAAACCTCTAACCACTGTAGGGCTTGAATCTTGTCCTAGTTCTGCACACAGAGCTTTAAAAGGCAACTGAAGCTTTTCTGCCTTTAACCTTTGCAAAGGAGAAGACAGGAAGCCAGTGTCTGAGACCGGAAAGAAAAAAACTAAATTCCTGAACAGAAAGTTCTGATCAGGATCAGGTCCATGCATGATTTATGAGGGGAGAAAAAGTATGCCTAGCTAACTTGCCTGTCCTTCTCCCATCCAACAAATTTTATCTAAGTCAAAAGAAAATTCTTAATTCCTCCCTCTAAGAAAAGCTGTTTCATCAGCCTTGCCATTATCTAATTCATCCACAAATTAAATCCGTGGTTTGATTTTTCATGTTGTTTTTCCCAGCCTTTTGTGTTTTTCTGATAAATGATATCCTTGCTTACCTCACTAATATCACCAACTTTCACCAATCAAGAGATAAAAATGGGCTATGTTCATGTCTCATGACCACGTAATGTTGCTCCTGCAAAGATTGGCTTAACCTCACATTTTTGAAGTAGATTCTGGACTTTCACATAGTCCATGACAATGGAAATCTCACACTGCTGAAAAACATTTTAGGAGGATTAGCTATATGCTCTGGGTTGCACTGTCTTCAGGGCTGCAATAATCCTGCTAAAAACAAATAAGTCTATAGTAACCTCTTTCCCGGCCTTCAACTGTATACAGCTGAAGTGTGTGAGCATCAAGCAACTCGTGTTACTGCTCATCAACAATGCCATCTCCACAAGTAAGGAAGTGTTATCAGTGTGGTATTCACAAAGGAGAGGCAAGGTGGAAATAAGGTATCAACCAGGTCAGTCGCTGTCTTTTAGGTGATTAGTTTGTAGAAGGCACTGGGGAGATTAATCAAATAAACAGAGAATGTTGTCTATGTTTATTTGTCATCCATTATTAGGCAAAGCAACCAAATCTATGTCTTCAGATTCAACAAAGTTACTAAATCAGTTTATAGAACCTGGAAATGAATATTTCATTATCCTTCCAATGCCCTGCAACATGTTGTATTAGAGGTTTTAGGTTTCCTCATTCGCCTCAGAAATGTCTACATCTTTTGTAAGGGTGCTACTTAACATGTATAACCAACATGCATATAAGAAACAATCTTTGCTCCCCGCTGCATGAACATGGGAAATCAATGTGCAACAGTTAAGAATTGTAAAGAATGTAAAATGTAAGGAACATACATTTCAGTCTGCAGCCACTGAAATTATCAGACTTGAGTTTACCTATACCAGATTCTATTTTAATGCTCTGGTGAGGACACAATATTTGCATTTCGGCACCTACTTTGGCTTTGATGACCAGGTATATTCTGCAGGTAATCTTTGTTTAGTGACCACAATTGGGACCTGCAACTTGGTCATTAAATGAAGCAGTCAGTAAGTGAAACTTACTGTGCTTGTGATCTTTCTTCAGCTTTCCTTTGCTTCACAGACCTGAAAAGATCATAAATGCAAGAATTACTCACAAAGTTACTTTTTCATCACTGATGTAACTGCAGACAAGGACTACCTATACAGCTATCAGTTAAAAAGACACTAAGTACCGGTAGCTAGTTTTCTTCCTCCTTAACTGAATTTCTATGGAAAAAAATACTAAAAAGCACATCATAGAGATGAGACAGATTACATTCCAGAATTTCATCTAGAGCCATTTTACATTGAGTCCCCAACCCCTGGTCCGTGAACTGGCACCAGGCCGCAACACACCAGGAACCAGGGTGTGCAAACAACTGAAACCCCATCCTCAGGATGCAGGCAGCACAACGAAACCAAGCCCCCTCCAGTCTACGGAAAAACCTCTCTCTACGGAACCGGTCCCCGGTGACCAAAAGGCTGTGTAAAAGGATTTAGTACAGATATTCCTCAATTCACAACCATTTATTTAGTGACTGCTTGAAGTTACAACAGCACTGAAAAAAGGGACTTAGGACACTTTTTCACACTTATGAGTCTTGCAGCATTCCCATGGTCACACAATCAAAATTTAGGTGCTTGACAATTGGCAGAAGTCATGTGAACACCATTCTTCCCAGCTGACTTCTGACAAGCAAATCAATGTGGGGAAGCCAAATTCACGTAAAAAGTTCACGACTCACTTAACATATGCAATGATTCACTTAACAACTGTAGCAAACCAGGTTGCAGAATGAAGCACAACTCACTTAACATTGCCTTTTTAGCAACGGAAGTTTTGGAATCTATTGTGGTCATAAGTTGAAAACTACCTGTAATTCATATCTACAATTGAGGTCTCCATTGATAGGAACTTGGATCAGTCAAAGGGTTCAAATCCACAAGATCCCATGACTGAACTGAAAATGAATAAAACAATTGCTTTCACTCTATAAAGAAATTGACAGAGCCAGAAACAGTGCTGAAATCCAACTCCTTCAAGCAAGGTGACAGAGAAGAGCAGGGGAGGGGGGGGATGTGTTTCTTTGGTAATTCCAGGCAACTGGACTTAAAACTTAAGTTAAACTTATACTTAAAATAAAAAAATAAGAAGGAACAATACATTTACCCAAGGAAAGTAGACTCAGATCCACAGCTGAGGCATACTAATTTGTCCACCAGACTGCAGCTCTGCACGCAGGTAAATCTGCCTGCTTGTTTAAAGAGGGGAAAAAAATTCTAGGTGGCCTTGGGAGATATAAAAACAACCCTGTAATTCAGCACTTGGCTGACCACTTGTGGCAAACAACAATTGGCTACGGGAGACGGAGTGCCCATTTTCATGATAATGTCTGCAGGTGGAGAGAACAAACTTGTCTGCCTAGACTACAGAGGCCTGCCCTAAAAAAGCATTCTGAGATAGGCCGCATTTGTGTGCTTCTGCTTTTTCCTTTTCCCGCTCTAGCATGAAGAATTAGATGGGAAGGGGTGTGTGTGTGTGTGTGTGTGTGTTTAAAAGGCAATTATGCCCTTCAGCTTGACTCCTGGTGAATATAAGCAGCTTTCTTGGCAACACTATGGAAGTGGCTTAGCATTGCCTATTTCTAGGATGTGTGGGTTTTTTTTTTTTTTTGGCCTTCCCAGAATAGCCAAAGCCTTGTGATTTTCTTATAGTCCCTCATCCATATATATTCTAAGCCAAATCTGTGTAATTTAGCTTTTCCTGGACTGTAACACCTAATCAGTGGGAGATTATATTCATGAATATAATCCATTATATTATATTCATATAAGTACAAAACAAACACTATGTATGTATGTATGTATGTATGTATGTATGTATGTATGTATGTATGTATGTATGTATGTATGTATGTCAGAGAAACCCTTCTTCAATCAAGGAAAGCGGTCTCTGCCTGCACACCATTTTTATCAGTGCAAAATCCATTTTCAGTATGTTTTAACTGTGTGCTTACCAAAACCCAAACACCCTGTCTATTTATATAATAACCCAAGTACAGAACTGAGAAAGCTGCTGATGGCTGAAAGAGCAGCATGGAGGAGGAGGAGGAGGAACCTCAGCAGCAGAAAGTGGGTGAAGGAGGAATTGAAAGCTGTTCAGGCATTCTATAGAGCTGAATTTCAGGGGACAAAGAACTGGCAGGAGAGGATGGAGCAAGAATGCGACGGTGGAAAATCAGGATGGAAGGGTACTTGCAAAGCATTTAATCACAAACATCTGAACAAATACCCCAAGACTGCAATAATCATCAGAGGTGTGTGTGTGTTGTGTGTGTGTGTGTGTGTGTGTGTGTGTGTGTGTGTGTGTGTGTGTGTGTGTGTGTAAATACAAACTTCATTCTGAAATGCATTTCACCAGCCATATCAGGTCATTTCTTTTTTTAAAAAATCACAGATACAGCATTTGGGAAACTAAGAAAAGAATCCATGTTTATTGTAGGCAACACGTGCAAACATACACCCTCATTTTATCTGGGAAAGATTTATTATCATTAATATAAGGAAATTAGTCCCATAGCTAAAAAAAACAAAAACCTTTGGTCTGGGACAGTTTGAAAATAAATTCATAAGGCTGTCTATGAAAACTCCCTCACTGGAATATCTTACCATGTTTCCCAGAAAAGACGACCTGTCCTGAAACTAAAGCCTTGCCACATTTTCCACATGGGCAAAAATATAAGCCCACCCCCAAAAATAAACCCCCTGGGCAACCCCCCCCCTCCGGCCAGGCAGAGCAGCGCTCATCAACATAGTGGTATCCTGAAGGCGCCAAGCACTCACATTGCTTGGCACCTTCGGGATACCCCTAGCTTGGGGAGTGGCGTTCTGCCTGGCCTGAGGGGGGAGGTGCCGGGCAGCTGCTTCCTTGCGAGCTGGCTCCCAAAGAGCTAGGCACAGCCTAATGGGCGAAGCAGCCATGAAGTGACCACTCTCACGAGCAACCGCCCAGCAAACCCCCTTCTCCAGCTGGGCAGAGCTCCATGCACTGACCTAGGGGGTATACCTAATGTGCCAAGCCGCAGGAGCTGGGAAGTGGGCAGAGCGCCATATGGCTTGGCGCCTGAGGGATACCCCCTAGGTCAGTGAATGGTGCTCTGCCCGGCTGAAGAGGGGGTTTGCTGGGCGGTTGCTCGTGAGGTTGGTCACCTCATGGCTGCTTTGCCCCTGATGCTGTGCCTGGCTCTTTGGGATCCAGTTCGCAAGGGAGCAGCTGCCCGGCAACCCCAAAACAATAAGCCCTCCCTATAATAAGCCCAAGGCCACATTTTGTAAGTAAAAAGAAAATAAGACCCAGTCGTATTTTTGGGGAAACACGGTAATAATAGGTGAGTAGCTTTGTCATTTTTGTATGTATGCTTTACTTTGCATGAATTTATTAAAAAAAAACATCTCTGGAAGAATGAATTTCTCCCTTCCCTTTAAAAGTTCTGCATAACATAATGAAATCCATTATGTCTTCTTCCTGGAAGTTAGTCTACTGTATTGCATCTATTAATCAGAAATTATCTAAAAGAAGTTGCTAGATACTTCAAATGTTCACAAGCCTGAAGGAATAAGCCAAAATTCTTCTTTCTGGTCTCCATCCCATTCTTTCTTTTCAAAGGGAAGTAGTGGTAGGTCCCCAACTCAATAGTTAATTAGGGGGAACTGCTGCTTTTAAGCAGTCGAAGCTCATGTTACCACTGAGACACAAGAATGATCTCATCAAACACAGGGTCAGATAACAATAACAAAAATCTTTACAGTTGTTTCTGTGGCTGCGTTAGCAAACTCCATTCCTAAAAGGAAAGGCTCTTGGAAGTCAAGTCAAATGATCCTTTGGATGAAGAAACAAAGAAGCTTAAGGACAACAGTGGAAATGTATGCAAATCAAATGCCAGTCAAAAATGAGAAGGCAACAACTTGTTTTTGGCTTAATTCTTCCTAATATGGAATTCTAGAAGCAAACATTATATACCACTGCCAAAACTATGCCATCTTTGCATGCATTCTGGAATGCTCAACTGAGGACAGGGGATACTATCAAATTCCTAAAACTGTTCCGAAATTGTGCTCTTGTTGGACAACTACATCATGAATCTCAGTATGTGTTTCCTAGCTTTTGCATATAATACATCAGCTTAATTAGAATCCATCTCCAGATGATATTACAGCAGTCATTAGATTTGAAAATTATTGTGTGTTTATGAAAGCTAGACTCATAAATGGCCATTATCCAAGGGACAACTGCAAATAGTCAAATTATAGCCGAACATTCTACAGCTGAAAACAATGCTCAGTAAATATCTGCTCATTTTTCCTAAACAAAACAGTAAAAAAAAAGCCTGGAATGAAATACACAAGATTTATCTACGTGATTTGGGGTGGATTTTTTTTTCTGTGTAGAAATGATTTTCACGTTTGTACAGTAAAGTAGTTCCAATTTCTTGATATCTTCTCTGGAGTTTTCTGTCCAAGAGTGGTGAGTTACATGAAAATGAATAGGATGGATTACTTTCAAGAATTTTTAAGGCAATGTTATCAATCAATATGTATCCAAAAACTTCAGCCCTTATTCTGCACTTCCTTCAGTAAAACCATCTTTCCAATGGACATGGCATTTTCTCCCCTCTTCCTGTTTTTATTCTTACAGCTCTGTAAGAACTTAAGACTTTAGATAAACTCAGACACAGTGACTGGGCAAATAACATGCAGTAAGTTTTTCTAGTCCTACTGTAATACACTAAGTCACTATATTACACCATTGATAATGAATATTCCAATATAGAAATTCCAAGTTTCATAAATTATAGAATTCCCTTTTTAGGACCCTGTAATCCCTTAATTCAGGGTAGAGACTGGGTGATGGAATGAAGCTGAGCGTTTGCTCACCAGATGCCCTTCCTGACACCATGTGGAGCTTGCAGCAAATATATTTTCTTTGTGCCCTAAAAGACAAACATCTGCTGCTACCAAAGATTCAACTTTCAATCTTCTGAGTGGGGGGGGGGGGAGTGTCTCTACCAATAGGCCACCATGCTACTCATTCATAAACTATAAAGTTCAAAATCACCAAATCATGCAGACTTATAAACACCCCTTAATTATTATTTCCATACTCTATATTATTTACTGCAGGAAATAGAAGTGAGCATAAGACACCATGATGTCATGCTCTTGATAAATTTTGAGCATAGCCTTTTAAGTTGATGCTTTCTCACCAGATCACACATTGTTACATTCAAGAGAAAAAAAGATTATGTACACTTTTAACATCGAAAAATAGTTGCCACTATTGAAAGCAACAGCTATTCCCAGGATAAATGAAACTGACCTTACAAGAAGATGCTTTGATTTTAGTTTTTGATTATAATATTCTGTTTATCCACTTGCTCAAAATGAACTTCTCCAGATTTTTGTTTTAATTTACAAGTCTTTAAAGTCTCAAAGAGGCTTTAACACACAACACAGACAAAACTATGAAAGAATCTTAGCAATGTAAAAATAAAAATATTCCCAAGATGAAATCTATCCTGGGACATTTTGATTCCGAAAACAAAGAAGTTATATGCATTACATAGACTGTCACCAAATAATGCACAAATACTTCTATTTTTCCAGCCATTGTACATAAGCCAATAATTGTAACTTTCTTAAGGATCTTTGAAAGGATATCATGACCCTTCTTTTACTAAGTGCACCTGAGAGAAGAGATGACATTTACACCCGCCTTTTATTCTTAGGCTGAAAGCATGAAACCACCTACACAATAGCCAAATTTATTGTCGCTGCAGTTAAAACGAGGCAACAACTAACATCAAACATAACTTGACTGACCTTTCTTTTTCCTTTCTTTTTTAAAAAAAATATCTGGTTCTATTTTTTGCTGATCTCCAATTCTAAATAATTTGAATTATACACATCTATAGCATTCAAATATTTGCACACCTGAGGTTCTTTTTTTACTCTGCAAAGTTGTGCAAGCATATGCCAAAGTGAATGAAGCACTATGTTATTCAACTTGCAATAGAATAGGCCTTCCCACCCCATGGCCCTCCCTACATATGGACTTCAACTCCTAGAAGATTCCCAGATAGGAGAACTACTCTGGATGTTCCAGGTAATATGTTGTAGGATAAAAGTACAACTATATAATAAGAACTTTTGCTTCTCTACAATTTATATGAATGATGCAACATTGGTTTGTCTCTCAGTTCCAGAAGCCAAGAAAAGATTTTCATTTTAGGTGGGTCTCACAACCCACTTTCTATAATGTATTTATCTGATCCATGAAACTAGGTAACAGAAGTGCTTAATATGTGCCTGATTGATTAGGGATTGGATGAAGCAATGCAATGAAACCCAAGCCAGACATGATAGAGTGAGCATTCAATCCATTATGGAGAAGGTTGCACTATCCTTAAAGGATCAGACTCATAGATTGAGTGTTTCTACATGAATCTTGACCAATAGAGACACAGCAGTGGCGTGCGGTGAGGTTTATGGCTGGTGAGGCAAAAAGAAAGAAAGTGGATTTTGCCCGCCCTGCCGCTATGTCCAACATAGAGGCGTCCCGGCTCTATGTCTGAGTCAGACATAGCGGCGGGGTGGGCAAAATCCACTTTCTTTCTTTTGTGGCAAAAGAAAGAAAGCACCAGCCCGCCAGCAGAGACGGGTAAAAGACCCACCTCTGCTGGCGGGCTGCCCCAACATAGAGAAAGAAAGCTGGTGGGTTGCCCTCCCTGCCTCTCCTACCCCCTTCCCTCTGAGTGAAGAAACAAACACACGCACACACACGCGAACACACACAAATTACTTACAATTACTTACAAATTAATTTTGAATTCCTCCCCCTCCCTCGGACCCACATGCCTTTTCCAGCTGTTTCACAATCACAGAGGATTTCAACTCTGCTCTTGCTTGCCATCATGAAAATGTAAAAATATAAAAGGAAAAAGCCAAGAGCTGCTAAGGTCAGGCTGGGTTAGCTGCTGCCAGAGTCCCCAATGGATGACTCTGCTTATCTGTTTAAAAAAGCCTCTAAAAAACATCCTCTACAGGAGGAGGCAAGAGAACCACGTGCCTCATCTACATAAGGAATTTTTCGGCTTTTAACCCTTGTTTAACTCTGCTCGAGTGATCATAAAGTCAGACTAAATGAGGCACATGGTTCTCCCGCCTCCTCCTGTAGAGGGCACTTTTTTACAGGCTTTTTTAAACAGTTAAGCACTAAGCAGAGTCATCCACTGTGACTCTGGCAGCAACTAGCTCAGCCTTTTTCCTTTTACATTTTTTTTCTTTTCATGATGACAGTGGTGAGGCTCTGCCTCCCCTGCCTGCATGTCACTGAGACACAGGTACCCTCTGCAACATGAAATACCTTTCACCACCTTAGCTGAGTGTACCACTCGTGCCCTTCATCAGTAGAATTAAGCCAGATTCAGTCATCCATCTAGATAACTGGAGTTCCTTATAGCTGGGCTGTCTTGGAGGATGTTATGGAAATTTTAGACAGTACAAAGCCTGGCAGCAGCACTACTGACTTGAGTGGAGCATAGAGACCATATTATATCAGTTTTAGATTGATTTTCTTCACCGGTTTCCAGTTAATTTACAGTCCAGTTCTAGGTAGTAGAACCAATCTATGAAAACCTTACAGCTTGAGAACGTGGTATATGAAACAAAATACCTCATCCAATATCTTCGGACACTACATGGGTGGTTCATTTATGCCACATTGATTTCCCAGGGAAAAGGAGTACATTGTAAATACAATAAATTAATACTTTAAGATTATCAGAATGTCTGCTTAGCCCACCCATGCTGTGGAGCAGTAAACAGCTGCCTGGGAGTGGGTTTTTTTTTTTTTAATGGTAATCTGTCTTCAGTGGTTGAATGTATTCCCAGTAAGGCATATTCTGCATATTCTTTACCAGGCACCAGGCAAGGTAACCTATCTTTTTAAAAACAACACATATACATAAATATCCAGTTAATTAACTGATGAAACTCAAGTAACTGTTTGCTTCATGGAAATCAATAGCTGTGAGAAACTAAAGGTATAAGCTAATTTGCAATGCAATAAGAGTTATTACACACATTTTTTTTTGAAGGAAAAGGGGAACTCTGCTATGTAGCAGAACCAAAACAAACTTTAAAGAGGTTGCCCTTGAATTCTCTTCTGCCACCGTATTAAGCTCTTTATTCAACCATCACCTAAAGCAAAAGCGGGAAGCCTGTGGTCAGTCAAAGGTCATCGAGCAACAATTCCTAAGAACCTTAGACAGCACAGCCAATGGGGAAGTATCCTTACCATTCATATGCAGCATCAGCGGCTACACCTTCTCCATCCTTGAGCTAAAAATTTAGTTGATTATCTACCAATTAATCCTTATTCAGATTGCATGCCCATTTGTATTGTGCACCTCGTGAGCAAAAGTGCGGTTCACTCTCATTCTTACTTAAGGCTCAGAAGAAAGGCGAGAGGGGAAATAAGGGTGCTTGCTGAATTCTTTTTCCATCCTAGCTTTATCATCGGTCCTCTTCTATTTTCCCTCTTTTTTAATCCACCTTTTTTATAACCTCTCCTCCTCCCTTTCGGAAAGAGAGGAAGGTGGGGGGGGGGGCTGGGTTGGATGCTAGAGATTAGATTGCATCTGTCTGGATATAAATAATTTACTGCTTGATGGTCAGAGTGAATTTAATTAGTCCTTGTTCTCCTGATAGAATCAGCCCACTGCTGCTAGAGCATTTCACTCTGAATTAGCCTGAAAAGGCCTAACGAGGCAGTGCTAATTTTACACACACGACATCCCCACTGCCTCCCAAAATGAGAGAGGCATGTTGCAAAACGCACATTTGGCACAGGCGATGAGCTCTTGCCCACTAAGAAGGCACGTTTAAAAATATGTAGTACCCCCAATAAGAAAGAAAGGAAAAGGAACATACATAGTTTCCCTCAGTAGAGGAGATAACAGTTAAATAGTTTACAAACATGGCTGGCCTTCTCTTCTGCTTCATTTGTCAAAAGCAGCAGCAACGTCACCCCTCCAGCCAAGGAGGAAAGCAAGAAGATTTAAAGGGAAGAAAGGGGACCTGTAGCTGAAGAAATCCACTTTTGTCCTAGCAAGAAAGCCATTTTACAACGCAGGGAGTTTGCAGAAATGGAAGTGCAGTTTATGCAAGCTTCTATCCTCCGACCAGAAAACAAACAAATAAAACAAAGTGGAGTAGGGATGTTTACACTGTCTTAAACCTAAAGCCCAATTTAAAACAGGCTTGGGGGCGCCAAAAAAACAACAACACGAGAACCTCTAACCCCTTACTGCAGCAGAGAACTTTGTGAGATGAAAAGCTTACAGCACAACTATCCCAGCATTCACATCCAAAGAAGGGACCCTTCTCTGCTACTATTTCTCTCTCCCTCCGCCCCCCCCCCAAAAAAAAACAATGCAGGAGCACTCCTACTCAACCCCTGGCTGATCTTTTACCAAACCTCAGGGATGCATAGGGGAAGGCAATCCCTAGAGCTGTACCACAGCTGCCCTTGTTATCTCTTGGCAGCCTGAATATTCACAGAACCTCTGTTTCAAGCATTCACTGCTTGATTTAATTGAAAGAAGTAGAGCAGAGGAATTTCAGCTATCTTATAAAGCAGCCAATCCTTTTTCTTCCCCTTCCCCTGGAGGCATCTACTGGCCTGCCCCTCCCCCTGCCTCTCTTCTCTCCCCCCCCCCTTCCCCTCCATTACAGCTGCAGAGGAGGATTTGTCCCCAATGTTGTTAGGAGGATTTAAAAAGGAGGAAGAAGGAACCTTTATAGCCTAGCAATATAAGCTCCGAGGAAATGAGGTAGAGAAAAATTGGTTTTGCCAAGAGCAGTACAGAATATTCTGTAACTACCTTCCCATCATTCCAGCAATCCTGGCTGGCAGCAAAGCAGAAAAGGGTGCAGACTCCCTCTCTCCAGACTACAATGCCCATCATTCACATAGGAAGAAACCAGCTCTTTTGAACTTCCTCATCTGTGAAAAAGAAAACCACAGGCTGTGTGTTTGTCTACCTCATCATTTTAACAACAGTCCAGGGACATGTACATGCAATGGAAATTCCGTTCTGTTTTACTACCGGGTCAACTGGGAGCTTCAGCACTGAAAATTTTCCCTAAAGTACATTGAGCACAAGAGGAAAATGAAAACATTTCTTTGGTTCACTTGTCCACTTTATCAAAATGACCAAATTTGAAGTCAGTATATACTGGACATATTCAATGTGCCTGCTCCAAATCCCCCAAAAATCCTAGTTTATTTCCTCCTTTGTTAATTAGATTCAAGCACTCGGATATTTTATAAGCATTTTGCCAGTGAACGTTTTAAGCATTAGCATTCTAGCATATACTGTATGACCACCACCAACCTAAAAGCAAAAAGAAAAGTACACTTAAAAACAATTTTTCAGTGGGAAGGAATTAAAAACAACATTGTCAAAATAATTGTTCACAAGGACAAGGGGAGAGAAATGGCACCAAACTATAGTCTGCTGCTGGTGACATTGACTTACTCATTGGCTTCAAAGCAAAATATATTTGAGGACGCAGCCTTGGAAGTGGCCCCAGTATGTTAACTCATTCTTCATCGGCTGGTGTGTTGATGGAAAATGTTTATTCTATGAATGCAAAAGGAAGCAAATGCACATGTTCCTGGTGCCATTTCTACATTATCCTATTTTTGCCCAAGTAATCCATGTTGGCCTATGCTAGATGTCAGCAAATACTTTTCTGTGCCTACATCAATTATGTCACAAAGAAGGGATGGATCATCCTTTTAAAATCATTCTTCTAGACTTTTGATTTCAGTGGACAAGAGAAGGCCCCATGAAGACAGAAAGCAGTGAAATTTGCAGGTATTATCTGCCCACTATACTGTCCTGCATAGGTACAGGGGCACAGCCCCCGTAGCACCCTTGGTATTCTAATAGGCATCAATTTGTCTGTTTCAAGAGTGCTGTTATGACAGTAATCCAAGCACTGTTTTAAATCAGGGGAAATCTGAACATAAAAGAATCAAAAATGCAAACTGGCAACTTTATGAAAGTGGTTAAAATGAGAAATTACACAAGGGGCCTCCTTTACATAGTACGCTAAACCAAAACCAAATAAATCACATTATGGTTTAGCTGTGTGATTATGAGAATTTTTCAATGCTAATAAAATTTTAATTACTACATACTCAGAATAGAAAAGAACAGGGCAATAGCTTGTGATTATAATCCTCTCGCCTAATAAATGTCTTTCTTCACCACTTCCTCCAGTGGCATGTGCAATGATCTAGGCTTCTCCAACTGATCCCGGACTTTCCTTTCTCTGCTCCCCAATGGTGTCTGCTACCCAATACCTGTGAAGAAGAAGTTTCTTGGATCGAGGAAGAAGAGGACTACAAGAAGGGACCCCACAGAGATCAGAGCATTCCCTTGCCCTTCCTCACCAGTTCTCCATCTCTGCTATGCTGGAGAACACCTTTCTACAGCTGCTTCTTCAGATGTGTCTTTCCCATACAAGTTGGCTCAGAAGGCTGCTTTAGTGGGACAATGACAGAAACACAAAGTCACAGTGGAATACTGAAGACTGCTGAATACGTTCTTTCCAGTGCCTGCTTCCTATTGGCTTTTTTGGGCTCATCTTCAATGCAGAACACATCTCTCATTGATGCCTTGCTAAATCTTCTTTCCTCAGTCTGGTCCCTGAAGAGCTATTCCTCATGCTGAGTTTTATTAAAGAAGCTACAGTCAGAGCTGACGAGGATTCTCCTTCTCCTGTAAACGGCACTGAGGCTAGCATTGCTAGAGTGCTAGGGTACATTTCTCTTCCTGGGATGCTGAGATTCATAAGATACTCTCAGGCAGCCTGAGGACATTTATCCAAGCAGCCAGGTAGATTCTGGGATAGCTGCTTTTCAGATCAGAAAGCCAATACAAATCTTTTTTGGTTCTTGAAGGCCTCTTCTGCGCCAAGCAGTCTCCTCCTTTTTATAATCAGATCCTCTTTCCCCCTGACTGAAATGCTTTGCTGATCCCATCTTCCTCTTCCAATCTACCTTGTCATTGCTACAATTTATGCTGTACATTAACTATCAGCCTCCCATTGCCAAGATGGCCCTTGGAGGGATCTCTTCAGCTTTGCTGCCGTTGTGCCAGTCAAAAGAGCCCCTAGGTTCTTCATGCAGGCTTTCTTATATTAAAAGCAAGGAACATTATGCCAGGCAGCCAACCTGTAAAGTTGGTTGGTACAGAGGTAATTTCCCCAATGGGGTAAATGGAGTTTACAAGCTGAAAGACGGCTGTGTATCAGTAGTGGGATTCAAAAAATTTTATTACAGGTTCTGTGGGCGTGGCTTGGTGGGTGTGGCATGGCAGGGGAAGGATACTGCAAAATTCCCATTCCATCCCGATCAGCTGAGACTCGGGAGGCAGAGAATAGATGGGGGCAGGGCCAGTCAGAGGTGGTATTTGCTGGTTCTTCAAACTACTCAAAATTTCCACTACCAGTTCTCCAGAACTGGTCAGAACCTACTGAATATCATCTCTGATATGAATGTTCTGGTGTGAGACTGGGAAATTGTAATCTTTCTATCGTCCTAAATCCTAAATTTTTAGAATCCTAAAAATTTAAATTTCATCCTAGATTGGTAAACCAATAAACCTATATGCCAATAGATCTGCAAGCAAAGCTGCTTTCTCTCATCTTGCTTATTCTTTATTCTTCTTTTGTCCAGTAAACTGGTTTGTACTGAAGCCAGGGTTTCCTGGCTCCCAGGCCTCATGTTTCCAAGCACCATAAATATTGTTACTGGAGGCATTTTTAATCTAGTTACCAGCTTGGCCTCTCCAACACTTTCCATCAGGGAGCTCTAGATTGAAGCTGAAATATATTAGCATATTTTTATCAGACTTTTTTTTTTAATAAGCATAGGTCTGGCTTCTTGATATATAGTTTTAATTAACTTTTAAGGCAATGAATGCAAAATATCAAATACTTTATCTCATATGTCACAAAAAGTAGGAAGCTTCTTAACCAGCATGTTAGAAGAAAAGCCGTCCCTGATCACCCATGATGAACATTTATGAACCTTGATTGAAAAAGTCATCTTGGATAATGAGTCAAAGCAACATTCTTCCCCTTTCTTCTTCTCTTCCCGCTTTCTTTCACACCGACCACTGCTCAATCTTTATTCTTTGTACCTCAATTTAACATCTAAATAATTATCAATACAACTTTCTTGATGACAAGAGAACAGAGGGACAGTTTTACAATATTTTTATTTGGAAATTCAATTAACTCTACACTTGCCTTTTGCATGATCTTACCAAAACATATCATAAATACATCACAAGGTTCTACCCTCAATTCCCATAGACATAGTTGAATTTCTCAGGGGTGGTTCATGTGAAAATTAAAGTCTAATTACATCTTCACTGCTTTCTTAGACAGCCATCCTAAACAATATTCTTCTTGGCCATTGTTCAGGTTTGTACCTCCTCCACTACTAAGAGAGCTTCCTTCCTTCCCCCCCCCCTCTCTTTTTACTTTATATTTAAAATAATTATACCTATGTGTACATTTAGTCAGCCCCACTAATAATTACTTCTTATTGTAGTTGTTTTCTTCTTGACAGCACATTGATTCAACTACCTCCAAGCCAGAAGAGAATAAGATTCTCCCACTTTATTAAGCAAGTGCCTCCCAAACAAAACATGGAGGTTTATTTTAAGAGTTATTTGAGGAATGCATCAAGACGGTAATCTTATGCATACTTTAGAAATAAGCCACACTGAATTTTCTTCTAAGTACAGCATACATGATGTACTTCTGGTGCACTTCTGGGAATAGTGCAGGTATATCCAGGAAATACAGCAAAGGAGTATTTCCATGGACAAATCTCAAATCCTAATTATTTAAATTACAGTTATTTTAAAATAAGTGTGCTTAATTTGCACCCATTGATATGAAGATAACCACTGTCTTGTTTTCATACAGGTTCCTTCTAACACTTAAGTCAATTAAAATTATAGGGGAAAAATAATTCTGTTCATCAAATCTCTTCCATAATTCAAATAGAATAATTTTTTTCTCCAAGATTCTCTACAAGGCCAGTAAGACAACTAGCACATAGAGGTTACCCGTCTGAATAAAAGGGGGGAACAGTGTAATATATTATTAAAAATGTGCAGCTAATAGCTATTTCTGAGAGGACAAGAATACTACTGGTTTTAAAATAGCTGTCCTAGCAAACCTATTCTCACCATTGGAACATATTTTGTGGCAGCATATGAACAATATGGGAGGAATTCATACATCATTCCAAGTCATCAATTGTGTTAAACACACCTTGTTGTAAAGTTTAACATCATAGATTGTGTTGATTGGAAACAATGGTATTAAAAAAGTTAGCTCTAAATTAATGAATGCATATGGATATCTATATATATAAATACAAAAAGAAGGAAAACTAATTGGTAAATTGACCAAGAAATATAAGATAAAATATTCACAAATATTTCCATGCAAATTTGAGATGCATGCAAGGACAGTGACTATGTTCCTGGTTTTGCTGTGCTGATTTAGCTTTTTTAGAAGATCTCTCAGCTGATTCGTAATTGAATCAAACCAGCTGATAACCTCTTCTTCAATTTCATGGTGCAATCTCTTTACCATTATTTTACAAATGCTTTCTGATCAACAGCAAAACATCTTTGTAGACTGAAATTTCAACTTTAGCAAAAGCAGGATAAGGAGATACTCAATCTCACTCCAAAGATCCGTGTCAGTTTTATGTACTGTAGTGTACATGGAGGTAAACATAAAACTGCGAAGAAAGCCAGAGGAAACAGCATGTTAAATCTTGCGCACTTAAGTCTTAAGAAATCTGCAAATACACTGGCAAATATATTGTTTATACTAGAAAGTGGATTTACCTTGCATCAATTTTTTTTAAAAAAGGGAGTGATCTAAACTATTGGGGATCTTAAAATGAGGGCTTAGAAAATGCAGAGTTATTTACTTCTTTTTATACCAACCCCAAGGCTCCTTTCAAATGCTTTCCCCCAACTTCTTAGCATCATCACTCAGCAGGAAAACCCTTTGGCCAATCACACCACTGCTCTGGGATCAGCTTTCCAAGTGGTAAAGGGGGCTGAAGAAGGGAGAGGGGACATTTTATTCATTTGTCCTCTGAGCAAATCCCCAGCTTGCAGTTCTGGATCAGCCAAAACAGCCAACACCCTAACTGGCAAGCCCTTAAGGGTTGTGTGAACTGGTTTTCTTTCTGTCTCTTCAATATACAACCTCTTCTCCTGTCAGCGGTCATTCATGTTGTTTTTGAGCATAGTTTCATAAAGCTTTTGGAAGCAGGCAGAAGTCATGGTCTTTTGATACACTCATCTATCAGCCAGGACATTTAACAGTTATGGGGGGAGAGGAATCCAGTTTGAAAAGCTGGACTTTCTGCCTAAAGCAGAATGACCATGAAGGGTAATACTCATGAACTAGAGGAGGGAAACTGTAATCCTATCAGCCTGAGGTGGTAGATTGGCTAATAGGAATTGGGCAGATCCCACAAATAGGTGTCCCCTCAGAGCACTATTGACAAAATGATCATCAAAGCACATCAGATTGTACCCACAGTAGAACTGCTATGGCTCATTGACAGATTAAGGCAAAATATACCACATTAATCTTGGAATGGCTAAGGATGGCTTTAAATTGTCTTTAGTAAGAATTGGGGACAAGATGATAGCAACTTTAGCAGGATACAGCTTAAAAAAGAGATTGCCAGATTATGTACATCCATGCAATGGTTAAGTGCAAAATAGAAAAGACCCAAAGCCCATTCTCCCACTCACAGTTCAGCACAGAAATAGGAAAGAGGCAGGGACTCAACCCCTACAGATGTGAGGATTTCAGAAACTCAGCATCTTATCACAGACAAGTAAGAAATGTTCAAGACTCTGATTTACTTTCAAGTCTTACCAATATTTCTGAATCCTTCTCTTTGATGAGCAAAAGAGGTTTCAAGTTCTTGGGCCTCATCTCTACAGGCAAATAATATCAAATATTCAGCAGAGCTACACTCTTAAGAGCAATGTTGCCCCACTTATGGAACATCCTCAGAGCTGAGGCAGACCTCCACCATTCTGGCCTTACGTAACAGTGTCAAGACCAGGGGTGTCAAACCCAAGGCCCAGGGGCCAGATCCAGCCTGCAGGGTGCTTAGATCTGGCCCGTGGGGCCATCCTGGAAACAGCGAAAGGCTGGCCCACGGTGTCTCTGCCAGAAAAAACAAAGCTCACACGGGCCACACACAGCCCTCCTGAGCTCCATTTTCACTGGCAGAGGGTTACAAGAGACCGTCGCAGCTGGAAACGGAGCTCAGGAACCCATTTGCAGTGGCAGAGAGCTTGGGCCGCCACAGGCACCACTCGACACAAGTGATGTTGAGCTGGCCACGCCCTCCCTGGCCACACCCACCTTGGCCCCCCCAAGGTCAAACACAACCCTGATGTGGCCCTCAATGAAATTGAGTTTGACACCCATGGTCAAGACCAACTGACACCAGGAACAAAGAGTGGTCTGCAATCCTGAAAGGGGTTGGTAGCTTGAAAGCATTCACTGTGGTTTTTAAAAACTTGTTAACTTGTTCCTACTTCTGTTTTTAACTTTGGTTTTGCCTATGCCTTTTTTACATGGCTGTATGGTTTTAAATTGCAAACCATCCAGAGTCACTTAGGTGAGATGGACAGTGTATAAATTTGATAAATAAACAAACAGCTCTAAGAAAACCAAGGTTGTTGAGTTACAAAGCATTTATCTATCCTTTCCATCTTCTGGAACAGACAGATTTTAAAAGAGAGATATTGCTTCATTTGTTTCAAAATATAATAATTCTGCTGCTATTTTTGTGAGCCCCTTCTTCTCATTCTGCCAGTGCAGTCAAAGTCCTACCCTTATAGTATTTCTCGTGTCAGTTTCTATTTTTGATGACAGCCCCCCTAAGGGCTATAAAATTTGACAAAACAGATGCCCACGGCATCAAACTAAAGGATAAATACTTTGGTTTTAGATGAAGATGGTTTAAAAGCTTGAATATTTTGAAGCAGCAATCTTCAAGAAGTATTTGAGCTAAAATGCTATAAATTTTGTCTGGTGAAAACAACTGGAGGAGCATAATTTAGAGATAGATGAAAAGGGAAGTATCCGAAAAAGGGACATGAATAGAATGACAACTGCAAGAAGACATGTCTACATTGATGGTCCATCTCAGAATTTTTATGGAAAAAAATGCAACAAAAATGAAAGTTTGAAGCCAGAAAATGAGATTTCCAGAAAAGTTTTAGAATAGAAGAGACTCTTCTTCAGTGGCCACTAGAATAGTAATGTTATACAAAGGAATCTGCAGTGCAATATGACTGTGGAAAAGGCAGGCTCTCAACTCTAGGCCAGTGATGGCGAACATTTTTGGCACCAAGTGCCGGAAATGTCATGTGGAAACGACGTGTGCATGCACACTCATTGGGGCCGAATCTGGAAAATCCAGAATTTCCAGGTTCTAGTGTGCATGCATGCCCAATGATCGGCTGGCCAGCATGCATGCGCACACCGGTTTTCGGCACTGTCACCTGCGCAAAGGACAGCTGATCATTGCGTGAACGCCAGAAACCCAGAAGACAAACGGTCAAGGCTGCACATGCTGGGCAACATGGCTTCGGGTGCCACTTTGGACATGCGTGCCATAAGTTCGCTATCACAGCTCTAGCCGGTGTATGGTGGGAGAGTTCATTCCCAGATGTGGATCTACAGGTTTACAAATAATGTGTTGAAAAAGATAAAGTAATCTGTTAGGGTGGAATGAAATTTGCATTTTTAAAAAAGGGATAAGTAAAAAGACCTAAGCATGGAGAAATTTTAAATCATTCTAAATATAGAACCTCCTGTTTCTGCAGCTTAAACAAATGTGGGCAAGTAAAGTGGAAATTTAGAGTCAAGATTGAGGAGCCGAGGTGGCGCAGTGGTTAGGGTGCAGTACTGCAAGCCACTTCAGCTGACTGTTATCTGCAGTTCAGCGGTTCAAATCTCACCAGCTCAAGGTTGACTCAGCCTTCCATCCTTCCAAGGTGGGTGAAATGAGGACCCAGACTGTGGGGGCAATTTGCTGACTCAATTTGCTAAAAATCTGTAAACCGCTGAAAGACCTATGAAGCGGTATATAAGTCTAATTAATAAATAAAATAAATAAATAAATAAAGATGGAGACAGTTTGGCTAATAGAACAGAAATTCAGTATATTTCTTTATTTAAAAAGAGTAATACCCCAGACCAGCAAATTGAAATTTACAACATAATCTTTTCCAACCTGGCCCTCTGTAGTGATGTGTGCCAAACAAACATAATGAACCATTAGCGAAAAAAATGGGGGGAAATGTGAGCATGATGAATGGGAGCAACAACAAAAGGAGCAAATTGTTTGTCAGAACCAATTAATGATTCATTTCTCACTCTGTATCTTCAGAGACTGCAAGTCCAATGGGAAAGAAAGGGGAGAAACTCTACAGGTATTAGTCAAAGGGGTCAGCAAGCAACATCTCACCCTGCATTTAATTCACAGGGCTTATAGAAGCACAAGGCCTGAGGGAAGATTTCTCTTATTCTTTCTCAATTGTTCAGAACAGGAATACTTGTAAGAATGGTATATCCTGTAAGTCATTTATGGAGCTCTGAGGAACACTCTGCAAAATTCCCTCAAACACAATATAGAACAAAAGTGGCCAATAAATGGCAATACTTGAACTTTTATGACTTGCTGACTTATGCTCACAGTTCTCTCTTGATTTCTAGCAGTCATGATCCTTGGTATAACCTTGAAAATGTACATATTAAAGAAAATAATATGCTTTTTCATTTTTCCTGCAAAGGTTAATAGGATTTTTAAATGCTGTTTTTCTTCCATTGGTTATTTGTTCTTCTTGTTATTAGTTGCTGAAACTTAAAGAAATTTTAAAAGAAGAATATCCTAACTTAGATGGAATAATAGCGCCATTGTCAGATTACACCAACAACTGCTCATATAAATGAAAATCAAACTATTAATAACATTAACTAAACATTCAAATGAGCCATCCAGAGGCAAAATTATTTCCAAGCAGAGCACTCCTACAAGATCAGGGAGAAACACAGATTCATACTGGATGATCTATGATTCCAGAGGCCTGCCAGGGTATTGTCCTCCCCCCAACCATTCTTGCTTCTGAGAAAAATACTGTTTCAAATTTCCCTGCCATTGAAAACAATGCTATCTTTTTGCTTAGAGACCAAATCTGGAAGTTGAGTGGGGATGAGAAATCTTTGGCTTCCTCAGCATGACTTTGACAGAGGAAATACCATTAGTGGTATTTGTTCTGTCCTCACCGCACGTTACCCTGAGTGTAGCTCAACATGCAACTAAACCTTCCTCTCCTTCAATAAACCACACTGTGTGTGTATAGTGTCAGGTCTGGAAGCCATCTTTTGCATTGCACTGCACCTTTTGAGGAACCTCAAGCCTTGGAGTTTTCTTTCGTTGGGAGTGTTACTGGGAACCTGACACATATATTTTGACACTTTATTAAAGAATAGGGTGAGGTGAAACAGAGATACTATGTATGGATGGCTTTGAGGGGACATGGACTTTATCCTCCAATGAATATGCATCATAGTTTAGGCTGGATTCTTCTAGATGCTTCTGTCTCCTCAGAACATTAGAAAATGGGATCCGGCTTCTCAGGATGCACACCCCCCCCCCCCCAAGAATAAGGGATGGTGGGAGGACATGTACTCAGTAGGGACAAAATACTACTAAAACCAACTTTCTAAAAAATGAAAGGTTTTAGACAGCTCAATACATGTTAGAGAACGATAACATCATATACTTATGCAAGATGTATGCTGGAAGCGTGACAGTATTTATATAGTCACAGATCACATTCACAAGATATGGTGGCCTAAGTCAATTGCAGCCTTGAGTAATTCTGCAATGCTAGTAACACATGGGAATGAAACAATCATAAGTGTAAATAGCACAAGGATTATTTCTGAAATCATTCCACTTTTCACTCAGGTGGAATCAATTAATCAAGATATAGGGACCCCCACTCCAAGTATTTTTGATGCAAAAGCAGTCAATTTGACCATCTCAGCAAGTACCATCATGTTCCATTTCTCCTTTGTGGGTAAACATGAATCCATTTTTGTGTATTTAATAGACTCATATGTTAAAAATTTTATATTGCAAGTTGCCCAGAGTTCTGTATCCGTGGGATAGGCAGCATAGAAATTTAACATTTTAAATTAAAAAGTCCAGTTCAATTTGTCAAAAGCTTTCTCTGCATCCAAATAAATAATGAAACTAGTTTTTCATTATGTTGTTCAAAATATTCCAAAATATCCAATACAGCTGTAATATCTTTTAATTGTTAGGTAAAAACCCAGCTTCATTTCACAAATTCTTATAAAATTGTTTTTAATGTGTCTGCTAGGATCATAATGAATAGTTTAGGATCATTACTAAGTAGTGATATTGGTCTATAACTTCTTATCAAAGTCAAATTCTATCATCCTTTGAGTATTTATATTATATTTGCATCTTTCCATGTCTCAGGCATCTTTCCTCCTTATAAAATAAAATTCATTGTATTTTGCAAAGGTTGCAAGAGATCATCCTCAAAACATTTATAATGAGAACCAGATAATCCACACGGTCCAAACACTTTTCCTATAAGCTCTTTTATAACTTTAGAAACCTCTTATTTTTGTGAGTCCCTTTATTATTTGTCTTTGTTTCTCTGTAATTGTTTCTTTTTTTAAAAAGAAATATCCATTTTCTTGATAGGAATATTATGACCTTTGTACAAATTAGAATAATACTGATGAAAGGCTTTTTGTATTGTCACATTATCCATTATTGCAGCATCTCCCTCTTGAAGTTTTAATATCGTTTTCTTTTTCTTTTCTTAATTTATATGCCAACCATTTCCATGGTTTATTTGCAAATTCAGGTTTCTTTTTTCTTCGCATAGTTCATTTTTATTTCCATTTCTTTTATCATTGACAGCTGTTGCTGTAAAAGTTTAATTTGATGAGAAATATTTATCTTCCCTGGAGATTTTTTTTTAATTCTTCTTTTCTTTCTTCTCATCCCAAACAGCCTATTTTGTCTTGGCTTTTCTTTTCAAGTACAGTATGATATTGTATAACATATCCTCTCATAAAAGCTTTACTAGAATCCCAAAAAGTGCTTATGTCTATGCCAGTGTTTAGGTTATTTTTTTTAAAAAATCTTAATTCATTTTTATAGTCCTTCACTGTTGCTTCTTTCCGTGGCAGTATTTTATTTAGTCTCCAACTAAAAGTGGAACCTTCCTTTTTATAAACCAAACTCACAGGGTTATAATCAGGAAAAGTCTCTGGTAAAATCTCTACTTTAAAAATTAGTAAATCATTTGAAATCCAGATATATCTATTCTTGAAAAAGATCTACGTCTTTCTAAAAAGTATATTCTTTAACATTTCCATTTTTCAGTCTCTATGTACTCACTTATCCTAAATTGTCCATCATATCAAAAAAAGGGCATTTGGTAATTTGCTTTGATTGGTCTTGTTATTTTTCTTAGATGTCTTATGTAATGGTGGCAAAATCACCCCAGTTCCCCATCAAGCATCAATTTCCATAAAAAACATGAATTTCTCCATAGGTTGCTTATTAAAAGCCTCATTTAGGGGTATACATTCCCAATAGCAAAGTCTTGTCCCCATATAATTCAAGTTCAACACCAAATCTACCATGTTCATCAATCAATAGCAAGTCTGGCTTTAATTGGAGATTACTGCAGATAGTCCTCACTTAGCACTTGTTCGAAATTATAACAGCCTCCCCCAAAACGCACTACTCAAAAATCCAATGGGCACTTCCAACAGCTATAATAGCAATATGAAATGAAAATAAACTGATGTTTGTATTTTAGTTTTATTTAGATTAGTGATGGGAACTATCACAACTTTATAACCTGTGAATAAGCTGGCTCAGGAATTCTAGGAGTTGAAGTCCCACTTCACAGGTTGTAAAGTTGCCATGGTATAGTTTCCAATATAGCTATTCTTTGAAGAATTCACCTGCCTCGGAGTTTTGCTTGCTATGGGACTATTACCTGGAACCCTGACATCACCTTTGATTTAGATGAAAAGTACTGATCCATTCACTCATTTCAGATACTGATCTGTATTTTGGATTTGAAACTATACTTCTCATTGCATGGCCTTGGGCAATTATTTTCCTATAAAATTGACCTTGCTTTAAATCAAAAGTCAAGTGGTGGTTCTTTAATGAACCTAGTGCCTTTACGATTACTGGTATTTTTTATTTAATTTTGCAATAGTTCTGGGTTTTAATGTGTGAATGTATTTACTTATTTGTTAAATTTATATGTTGCCCATCTAATTCTGCAAAGTGGTGGAACAAGCATGAAAATAAAGTAATCTCCCAACTCTGGTCAAGTATATCTATTTTTCTCCATCACTATTGCAAAAGCCATTCCCTTCTGTCCTTCTATTTACTGAATGCTCATGAAGAAAGATTTGGTTGTTATGTCTCTGTGTCACATACAGAAAGTCCCATAGTTAACAATTGGGGTAGGCATAAATAAAGACAGGAAAGCCAGGAAAATTGCTTAGCAGATCAATACTAAGCTAGATGGATCAAAGTATTAAGTTAGCATCAGGCAGCTTCCCATAGGTTTTTTTTCCTGCCAGTTTTTTGAATCCTTTTCCAACAAATCATGTAAAGTTGTCAAATGTATGAAATGGTGGTATTGCCAAAAATATAATACAGGCTTATGACTGCTTACAACATTTATGTCATGGCAAATAATACTAAGAAACAAGAAAAACTCAGAGGTGCATTGCAACAGTGAACTCTACTTACAAACTCTTATCACAATCTAAACTGCAGGTTTGCTGCTCCTGCTCTCCCCATCACAAGGTCTCTACAAGTTTTAAAGAGTCTGTGGATTAAATATACACATTCAAAATATAATTGTCTTATTACTGGTTCCTAGCAGTTCCAAACACATTTCTATGGATGCATTGTATGAAACTTAAGACTTTGGAGAAAGTGCAAAGATGAGCAACCAGGATGATTAGGGGACTGGAGACTAAAATATATGAAGAACGGTTGCAGGAACTGGGCATGGCTAGTCTAGTGAAGAGAAGGACCAGGGGAGACATGATAGCAGTGTTCCAATATTTGAGGGGTTGCCACAGAGAAGAGGGGGTCAAGCTATTTTCCAAAGCACCTGAAGGCCAGACTAGGAATAATAGATGGAAACTGATCAAGGAGAGATTCAACCTAGAAGAGACATTTTCTGACAGTGAGAACGATCAACGAATGGAACAGCTTGCCTTTAGAAGTTGTGGGAGTTTAGTCACTGGAGGCTTTCAAGCAGAGATTGGATTGCCATTTGTCAGAAATGATATAGGGTCTCCTGCTTGGTGGGGGAGGGCTGGACTAGATGACCTACAAGGTCCCTTCCAACTCTGTTAAATCTGTTAAACAAATCAGGTATGGGCAGGGGAGGTACTAAAGGGGTAATGTCATTGGAAGTTGAAAGATAAGAATTATCACATTTTTTTCCATCTATTAAGGCCTGGTTCTTGGGGTATCATCCATCATTAGTCTGTTAGATGATCGAGAGAGGGAGAGGGGGTGGAGAGAGAGGCAGAGGGATGTTGAAGCTGCTTTATATTCCAAGAGCTTTGGGTATTGTTGATAATGCTAACCTCTTGGGTAATTTCTTTTAGTTAAGATTCAGGGGGTGCTTTCCATTTCTTTGAGCGAGCTGTCTCTCAGAAAAGTACTGAGAGTACCATTATCATCAGGCACTTTGGAGTAGGTGCCATCCATATGACGACTTTCAACATTACTTCTCCATAACACCTGAATTATTTTAAACTATATGCAGTGTATTCTATGTAAAGTTATTGTCAGCCTCTGCCTTGCTGCTGCTTCGGCTGCCATTGAAACGGGGAGGGGGGGCATGGTATTTGGGAGGGGAATCATTATGTGCTGGAGGAATATTCTAGAAGCTGTCCTGACCATCTCATTGCGCATGTGGAGGAAGGGAGTTTCCCGCCAAGGTTAACTGTCCAGCATTTCACCCTGATGATGTTTTTTGAAGATATCTCCCACCTGACAGTTGGGTGAATTATAATTGGACTATGGACTGGGGTGCCAAGGGGAGGGGATTGACCTATACATGATATTCATTGCTTTCGCGTCCAATTAACCAGACTCAGCTTAGCTTTGCTACTATTCGTTTGTAATTAGTAAAAGTACACTTAATTTCAAACAAATGGAGTTGAGTGGTTTCTTTCCTGATTATTAAATGAAGCAGCTCCTGACAGTTATTCTTGTGTCTGGACCAGAAGCTGAAGATGGACTAAATAGAGCTCCTAACAGTGTTCAAGCTACAATTTTACTAAAGCAGCTGCAGATTGACTAAATGAGATTCAGAGTTTTTCTCCTGTGATATGTAAATCCTAAACAGCTTCAATCTAGGATTCCTGATGGATTCCTTTTACATTATAGGCTGGTACAATTGCCAAAATTGTTTGAAAAAGTCCTCCTGTGTGTCCCGAGAACTGCCAAGTGTAGTATGAGGACACTATGTGTTGCATTATGCATGAATTCATTTGAGGTATCATACAATATAATATAAAGGTTCAGTAACCTACATATCCATTAAAGAGAACCTGCACCAACTACACAATTGGGACTGGAACTTTGCTCACTAAGAGAGGTGGTCATTACATGAGTTGAACTAATATTAGGACCTTTTTGTCACAGTTGTTAAGTAAATCACCACAGTTGTTAAGTGAATCACGCGGTTGTTAAGCAAATCCACTTCCCCCACTGACTTTGCTTGTCAGAGGTTGGCCATCATTTGACCCCTGGGATGCTACAACCTTTTAAATGCATGCTGGTTGACAAGCACCCAAATTTCGAACATGTGACCACAAGTACATTATGATTGGCATAATTGTGAGGACTGGCTGTATGTCACTGTTTCCAGTGCCTTTGAACAGTCACTAAACAAAAGGTTGTAAGGTGAGGACTATCTGTACCTGCTCAGAAATGTAAAATTTTGATAATTAAGGTGGAAAGCTAAGCTTTGGAAAAGGAATACTCTACCAACTCATGCTAGCAACATTTCATTAATGTACTTATTGGATTTATTAGCCAATAGTCTAAAGGCCCTCACAATATAGCAGTAAGTCATAAGAAACAAAACTTTTGCAGTAAAAATGTAAGAGTAATTTTAAAGACTATTCCTCAAACCACAGTACATTCACACATCCTAGGGATCATTGCTTCACCAAAAACCTTCCAGAACGGCTCTATTTTCAATTGTTTCCAAGAGATCAGAACTTTATGGGCCAGCCCCAGTTTAAGTAAGAACCCATCTCAGAAAAGCAGCATTTACATAACTCCATAGTACAGGGGTGTCAAACTCGCAGTCCATGGGCCAGATTCATCATGCACTGGCCATGCCCACTCTGGTTTAACGTAGAGGGAAAAAGTCGTGATATGTCACATGACATCCCTGTCATAGTATATTCCTCAGGGAAATAGGCAACTTTCAGCAATTTATCCTGGGGCAAAATGAATCTGGCAGGTTGATTCTAGTTAGGAAAGGCAGTCCTGAAAAACCTTAATAAGGTATCGTCAACATGCAAACTAGTGGTAGCAATTAAGCAGAAAGAAGGGGCAGTCAAGACTGCTAAATATAAACTTTCTATAACATACAATTGTACATATGCTTATTTATTTACATTTTGCTTATGTGGTTCATCAGAAAGCCACAAGGATCAAAAAAGGTTGTGTAGGTCAATGAAAATCCTGTCTTTCCCCTGCTGGAAATCCCGCTGAGCCCTACTTGTGGCTTCCAAGTTCCCACCAGGTATTGCCTACTCACCTTTTCAAACTTATCTTTCCAGACATGAGAGCCCGGAAGAACTTTCTAAAAATGAAAGCTGTATTCTCCGAAGAATGCTGCCTGTGCATGGACAAAGATATTTGGGATATGGATTTAGCATCCTGAGAATAAGGATACAATACAGCTTGTTCTGCTTCTATTTCTAAAAGGTCCTTCTCTGTAAAACCCATTTGGAACAGGAACAAATTACACCAAGAACATTAATGCATCTGTGGACATTCACAAGATTCTAACTTCCACTGGAAGAGAGTGCCGGACAGAAAAGCAGAAAGAAAAATAAATGCCATAAATACAACAAAAAGAGCAATTGTAACAGAATTACACTGATCTACCTTTGTTCATATTCTGCAGGTGGGAAGATGCAAAAGGCAAAAACTACCAGGTGCAGAAAATTATTTGTCAAGCTGATTACCAATGCATTTCAGGCATACCAGGGCGCCTTCCTCTGCCAATTATCACCTCCTTTTCTCCTGTGCATCAACCTGCAACAAGGGAGTTTAAATTTTCTCCAGCGAAATTATCTGTGTTCTGCATTTGGAAAACTCTGACTCTGCTTGTCGGAATAAAATACTTAAGTAAGACACCTTTCCCATAGAAATTCCAAAATATTCTCCATTTTAGAAGACGATATATAGGTTTGGTAAATGTGGTACATAACAAACATCGGAAGACAGACTTAATTGTCAGAGGGGATTAATTTGGGCAATATGGTAGAAATAATTTTTCCTCTCCAGAAAAAAATATCTGTGAGAAATTTGATCTCCAATTATGTGCACAAATTATGTTTGTGTGTCCAGTTTGCACCTCTGTTCTACTTTTTTATATTGTGACTTCTTTAAATAATACCATTGTTTAAATGTGTGCAGATATACCAAAGAGTAAAATTACTTTATGAAAAATTAAAGTGGATGAATGTTCATATCATAAACAATAGGGCTGTATAGCATTTTAGATTCTATTACAAAAATATACTTAAAAGCATGTGGTAATGTGATCTTAAAGAGTAAGGGAAGAGAGGACAAGGGTGAGAATCCATTAAGATTCTAATAGAAGCTGGCACGTCTGTCATTTTATCACAAATTAAAAATGTGCTTGTAGGTCAATTGAGCAAGTTTCAACAACAAAATTAAAGATTTAACATAATTAAATTGATCCTACACAAACAACATCGTTTAGGAGTAAAATTGGATTCCTGTAAGACTGATATTAACGATAAAGGTCAGAGACAAGGAAGATGGAGGTTAGATTGCCATCACTAGAAAAAGAACTGCATAAAAATAATTTAAAGCTCATGGAATTACCTGAAGGTTTTGGAAGAGAAGAGTTAGAAAGAGAAATGGAAAGTTTACTCAAAGAATAACTTGGCTAAATCAGGAGGAATGATTCAGAGACAGTATGAAGGAACTTACTTTATAAGACTCTTTTGCCTAGTTTAGTTACATTTTCACATTTATCCTCCCAAATTCACATTCTTTAAGGCAATGGATGCAATATTAGAATGATAAAAGAAAGGGCATGATATTCCTTTAAAACTTCAGCTTTTACCAGATGTTCTGATGGACATTGGAAAGAGATCTGAGATTTCTGAGATTTATTCTATAAGAAAGGAAAGTCAGATAGAGATAGGCTACTCCATTTTTTTTCTGGAGGTCTTTATGGATGGAAGTAGAGACTATCCTCAGGTAGTGACTGCTTCCTTTAGTAACAGTTCACAATTATGAAGTGGTGCAAAAGTAACTTTATGACTAATCCTTATGTTTACAACCGTTGCAAGACTACAAAAAAAGGAAAGCAGAAGTCAGATCCTAAGCACAGATCTTAAGCAGTTTCATTTCGCATCTGTTCACTTAACAACTGAGTTGTCAGTCCCAATTATGGTCCCTAAACAAGAACTACCTGTAAAGTCTTTGTAAATTCAATAGAGAATTTTAACAACAGTTGAGTTTTAGCTGTTATAGGACTGGTTTTTTTTAAAAAAGATCAGAACAAGTCGAAATTCAAAAACTGTATCAAGCAGCATATTTTTTCTTCATAAATTAACCTGCTAACTGGCACTATGGGGTCAAGTTAAAATATTTTCAACTAACATTGATTGACTGAATAATCCACTTTTTAAAAAATGATCTTTTTGATCCTAAAAAGAAAAATACAGAAAAAATTGTGAGTCTCAGGTAGATTTAAAAAAAGTAGTATGATAGAAATGCATTGTGGAATCTGGAGAAACCTCAGGATGAAAAATTGGCATTTATACTATTATGATTTCAGATGAAAACATGCGAAATAATAATTGCTTCAATTAATGTTTCAAATGATACCAACATTTTTTTTGTTTTTTGTTGCAGCTTTGCAGAACTCCTCAACTGAGGTCTGGGTTGCCTCTTGTCTCCACCATGTTGAATCTTGGCCTCCATGATACCCCTCTTGGTGGCACACCTGGGGGTGGGGCAATGAAT
This sequence comes from Thamnophis sirtalis, assembly GCF_051295495.1. Lineage (NCBI taxonomy): Eukaryota > Metazoa > Chordata > Lepidosauria > Squamata > Natricidae > Thamnophis > Thamnophis sirtalis. The sequence goes on from NW_028261383.1 coordinate 131,300,608, forward strand.
AAAGTGTCGTGGGGAAGAGAAATGAACTCTAGGGTGAGGCTGTTCACTGTTTGCAATACCCTCCGGAGCAAACAAACTTTTAAAAATGAGGCACTGAGGTAAAACAGAACAGTTTATTCAACAAGCAACAGGCTACAACAGAATCAGAACATGGACGAAACGAAGCCCGCCTGACAGCTATTTATATTTGACAGATGTCAGGCGGTTGACCAATCAGTGGCCAGTGTTTTTCCCGCTGGCCGGCAGGCACGCCTGAGCCAATCAGGAGCCTGAGACTCTGGCCACGCCTGCCGGCTGCGACGGAAAGACGCAACACCCCTTCCCCCAGAGAGCGCATGCGTAGTTCTTGAGGTAGGCTGGTCTTCTGCGCACGGGCTGCGATCGCCTGGGAGTGGGAATGCCTGTCGTCGATGGAGGAGGAGGTCTGCTGCTGTGACGCACCAGACTGGAAGGCCCAGCCCCTGAGCCCGCAGGAAAGTTCGAAGGTAAGAGTCCTTCTCTTGCTGCGGCTGGTGGCCGGAGGCGGCGCGGAGCGGGGAAGGCGGCTGGAGATGGTTGAGCCACGGGTGATCGTGGCTGGGCAGGTTGGGTGGCCACTGGGCAAGCAGCCCCCGCCTGTGGTCCGTGTGTGGCTGATGCGGCTGGTTGGGGCGGCCCCTCGTTTATCCGGCAGCACAGCTGGTTCAGATGGCACCATCATAGCCGTTCATCACCAAGCTGGACCCTATAAGAGCAGGGTCCAATTAGCTCTAGAATGACCCCAGGTAGCCACTTAGAGTCTCCAGCATAGTTCTGCGCGAAGACTCCCTCACCCACCAGAAAAGACCTGGGGGGGCAGGGAGGGGGCCAGCAGTGGGGGCAAAGGAAGGGTGCAGCCGGTCAAGGGTGGTCCTCAGGCGATGACCCATGAGGATCTCCCCCGGACTTTTACCGGTGGACTGGCAGGGGGTGGAATGCTGTGCGAGGAGGTAGGTCTGAAGGCGGGCAGGCCAAGGAAGGTGGGAGAGCCGGGCCAAGCCCTCCTTGGCCAAATGCATGGCGTGCTTGGCCATGCCATTGCCAGCCGGGTGATAGGGGGCAACAGGGGCATGCCGGATGCCCAGGGAAGCAAGGTAGGAGAGAAAGGTGGCAGAGAAAAATTGGGGCCCATTGTCAGAGACGATGACGTCTTCTCCGACACTCTGGGTTGCTACAAAGGCAACCTCATCTCCCTTAATTTGGACCCTATGGTGGCGCCCATCCGCCTGAAGGCACGATGGGTTCCTTTTGCCCTGAGTGCTCATGTGGACACGGAGATAGATAAACTGATCTCCCAGGGCGTCCTGGAACCCATCGACCATGCCCCCTGGGAGACCCCCATCATGCTGCCCTTAAAGGCCGACGGGTCCCTGAGGGTCTGCGCTGATTACAAGGCAACCCTCAACAAGGCCCTTCAGGCGCACCCCTATCCTGTGCCCATGGTGCAGCACGTTCTGCACTCCTTGGGCCAAGGCAAGACTTTTGCTAAATTGGACCTGGCCCAAGCCTACTAGCAATTGCCGGTTGACGAGACCTCCGCCACAGCCCAAACTATAGTGACCGACCGTGGGGCGTTCAAATGCCGCCGTTTGCAATTTGGGGTCAGCGTGGCTCCTGGCATTTTTCAGGGGCTCATGGAGCGGGGCGTTGTGCCCTATTTTGACGATGTCCTGATTGCCGCTCTGGACCAATCAGGACTCGTCAAGACCCTTAGGGTGGTGCTCTCCCGGTTCCGAGATGCCGGCTTGCACTTGAAGTGCTCCAAGTGCCAGCTGGGCGTGCCATCTGTAGAGTTCCTGGGGTTTCTCGTGGATTCCAGAGGAATCCACCCCACCCCTTCCAAAATTGTGGCTATCATCTCTGCCCCTAGAAGGAAAACAATTTAGGTAAGAAATAAAATACTTTAAGGCAAAAACTGGGTCCTGATGGGCTGGATTGAATTGAAAAACTGATGCTAGAAGGAGCCAGAAGGCGTGGCCAAAGACTTTCAATCCAGTCCTTGGGCAGTGTGATAGAATTTAACCCTTGCTTGGACACTCCAAGCAGTGCACAGGAGAAAGATATTGTTTCTTCAAAGAGTTGAGGGCAGGTGCTCTGTTCATCCTCCCACACATTCTGAAGCATTAGCAACAACTGATTCAAATGATGCTTTTTATGTTGGTAAATCATAAACAGACTGTGCTAGATAGAAATTATGGTCATGCAGGCTGATGGTGGATGATGGAGTCACAGATAGTTGATGCTGTAGTTAAAACATGTCTAGAGACTCTAGACCAGGGAAATTTAATAGTAGCTTCAGGCAAAGATCCAAAGGAAACAAGGTGAAAGCTTTGCTTACCCAGCTTTAGGTGTTTTCAAAACTGCAGCCCAGCAATTTAAAAAACCAATTTGAAAGGACAAGGTTTAAATGGCTAGATAACATCTCTGCCTTGAACCGTCTTTCTGGGACCAAATCTGAAAGATTGCATATCCCCAATGAACCACTTGCCTTCTTTCAAATACTTTTTAATTTCTCTGGTGGAAATAAAAGTACAATGAAATAAAACAAAATTCTCAACCCTCTCCTGTCAACCCTCAGCCTAAAAGGACAAAGAGTTATAAGAAAAGAAATGTAGTGACCTTAGAATACAAAATCCTTTCTTTCACTTAACTGACTCCTAAATATGATTTTTTTTTGTGCCTCTACACAGAGGGCAAAAGAGCCATTTCGGTGTAGTGATTAAGGCACCCAGCTAGAAACCAGGATACTGTGAGTTCTAGTTCTGCCTTAGGCATGAAGTCAACTGGATGACCTTGGTGACTCTCACCCATCCCTAGGAAGAAGGCACTTCCAATAATACCAGCCAAGAAACTGCAGGGATTTATTCCGACAGTTGCCAGGTGTCAAGACTGACTTGAAGAAACAAATATACCCACCCAAAGACAAAACTACAGGTCTTATTCTCTTTAAATAAAAGATAAAATACCTTGCATTATTATCTTGCAAACTCTAGCTTCTGGACTACAAAATACAATTTCTATTTACATTTTAATTTTTCAAAAGTAGTTTTAATACTTGTTCTTTACATAATCAAGGTAGTCAGGTTCAATGGGGGAGAGAAGCAAAGAAAATACTTTTTCTCCAAATAAAGCCCCAAATGTTGCTTTAGCACAGAACAACTATATAGAGAAGTCTGTCATGCCACCAACTTTTCCGTTTGCTAATAATTCACAATACATTTTAAAACAAACCCATAATTTATGTACATTGTTCTATACATTTGCAGGTCTCGGATGCTTTTATTGCATTGTATTTATGTGTTCACAAGTCTGGAGCTTGCAGATAACTGTCATTGCTCAGTTGAAGCATGTCAGTAATTAAGTAATGTGTTCACTAGCGGTTTGCAAATCTTGACTCCTCATAAATTTAAAATATCCTATCAAGCAAATGGAATATTCTGCTTTGCAAAAAGTTATTCCTGAATGCAAAACTTTTGATAATGGGAGCATGGCAAAGGGGTAGGAGAAGAGAGAAATAAAATCAGGCTAGTTAATTGAGAAAATCTACAACATTTTAACAGAGTCCTGAATAGACATACATGTACCCCCAAATAATTGTCTTTGCAGCTGAACTCTCTCTACACCATTTCCAATTTCTCCCTTCTTTCTCCCCATCCATAAACAAATATGTTCATACGGTATAAAATTTTCCTTTCCCAGGACCTTACGGTATATCTGATTAAATGGATTGTAATCAATCAAACTGTAAGCAACAATTACATTCTGAAATCAGAATTCTCACTTATAATAGAAAAGCAAGGTATGCAATGAGGATCATGTATGTTTCGTCATAAAAAGCACCTTATTCTTATTAAATCTTCTCCCCCCCAAATCTACAACTTAACTAAGATTAAGTTGATATCGAAGACTAGAAGAGTTTCGAAGTTGAGCAGAGATCCTGGATCTGCAATATCCATCACTCTCCTCACTAACGCATTGTAAAATACCAAGTATCCAGATGTTTTAAACATGCACCAAGGTATCCAGAGAGATATGATGATGTTGGACAAATTCCAGGCTATTGGAAACTTCCATGATCATTAACCTAGTTCCCTTTGCAACAATGACTGGACCTGGGTGACACAAAGATTCGCCTTGAAAATAATAGCATTTGGATGGCACTTCAACAATGTGGTCAGGCATAAATCATGGCCAGGAGTGTCACCTGGCAAGAAAAGGAAAAAAGTGTCTCGCTGGACTTATTCATTCCAATTCATTCTCCTGAAATTTCAGGGTCTTTCAATGACCTTGAATCTCAATTGCAAGATGCTCAGTAGAACAAAGAGGCAATATAGGGCTACATACTGGGGGCAGAGAGGAATGATGACACATCCCACAGCAAATGTTTCCATGTTAATAAGCTGAACACAACAGAGCAGAGCTGGGATGCAATCCAGTGTGCATATGTTACAAAGCAGAAGGTGCATAAAGAGTGACATCTTGAATCAAGTTAGGCTTTTCCCCAGAAACGCGACAATTGGTCTGGGGACTGCAGCTATCTCAGACACACTGGAGGCACTGGCTATGATGTGGTGGCTGAGAGCACATTATTAAAATCTGACCATTGCTGACCTTGCGGGAGGTTTTTTTTTTTTTAATATCATTTCCATGCAACAAAGGGGAAAGTGCACTGAGAAAGAAAAGTACAGGAAATACTGAAAAGAATCCAGATCATTTTGGAGAGAAGCCTAGCCTTCTTTCTGCAATTTTCATTCTCAGTTAAGCTACCTCCTCCTCAATCTTCAGCATTTTTCTCCTTCCACACTTTGGACAGTTAATCAGTATTTTTCCTACAATCAAGAAATGGGTAGTCCACAGTCTACATAGGGCCCAATACCCAATTTCATCTCTTATGTCTCCTCCTACAGATGAAGCAGTGATATAGGAGAAGTGGCATGGCCATGCTCAACTGTTTTCTGCTATTCATATGAGTAGTAACAAGATGTATTCCAAATTCA